>NC_091637.1:26612703-27237703 GCF_027580195.1 Bos mutus | reverse complement strand
TGCAGAAGGAAGGAAGCTGACAATCCCTGTGGATTATTGATTACAGATACACATTTGTGTCTGTATTAGTCAGACAATAATTAGGGAAGTTTGAACCTTCAAACAGCACCGGTGGGAATGTGAAATGGTACTGCCATTTTGGAAAACATTCTGGCAGATCCTCAAAATGTCAGACTTGGAGTTAGCACATGACCCAGCAATTCCACTCTTATGTATAAACCCAAACACTTGTGCACACATGTTTACAGCAGCACAATTTCTAGCAGGAAACCACCCAAGAGACCGTCAACAAGCGATCAGAGAACTGATACACACAATGTGGTCCATCCACACAGTGGAATATGACTCAGCCATGAAAAGGAGTGAAGCTCTGACACAGCTACAATGCAGATGCACCTTAAACACATGATGCTCAGCAAGAGAAGCAGATGCAAAAGGACGCACTGTCTTAGTCTGCTTGGGCTGCCATAGCAAAACAGAAGGCTGGGGGCCTCAGCAACAGATATTCGTTTCCTACAAATCTGGAGGCCAGACATCTGAGATGAAGGTGTCAGGATGGTGGGTTCTGGTGAAGCTCTGTTCTTGGTGGGGGGCGGGGTCTTCATTGTGTCCTCACAAGGATGAAGGGCTGAGGGGGCTCCTGGGGGTCTCTTTCGTAAGAGTATTAATCCCATTCATGAGGTCTTTACTCTCATGACCTCATCGCCTCCTCAAGGCACCCCCTCCTCACACCATCACCTTGGGGGTTAGGTTTCAACATGTGAATTTTAGAGGGAAACCAACATCCAGCCCAGAAAAACCACAAACTATATGATTCCATTTAAAAGAAACATCCAGAACCGGCAAACCCGGAGACAGGAGGTGGGTTAGGGGAGGGGAAGGGCAATGGGAGGACCTCAATAAACCCTGCACCTTAGGATGTTCAGGAGTAAGCCATTTCTGACTCCATGTTGGAACTGTGTCTTAGACTTGCTCTCTGTTACTTTCGTTACTAAAATCACACACAATGGCCTGCCTCAGAGAATCCTGCCCCTCTGCCTGACTGTTAAACTGAAGTGCCTTTGTTCAGAACCCTGTCCACCTGTGGAAACCATGAAGGAAGAAATTAACACATCCCCTGCCTAAGGCTTGCCCTTGTTCTACAAAACATTTGCAAGATTAACAGCCTTTTTAATTTGTTTCCTCATCTCCTCCATCTCTAATTCATAAAAGATCCTGGCATCCAGGCCCTGACAAGGTGGTTATTTGGAGACATTAATCGGCCATCTTCTTGGTCAGCCGGCCCTCAGAATGCAGCTGTATTCCTTGCCTCGACACCTCATGTCATGTGGGGAGCAGAGCAAGGTTGGACTTCTGCGTGTCCACACCCAAGGGACCCCGATCCAGCTCCTGACCTCTACCCTCGGCTGATTTTAATCTGCATCCTAAACAACTCTGTGCCAGCTGCAAAGAGAGGTAGCTTATTCACATACCCCTCCCAGGGCAGGGGGACTGTCTGGGCAGGATTCAGTGCACAGGAACCATGCACAGAGCCCTCATTGCAGAGCACCCCCAGCCCTCTTCCTGGTCAAAATTGGCCCTGAGCACCTCAGAGCAGGATCTGGACTAACTAACACTCCTAGACAGGTCAGTGACCCTGGGCTTCACTCTATGCACCCTCCCTCCACCAGGTCTCCCAGAGGCTTCCACTGCACCCAGGCACTGGACCCCTCTCTCCACCCACCTGACTCCTGGGTTCGTCTCCTTAGGAGGTCTTCTTGAAATTCTCTCCCACTCACGGGTCAAACAAAATTATTAGAAATCAAGCCAGAGCTGCAGCCCCATGTCCATCCTGACCCTCAGGAACATACTCTGTTCCTTGCACTTGGCAGGCACAACAAGTCCCATTTTCTGCAACTATGAGCCACTGATGGGTGAAGATTGGCTGACCTGGATAAGCCGGCCTTCCCTTCCCAGCAATGCTTGGGTTGAGGTGTTTATAAACACCCCCCTCTAAGCAGCAGGGCTTCCCTGGTGGCTCAATTGGTAAATGAATGTACCTGCAATGCAGGAGACACAAGTTCAATACCTGGGTCAGGAAGATCCCCTGGAGAAGGGAATGGCAACCCACTCCAGTATTCTTGCCTGAGAAATCCCATGGACAGAGGAGCCAAGCAGGCTACAGTCCATGGGGTCACGAGAGTTGGACACAATTTAGCAACTAAACCACCACCACCACTCCATCCAGGCAGCAAGAGTGCCTGCAGCTGCACCTGGCACCATCTTCTCTGCCCCTGAGGAGCATAGCTGGGCTGGTGACAAGGAGTGAGGGGGTCACACTTTGGGGGCTGATTTCTTATTTTTGTTTTTCACTGTTCTAAGAGGTGGATCCTAAAAGAACTTGCTGCGATGAATGGCAAAGCTTCTCCCGCCTATATTTTCCTCAAGAATTTCATAGTATCAGACCTTACATTTAGATCTTTATCTTGAAAATCTGTTGCTAAGTTGTGTCTGACTCTTTTGCGACCCCATGGACTGCAGCCCACCATGCTCCTCTGTCCATGGGATTTCCCAGGCAAGAATACTGGAGTGGGTTGCCATTCCCTCCTCCAGGGAATCTTCCCAACCCAGGGATCCAAACCCAAGTCTGTGGCATTGACTGCTGCTGCTAAGTTGCTTCAGTCATGTCCGACTCTGTGCGATCCCAGAGACGGCAGCCCACCAGGCTCCCCCATCCCTGGGATTCTTCAGGCAAGAACACTAGAGTGGGTTGCCACTTCCTTCTCCAGTGCATGAAAGTGAAAAGTGAAAGTGAAATCGCTCAGTCGTGTCCGACTCTGTGCGACCCCATGGACTGCAGCCCACCAGGCTCCTCCATCCATGGGATTTTCCAGGCGGGTTCTTTACCACTGAACCATACTAAGATGGAGTCTTTATCTTATTTGGAGTTTATTCTTGGGTATGGTATTCGGGAATATTCTAATTTCACTCTCATTTTCACTGTTCAAGGAACCAGTAAGGTAGGAGATAGATGGGCTCCAGGTTGGAAATTCACAGTCAGCCAGCCTTCGCTCTGCATTTCCTGAGGCAACATAGGTGGATTCCAGTTGAGGAATCTACAACCAGCCCTGTTTGCTCTCAGAAATTGAAGTAACAATAGAAATAGCCAGTCTTTGTCTCCTGTAAACACCTCAAGGGAATAATCTTGGCAAGGACAAAGAGAGGCAAAACCCTGTCTAAGTGACGGATTAGGGAGAACACTACGCATGCGCAGAAAGGCTCCTGGGAGTCAAAAATCAGAGGATAATTCCAGGCTATAAAGAGTCATGCTCCTCCCAGAAGCCTCCCACTACAATATGCATCTTGGCTAAGGTTTACTTGTGCACCCCAGGGGAGGGTCCTGACACAAATTAACCGGGGGGAGGGGGGTGTTTACAAAGCAAGATGATTGGCCTGAGGGAAGACAAAGACCCAGATAACTGGCCTCTTATAAAGGATATAAACTTCCAAAGGCACGACTCTCTGAGCTCACCTGTGCACCTTTCCACATGTACTTTTTTTCTCAATAAACTTTTTACTTTACTCTTTACCTTCTGCCTCCTCACCTGAATTCATCCTTGACCAGGCAGGCAAGAAAAGGGACCTTAGCCCTGACTGCTGGCTCCTGTGGTCAGTGGTTAGGACTCCCGGTCTGCGGAACTAAGACCCTGCTTCCAGCTACCGCTCACTGCCGCTTAGAGCTGGGCACATTGGAAATGACCAGCACTCTGTCCTCCATAGTGGCTGTCACCAATTTGTATTTCCAGCAGCAGAGGAGGAGGGTTCCCCTTCCTCCACAGAGTCTGCAGCATTAAACGCTTCTGGAGTGCTTAACAATGGCCGCTCTGACTGGTGTGAGGTGATTCCTTCTTGTAGTTGTGATTTGCATTTCTCTAATATTTAGCGATGGTGACATCGTGTGACTTTTCTTAGAGGATGTGAGTTAAATGCACCTGCTGAAATCGGCAACGGCAACCCACTCCAGTACTCTTGCCTGGAGAATCCCATGGATTGAGGAGCCTGGTAGTCTGTGGTCCATGGGGTCTCGAAGAGTCTGACACGACTGAGTGACTTCACTTTCACTTTTCACGTTCACGCATTGGAGAAGGAAATGGCAACCCACTCCAGTGTTCTTGCCTGGAGAATCCCAGGAATGGGGGAGCCTGGTGGGCTGCCGTCTCTGGGGTCCACAGAGTTGGACACGACTGAAACGACTTAGCAGCAGCAGCTGAAATCGGCTCCCTGAACATCTGCCCAGTTTTGAATTCTTTTTTGGTGACCACCCGTGGGGGACTTCCAGAGGGCAGTTGTTTACTTCCAGCCCCAGGTCCTTGGGAATATAATGTGCCAATCAGTGCAGCTTTTATAGTTGCTGTTACAAAAAACAGCACAAGGGGGCAGCATTTCTTCATGTTCCACTTTAATTTTTCCTTTTTCTGCACATTGTTATTTACTTTGGAGTAGACGAGACTGAGCGACCGAACTGAACTGAACTGAACTGAGAATTGATTTCTGATATTGTGTTTGTTTCAGGTGTATGGGCGCTTGATTCACTTAGACACAGACGTTTATCAGTTCTTCTGGGGGTTCTCTTTCTCATATAAATGATTAAAATGTGTTCCATAGACTGCCCTATACTATTTAATGGATTTGTTGATTATATCAAACAACTATATTAATGATATATATATTGTTTGATATATGTTAATGAGCATACGTTATTAGCAAAATCTTAATTTATCCCTCAATTCTAAGATTTTTTTCGTAATCATAAATTTGTTTTCTAAGTTTGTGAGCCTGTTTGTATCACGTAATATCCAATATTTGCATTCATTTCAAGAATTCAACTGTCAGTGATGCCCTGTGATATTTGTCTCTCTCTGACTTCCTTTACTGAGTCAGGTAATCACTCTGTCCATCCACGCTGCTGTCAATGGCGTTATTCTGTTCTGATTCACGGCTGAGTAGTGTTCCAGTGTAGAGGTGCAGCACTCGGTCCTCATTTTTCTGTCAATGGATATCTTGGTTGAATTTGTTGCAGTGAAAAGGAAAAAAGGAGGAATGAGTTTTTTTATTTCTTAAGAACAAAGAAGATGAAGAAACAGTGAGCAGGCCTGAAAGTTCCTAGTTTTTTTACTTTAATGCTCTAACTCTGCATGTCTGTAACTGAGTTTGCTTTTCTGCCCCCTAACTCTGCAGGAGCCACACTTTGCACCTATTTTCCTTTAACTCTGTGCTAAATACATCCCCTATCTGGTGTTTACTCTTGCAACACCCTTCCCCTTGTAGTTGCACATCAGAAAGAAGGACACCGAACTGCCAGACTCAATTACTGGGTTACTGACACCAGTTTATGACTGTCTTTGAAACAATGCAAGAGGAAGAAATCAAGATCCTGTCACCTTTGTTCCTCATCACTGACTGTGAGACCTCCTCTTATAAACTCCTCATGGGGAGCACAGTTCTTGAGGCACGAGCCTACTGTGTTCCCCGCTTCACCAGCTGAGAATTAAAGCCACTTTCTATTTCCTCCAAACTCTGTGTCCATATTTTTTATTTGGCTTCACCTGGCAGAGAAACTCAAGATTTTGGCCAGCAGCAATTCTAGTTCTTGGCCATTGTCAACCGTGCTGCCCTGAAAAGAAGGGTGCGCGGGTCATTGTGAATTCTGATCTTCTCTGGGTCTAAGCCCAGACGTGGGATTGTCGGACCTTACAGTTTCTGGATGTTTAGTTTATAAGGAACCTCCTTGCTGGCTTTTATAGTTTCTGCACCCGTTTACATCCACACCAAGAGTGTAGGAGTGTTCCCTTTTGCCTCCATGCTTTGCCAGTCAGATTCTCTGTAGATGTTTTAGATGGTGGCCATTCTGACCTGTGTGAGGGGACTTCTCATGGTAGTTTTGATTTGCCTGGGCTTAGTAGTTAGTGAGCAGAGTACCTCTCCCAGTGCTTTTTGATCTTGTGCAGCGTGAGTACAGTTTGCCTCTTGAAATCGTCTTCTTGAAAGATGGCCCTGTTTGAATTCCTTTCCCATGTCTTCCAATATAGGGCAGGTGACTGAAGGGCAGGTGTCATTTACAGACCTCTGGGCCTTGTGAATATTCAGAGCCCAACAGCACCTGTTTTAAAGTTGTTCTGGAACGCAGTCCTGAGGAAACAGCATTACTTCCTGCACAACTCTGATCCTCAGCCAATGAGTCTTATGGAAAACTCTGCTCCTGGATCATCAACTAAGGAGAATGTACCAGAAGAAACACTCAAGGCTTAGGTCTCCTTTCTCCTCCCCCTCACCATTTATCTCCAGGACACATTCCAATTTTTGGAACACTACTCTTCAGAGGGTGCTATCGTTGTCAGTGGGGCAGCCCTAAGGACAGAGGCTGGAGTTGGGAAATCCAGCCTCCGGGACACATGGTGCCCAGGGGACCGTGCAAAGCTTTCCCAGCCCAGAGGCTCCACCATTTTGAGGGTGAAGTAGGTGTGGTTTCTCTGCAGGTGGGCCCACCTGGATCTGGAGATTGGGTGCTCAGGCAAACAGCTAGAGGCCCTCCAGGTCCATCGTAGGAAGCACGTTTCTTGCCACATGCTCCCACCTCTGTCTGCCCCAAGACCCTCCAGTCTTGAGACCAAAGCTTGCTCAGGCTCCAGGGATGTGACACCAGGCCAGGTTACTGTAGCCTGAGGGTAAAAGTCAGCATTCTTTATTTCTTTTCTTTTTTGTGTGTTTATTCCCTAATTTGAATTGAAGTATATAGTTGAATTGGAGAAGGCAATGGCAACCCACTCCGGCACTCTTGCCTGGAAAATCCCATGGGCAGAGGAGCCTGGTAGGCTGTAGTCCATGGGGTCGCAAAGAGTTGGACACGACTGAGTGACTTCACTTTCACTTTTCACTTTCATGCATTGGAGAAGGAAATGGCAACCCACTCCAGTGTTCTTGCCTGGAGAATCCCAGGGATGGGGGAGCCTGGTGAGCTGCCGTCTACGGGGTCGCATGGGGTTGCCCAGAGTCGGACACGACTGAAGCAACTTAGCAGCAGTAGCAGCAGCATATAGTTGAATGACAAGGTTGTGGGGTTGTTTTTTTTTTCTTCCATTTTGGATCTACAGCAACTAGATTGACTTACACATAGATGTACATATGTTCTTTTCCTTGTTCTTCTCTGGTGCAGGATATTACAGACTGTTGAATAGGATTCCTGTGTTACACAGTGGTTCCTGGTGGCTTCTTTTTATAGTATAAGCCTCCCTATGTTAGACTGAAACAGCTCCTTTCCCCTCACCCACACCTTTCTTTTCTGGGGACCATAGTTTGTGAGACTGATTCTCTTTGGTAAAGAAGTTCATTTATATCCATTTTTAGATTTCAGCTAGAAGTAATATCATGTACTAATATGTCTCCCTGTGTCCCTCACTTCACTTGATATGGTCATCTCTTTCTTCTCTAAGGCTGGACATAGCATTTACGCTCTGCTTCTTTATGGCTGAGTGATGTTGCTTTGTGTCTATGTACCCCCTCTTCTTATCCATTCATCCGTACTTCTACACCTAGGTTGCTCCGTGTCTTTGCTATGGTACCTAGTGCTGCCATGATCACAGGGAAACCTCTGTCTTTCAAAATTTTGACTTTCTCTGGATCGATGCCCAGGCATAGGATTGCTATGTCCTCAGGTAACTTTATGTTTACGTTTATTAAGAACCTCCATAGTGTTTTCCCTATTGCATGTACCATTTCACATTCCCAATAACAGTATAGAAAGGGTCCCTTCTCTTCACACCTTCTCCAAACTTATTTTTGGAGATGTTTAGAGATGGCAAATCTTACTGGTGTAAGGTGACACTCTCTGGACTTCTGATAGGTCTGCCTGCAATAATTAGTGATGCTGAGCATCTTTTTATATGCCAAATAGCAATCTGTATGCCTTCCTGTAAGAAATAACCATTTTGATCTTTGGCCCATTGATTTGTTGGGTTGTTTGTCTTTTTGATACTAAGCTCCTGGGTTGTTTCTATGTTTTGGACACTAATTCCTTGTGGATATCTTCAATTACAAATATATTTTCCTATTCTGAGCATTGTCTTTCTCTTTTGTTTAGGATTTCCTTTGATGTGCAAATGCTTTTAAGATTAACTTGGCCTCGTTTTCTTACTTTTTGGTTTATTTTTCATTATTCTAAGAGGTGGATCCCAAAAACACTTGGTGGAATTGATGTCACAGCATGCCATGCCTATAATTTCCTCAAGAATTTCATAGTATCCATCCCTACACTTAGATCTTTATCTTATGTGAAGTTTATTTCTATTTATGGCTTGAGGAATGTTCTAATTTCATTCTCATTTTCATTGTTCAAGGAACCAGCAGGCTATCCTCCATACTGGCGCTCATCTATTTTCATTTTTAGCATCAGAGGAGGAGGGTTCCCTTTTCTCTCAGAGGAGGAGAGTTCCCTTTTCTCCACAGCATTTAGTGGATTTAACCTTTGTAGAGTGCTTGATAACGTCCATTCTGACCGATTAGGGGTGATACCTCGTTGCAGGATTGAATGCACTTCCCTAATATTTAGCGATGGTGACATCTTTTTATGATTTTTTTTTAAGATGTGAGTTAAGCATACCTGTTAAAGTCGGCTTCTTGAAGGTCTACACAGTTATGAATTCTTTTCAATGACCAACCCTAGGAGCCTCCTGGAAGGCAGTTGTTGTGTACTTACACCCTCCTCCCTGTCCCGGACCTTCTGAATATTAAGTACCAGTCGACACAACTTTTATAGTTGTAGTTGCCAATATGGCCACAAGGCGGCAGTATTTCTTCGCGCCCCACTTTCTTTTTCTTCTTTTTTAACCTTTTCCTGTACTTTCATTGTTATTTTACATTGGAATAGAAGAAGGCAATGGCAACCTACTCCAGTACTCTTGTCTGGAAAATCCCATGGACAGAGGAGCCTAGTAGGCTGCAGTCCATGGGGTCGCTGGGAGTCAGACACGACTGAGCGACTTCACTTTCACGCATTGGAGAAAGAAATGGCAACCTACTCCAGTATTCTTGCCTGGAGAATCCCAGGGATGGGGGAGCCTGGAGGGCTGCCGTCTATGGGGTCACACAGAGCCGGACACAAAGACCCTGTCTGCCAATGCAGGAGACATATATTTTTGTAGGTGTTTTGAGATGGCCATCCTGACCTGTGTGAGGTGATACATTGCTGGATTTGCTTTGTGTTTGTGTAAGAATGAGTGATGCTGAGCATGTTCTCATGTGCCTAATCACAATCTGTATATCTTCCTCCAAGAAACACCCATTTCTGTGTTTGGCCCATTTGTGTCTTCGGTTATTGTGTCTTTGATACTGAGCTGTATGGGGCTCTTTGTATGTTTTAGAGATGAATTTCTTGTGGGTATCTTCATTTGCAAATATTTCTTCCCATTCCAGGTTGCGATTGTCTTTCATTTTGGGTTTCCTTTGCTGTGCAAATGCTTTTAGTGTTAACTAGGTATTGTTTTCTTTATTTTTTGTTTATTTTTCATTCATTTAAGTGAAAGTTAAAGTCTCTCAGTCGTGTCTGACTCTTTGCAACCCCATGGACTATACAGTCTATGGAATTCTCCAGGCCAGAATACTGGAGTGGGTAGCCGTTCCCTTCTTGAGGGGATCTGCCCAACCCAGGAATCGAACCCAGGGCTCCCGCATTGCGGGCAGATTCTTTACCAGCTGAGCTGCAAGGGAAGCCCAAGAATACTGGAGTGGGTAGCCTATCACCTTCTCCAATGGATCTTCCTGACCCAGGAATCCAGCCGGGGTCTGCTGCATTGCAGGTGGATTCTTTACTAACTGAGCTATCAGAGGTATACCCAAAAGACCTTCCTGCAATTCATGTTACCGTGTGTCCTCCCTGTGTTTCCTCAAGACTGTCAAAGAATCCATCCTGACATTTAGATCTTTTGTTTGTAGTTTATTTTGTGTATAATGTTAGGGAGTATTCTAACTTCATTCCCATTTTCTTTGTATCAGTATCCATCACACTATCCTTCACAGTGTCTGTTACCAATTTGTATTCCCAGCATCAGTGGCGGAATGCTCCCTTTTCTTCACACTTTCACCAGTTGTTACAGTTTGTCAAGTTTCTAGAAACAACCATTCTGACTGCTGTGAGGTGATACCTGGCTGTGGTTTTGATTTGCATTTCTCTGATATTTAGCCACGTTGACGTTTTTTTGTGAGATTTATTTTGAAGGGTGTGAGTTAAACTTACCTGTTGTGATGGGCTTCTTGTATGCCTGACCTGTTTTGAATTATTTTTTGATGACCATCACAAGGACATTTCTTGAAGTTAGTTGGTTTTTACTTACGACAAAGGTCCAAATAGTCAAATCTATAGTTTTTTCAGTTGTTATGTATGATTGCGAGAGTTGGATCATAAAGAATGTTGAGCATTGAAGAACTGATGCTTTCCAATTGTAGTGCTGGAGAAGACTCATGAGAATCCCTTCGACAGCAAGGAGATCAAACAAGTCAGTGCTTAAGGAAATCAAGCCTGAATATTCATTGGAAGGACTGATGCTGAAGCTGAAGCTCCAGTACTTTGTCCACCTGATGCAAGGAGCTTATCACTGGAAAAGACCCTGATGTTGAGAAAGATTAAGGGCAGGATGAGAAGGGGGTGATAGAGGATGAGATGGCTGGATGGCATCACTTACTCAGTGAACATGAGTTTTGGCAAATTCTAGGAGATAATGAAAGACAGGGAGGCCTGGCATGCTGCAGTCCATGGTGTTGCAAGAGTGGGACACCACTGAGCAACTGAAAAACAAGGACCTGGTTGGTGAATATTAATTAATCATCAGCCCAGTTTTTCAAGTTGTTGTTACTGACAATGGTCACAAGGTGGCAGCATCACTTCATGGCCAACTTTTTTTTTTTTTTTCTCCTGTCCTGTAATTTTGTTATCATTTAGTATTGCAACAGAGGTGATTTCCGATGTGGCGTTTGTTTCAGGAGTAAAGGAACTTAATCCAATTATATATATATATATATATATATATATATATATTCTCTTTCTGGTTCTTTTTCACATCTAGGTTTTACAGTCTGTTCAGTTAACTTCCCTGTGGTATTCAATAGGTACTTTTTGATAATCTATTGGATATGTATCAATGTGTATATCTTAATTCAAAACTCTCAATTTTCCCACCTTTATCTGGAGATTAGGGCCTCATGCAGAGGGCAAGAGGCACTCCAGGAACATCATGGGGCACCCTGCCTGCCACATCCTCCCAGGACTCTGAGCCCTACCACAGTCCAGCCTTGTGAGCCACGCCTGCTCAGTCTCCAGAGATGTGAAACCAGCCAAGGTAACCATGGGATGAGGGGAACAGAGTCAATTTTTGTTTTTTCTTTTCTTTTTTTGTTTTTATACTCTAATTTGCACTGTAGTGTATAGCGAAATTGGGGTTTCCCTGGTGGCTCAGACAGTAAAAATCTACCTGCAATGCAGGAGACCTGGGTTGGAAAGATCCCCTGGAGGAGGGCATGGCAACCCACTCCAGTATTCTTGCCAGGGACAGAGGAGTCTAGTGGGCTACAGATGGCAGGTGTACCCGTGTCTTTTAAAATGTTGGTTTTCTCTGGATGTATCCCCGGGCGTGGGATTGCTGGGTCTGAAGGTACTTCTCTATTTTGTTTTTTAAGAACCTCAATACTGTTCTCCCTAGTGGATCTCCTTTGTACATTTCCAACCACAGTGCAGGATAATTCTCTTCTCTCCACACTGTCTCTAGCATTTACTTTTGGACATATCTTGAGATGGCCATTATGACCTGTGTGAGGTAATACCTTGTTGGATTTGCTTTGTGTTTGTGTAAGAATTAGTGATGCTGAGAATGTCCTCAGGTGCCTAATCACAGTCTGTATGACTTCCTCCAAGAAACACCTATTTCTGTGTTTGGCCCATTTGTGTCTTGGGTTGTTTGTGTCTTTGATATTGAGCTATATGAGCTGTCTGTATGTTTCAGAGATGAATTCCTTATGAGTATCTTCATTTGCAAACATTTCTTTCCATTTCATTTAGGGTTTCCTTTGCTATATAAATGTTTTATGGTTAATTAGATCCCCTTTTCTTACTTTTTATTTATTTTTCATTCATCTAAGAGGTGTATTCAGAAAGACCTCACTGTGATTTATGTCTATGTGTGTCCTGCCTATGTTTTCATTAAGCCTTCATAGTATCCATCCTCACATTTAGATCTTTATATTCTTTGGAGTTTATTTTGTGTATGGTGTTAGGGAGTATTCTAACTTCATTTTCTTTGCCTCAATAACCACCACACCATCCTCCACACATCCTCTATTACCAGTTTATATTCCCAACATCAGGGGAGGAACATTCCCTTTTCTCCACACCTTCACTGGCGGTGATTTGTAGAGTTTCTGAGAATGGCCACTCTGACTGGTGTGAGGTGATTACTTGCTGTGGTTTCGATTTGCATTTCTAATATTTAACAATGTTGACATATTTTCATGTGATTCTTTTTAAAGGATCAAAAATTACATTTGACATTCTGTGAAAAATGACAGAATGATCTCACTTCATTTTCAAGGCAAACCATTCAACATCACAGTAATCCAAGTCTATGCCCCAACCACTGATGCCAAAGAAGCTGAAGTTGGATGGTTCTGTGAAGACCTACAAGACTTTCTAGAACTAACACCAGAGAAAAGATGTCCTTTTCATCATAGGGGATTGGAATGAAAAAGTCAGAAGTCAAGAAATACCTGGACTAACAGGCAAGTTTAGCCTTGGAGTACAAAATGAAGCAGGGCAAAGGCTAACAGAGTTTTGTTAAGAAAACACACTGGTCATAGCAAACATCTTCTTCCAACAACACAAGAGACAGCTCTACACATGAACATCATCAGATGACCAATACCAAAATCAGATTGATCATATTCTTTGCAGCCAAAGATGGAGAATCTCTATACAGTCAGCAAAAACAAGACCATGAGCTCCTTATTGGCAAATTGAAGAAAGTAGGGGAAACCACTCGGTCGTTCAGGTATGACCTAAGTCAAAGCCCTTACGATTATACAGTGGAAGTGACAGATGCAAGGAATTAGAGCTGATAGAGTGCCTGAAGAACTATGCATGGAGGTTCGTAATGCTGTACAAGAGGCAGTGATCAAAACCATCCCCAAGGAAAAGGAAATGCAACAAATCAACATGGTTGGCTGAGGAAGCCTTATGAATAGCTGAGAAAAGAAGAGACGCAAAAGGCAAAGGAGAAAGGGTAAGATATACTTACCTGAATGCAGAGTTCCAGAGAATAGCAAGGAGAGATAAGAAACCTTTCATTAGTGAACAATACAAAGAAATAGAGGAAAACAATAGAATGGGAAAGACTAGAGATTCTTTAAGAAAATTGGAGATACCAAGGGAACATTTCATGAAAAGACAGACACAATAAAGGAAAGAAATGTCAAGGACCTGACAGAGGCAGAAAATAAGAAGAGGTGGCAAGGATACACAAAAGAACTATAATACAAAAAAGATCTTAACGACTTGGATAACCATGATGGTCTTGTCACTCACCTAGAGCCAGACATCCTGGAATGTAAAGTCAAGTGGGTCTTAGGAAGGATTACTATGAACAAAGCTAGTGGAAGTGATGGAATTCCAGCTGAGCTACTTCAGATCCTAAAAGATGATGCTGTTAAAGTTGCACTCAATATACAATCAAATTTGGAAAACTCAGCAGTGCCCACAGGAGTGGAAAGGGTCAGTTTTCATTCCAATCCCAAAGAAAGGCAATGCTAAAGAAAGTTCAGACTACCACACAATTGTACTCATCTCCCACGCTAGCAAAGTAATGCTCAAAATCCATCAAGCTAGGCTTCAACAGTACGTGAACCAAGAACTTCCAGATGTACAAGCTGGGTTTAGAAAAGGCAGAAGAACTAGAGATTGCCAACATTCATTGGATCATAAAGAAAACAAGGGAATTCCAGAAGAATATCTACTTCTGCTTCACTGACAATCACTAAAGCCTTTGACTGTGTGAATCAAAACAAGTTGTGAAAAATTCTTTAATAGTTGAGAATACCAGATTACCTTACCTGCCTCCTGAGAAACCTGTATGCAGGTCAAAAGCAACAGTTAGAACTGGACATGGAACAATGGACTGGTTCCAAATTGGGAAAGGAGTACGTCAAGGCTGTATATTGTCACCCTGCTTATTTAACTTATATGCAGAGTATGTTATGCAAAATGCTGGGCTGGATGACTCACAAGCTGGCATCAAGATTGTCAGGAGAAATATCAACAACCGCAGATATGCAGTTGATACCACTCTAATGACAGAAAGTGAAGAAGAACTAAAGAGCTTCCTAATGAGGGTAAAAGAGGAGAGTGAAAAAGGTGGCTTAAACTCAACATTCAAAAAACTAAAATCATGGCATCTGGTCCCATAACTTCATGGCAAATAGATGGGAAAAAAGTGGAAACAGTGACAGACTTTATTTTCTTGGGCTCCATAATCACTGCAGATGATGACTGCAGCTGTAAAATTAACAGACACTTGCTCCTCGAAAGACAAGCTATGACAAACGTTTCTTCAGTCGTTCAGTCATGTATGACTCTGCGAACTCATGTACTGCAGCATGCCAAGCTTCCCTTTCCTTCACCATCTCCCAGAGTTTTCTCAAACTCATGTCCTTTGAGTCGGTGATGCCATCCAGCCATCTAATCCTCTGTTGCCCCCTTCTCCTCTTGCCCGCAATCTTTCCCAGCATCACAGTCTTTTCCACTGAGTTGGCTCTTCGCATCAGGTGGTCAAAATATTGGAGCTTATTTTCAGCATCAGCCCTTCCAATGAATATACAGGGTTGATTTCCTTTAATATTGACTGGTTTGATATCCTTGCAGTCCAAAAGACTCTCAAGAGTCTTCTCTAGCACCACATTTCAAAAGCATCAATTCTTCACTGCTCAACCTTCTTTTTGGTCCAACTCTCACATCCATATATGACTGCTGGAAAAACAAGTAGCTTTTACTCTAACATATGGGATATTAAATTTGTCTTCACACATTGTCTGCTATATTTAGACTCTTGGTTCATACTCCATGTAACCATGTACTGTGGTAATTAAATACAATTAGAAACAAAGCTTTATTTTACAGATATGGTTTGCCTACCAGCAGCATAGGAATGTTCCATTTTCTCCAGCCCCTATTACCCTGGTATGACATCTCAAAACTCAGAAACTTGTTGATATGATTATCAATTTTGTTTTAGCTCAGTTTGAACAGAGAGCAAAAAAATGAGGGGGGCCAGTTTTTTCAGGTCTCTTTAGGGAGAAAGGAATCTATTAGAAGACAAAGTACATGCAGCCTGTGTGCTCTTTTGAGTCACCCATTTTTTGCAGGAGTTTTCTTGTATTTGTTTTCAAGTGTGATCTTTCATTCATATCATAACCAATATCAGAAGAAACTAATTTGAAACAATGCCTTACTTCTACTCAGAAAATCTGAACACAAAGGAACCAATGTGAACTGCAAAGATCAGGGTGCCAAACTTTTAAGAATATTTTAGGTTTGCAAATAACAACTAGTATTGTTTTTTCAAGAGTATATTTTTACTCTAATAAATAATCTTTTCCAGAAAGCTTTTAGTGTGGCCACCTCCTGCTGGAAGCCTGGGATGCTGGAATCAGGCCACTTCCTGTCTGTCTGTACAGCACACTGGGCTGCACTCTAAGAATATGTGGGCTCTCCCCAGGATCTGGACCATCACAGGGCCATAGAAATTGGTAACAGTTTTGTTTTGCTTGTTGAAACATTTAATGACAAAAGTTCTTTCAATTCCTGATGTGGCTGAAATGTGGAGCCCAGTGATGATTTCTTTAAGAAATGTACATCCTAGTTCCCACATGAAGGTGAGCCCTCAGTCCAACGATGAGAGACCCTGCATGTGTGTGGCCTGTGGCTCCTAGGAGAGCAGCTTTAAGCTAGTTTAAACCTGACCAAGTTCTGTCTACATGGTAGATTGAGACCTCTCCAGTTCCTGTCTAGGGGTTCCCTTGTGGCTCAGATGGAAAAGAATGGCCTGCAACGCAGGAGACCCAGGTTTGACCCCTGAGTTGGGAGGATCACCTGGAGAAGTGAATGGTTACCCACTACCAATGGACAGGAGAGCCTGGCAGGCTGCAGTCCATGGGGTCACAAGTGTCAGGCATGATAATATTTTCATTTCACTTTTCAAGTCCTGTCTACACTGATTATGTTTAGACAAGACCGTGTGCTTTCTGCAAAAGAGAACATTTAGACCTGATCCTGTTTTGTGTGCACTAAGACAAGGAGACCTGAGTACAGAGCTGGCCTGGCCTCTGTCTGGGAAACTCCGTGCCTGCGTCTGAGCGTCAGTGCTCAGATGCCTGGGCTCTGGAGCTGGGGTGGGCTTCTCTGGGTGACCATGCTCTCCTCTGAGTGGGCTTCCATGGCCCTCCTGGGGGTCAGTGCTGCGGTCAGGCTCCTAGTCTGTCCCCCGCCAGGTTCACCTCCCTGGGGTTCCTGGAGACCCTCAGGTGGGCTACCTGGTAATCATTCCAATTTTCCAGCACATTCAGGTTGAGTAGGGAGGCAGGTTCACCTGGTGAATTGGTTCCAGGGCACAGGGATTGACAGGCAAAAAGTCAATGGGCAGCAGGTGAGGTTGCTGCTGTGCTCTCCTTCCAGTTGACTCTCTCCTCGGAAGGCAACAGAGCTGCCCCTCGTCTTTCAGCCCAGCTCTCCTGTTTTCTCAGCACCTCAGTGGGGCAAGAAAGACAGAGCCTGCCAGAACCAAGGTAGTGTGTTCAACTCTAGCATGAGCTTTCAAACCAGCAAAAAATCACACAGAACCAGAGTGAAAACAGGAGAGACCTAACTTCTCAGGGACAATTGTGAGGAGAGGAGACAGTCACTACACTTCTTTCTAGGATCTTAGGGGGTCTCGGAGATCTGGCTTGTTTACATATTGGGGGCCCTCTGACCACAGCCATGGTTTCCTTGTCCTGACTGAGGGGACATGTGACCCCAGGCAGGGGGTCTGGGGACCATGTGAGTCTTACCCCATCTCCATGGGTCAGGATCACGTGTATGGGGAGACCACACACACACAAAGCTAATAAAAAGGGAAGAATACATGAGAGCTTCACTTGTGTGCAGGAATTAATACTCTACAGTGTTCACTTTATAAAGGCCTGTGCCTGTTTGCCTCTTTACCCCTGCGAGGTTCACCCTCTGTGGGGTTCCTGGGGCTCCCTCAGGTGGCCACCTGGTAATGATTCCAATTTTTCAGCACATTCAGGTTTAGTAGGGAGGCAGGTTCACCTGGTGAGTTGATTGCAGGGCACATGGATCTGGCAAAAAGCCAATGGGCAGCAGGTGAGGTTGCTGCTGTGATTTCCTTCCAGTCGACCATCCCTCCTGAGCAGAGAGCAGACCTCCCCCTCGTCTCCCAGCCCTGCGCCTGGCGTGTTTTCTCAACGCCTCAGTGGAACAAGAAAGGACTGAGCCTGCCAGACCCAAGGTAGTGTGTTCAACATTATCATGACAGCTGTAAAAACAGTTAATATCACACAGAACCAAAGGGAAGAGAGGAGGACTTCTCTGGGACAAGCATCGGGAGAGGAGACCAACCCCACACTTCTTTCTACCATCCCAGGAGATTACAGGAACCCACTCGTTTCCACCTTAGGGGCCAAGCAGAGACCTGGTGTCCTAACCGAGGGTCGTGCGAGCCCAGGTGCAGGGTCTGGGGAGGTGGTGTCACCTGGAGAGTGTGGAAGTGTGTCCCCAGGTTCAGGGTCTGGGGACTGTGTGGGTCTCACCCCATCCACGTGGGTCAGGATCCCGTGTACACAGAGACCACAGGTCTGCTCTTTCCCTGCAGTGTGTCCTGTCCCCTCGGAGATTCCCAGCATCTGAATTGAGAGTTGCCCTGAATAACCTGTGGTCCTTTTCCTTCTCTTCATCTTGTCGCATTCACATGAGGTCAGGCGGGTTGCTGCTCTGTGTTCTGCTGAGTGAAAACCTTTGGTGGTGTCGTGTTAATATCAGCATATCCCATATCTAATCATAGGGGTCACCACTGTCTGGTGTCCCCTGGACCGAGCTCAGGTAATTTATTTTATATTGGAGCAGAGTTGATTTCCAGTGTTTTGTTTGTTTTAGGTATATATGAACTTCATTCAGTTATACATAGACATATATCTATCCTTTTACTGTTTTTTCCCTCATGTAAGGTATTACCATTTTTTCAGTAGAGTTGCCTGTTCTATTCCATAGGTCCTTTTTCATTATCAACTTGATATATATCAGTGTGTATATTTTCATTCCAAACTCTTAATTTATCCCTCCCTTCTAGCTTTGTTTTCATAATCGTAATTTGGTGTTCTCAGTCTATGAGTCTGTTTCTGTTTTGTTCATTAGTTTATTGGTATGAATTTAAAGATCCCACTTGTCTGTGATATCTTAGGGTAGTAGTGTTTCTCCCTGACTTACCTTACTTACTATGATAATTTCTTGGTACATCTATGCTGTTGCCAATATCATTATTTTTTCTGTTTTTTGACTGAGTAGTATTCCAGTTTATAGATGTACCACGTAGTCTTCATTTTTCTGTCACTGGACATTTTGGTGGATTCTATGTCTTGGCTATTGTAAATTGTGCTACCTTGAAAATTGGGGTGCACGTGTCATTTCAAATGATGAATTTCTCCAGATCTAAGCCTGGGAAGGGATTGCAGGATCATATGATACATCTATGTTTAGTTTTTCAGGGAACCTCCACGCTGTTTTCCATAGTGGCTTCACCATTTACATTCCTACCAAGACTGTAGGAGGATGCCCTTTTCTGTACATCCTCTGCAGTATTTATTCTTTGTAGATCTTTTCAATGATGGCTATTGTGACCAGTGTGAGGTGATATGTCATTGTAGTTTGATTGGCATTGATTTAATAATTACTGATGTGGAGTATCTTTCCTTGTGCTTTTATTATTTTATGCCTTATGAGTACAGTTTACCTCTTGAAACTGACTTCTTCAAACTTGGCCCTGTTTTGGAATGCTTTCTCCTAACTTACCCCAGGACATTTCTTAAGGTCAGGTGTCATTTACAGCCTTGTCTGACTTGTGACTATTAAGAGCCCTTCAGCACCTGTTTTATGACTTCCCAGGTGGCTCAGTGGTAAAATATGCGCCTGCAATGCAGGAGACTTGCAGGAGACACGGGTTCAATCCCTGGGTCAGGAAGATCCCCTGGAGCAGGAAATGGCAACCCACTCCAGTATTCTTGCCTGGGAAATCCCGTGGACAGAGTAGCCTGATGGGCTACAGACCATGGGGTCACAAAGAGTTGGAGACAACTGAGTGACTAAACAACAGCAGCAGCACCTGTTCTAAGGTGTATATGTTGATCTGAACCAGCTAATCACTCTCTGCAACCCCCTCCTTTCCATTTTGGCAACCGTAACTCTCTCCTAAGTCTGTGAATCTGTTTCTCTTTTGTAATGAAGTTCATTGGTATCCATTTTTAGATTCCACCAGAAGGGATATTCTATGATATCTGTCTTTCCATCTCACTTCACTTAGTATGATCACCTCTGGTTTCTTCCCTGTAACTGCAAATGGCATTGTTTCATCCTTATATATGTCTGAGTAATACTGCACTGGGTATATGTGCCCCATTTCCTGTATCCTTTCATCTGTCCTAGTATACTTGAGTTCCTTCCTTGTCGTGGCTGTTGTACCTAGTGCTGCCATGATCTTTGCGGTACAGGTGTGTTTTTAAATTTTGGTTTTCTCTGTATCTAAACCTAGGTATGAAATTGTTGGGTCACTTGGTACTTCTATATTTCGTTTTTTAAGACCCTCCATAATGTATTCCCTAGTGGATGTACCATTTTATATTCCTACCAACAGGGTAGGAGGGTTTCCTTCTCTGTATACCCTCTGCAGAATTTGTTCCTGTAGGTTTTTTGATGTGGCCATTCTGATCAGTGTTAGGTGACACCTCGTTGTACATTTGATTTGTTTTTCTCTAAGAACTCGTGATGCTGAGCATCTTTTTATGTGCTTTATGGCCATCTCTATGACCTCTCTGGAGAAATGTGCAGTTAGATTTTGGGGCATTTTTAATTGAGTTTTTTGTTGTTGTTTATGCTGGGCTGTACTAGTGATTTGTATGTGTTTGTTTTAGATGTACAGGAACTTGGTTCAGTTACATTAATACATAATATATATCTATTCTCGTTTGGGTTCTTTTTTCATATAGGTGACTAGAGTGTGTTCAGTAAACTTCCTTATGCTATTCCATAGGTACTTGATGATCGTCTATTTGATGTATATTAATGTGTATATGTTAATTCCAATCCCTTAAATTATCCCTCCCGCCTGCATCTGGAGGACAACAGGTCACTCCAGATCCATTGTGGAGGCACACGGCCTGCTACATGCTCCCTCAGCACCAGGACGCTCCAGCCTTGGGACCCAAGCCAATCAGGCTCCAGGGATGTGACACTAGCCTTTTTTAAAAAAAATTTTTTTGACCCTTTCCTACTTAAAATCTTTTTCTTTTAAAAAATTTTTATTTTTTAATTAATTTTATTTGTAGAATAAGTACTTTACAATATTGTGATGGTTTTTGCCATACATCAACATGAATCTGAGTTGTCCCCGAGTACCAGCTTTGGGTGCCCTGCTTCATGCGTGGAACTTGTGCTGGTTGTCTGTTTTACACGTGCTAATGTACATGTTTCAGTGCTATTCTCTCTCTCAAATCATCCCACACTTGCCTTCTCCCACTAAGTCCACAAGTCTGTTCTTTACATCGGTGTCTCTGATTAGAGTCAGCATTTCTTTTTTGTTTTTTTCTGTTTTTTTTCCATCATTTGAACTGAAGTATGTAGGTGAATTACTATCTTGTGGGTGTTTTTTTTTCTTTCTACCACAACTTGTTTCATTTCTATCAATATGTAAATATATATATATTTTTGGGGTTTTTCCCATATAGGTTATTACAGAGTGCAGAGTAAGTTTACTTGTGTTATACAGTGGGTCCTGGTCATTTATTTTATAAACAGTATTGGGCATATATTAGTCTGAAGTTACTCATTTCTCCATGCCCCACATCTTTATATATTTGTGACTGGAAATTTCTAAGTCTATGAAGCAGTGTCTCCAGGCAAGAAATTAATTTTTATGCATCTTAAATTCCACCTAGGAGCAATATCATAGGATACTCGTCTCTCCCTGTCTGCTTTCCCATGGCTGAACATGGCATTATTTCCTACTTCTTTATTATTGAGAAATATTGTGTTATGTATATGTACCCCATTGTCTGTATCCATTCATCTGTTCTTCTACAATTAACTTGATTCCCTGTCTTAGCTGTTGTATGTAGTGGGGCCAAAATCACAGGGTTACCCATTTCTTTTAAAATTTTGGTTGTTTCCACCTAGCTTTCTCGATGCTATCCCAGTCCAGACATGAGATACAGCCTGCTCAAGCTCCAGGGATGGGATAGCAGCCCAAGAGAGGGAGGTTGCAGGGAATAAAGTAGGCATTGCTTTTTTTCTTTTCCTCATGCTGGTCCTATGTTGGAATATAGTCAATTTGTAGTTTTGTGCTTACTGTCAGTGTAAAACACTTGATTCAGTATTGACATATACATAGAGGATGTCTGTTCTTTGGATTCTTTTTCCATAGAATTTACTGCAGAAGGTTGACCAAAGTTCCATGTGCGTATATGTACCACATCTTCTTTAAGCTTTAATCTGTCAGTGGACATTTTCATGGCTGTGTATCTTGGCTATTTTAAGTAGTGCTGCAGTGAACATTGGGGGGTGTGTGTCATTTTGAATGATGGTTTTATCAGGATACCAGGCCCAGGTGTGGGAATGTCAGATCCTAGGTGTAGTTCTCTTGAAAGTGTTCTTTTTTTGGCATGTGATGACTGTCCCTTTCTAGTGACTATTGCCAGTGTCCCTTCCCACCAGTGGTGTAGGGAGGTTCCCTCTCCTCCTGGCCCTCTCCCCCATTTATTGTTTGTGGACTTCTGAGGGTGGTCATTCTGACTGATGGGATTCGATTTCTTGTTGTTTTGATTGGCATTCCTCCTGTAATAATTTGAGATGCTGAGCATATTGTCCTGTGAATGCATGGTTTTTTACTTTTCTTTTTTTTTCTCCTTCATGGTTGTGCGGAAAATATACCTGTTGCAGTTGACGTTTTGATAGTGGGTTGTGTTTGTAATTTATTTCTGGAATATTCTCCCTAGGACCTTTCCTGAGGGTAACTGTCATTAACAGCCCCTGAGGTCTTGTGAATTGGAGGTGCCAGTAAGCACAGGTCTGGCTTCCCTGGTGGCTCAGATGGTAAAGTATCTGCCTGCAATGCAGGAGACCCAGGTTCAATCCCTGGGTCGGGAAGGTCCCCTGGAGAAGGGAATGGCAACCTACTCCACCATTCGTGCCTGGAGAACCCCACGTTCAGAGGAACCTGGCAGGTAAGCACAGGTGGTCAAGTTATAGTTACAGAAAATATCCACACGGTGGCAGCAGTTTTCATTCCCAACTCTGGTTCTTGGGGCAACCAGAACCTAAGGAAGAGTTGGCTTACTAGGCTGTGAACTGGAGTGGAATGTACCTGAGCAAACACCCAAGGGCCTGCATCTCACTACTCGTTCCCCCTAAAGCTTCACCCCTTTCCTCAGACTTTCCTTATCCCAACCGGGGCCACAGCACCCTGCTGAGGTGCTAGGAGGCTGCACTCTCAAGAAGGAGGCTTAAGCTGTGAACCCCAGCACCAGGATAACTGAAAGCTAGGTGGCATTTCCAGGGTCTTTGAGGCCAGATGATCGTCATATCGTTTGGGTGCACTAGGGACTATGGTCCCTGTCAGAGCAAACCAGAAGTTACAAGTTTAAGAGGGGGCTCAATTAAGGGCACCCTGTCTGGCGGTTTCAACCCCACCCCAGTCCAGCCTTTGGACCGAAGCCTGCTCAGGCTGCAGCAATGGGATAGCAGCCAGGATCAGAAAAGTTGACAGGAATAAACGGGCAAGGTTTTTCTTTTTCTATTCTTTTCTTGAATTTCATGCCTATGGCATGCTGGAGTATAGTTGGTGTGCAATGTTGTGCCTGAATGTATCCAGCAACCTGAATGAGTTATGATATGTATGTAAAGCATATGTATTCTTTTTCAGATTCATCTGCTGTAAAAGTTATTGCAGAAGGTGGAGTAAGTTCTCTGTGCTGAATATCGTGTCCTTGTGGAGTATCACATATACAGATTTCTGTGGATATGGTAGAGAGATGGATTTCTGTGGAAGGAAAAAAGGGGAAGGAGACAATGCTTGTGGATTATCTATTACAGATATACATTTCTGTGTATACATTAGTCCTGACTTCCTAATTCATCTTTGGCCCTTTGGGTTTTTTAAGTTGTAATTGAATTCCTTTGTATCTCTTTTTTCTTTTGCCTAGAAGGGATATCACTTGCTATATAGTCTTCCTCTATCTGTCTGACTTCACTTAGTGTTTGATCCTCCAAGATATATCCCTGTGGCTACCAGTGGCATAATTTCATGATTTCAGTAATAGTTTTTCATGGTTGAGTAATAGTTCATTTTCATCATTCTTTTTAAGCTTTAATCTGAAGGTGGACATTTTGCTGGATATTTTAACTAGTGTTGAAGTGAACGTTGGGGTGCATATGACTTCTTGAAAGATGGTTTCCTGGGATGTAGGTAAATGTATGGGAACGTCAGATGGTAGGCTTAGCTTGCATTTGTTGTTTGTAGACTTTTGAGGATGGCCAGTCTGGTGAGATTGGTTCCTTGTTGTCATTTTGGTTGGCATTCCTCCTGTTATAATTAGGGATGCTCAGCATCTTGTCCTGTGGCAGTAAGTTTTTTCTTTTTTTTTTCTCCTTTATGGTTGTGAAGAAAATTTACCTCTTGTAGTTGATTTTTTGAAAGTTAGTTGGATTTGTAATTTTTTCTGCAGTACTCGACCCAGGACCTTTCATGAAGGCATGTGGTGTGGAAGTCGCTCAGTTGTGTCTGATGCTTTGTGACCCCATGGACTATAGCCTGCCAGGCTCCTCTGTCCATAGAATTCCTCAGGCAAGAATACTTGAGTGGGTTGCCATTCCCTTCTCCAGGTATCTTCCCTACTCAGGGATTGAACCCGGGTCTCCTGCATTGCAGGCAGATTCTTTACCACCTGAGCCATCAGGGAAGCCTTCCTGAAGGCAGCTTTCATTAACAGCCCCCGAGGTCTGTTGCATTGGAGGGAACAGTAAGCACAAGTGGCCAAGTTGCAGTTACAGAAAATTACAAGTTACAGGCGGCAGCACTTTTCCACACCCAACTCAGGCAACCAGAGCTTAAGTTTGGGCTTGCTAGGCTGTGATTTAGAGTGGAATGTGCCTAAACATGGAACAACAGACTGGTTCCAAATAGGAAAAGGAGTATGTCAAGGCTGTATATTGTCACCCCGCTTATTTAACTTATACGCAGAATACATCATGAGAAACGCTGGGCTGGAAGAAGCACAAGCTGGAATCAAGATTGCCTGGAAAAATATCTATAATCTCAGATATGCAGATGACACCACCCTTATGGCAGAAAGTGAAGAAGAACTAAAGAGCCTCTTGATGAAAGTGAAAGAGGAGAGTGAAAAAGTTGGCTTAAAGCTGAGTATTTAGAAAACTAAGATCATGGCATCTGGTCCCATCACTTCATGGCAACTAGATGGGGATACAGTGGCTGACTTTATTTTTGGGAGCTCCAAAATCACCACAGATAGCGATTGCATCCATGAAATTAAAAAACACTTACTCCTTGGAAGGAAAGTTATGGCCAACCTAGACAACATATTGAAAAGCAGAGACATTACTTTGTCAACAAAGTTCCATCTAGTCAAGGCTATGGTTTTTCCAGTAGTCATGTATAGATGTGAGAGTTGGACTATAAAGAAAGCTGAGCACCAAAGAATTGATGCTTTTGAACTGTGGTGTTGGAGAAGACTCTTGAGTGTCCCTCAGACTGCAAGGAGGTCCAATCAGTCCATCCTAAAGGAGATCAGTCCTGGGTGTTCATTGGAAGGACTGATGTTGAAGCTGAAACTACAATACTTTGGTCACCTGATGCAAAGAGCTGACTCATCTGAAAAGACCCTGATGCTGGGAAAGATTGAGGGCAGGAGGAGAAGGGGACGACAGAGGATGAGATGGTTGGATGGCATCACCAACTCAATGGACATGAGTTTGGGTGAACTCCATGAGTTGGTGATGGACAGGGAGGCCTGGCGTGCTGCAGTTCATGGGGTCACAAAGAGTCAGAGACGACTGAGCGACTGAACTGAATTGTGCCTGAACAAGGGCTTAGTCTCAATACTTCTTCCCCCTCAAGCTTCACTCCTTTCCTGCAGACTAATCCCAGCCTGGACCACAACACCCTGATGAGGTGCCTAGGAGACAGCACTCTCAGGAAAGAGACTAAGCTGGGGACCCCAGCACCAGGAGATGTGAAAGCTAGGTGACTTTTCCAAGGTCATTGAGGCCAAAGTGTCAGGACACCATCAATTGTGTGCCCTAGGAACTGTGGTCCCTGCCACATCAAACCTGAAAATACAGATTTCAGAGGGGCCTTAATGAAGAGCAACCAGCCTGGTCGATTCAACATCACCACAGTCCAGCCATGAAGACAACCTGCTGAGGCTCCAGGATTGAGATAGAAGCCCAAGTCGGGTGAATGTTTCATATATGAAAATAGAATTTTCTGTATATTCTATATGAACACAGTGCAAATTTAATGAATGAAAATACAATTTTCTATATTTCATATATGAAAATATATGTGCATACTTAATGTAAAAAATATAATTTTCCATTTCTTATATGAAAGTATGATACATGCATGAATTTTCATGTATCAAAAGATGAGTGCACATTACATGGATAAAAAGTAGAATTTTTGATATTTCATATATGAAGAGATGGGTGCATATATTACAAATGAAAATATACTCTTCTATATTTCTTATATGAAAACATGGGTGCATAGTTCATGGATGAAAATGAAATTTTCAATGTTTCATATATAAAAACATGCATGATTTCAAAGATGAAAATAGAATTTTCTATACTTCATATGTAAATCATGGGTGCATATTTCAAGGATGAAAATAGAACTTTCTTGATGTCATGTATGAAAATGTGCATATTTCTTGGATGAAGATTGAATTTTTAGTATTTTATATATGTAAACATGGGTGAATAGTTCATGGATGAATATAGAATTTTATTATTACATATGTGAAAACACGGGTGCATATTTCATATATGAAAACAACATTTTGATAGTTCATATATGAGGCTATGGGTGCATATTTCATATGAAAATATAATTTTTTATATTTCATATATGACACTGGGTGCATGTTTCATATATGAACATAGAATTTCCCATATTTCTCGTGTGAAAATATGGGTGCATGTCATACATAGAAATAGAATTCTTTGTATTTCATAGATGAAAATATAAATGCATATTTCATATAAGAAAATATTTTCTGTATTTCACAGATGAAAATATAAGTGCATATTTCATATATGAAGAGAATTTTCTATATTTCACAGATATAAGTGCATATTTCATATGTGAAAGAGAATTTTTCTATATTTCATAAATGAAAAGATAGGCACAAATTTTATGCATGAAAGTGGAATTTTCTAAATTTCGTATAGGATAAGCCCAAGTGTAGTAATGTCAGACCCTAGGCTTAGTGTCTTGATAGCTTTTCTTCAGGCATGCTGACGTGTCCTTTGTTGTGGTTGTTGCCAGTGTACATTCCCATCGACAGTGTGGGAGGTTTCCCTTTACTCCAAACTCACTCCTGCATTTATTGTTTGTACACGTGAGTATGGCCATTCTGACTGGTGCGATTTGATTTTTCTTTGCCATTTTCATTGGCATTCCTCCTGTAATGATTAGGGATGCTGAGCATCCTGTCCTAGGTGGAGGTATGGGGTTTGTTGGGGTTTTTTTACCCTTTATGGGTGTGAGGAAAATAGACCTGTGTCAGCTGGCTTCCTGAAAGTCGTTTGTGTTTGGAATTATCTTGCAGTACCCAACACAGGACATTTCCTGAGGGCAGCCGTCAAGAACAGTCCCCCAGCCCTTGTGAATCAGAGGTGCCAGTAAGCACTGGCGGTCAGTTGTAGTTACAGGAAATGTCCACAAGGCGGCAGCACTTTTGGATGCCCACCTCTGGTTCTTGGGGCAAGCAGAGGCTTCGGGAAAGTCGGCTTCTCCGCCTGTGAGTGGAATGTGCCTGAGCAACCACTGAAGGGTTTGTGTCTCACTGCTTTTTCCTCTTAAAACATCAAACACATATCCATCTTGATAGCATCAGTTTTTCCACCTTAGCCCTCTTGATAGCTGTTTTGTGATCATTCAGAGACTGTCCACATACTGGTTGTAGTCAGTGTATATTTCCACCTACAGCTTAGGGAATTCTTTTCCTTCCATGCTGTCTCCCATAGTTCTAGTTTGTCAAATTTTGACAGTAGCCTTTGTGAGTGGTGGGATCTGACTTCTCATTGTCGTTTTGATTGGCATTCCTGCAGCCTTTAGGGATGCTGAGCATCTTGTCCTGTGGTGGAAGTTTGATTTTGTTTTTGTTTTCTCTTTAAAGGGTGTGAGGACAATTTACCTTTGGGAATTGGCTTCCTGACAGTTGGCTGGTTTGGGAATATATTTCTCCAACACCTGCCCCATGGCATTTCCTGAGGGCAGCTATCATGAACAGAACCTCAACCCTGGTGAATTGAGGTGCCTGTGTGTGCCCATGATCAAGTTGTAGTTACAGAAAATGTCCACAAGGCGGCAGCACTTCCGCCTGCCCAGCATTGGTTCCTGGGGCAACCAGATCCTTAGGGCCCGTTGGCTTCCTGGGCCGTGAAATAGAGTGGAGTGTGCCTGAGCAAGAAGGAAAGGGCTTGAGACTCACTACTTTTCCCCCTAAAGCCTCACACAGACTAATGCCTTCCAGGTCCAGAGCACAGTGCTGAGGGCACTTAGGTGCCTAGAAGACTGCCCTCTCAGGAAAAGAGGCTTGAGCTGGGAACCCCAGCGCCAGGAGAGGTCAAGCCTAGCTGAATCTTGTCTTCAAATTCCCGGAGGGCTTCATGCCGTGTGGGACTCTGGTCCCAGCCAGAACATAACAGATAGTAGTCCTTTAAAAATGGTTCAACAAAGGGCACCGTGCCAGGCTGTGTCCACCCCTCCCCAGTCCAGAGTGGGACCCAAGCTTGCTCAGCCTCCAGGGATGGGATAGCATCCCAAATCAGGGAGGTCATTTATAATAGAGGAGGCCCTGCTTTCCTTTCCTTTAACATCTTGCCAATACTACATTGCAGCATTAGTTCAGTTCAGTCGCTCAGTCGTGTCCGACTCTCTGCGACCCCATGAATCACAGCAAGCCAGGCCTCCTTGTCCATCACCAACTCCCGGAGTTCACTCAGACTCGCGTCCATCGAGTCAGTGATGCCATCCAGCCATCTCATCCTTTGTCGGTATAATATTGTTGTTGTCAGCGTACAGCTGTTTAATTCAGGTATTTCGTATCTATGGGGTATCTCTATTGTGTGTTTGGGCTTTGTACAATAGCAAGTTGAGTGGCGTGCTTAGCATCAGGTCCTTGTGAATACCCCCTATTTCCTGCAGCAAAAACATGAGCTCAGGTTCTCCTGCATGAAATACGGAATTCTCCATATTGCCTTCTCCCTGCATCTTCATCAGCAGTTATTGTTTGTCGAGTTTCTGACCATAGCCACTCTGCCTTCTGTGAGGTGATACCTTCCTGGGGTTTCAATTTGCTTTTCTAATATTTAGTGATGTTGACCTCTTTTCATGTGATTTGTTTTCAAGGAAGAGTTCAACTCACCTCTCCAGAATGGCTTCTTTGAACTCAGACCTGTTTTAAATTTTTTCTGATGACCACCCCTAGGACATTTATGGAGATCAGCTGTTTTTTACCTCCAGACCCTCTGACTTTGAGAGTACTCAATGCCCAGTACAGCTTTTCAAGTTGTATGGAAAATGGCCTGGAGATGGCAGCTTTATTCAGCCCCACACGTTTTATTTCCATGTAATTTCATTTTAGAAAAGAGATGGTTTCTGAATGTATATGTTTCAGGTGTACAGGAAATTGACCCATTGGTGTTTAGGCCTTCATCTGTTCTCTTCCAAGTTCTTGCTCCCATCTAGGTGATTACAGTGTGTTGAGTAAACTTCCATCTACTATTCAGTAGGTTGTTTTCAATCATCTGTTTGATACATATATGTTTGTCTACGTTAATTCAAATCTCTTAATCTATTTTGCCTGTGTCTAGGATTGGGGACTCGTGCAGAGGACAAAGGGACTCCAGGAACATCATGGGGTCACATTGCCTTCCACATCCTCCCAGGATCCTGAGCCCCACAACAATCCAGCTGTGGACCCCCAAACCTGCCCAGTCTCTAGAGATGTGAAACCAGCCAAGGTAACCATGGGATGAGGGGAATAGAGTCAGCATATCTTTCTATATTTTTTGTGTTTATCCAGTTATTTGAACTTGATATATGGGTTAATTACAGCATGATGGGTGTTTTTTTTTTAATTCATAGCAACTTGATTCACTCATATATAGATGTATATTTGTTGTATTTTGAGTTCTTTTCCTGCATAGATTATTACAGAGAGTGGAGTATCATTCCTTTTGTGGGTCCTTGGGATTGATTTTGGAGAAGGAAGTGGCAACCCACTCCAGTATTCTTGCCTGGAGAATCCCATGGATGGAGGAGTCTGGTGATTGATTTATTTTCTAAATAGTAGTGTGCATATGTTAGTTCAAATAGCTCTTTTCTATGGGTCAAATATGTTTCTTCTCTGCTAACAATAAGTTCTTTTTTTCTAAGTCTGTGAACTGTATATCTTTGCTCAAGGAGCTCACATGTTTTCAATTAGATTCCACTAGAAGTGATATCATATTATATTTGTTGCTCACTGTCTCTCTTACTTCAGTTGGTTGCTATGATCATTTCTACCTTCTTCCCTGTGCCTGAAGATTCCATTGTTTCATTGCTTTTTATGGCTGAGTCATATAGCATTGTGTGTGTATCCCATGTTCTTTGTTCATTTCTGTGTCCTTCCACACTTAGGTTGCAGCAGTGTCTTTGCTATGGAAACCAGTCCAGCCGGGATGGCATGGGTACCCTTGTCTTTGAAAATGTCGCTTCTCCCTGACTGTATGCCCAGGCATGTGACTGCTGTTTCTGAACACAATTCTATTTTTAGTTTTAAGGAACCTCCATATTGTTTTTTTCTAGTGGATGAACCATGAACATTTTTAATAATCTCCAGATTAGTTTCTAGACAGGATCTTTATTTTTAAAACTTTCCCATTTCAATTTTACTGATATTTCTTGATTGTTTTCTGTGTTTGTAGCTATCCATTCATTATTTCTTTTCAAATTGAAGTACAGTTGATTAATATTACTATGTTTACTGAACATAGCAATTCAGTATTTTAATGGAATACACTCCACTTAAGGATATTACAAAATCATGGCTTTATTTTCATCTGCTGCATACTATATCCTATTCATTTACTTACAGTATTCATAGTGTTTTTATCTCTCAACCTCTACCCCAGTCTGGCAGTTGCCACAAACAAATCCCCACAGGTATCCGTTCATTTCTATATTTGTGGTTCTCTTTCTGTTTTGTTGTTGCTGTTGTTCAGTCGTTCAGTCATATCTGACCCTTTGCAACCCCATGGACTGCAGCATGCCAGACTTCCCTGTCCTTCACCATCTCCTGGAGTTTTCCATCCAACCATCTCATCCTCTGTCCTTCCCTTCTCCTCCTGCCTTCAATCTTTCTCAGCATCAGGGTCTTTTCCAATGAGTTGTCTCTCTTCATCAGGTGACCAACGTATTGGAGCTTCAGTAACAGTCCTTCCAATGAGTATTCAGGGTTGATCTCCTTTGGGATGGACTAGTTGGATCTCCTTGCAGTCCAAGGGACTCTCAAGAGTCTTCTCCAGCACCACAGGTCAAAGGCGTCAATTCTTCAGTGCTCAGCCTTTTGTATTGTCTAGCTCTCATGTCCATACGTGACTACTGGAAAAACCATAGCTTTGACTATACAGACCTTTGTAGGTAAAGTAATGTCTGCTTTTTAACATGCTGTCTAGGTTTGTCATTGTATTTCTTCCAAGGAGCAAGCGACTTTTAATTTCATGGTTGCAGTCACCATCTGCAGTGATTTTGGTGCCCAAGGAAATAAAATCTGTTACTGTTTCCATTGTTTCCCCATCTGTTTGCCATGAAGTGATGGAACCAGATACCATGATCTTCATTTTTTGAATGTTGATTTTTTTTCACTCTCCTCTTTCACCTTCATCAAGAGGCTCTTTAATTCCTCTTTGCTTTCTGCCATAAGGGTGGTGTCATCTTCATATCTGAGGTTATTGATATTTCTCCTGGCATTTTGCATGATGTACTCTGCATAAGTTAAATAAGCAGGGTGACAATATACAGCCTTGACGTACTCCTTTCCCAATTTTGAACCAGTCCATTGTTGCATGTCTGATTCTAACTGTTGCTTCTTGACCTGCGTACAGGTTTCTCAGGAGGCAGGTCAGGTGCTTTGATATTCCCATTTCTTTCAAAGAATTTTCCACAGTTTGCTGTGATCTACACAATCAAAGGCTTTAATTCTTTGAAAGTTTTTAATTCTTGAAAGTTTTTAACTTTATCAAAGTTTTTAATTTTATGACTTAAAAATATATACCTGTATTTTATATATGACACATATACCTCTTTTTATATATGTTATGCACCTATATTGTCATATAAGGGATATATACTGATGTTTTCACAATACATGTATACTTATATTGCCATATATGAAATATATACCTCTAGTTCCATATATGAAATATATATTGAATACTACTGAGCTAAATAGCAAATGAAAATTGGAAAGTTTTATAAATAGAAGATTCCATCAAGAAACTGATTTTGAGATTTTAAAAAGTCACATTAAGTAGTTTTACTCTTTTAATTTATGCTTTACAAAGAACTTATCAGTGAAGTCAAGGCAATTAATCTAAATACAGGATAATTTTCTTATTCTTACTTAAGATGCTTCTGTCAATGTTCTCTGACAAAACATTTTATTTTCATTATTTCTGATGCCTACATATTGATTTAAGTTTACAGTGCCCTCTAAATAGAAGTCATTTAGCAATCGTCTAGTTTCAAATTAAGACTTTTGTATGTATAAAGATGTAAGCCTGTGTACTTAATTAGAAGGATTATCTTAAGTCTCTAAAAGCATTACTCAAAAGGCACAATGATTTTCATTATGGTCCATGGACTGGTATTTGCAAATATAAATCAGAAGCTCTGGAACTGCTGTCTGAGAATTTTAGTTAATAAGCCCTCCAGGTGATTCTGAAGCACTGAAGTTTTAGAACTATAGCCCTGGAAGTCCCAGCAAAACTCACATTTTACCAAGCCCAAGTTGTACGAATTAGTATCATTATAAGTTACAGTAAAATTTTCATTCTTTTGGTTAAAGAACAATAGCAAATAAGTGCATTTTGCAAATATATATGTATATTTTCATATATGAAATACATACCTACATTTTCATATATGAAATATATGCTGAACACTACTCAATCATAAAAAAGATTAAAATAATGGCATTTTCAGCAATATAATCCTAGAGATTATCATAACTGATATAAGTCAGAAAGACAAAGAGAAATACCATATGATATCACTTATACATGAAATCTAAAGTATAACACCAATGAACTTATCTATGAAATGGAAACAGACTCACAGATACAGAGAATTAGTGTTTACCAGTGGGGATAGGCAGTGGGAGGGGCAAGAGAGGTGTAGAGGATTAATAGAAACTACTCTGTATAAAATCAATATGCTATAAGGATATATTATACAGCACAAGGAAATACAGTCTTTATTTATAATACCTTTAAATGGAGCATAATCCATAAAAATAGTGAATCACTATGTTGTATACTCCAAACTAATATAGTATTGTAAATATACTGTACTTCAACTTAAAAAATTGTTGATGGCTATCTACACAAACAATAAAGTAATCAAAAAGAGTAAAAAATAAGCAAAATAAAAATGTGAAATTTTTAAAAATAGAAGATTCCATCAAGAAACTAATTTTGATGAGAATTTTAAAAATCACATAAAGTAGCTTTACTCTTGTAATTTTTGCCTTCCAGGAACTCATTAGTCAAGTCAAGCCAACTAATCTAACTAACATTAAACCTTACCAAGCTAAGGGCACTAAGCACATTTTGTCACCAAGTTTTTCCAAGATGCCTCTAGTTGGCAAAGGTTTTTTTGACTTTAACCTTTCTTATCACTAATTGTAGCTATTTCAGAACAGTATTGTTCTGGTAGCAATATCATGTGGTCTAATAGGTCCTAAGATCACATTACCAAGGGTTTTCTTTTTAAATGAACAATTTAAAAAAAAGTCATGCTATACTTCATCTTGTCAATGTTAAATTTCTCATTGGAGAGGAAGTCACTTGTGAAGCTGTTAGCCCCAAAGCCTTCTATTCTCAACCCAAGGTGCTCCTGTCTTGCATTATTAGGAATCTGAGAACTGCAAAGTGAAGAGATTATCGTGTTGAAGCAGCTGGGAAGTGACCAGTTTGAAGTAGTCTCTCTGGGCAGGTGGGAGGGGCAGTATGATGTTCTGTTAAGATGATCAAGGAGGGCTCCATGCCAGATGATTTCTTCCAGGAGGCCCAGACCATCAGGTAAGTTTCTTCTGGGGAATCGTGGTTTAGCCCTCACTATGAGAGGATGTTCATGCTAACAGGTCTGAGTGTAACATCTGTAGGGCCTGAATCAAGAGTCCACATATCATAGAATATATAATGGAATATTACTCAGTCATAAAAATGAAATAATGCCATTTCAGCAGCATGATTGGATGTAGAGATTAACACATTAAGTGAAAACAGAAACACAAATATCATAGGATATCATTTATGTGTGAACTCTAAACTATGATGCACATGAATTTCTTGACAAATCAGAAACAGTCTCAGACAGAGAAAACAAACAGAACATTTCCAAAGGGGAAAGAGATGGGAGATTAATTAGGAATTTGGTATTAACAGATAGATACTACTATATATAAAATAGATAAGCCCCTCCTGTATAGCACAGGGAGCTGTATTCAATATTTGGAATCACCTAATAACCTGAAAGCATGTATGTGTGTATGTTTATATATATATATTATATATCTTTATATATAATAAACATAATGTATATTATATACTATATACATGTAATATATCTAACTGAATCCCTTTGGTATACTCCTGGAACTAACGCAGCAACATGAAACAACTATTCTTCAATTAAAAATGTACCCATTTTTAATAGAAAAAAGAAGAGTCTACATATCATTGATACAAATATTTGAAGTTTAAATCAATTTAAAACACATCTTTACATCTTTAAAACTGCTTAAAGATGCATAACTGAGCTCATCGCCTTGAGTAACATGGTAACTCATGTCCCTATAGTTAGACTAAGAAGAAAGGAAATAACTAAATATGTAATCCTTATCTGTGATAAAATTGTCAAGTTGACATGTTAAACTTAATTTATTTTACACATCTGAAAAGTAAAGAATTTATCCTATAATGCTCCTCATTGTTAATTATTTGAGAAGTACAAATCAAGACTTCAATGAGGTACCACCTCACACTGGTAGGATGGCTGTCATTAAAAAAATCTCAAAACCAATACAATATTGTAAAGTTTAAAAATAAAATAAAATTTTAAAAAAATCTTCAAATAACAAGAGTTGCAGAGTGTGTGGAAAAAAGGGAACCCTCCGACACTGTTGGTGGGAACGTAAATCAGTGCAGTCACTCTAGAGAATAGTATGGCAGTTCCTCAAAAAACTAAAAATAGAGTTAGCACGTGGTCCAGCAATCCCACTTCTAGCCATACATCCAGACAAAGCTATAGTTCAAAAAGATGCGTGCAGTATTCTAAAGAATGTGTGCATACCAACTCCAGATCTGACAAGAAACCTTACTCTCACACCTGAGATATGAAATTTGTTTTCACATATAGTCTACTATATTTAGATTCCTGGTTCATACTCCATGTAACACCACAGTGTCATAATTAAGTCCAATTTGAATTTTAGTTTTATTTTTCAGATGTGGTTTCCCTCCAGCAGCGTAGGAGCACTCCCTTTTCTCCAGGTCCTGTTTCCCTGGTATGACATTTCAGACCTCAAAAACTCTTACCTGCTGATATGAATATCAATTTCATATTAGCTTAGTTTGAACAGAAAAGCAAAATATCAGGGGGCCTATGTTTTCTGCTTTCTTCATGGAGAAAAATGACATTGTTAGAAGAAAAAGTACCTGCAGCTCATGTACTCTTTGAGTCACTAATTGTTTGCAGGAATTTTCTTATATATATATGTGTGACCCTTGTAGCTCAGTTGGTAAAGAATCTGTCTGCAATGCAAGAGACCCAGGTTCGATTCCTGAGTTGGAAAGATCCTCTCAAGAAGGAAATGGCAATCCACTCCAGTATTCTTGCCTGGAAAATCCCACGGACAGAGGAGCTTGTCTGGTTACAGTCCATGGGGTCACAAGAGTCAGATGGGACTTAGTGACTAAACCACCACTAAACCACTGTCATACAGCTAATACAATTTTGTGGGTGGTTTGCTTTTTCCTTTTCCTTCTATCACAGCTTGTTTCACTTTTACATAGATGTATAAATGATTTATTGAGGTTTTTTTCTGTATAGGTTATTACAGAGCATGCAGTAAGTTTCCTTGTGCTACACAGTGGGTCCTGGTCACTTACTTTATCAATAGTAGTGTGTATATATTAGTCTGAAGCAACTCATTTCTCCATGCCCCACATCTTTATATCTTGGTGACCGAAAGTTTCCTTTCTTAGTCTGTGAGGCTGTGTCTCAGGCAGTAAGCTCATTTGTACCTATCTTCAGTTTATACCTGGAAGTGATACCATAGGATACTTGTCCGTCCTTGTCTCCCTTACTTCACTTGGGATGATTCTCTCTACTTTCTTTCCTGAAGCTGTACTTGGCATTATTCATGAATAAGCTGTACTTATTCATGGTTGGAAATATTGCATTGTGTACACGTGCCCCATTCTTTGTTTCCATTCATGTGCTTCTATAATTAGCTTGCTTCCCTGTCTTGGTTGTTGTACCTAGTGGGGTGAAAATCATAGGGTCACTCATCACTATTAAAATTTTCTTTGTCAAAACCCAGCTGCCTGGACCCCAGCCTAGTACAGACATTAGACCAAAGCCTGCTTAGGCTCCCAGAATGGGAGAGCAGCCCAAGTCAGGGAGGTCAGAGGGAATAAAATAGCCATTGCTTTTCTTTCCCTTTTCTTCTTTTTACTCTCATGCCGATGTTCTGTTGAAGTTTAGTCAACTTGCAGTTTTGTGCTTCTCAGTGTCCAGCCAACTGATTAAGTTATGAAATATATATACAGCATATTTTTACTCTTTTTTATCTTTTGACATAGTTTATTGAACAAGGTCGAGTAGAGTTCTCGGTGCTGAATATCTGGTCATTGTGGAATATCTATGACAGCTACAGATTTCTACGTATATTGGAGAAAAATATTTCTGTGAATATGTGCATGGAAGGAAGAAAGAAGGAAGGCAGGAGATAATCCTTGGGAATTATCTAAATCAGACGTACATTTGTGTTTGAATCTCAGAGTCCCTTTTTGTGTTGTAAATTAGTTCCCTTGTACCTCTTTCTTTTATTTTGCTTAGAAGGGACATCATCTGCTATTTTCTTTGCTGTTGCTGACTTCACTTAGCGTATGATCCTCCAAGGTCCATCCTTGTGGGAAAAATTGGTGTAAATTTATAATTTCAGTGGTGGCCCTTTATGTCTGAGTAATAGCCCATTGTATATATGTACCACATTTCTTTAAGATTTCACTTGTCAATGAACTTCTTCTTGGGTCTATATCTTGAGTATTGGAAGTAGCACTGCAGTGAACATTGGGGTGCATGTGTCATTTTGAATGGTGTTTTTCATAATACAGGCCCAGGTGTGGGTATTAAAATCTTAGGTTTAGCTCTCTTGAAATTTTTTATTCTTGCCTGTTGAGGCTGTCCTTTCTAGGGCCTGCTGCCAATGTCCCTTCCCACATCGTGTTTAGGAGGGGTCTGTCATCTCCCGGCTCTCTCTCCCATTAACTGTTTTCAGACAGTATGGCCATTCTGTCAGATGGGATTTGATTTCTTGTTGTCATTTTGATTGGAATTCCTCCTGTAATAATTAGGAATGCTGAGCATCTTGTCCTGTGGCTGTTTGCAGGGTTTTTTTCTTTTCTTTTCTTTTGGCTTAAACGGTGTGAGGAAAATTTACCTGTTGCAATTTGTTTCTTGAAAGTTGAGTATGGAATTTATTTGTGCAGTACTGGCCACAGGACTTTTCCTGAGGGCAACTGTCACTAACGGCACCCCAAGGCCTTGTGAATTGGAATGGAGGTACCAGTAAGCACCTGTGGTCAAGTTGCAGTTATAGGATATGACCACAAGGCGGCAGCACTTCTTCATACCCAACTCTGGTCGAAGCAACCTTAGAAGTAGTTGGCTTCCTGGGCTGTGAATTCGAGTGGAATATACCCGAACAAACAAACACCCAAGGGCTTAAGTCTTACTACTTCTTTCCCCTAAAGCTTTACCCCTCCCCTCCAGACTCATGGCTACCTGGGGCACCGCTCCCTGTTGAGGTGCCTACGAGGCTGCACTCCCAGGAAGGAGCCCTTAGCTGGGTCCCAGCACCAGATCCCTGGATACTTGGTGACTTTACCCTGGTCCTCGAGGCCAAGGGTCAGGCCACCATAGTTGAGGCACACTAGGGATTCTGACTCCAGCCAGAGAAAACCCCGACAGTACAGGTTTAAGAGGAGTCTCAATGCAGGGCACCCTGCGCGGCTGTGTCGGCCCCACCCTAGTCCAGCCCTGGGACTCAAGCCTATTCAGGTTCCAGGGATCAGAGAGCATCTCAAGTCAGGGAGGTTGGAGGGAATATACTAAGTCTTACTTTCTTTCCTTTAATCTCAAGCTGATGGTATGTTGAAGTATAGTTGATTTGCAGTTTTGTGCTTGTTCTCAGTGTACAATGGACTGATTCAGTTATGCGTGTGCTGTGCTTAGTCGCTCAGTCGTGTCTGACTCTTTGCATGGACTGCATACATAGACTGCATACAGCATATTTGTACTTTTAAAAAAATGTTTTGTCATAGAGGTTATTGAACAAGGTGGAGTAAATTTCTCAGTGCTGAGCATCAGATCCTTGTGGAGTATCTATTAGAGATACAGATTTTTTGTACCTGTGCAAGAAAAGAAGGAAAGAGATAGTCCTTTTCGATTATCTATTACAGCTACAGATTTCTATCTATATGTTAGAGATAAAGATTTCTTTGTATATGTGCATGGAAGGAAAGAAGAAAGAAAAAGTAGGAGGAAGGCAGGAGATAATCCTTGTGAATTACCTAGTGAAGATTTCTGTGGGTATGTTAGAGGTAGATTTTAGTGCTTATGTGGAAGGAAGGAAGGAAGAAGATAATTCTTGTGGATTATGTATTATAGATACTGATTTCTGTGTATACATTAGTACCAACCTCCTAATTCATACCTGGCCCTTTCCTTTTTTTCCTGAAAGCTTTGTGTTTGAATCTTAGTGTCTCTTGTTGTATGGTAAATTACTTCCCCTGTATTTTTTTTTTTTTTTTGGAGAAGGGACACCATCTGCTATGTTTTTTCTATGTTGCTGACTACACTAAATATATGATCCTCTAACATCCATCCTTGTCTGGACCAATGGCATAATTTCATAATTTCATGGTGGTTTTTCATGTCTGAGTAAAAGCCTAATGTATATATGTACCATATTTCTTTAAGATTTAATCTTTCAGTGGAACGTTTCTTTGATCTGTGTCTTGGCTATTAGAAGTAGCACTGCAGTGAATGTTGGGGTGCATGTGTCATTTGATGGATGGATTTTTGTAATACAGGCTCAAGTGTCGGTCTTAATGTCTTAGACTTAGCTCTCTTGAAATTTTTCTTGGTTGCCTGTGGAGGCTGTCCTTTCTAGGGGCTGTTGCCAATGTCCCTTCCCACGGACCATGTAGGAGTTTCCATCATCTCCGGGCTCTCTCCCCCATTTACTGTTTGCGTACAGTCAAGGTGGCCATTCTGTCAGATGGTGTTTGATTACTTGTGATTTTTATTAGGATTCCTATGGTAATCATTAGGGATGGTGAGTATCTTGTCCTGGGACATTTGGGGTCTTTTGTTTTATGTTTTTCCTTAAATGGTGTGAGGAAAATTTTATCTGTTCCAATTAGTTTCTTGACAGTTGGTTGTGTTTGGAATTTATTTCTACAATACTGGCCACAGGTCTTTTCCTGAGGGCATCTGTCATTAAGAGTCACACAGTCTTATGAATTGGAGGTGCTAGGAAGCAAGCGTCTGCCTGCAATGCGGGAGACCTGGGTTCGATCCCTGGGTTGGGAAGATCCCCTGGAGAAGGGAAAGGATACCCACTCCAGTATTCTGGCCTGGAGAATTCCATGAACTTTATAACCAAAGGAGTCCCAAAGAGTCAAGACGGTACTGGGCAACTTTCACTTTCAGGAAGCAAGCATTGTCAACATATAGTTACAGGAATTGTCCACAAGGGGGCAGCACTTCTTCAGGCTCAACTGTGATTCCATGCAACCAGAGCCTTGAGGAAAGTCGCCTTCCTGTTGGGTGAATTAGAGTGGACTGTGCCTGAGCAAACACCCAAAGGCTTAAGTCTCACTATTTCTTCCCCCAACACTCCATCCCTCCCCTCCAGACTCATCCCACTGCTCCCTTCTGAGGGACCTGGGAGGCTGCCCTCCCAGGAAGGAGGCTTCAGCTGGGGACCTCAGCACCGCGGGCCCTGGATACTTGGTGACTTTACCCTGTATCCTTGAGGCCAGAAGGTCAGGCACCATTGCTGGGGTGTAGTAGGGATTCTGGTTCTAGCCAAGGCAAACCAGGTAAAACAGTTTTAAGAGACATCTCAATGAAGGGCCCCAGTCTAGCCATGGGACTCATCACCACCCAGGTTCCAGGGAGCGGATACTGTTCCAAATTAGAGACGTTGGAGGGAGTCAACTAGGCTTTACTTTTCGTTTCTTTTCTTTACTCTCATGCCGATGCTATTTTGAAGTATAGCTGATTTGCCTTTTTGTGCTTGTCCTCAGTGTATGATGGACTGATTTAGTTATGACATATACATACAGTGTATTTGCACTTTTTTATTCTTTTGCCATAGAGGTTATTGAACAAGGTTGAGTAAAGTTCTCTGTGTTGAACATCAGTTTCCTCTGGAATATCTATCAGAGATACAGATTTTTTTGTACATGTGTAAGTAACGAAGGAGATACTATTGTTGGATTATCTATTACATATACATATTTAGATGTATGTGTTAGAGATAAGTGTTTCTGCATATATGTGTGTGGTAGGAAGGAAAGAAGTCAAGAGATAAACCTTGTAGAAAACTCATACACATACATATTTGTGTGAGTATGTTATGGATACAAAATTTAGTGCCTTTGTGGAAGGACAGTGAAAAAGCTGGCTTAAAACTCAACATTCAAAAAACAAAGATCATGGCATCCAGTCCCATCACTTCATGGCAAATAAGTGGGGAAACAATGGAAACAGTGACAGACTTATTTTCTTAGGCCCCAAAATCACTACAGATGGTGACTGCAACCATGAAATTAAAAGACTGTTGTTCCTTGGAAGAAAATATATAACAAACCTAGGCAGCATATTAAAAAGCAGAGACAATACTTTGCTGACAAAGGTCCGTCTAGTCAAAGCTGTGGTTTTTTCCAGGAGTCATATATGGATGTGAGAGTTGGACCGTAAAGAAAGCTGAGCACTGAAGAATTGATGCTTTTGAACTATGGTGCTGGAGAAGACTCTTGAGAGTCCCTTGGACTGCAAGGAGATCAAACCAGTCAATCCTAAAGGAAATCAATCCTGAATGTTCATTGGAAGGACTGATGCTGAAGCTGAAGCTCCAATACTTTGACCACCTGATGCAAAGAACTGACTAAGAAAGACCCTGATGCTGGGAAAGATTGAAGGCGGGAGGAGAAGGGGATGACAGAGGATGAGATGGTTGGATGGCATCACCAACTCAATGGACATGAGTTTAAGCAAGCTCCAGGAGTTGATGATGGACAGGAAGGCCTGGCATGCTGCAGTCCATAGAGTCGCAAAGAGTCAGACATGACTGAGCGACTGAACTGAACTGATGTGAAAAGGAAGAAGGAAGGAGATAATTTTTCCAGATTATCTGTTACAACTACAGATTTCTGTGTATACATTAGTACTGACCTCTTAATTCATCCCTGGACCTTTCGTTTTGAGGATTTTTTGGGAATTCTTTGTGTTTGAATCTCAGAGTCTCTTTTTATGTTGTAAATTACTTACTGTGTATCTCTCTTTTTTAAATTTTGCTTAGAAGGGACATCATCTGCTGTTTTCTTCCTCTGTTGCTGATTTAGCTTAGTTTATGATCCTCCAAGGTTCCTCCTTGTGGGAACCATTGGCATGATTTCATGGCAGTTTTTCAAGTCTGAGTAATAGTCCATTGTATATATGTACCATATTTCTTTAAGATTTAGTCTTTCTATGGAATGTTTCTTTGGTCTGTGACTTGCCTATTGGAAGTAGCACTGAAGTGAACGTTGGGGTGCATGTCATTTGAATGATCTTTTTCATAACATAGGCCCAGGTGTGGGTATTAAAATCCTAGGCTTAGTTCTCTTGAAATTTTTCATTGTTGCCTGTGGAGGCTGTCCTTTCTAGGGGCTGTTGCCAATGTCCATTCCCATGGAGCATGTAGGGGGATTCCATCATCTCTCAGCTCTTTTCCTCATTTACTGTTTGCATACAGTCAAGATAACCATTCTCTCAGATGGAATTTGATTTCTTGTTGTCATTTTGATTGGTATTCCTCCTGTGATAAATAGGGATGCTGAGCATCTTGTCCCATGATCATTCAGTAGTTTTTCTTTCTTTTTTCCTTAAAGGGTATGAGGAAAACTGACCTTTGAAACTGGCTTCTTGAAAGTCAGTTGTATTTGGAATTTATGTCTGCAATACCTACCGTAGGACGTTTTCTGACGGCAGCTATCATTAACAGCCCCTTGCGCCTCGTGAACTGGAGATGCCAATAAGCACCTGCGTTTAAGTTGTAGTTATAGAAAATGTCCACAAGGCGGCAGTACTTTTTCATGCCCAACTCTGGTTCCATCTGCAACCAGAGCCTTAGGGAAAGTAGGTTTCCTGTTGGGTGAATTAGAGTGGAATGTGCCTGAGCAAACACTCAAGGGCCTGTATCTCACTATTTCTTTCTCCTAAAGCTTCACCCCTCCTCTCCACACTCATCAGTACCTGGGGAAGGGCTCCCTGGTGGGTGCTTAGGAGGCTGCCCTCTCAGGAGGGAGGCTTCAGCTGGGGTTCCAGCACCAGGGCCCTGGATACTTGGGGACTTTACCCTGGCCCTCAAAGCCAGAGGGTTGGGCAACCATTGTTGGAATGCACTAGGGATTCTGGTCCCAGTCAGATCAAACCAGACAGTATAGGTTTAAGAGGAGTCTCTACAAAGGGCACTCTGCCAGGCTGTCTTGACTCACCCCAGTCCAGCCCTGGGACTCAAGCCTACTCAGATTCCAGTAATGGGATAGCAGCCCAAGTCACGGTGGTTAAAGGGAATAAACCAGGCATTACTTTCCTTTAATCTCATGCTGATGCTATGCTAAAGTATACTCGATTTGCAGTTTTGTGCTTGTCCTAAGTGTACAATACCAGGACTTCCCTGGTGGCTTAGATGGTAAAGCGTCTGTCTACAATGCGGGAGACCTGGGTTCGATCCCTGGGTCAGGAAGATTCCCTGGAGAAGGAAATGGCAACCCACTCCAGTAGTCTTGCCTAGAAAATCCCATGGACGGAGGAGCCTGGTGCAGGGTACTGCCCATGGGGTGGCAAAGAGTCGGACACGACTTCACTTTAAGTGTACAATGGACTGATTCAGTTATGACATATATATACAGCATATATACTTTTAAAAAATCCTTTTAAAAAACAGGATCCTTGTACTTTTAATAAATCCTTTCACCATAGAGGTTATTGAACAAGGTCGATTAAGGTTCTCTGCTGAACATCAGGGGCTTGTGGAACATTAAATTAAAGCTTGTTTTGTTCATGTGCAAGGAATGAAGGAAGGAGATAATCCTTGTGGATTATCTATTACAGCAACAGATTTTTATGTATATGTTAGAGATAAGTATTTTTGTGTATATGTGCATGGAGGAAGGATGGAAGGAAGGCAGGGGATAATTCTTGTGGATTACCTAATACAGATATTGATTTCTCTGGGTATGTTAGAGACAAAGATTTCTGTGCATATGTGGAAGGAAGGAGGTAATTATTTTGAATTCTCTATTACAGATAGAGATTCCTCTGTATATGTTAGAGATACAAATTTCTGTGTATATTTCAAAAGAAGGAAAGAGATAATCCTTCTGGAGTATCTATTACAGATACAGATTTCTGTGTATATGCTAGCATTGACCTCCTAATTCATTATTTTACTGTCACTTTTTCTTGGAACCTTCTGATTGTGTTTGAATTCTGAGTCACTGTGTTGTACATATGTTCCTTTGTATCTCTTTTTTTAATTTTTCCTAAAAATGGCATTATATGGTATTTTCTTTCTGTGTCTGGTTGACTTCACTTAGTCTATAGTCATCCAAATTATGATAGTTGCATAATTTAATAATTTCAGCAGCCATTTTTCATGGCTGAATAAGAGCCCATTGTATATATGTACCACATCTTCTCTAACCTTTAATCTTTCAAAAGACGTCTTGCTGGTTCTGTATCTTGACTATTGTAAGTAGTGCTGCAGTGAGCGCTGGGGTACGTGTGAATTTTTGAATGATGGTTTTCTCAGGATATAGGCCCAGGTATGAGTATGTCATGCCTGAACTCTCATGGGCTGAACTCTCTTGAAATTTTATTTTCTGGCCTACAGAAGCTGTCCTTTCTATGGCTGTTGTCAATGTTCATTCCTACCGACCATTTAAGGGAGTTCCCTCTTCTCCCATCTCTCTCCCACATTTAATATTTGTAGACCTGTGAGGATGGCCATTCTGACAGGTAGGATGTAATTTCTTGTTGTCATTTTGATTGGCATTCCTCCTGTAATATTTAGGGATGTAGAGCATCTTGTCCTGTGGCCATTTGTTTTTTTTTTTTTTTTAAAGGGTGTGAGGAAAATTTACCTGCTACAGTTGGCTTCTTGAAAGTCAGTTGTGTTTGGAATTTATTTCTGCAGTACCTGCCCCAGGACCTTTCTAGTGGGCAGCTGTCATTAATAGCCCCACAAGCCTTGTAAATTGGAGGTGCTAGTAAGCACCAGTGCTCAATTTGTAGTTATAGGAGATGTCCACAAGATGGCAGCACTTTTCCATGCCCCATTCTGGTTCCTTGGGCAGTCTGATCCTTAAGGAAAGTCAGCTTCCTGTGCTGTGAATTAGAGTGGAATATGCCTGAGCAAACCCGCAAGGGCTTGTGTCTCACTACCTCTTCCCCCTAAAGCTGCACACTTTCCCTCCAGACCCATCCATACCTGGGCCAGAGCACCTGGTGAGGTGCCTAGGAGGCTGTGCTCACAGGAAGGAAGCTTGAATTGGGATCCCCAGCACCAACAGACTTGGAGTCTAAGTTACTTTTCCAGGGTTCGAGGCCAGATGGTCAGACAACCATCCTTTGGTTGAACTAGGGACTCTGGTCCCAGCTGGAGCAAACCAGACGGTACTCAGTTAAGGACACCCTGCTCAGCTGTTTGACCCCACTACATGGCAGTCATGGGTTCGAAGGCTGCTCAGACTCCAGGCATGGGTTAGCTGTCCAAGTCAGGGAGGCGGGAGGAAATTAACTAGGCTTTGACTTCCTTTCCTTTTCTTTAATCTAATGCCAATGCTATATGGGAATATAGTTGATTTGTCATTTTTTGCTTGTCATCAGTATACAACCACCTGATTCTGTTATGATGTATGATTATATAAAGCATACCTGTTCTTTTTTTGGATTGTTTAGCCCTAGATGTTACTGCAGAATTTCAAGCAAAGTTCCCTGTGCTGAACATCAGGTATTTGTGGAGTATCTGTTAGACATACAGATTTCTGTGTAAATGTGGATGGAATAAAGGAAGGAGATAATCCTTGCAAATTGTCTATTACAGATATAGATTTCTGTGTATATGTTAGAGATGCAAATTTTGTGTTTATGTGGGAGGGAGGAGCAAGGAAGGAGATATTCCTTGTGGATTATCTATTGAAGATACTGATTTACATATATATGAGGAAGGAAGGAGGTAATCCTTGTGGATTTTCTATTATAGATACAGATTTCTGTGTATATGTTAGAGATACAGATTTCTTTGTATGTATGGAAGAAAGGAATGAAGGTAGGAGATACTCCCTGTGGATTATCTATTACAGATACATATAGCTGTGTATATGTTAGTCACAAATTTCTAATTCATCCCTGGCCCTTCACTTTTTTGTGGAGGGGTGGGGAACACTTTTTGTCTGAATTCTCAGAGTCTCCTTTTGTGTTGTAAATGAGTTCCTTTGCATCTCTTTTATCATCTTGCATAGAAGAGAGTAGTGTACTATTGTCTTCCCTTGACTGGCTGATTTGGTTAGTGTAAGTCAGACCTTCTTCATTATCCATCCCCGTGGCAACCAAGGGCACAGTTTCATAATTTCAGTGGCAGTTTTTCATGGCTGAGTAATAGTCCATTGTATACATGTATTGCGTCTTCTTTAAGCTTTAATCTGTCAGTGGACATTTTCCTGGGTCTGTGTTTTGTTATTGTAAGTAGTGCTGCAGTGAATATTGCATGATGGTTTTTTGAATGATGGTTTTTCAGATAAGCCCAGGTGTGGGTATGTCAGAATTTAGGCTTAGTGTTTTTTTTTTTAAGATCTTTTTCTAGCATGTGGACTCTATACTTCTAGGGCTGTTGGTAATTTCCATTCCCACTGTGTTGGGTAGATTCCATCACTACCTGACTGTCTCCCACATGTATTGTTGCAGGCTTGTGAGGATGCCATTCTGATAGGTTGGATTTGGTTTCTTGTCATTTTGATTGGCATTTCTTCTGTAACAATTAGGGATGATGAGAATATTGTCCTGTGGCAGTTTGGGTGGTTTGTTTTTTTTTTCTTAAAGGATGTGAGGAATATTTACCTTTTCCAAGTGTCTTCTTGACAATCAATTGTGTTTGAAATTTATTTCTGCAATCTCTGCTGTAGGAGCATTTCTGAGAGTGTGCATGAGTGCATGCTAAGTCGCTTCAGTTGTGTCTGACTCTTTGCAACCCTATGGACCATAGCCCACCAGGCTCCTCTGTCCATGGGATTCTCCAGGCAAGAATACTGGAGTGGGTTATCAAGCCCTCCTCCAGGGGATCTTCCTGACCCAGGGATCAAACCAGCACCCTTACGTCTCCTGCATTGGCAGGCAGTTCTTTACCACTTTTGCCACCTAGGAAGCCCCAGTAGAATCGTAAAAAAGTCATTAACAATTCACCTAGTCATATAGAAAGAGGTCAAGCTGTATCACCAGGGCAAACTATTAAACTTCACATGGAATGGTCAGACTGAAGCCTGCGATGTGGGAAGTATCCATTGACATGGTGGTCTCACCATGTGCCCCCTTGGCGATGACTGTATTGGCTCAAGGAACAGCTTATTGGGTAGTGGACCTTGGTCCCACCACAAGCCTTCCCTTTGAAGGGAGCAGTGCATATCTTTAACACTGCTCAAAGATGCAAAACAGAGCGCATCGCCTTGAGTAACATGATATCGCATGTCCCTATAGTCAGACTAAGAAGAAAGGGAATAACTAAATATTTAATAAATCCTTATCTGTGAAAAAATTGTGAAGTTGAGATGTTAAACCTAATTTACTTTACACATCTGAAAATTAAAGAATCAACCTATAGTGCTCCTCATTGTTAATTGTTAGAGAAATGCATATCAAAACTTCAATGAGATACTACCTCAAACTGGTCAGAAAGGCCATCATTTAAAAATCTCCAAATAACAAGTGTTGCAGAGGGTGTGGAGAAAAGGGAAGGGAACCCTCCGACACTGTTGCTGGGAATGTAAATTGGTGCAGTCACTGTAGAGAACAGTATGGCGGTTCCTCAAAAACACTAAAAAGAGAGTTAGCATATGATCCAGCAATCCCACTTCTAGCCATACATCCAGACAAAGCAATAATTTGAAAAGACACATGCAGCATTCTAAAAGAATTTGTGCATACCAGCTGCAGATCTGACAAGAAACCTTACTCTCACGTCTGAGGTATGAAATTTGTTTTCACATATTGTCTACCATTTTTAGACTCTTGGTTCATACTCCATATAACCACATACTGTCATAATTAAATCCAATTTGAATTTTAGTTTTACTTTTCAGATGTGGTTTCCCTCCAGAAGCATAGGAACACTCCCTTTTCTCCAGGTCCTGTTTCCCTGGTATGCCATTTCAGACCTCAAAAACTGTTACTTGTTGAGAAGAATATCAATTTCATTCTAGTTCAGTTTGAAGAGAGAAGCAAAAAATCACTGGGCCTATTTTTTCTGTTTTCTTCATGATCACGGGGCCTATTTTTTCCGTTTTCTTCATGGAGAAAAATAAAACTGTTAGAAGAAAAAGTACCAGTAGCTGATGTGCTCTTTGAGTCACTAATTACTTGCAGGAATTTTTTTTTTTTCCCCAAGTGTGACCTTTCATTCATCTAGCAACAAATAACAGAAGAAAGTAGTTTGAAACAATGGCTTGCTTCTACCTAGAAATTCTAAACCAAAGAAACAACAGAAACTGCAAAATCGGGGTGCCAAGCTTTTAAGAATATTTTAGGTTTTCAAATAACTAGTATGTTTGCAATTACAACACTATATTTTAATTCTGATAAAGACTAAACTTTTCCAGAAGGTTTCCAGTTTGATCACCTCCTGCTGGAAACTTGGGATGCAGGAACCAGGCCGATTCAGTCTATCTTTACAGGACACTGGGTTGCACTCATCTCCTCTGGATCCTGACCATCATGTGGCCATAGAAATTGGTAACATTGTTGTTTTGCCTGTTGAAGTATTTAATGACAAGATTCTTTCAGTTTCCTGATGTGGGTGAAGTGTGGAGCCCAGTGATGATTTCTTCTTCAAGAAATGTACATCCTAGTTCCCACATGAGGGTGAGCCCCCTGTCCAACGATGAGAGACCCTGCATGTGGGTGACCTGTGCCTCCTGGGAGACCAGCCCTAGACTAGTTTGAACCTGACCAAGTTCCGTCTACATGGTAGATTTAGACCTCTCTAAGTCCTGTCTACACTGATGATGTTAAGACGAGATGTTTAGACATGTGCTTTCTGCAATGACATTTAGGCCTGACTGTACTCTCTGCACTGGGACATGGGGACCCGGGTGGAGGCCTGGCCTGGCCTCTGTCTAGGAAACTCCGTGCCTGTGTCTGAGCGTCAGCACTCAGATGTCTGGGCTCTGGGGCTGGGGTGGGCTTCTCTGGGAACCGTGCTCTCCTCTGCGTGGGCTTCCCTGGCCCTCCCTGGGGTCAGTGCTGCGGTTGGGCTCCTAGTCTGTTCCCTGCCAGGTTCACCTCCCTGGGGCTCATGGAGACCCCCTCAGGTGGCTACCTGGTAATTACTCCAATGTTCCAGCACATTCAGGTTGAGTAGGAAGGCAGGGTCACCTGGTGAATTGATTGCAGGGTGCAGGGATCGGGCAAAAAGTCAATGGGCAGCAGGGGAGGTTGCTGCTGTGCTCTCCTTCCAGTCGACTCTCTCCTCCAAAGAGAACAGACCTGCCCCTTGTCTCCCAGCCCTGTGTCTGGCGTGTGTTCTCAACACCTCAGTGGAACAAGAAAGGAGCAACCCTGCCCGACCCAAGGTAGTGTGTTCAACATTATCATGACAGCTGTAAAAACAGTTAATATCACAGCAGAACCAAAGTGGGGAAAAAAAGGAGGACTTCTCTGGGACAAGTGTGGGGACAGGAGACCAAGCCTACACTTATTTCTACCATCCCAGCAGTGACAGGAACCCATTCGTTTCCACCTCTGGGGCCCAACCAGCAGAGACTCGGTGTCCTAACCAAGGGCCGTGGGCCCTGGTGCAGGGTCTGGGGATTGTGTAGGTCTTATCCCTTCCACGTGGGTCAAGATCCTTTGTACAAGGAGACCACATGTCTGCTCTTTACCTGCAGTGTGTCCTGTCTCCTCTGAGATTCTCAGTGTCTGAGTTGAAGGTGTTGCCTGATTAATCTGTGGTCCTTTTTCTACTCTTTAACTTTGGCATTCACATGAGGTCAGGCATCTTTGGGTGGGTTGCTGCTCTGTGTTCTGCTGAGTGAAAACCTTTGGTGGTATCACATTAATATCAACATATCACATAGCTTATCATAGGGGTCACCACTGTCTGGTGTCCCGTAGATCGAGCTCAAGTAATTCAATTTGTAATTTGTTATTTTGGAGCAGAGTTGATTTCCGGTGTGTGTTTGTCTTAGGTGTATATGTTATACATAGACATATATCTATCCTTTTACCAATTTTGCCTCATAGGATGTTACCATTTTTTTTCAGTAGAGTTCCCTGTTCTATTCTATAGGTTCTTTTTCATTATCAACTTGATATATATTAGTGTGTATATTTTCACACCAAACTCGTAATTTATCCCTCCCTTCTAACTTTGTTTTGATAATCATAATTTTGTTTTGTTAGTTTGTCTGTTTGTGTTTTGTTCATTAGTTCATTGGTATGAATTTATAGATCCCACCTGTCTGTGATGTCTTAGGATATTTGTCTTTTTGCCTGACTTACCTTACTTAGTACGGTAATTTCTTGGTACATCTATGCTGCTGCCAAAATCATTATTTTTTCTGTTTTTTGACTGAGTAGTATTCCAGTTTATAGATGTACCACGTAGTCTTCATTTTTATGTCACTGGACATTTTGGTGGATTCTACGTCTTGGCTGTTGTAAATGGTGCTACCTTGAAAATTGGGGAGCACGTGTCATTTCAAATGAACTTCTCCAGATCTAAGCCTGGGAAGGGATTGCAGGATCATATGATACATCTATGTTTAGTTTTTCAGGGAACCTCCACGCTGTTTTCCATAGTGGCTTCACCATTTACATTCCCACCGAGACTGTAGGAGGATTCCCTTTCTGTACATCCTCTGCAGTATTATTCTTGGTAGACCTTTTCAATGATGGACATTGTGACCAGTGTGAGGTGATATCTTATTGTAGTTTGATTGGCATTGATTTAATAATTACTGATGTGGAGTATCTTTCCATGTGCTTTTATTATTTTATACCTTATGAGTACAATTTACCTCTTGAAACTTGGCCCTGTCTGGAATTCTTTTCTCCTAACTTACCCCAGGACATTTCTTGAGGGCAGGTGTCATTTACAGCCCTGTCAGACTTGTGACTATTGAGAGCCCTTCAGCACCTGTTTTATGGCTTCCCTGCTGGCTCAGTGGTAAAGAATGAGCCTGCAAAGCAGAAGACTTGCAAGAGACATGGGTTCAGTCTCTAGGTCGGGAAGATCCCCTGGGGAAGGAAATGGCGACTCACTCCAGTATTCTTGCCTGGGAAACCCCATGGATATAGTAGCCTGATGGGCTGCAGGCCATGGGGTCACAAAACAGTTGGACACAGCTGAATGACTAAACTACAACGGCACCTGTTTTAAGGTGTATATATTGATCTGAACCAGCTAACCACTCCCTGCCACTCCTTTCCCTTTGGGCAACCATAACTTTCTTTCCTAAGTCTGTGATCTGTTTCTCTTTTGTAATAAAGGTCATTTGTATCCATTTTTAGACTCCACAGAAGGGATATTCTATGATACCTGTCTTTCCCTGTCTCACTTACTTCACTTAGTATGATCATCTCTGGTTTCTTCCCTGTAACTGCAAAAGGCGTGTTTTATCCTTATATATGTCTGAGTAATACTGCTCTGGGTATATGTACCCCATTTCCTGTATCCTTTCATCTGTCCTCGTATACTTAAGTTGCTTCCTTGTCTTGGCTATTGTACCTAGTGCTGGCATGATCTTTGGGGTGCAAGTGTGTTTTTAAATTTTGGTTTTCTCTGCATCTAATCCTAGATATGAAATTGCTGCATCGCTTGGTACTTCTATGTTTAATTTTTTAAGACCTTCCATAATGTATTCCCTAGTGAATGTACCATATTATATTCCTACCAACAGTGTATGAGAGTTTCCTTCTCTTCACATCCTCTGCAGAATTTATTGCTGTAGGTTTTTTGATATGGCCATTCTGATCAGTTTTGGGTGACATCTTGTTGAACATTTGATTTGTCTTTCTCTAAGAACTATTGATGCTGAGCAACTTTTGATGTGCTTTAAGGCCATCTCTATGACCTCTCTGGAGAAATGTGCATTTAGATCTTTTGGCAATTTTTTATTGAGATTTTTATTGTTGTTGTTGTTTATATGAGCTTGTACTAGTGATTTGTATGTGTTTGTTTCAGGTGTACAGGAACTCGGTTCAGTTATATTAATACATAATATTCATCTTTTGTTAGAGTGATCATTCTGACTGATGGGATTTGATTTCTCATTGTCATTTTGATTGGCATTCCTCTTGTAATAATTAGGATGCTGAGCATCTTGTCCTGTGAAGGTATGGTTTTTTGTTGTTTCTCCTCGTTATCATTGTGAGGAAACTATACCTATTGGACTTAACGTTTTGATAATGGGTTGTGCTTCTAATTTATTTCTGGGATATTCTCCCGAGGACCTTTCCTGAGGGCAACTGTCACTGATAGCCCCCAGGGTCTTGTGAATTGGAGGTATCAGTAAGCACAGTTCGGGCTTCCTGGTGACTCAGATGGTAAAGAATCTGCCTGCAATGTAGAAGACCCGGGTTCAGTCCCTGGGTCGGGAAGATTCCCTGGAGAAAGGAATGGCAACCCACTCCAGTATTCTTGTCTGGGCAATCCCATGTTCAGAGTAGCCTGGCGGGTAAGCACAGGTGGTCAGGTTGTAGTTACAGAAAATGTCCACACAGTGGCAACAGATTTTCATTCCCAACTCTGGTTCTTGGGACAACTAGAATCTAAGAAAAAGTTGGCTTCCTAGGCTGTGAACTGGAGTGGAATGTGCCTGAGCAAACTCCCAAGGGCTTGTGTCTCACTACTTGTTCCCCCTAAAGCTTTACCTGTTTCCTCCAGACTCATCCCAGCTGGGACATCCCTGCTGAGGTGCTAGGAGGCTGCACTCTCAAGAAGGAGGCTTAAGCTGTGAACCCCAGCACCAGAACTGAAAGCTAGGTGGCATTTCCAAGGTCCTTGAGGCCATATGATTGTCACATCCTTGGGTGCACTAGGGACTATGATCCATGTCAGAGCAAACCAGAATATACACGTTTAAGAGGGGGCTCAGTTAAGGGCACCCTGTCTGGTGGTTTCAGCCCCACCCCAGTGCAGCCTTTGGACCAAAGCCTGCTCAGGCTGCAGCAATGGGATAGCAGCCAGGGTCAGGAAGTCGGCAGGAATAAACTAGACAAGGCTTTTCTTTTTTTATTCTTTTTTTAAATTTCATGCCTGTGGCATGCTGGAGTACAGTCATTGTGTGCAGTGCTGTGCCTGTTGTCAGAATCCAGCCACCTGATTGAGTTATGACATGTACGTAAAGCGTATGCATTCTTTTTGGATTCATCTGCTGTAGACGTTATTGCAGAAGGTGGAGCCAAGTTCCCTGTGCTGAATACCATGTCCTTGTGGAGTATCTGTTACATATACAGAGTTCTGTGGATATGGCAGAGATACAGATTTCTGTGGAAGGAAGATACATATTTCTGTGGAAGGGGGTAATCCTTGTGGGTTATCTACTACAGATACACATTTCTGTGTTTATGTTAATCCTGACTTCCTAATTCATCCCTGGCCCTTTGGTTTTATTTATTTACTTATTTATTTATTGGAATTCTTTGTGTTGAATTCTCACAGTCTCTCTTTATGTTGTAATTGAATTCCTTTGTATCTCATTTTGCCTAGAAGGAACATCATAGTCTTCCTTTGTCTGGCTGACTTCACTTAGTGTATGATCCTCCAAGATCTATCCCTGTGGCTACCAGAGACATAATTTCATGATTTCAGCAGTTGTTCTTCATGGCTAAGTTCATTTTCTGAATATACCATATCATTCTTTTTAGGCTTCAATCTAAAAGTGGACATTTTGCTGGGTCTTTGTTCAGGCTGCTTTAACTAGTGCTGAAGTGAACACTGGGGTGCACGTGGCTTCTTGAAAGATGGTTTTCTTGGGATATAGGCCCAGGTGTGGGAATGTCAGATGGTAGGCTTAGCTCACATTTATTTTTTGTAGACTTGTGAGGGTGGCCAATCTGGTGAGATTTGGTTTCTCATTGTCATTTTGGTTGGCATTTTTCCTGTAATAATTAGGGATGCTCAGCATCTTGTCCTGTGGCAGTAAGTTTGTTTATTTTTCTCCTTCATGGTTGTGAGGAAAATTTACCAGTTGTAGTTGACTTTTTTGAAAGTCAGTCGGGTTTGTAATTTTTCTGCAATACTCACTCCAGGACCTTTCCTGAAGGCAGCTGTCATTAACAGCCCCCGAGGTCTGGTGAATCCGAGGTAATGGTAAGCGCAGGTGGTCAAGTTGTAGTTACAAAAAATGTCCACAAGGCGGCAGCACTTTTCCACACCCAAATGATTCCTCAGGCAACCAGAGCCTAAGGAAGTGTCGGCTTCCTAGGCTGTGAATTAGAGTGGAATGTGCCTGAACAAACACCCAAGGGCTTAGTCTCAATACTTGTTCCCTCTAAAGCTTCACCCCTTTCCTGCAGACTAATCCCAACCTGACCACAGCACCCTGATGAGATGCCTAGGAGGCTGCACTCTCAGGAAGAAGACTTGACCAGGGGACCCCAGCACCAGAAGATGTGGAAGCTAGGTGACTTCTCCAAGGTCATTGAGGCCAAAGTGTCAGGACACCATCAATTGTGTGCCCTAGGAACTGTGGTCCCTGCCACATCAAACCAGAAAGTACAGATTTAAGAGGGGCCTTAATGAAGAGCAACCAGCCTGGTCGATTCAACCCCATCACAGTCCAGCCATGAAGACAACCTGCTGAAGCTCCAAAATTGGGATGGAAGCCCAAGTCAGGTGAATATTTCATGTCTGAGGACGAGATTGTTGGATGGCATCTATTATTCATGTACAGAATGAGATGGTTGGATGGCATCGCCGACTTAATGGACATGAGTTTGAGCAAGCTCCAGGAGATGGTGAAGGACAGGGAAACCTAGCGTGCTGCAGTCCATAGGGTCGCAAAGGGTCAGACATGACTAAGTGACTAAACAACAGTATATCCTATATGAACACACAGGTGAAAATTTAATGAATGAAAATTCAATTTTCTATATTTCGTATATGAAAAACGTGCATATTTCATATAAGAAAATAGAATTTTCTGTATTTCTTATACCAAAGTAGGCATGACTTTTCATGTATAAAAAGATGGGTGTGTAATTCATGGGTGAAAATGGAATTTTCAAAATTTTATATATGAAAACATGGGTGTATATTTCATGGATGAAAATGGAATTTTCCATATTTCATATATGGAAACATGGATGCACATTTCACATATGAAAATAGAATTTTCTGTCATGTATAAGTCATCAGTGCATATTTCAAGGATGAAAATAGAACTTTATGTCATGTATGAAAACATGGGTACATATTTCATATATGAAAAAGAATTTTTGATATTTCATATATGAAGCTTTGGGTGCATATTTCATATAAAAATAAGATTTTTATACTTCATATATGACACTATGGGTGCATGTTTCATATATGAACATAGAATTTTCCATATTTCTCATATGAAAATATGGGTGTGTGTCATACATAGAAATAGAATTTTTTGTATTTCATAGATGAAAATATAGATGCATTTTTCATATATGAAAGCATTTTTCACATTTCACACAGCAAAATATATGTGTATATTTAATATATGAATAGAGAATTTTCTATATTTCACAGATATACATATAGGTGCAAATTTCATATATGAATAGAGAATTTCCTATATCATAGGTGAAAATATAGGTGCATATTTCATATGCAAAACAGAATTTTATATATTTCATAAATGAAAAGATAGGTGAAAATTTTATATATGAAAATAGAATTTTCTATATCATAGCTGAAAATAGTTGTATATTTCATATATGAAAGTAGAATTTTCTATATTTCTATAAGCCCAGCTGTGATAATGTCAGATCCTAGGCTTAGTGTCTTGATAGCTTTTATTCAGGCATGCCGACATTGTCCTTTTTTGTGGTTGTTGCCAGTGTACGTTCCCACTGACAGTGTAGGAGTTTTCCCATTACTCCAAACTCACTCCTGCATTTATTGTTTGTACACTTGAGGATGGCCATTCTGACTGGTGGGATTTAATTTCTCTTTGTCAGTTTGATTGGCTTTCCTCCTGTAATGATTAAGGATGCTGAGCATACATCCTGTCCTAAGTGGAGGTATGGGGTTTGTTGGGTTTTTTTACCCTTTAAGGGTGTAGGAAAATAGACCTGTGGCAGCTGGCTTCCTGGAAGTTGTTTTGTGTTTGGGACTTAATCTTGCAGTACCCGCCACAGGACATTTCCTGAGGGCAGCAGTCAAGAGCAGCCGCCCAGCCCTTGTGAATTAGAGGTGCCAGTAAGCTTCGGTGATCAGTTGTAGTTACAGGAAATGTCCACAAGGCGGCAGCACTTTTGATGCCCACCTCTAGTTCTTGGAGCAAGCAGAAGCTTCGGGAAGTCAGCTTCCTGTGCTGTGAAAAAGAGTGGAATGTGCCTGAGCAACCACTGAAGGGCTTGTGTCTCACTGCTTTTTCCTCCTAAAGTATCACACACACACCCCTCTTGATAGCATCACTTTTTCCACCTTAGCCCTCTTGATAGCTTTTTTTGTGAACATTCAGAGACTGTCCATATACTGGTTGTAGTCAGTGTATATTTCCACCTACAGCTTAGGGGATTCTTTTCCTTCCATGCTGTCTCCCGTATTTATAGTTTGTCAAATTTTGACAATGGCCATTGTGATTGGTGGGATCTGATTTACATTGTGGTTTTGATTGGCATTCCTGCAGCCATTAGGGATGCTGAGCATCTTGTCTTGCAGTGGAGGTTTGATTTTGTGTTTTTGTTTGTTTGTTTGTTTTGTTTTTTCTTTAAAGGGTGTGAGGACAATTTACCTTTGGCATTTGGCTTTCTGACAGTTGGCTGTTTTGGGAATATATTTCTCCAATACCTGCCCCAAGGCATTTCCTGAGGGCAGCTATCATGAACAGAACCTCAACCCTTGTGAACTGAGGTGCCTGTGTGTGCCCATCATCAAGTTGTAATTACAGAAAATGTCCACAAGAAAGCAGCACTTTTGCCTGCCCAGCATTGGTACCTGGGGCAACCAGATCCTTAGGGCCCATTGGCTTCCTGGGCTGTGAAATAGAGTGGAATGTGACTGAGCAAGCAGGAAAGGGCTTGAGACTCACTACTTCGTCCCCTGAAAGCCTCATACACGCATCCCGTCCAGATTAATGCCTTCCAGGTCCAGAGCATACTGCTGAGGGTGCTTAGGTGCCTAGGAAGCTGCCCTCTCAGGAAGGAGGCTTGAGCTGGGAACCCCAGTGTCAGGAAAGGTCGAGGTTAGCTGAATCTTGCCTTCAAATTCCTGGAGGCCTTCATACCATGTGGGACTCTGGTCCTAGCCAGAATGTAGCAGACAGTGGGCCTTTAAAAATGGTTCAACAAAGGGCACTGTGCCAGGCTGTGTCAACCCCACCCCAGTCTGGGAATGGGACCCCAGCCTGCTCAGCCTCCAGGGATGGGATTGCATCCCAAGTCAGGGAGGTAGATAAGAGAGCAGGCACTCCGTTTCTTTCCTGTGCTTTAACCTTTTGCCAATGCTACTTTGCAGAATAGTTGATGTGCAGTTTGTGACTATTGTCAGTGTACAGCTGCCTGACTCAGTATTATGTATCTGTGAGGTATCTTTTTTTTTTTTTTAACCTTTGCCATAGAAGTTCAAGCAAAGTGCTGAGCATCAGGTCCTTGTGGAATATCTATCTCAGATACACTTCTGTGATACAAAGAAGGAAGGTAGTAGATCATTTTTGTGAATTCTCTCAGAGATAACAATTTCTTTGTATAGGTTAGAGATACGGATCTGTGTATATGTGGAAGGAAGGAAAATAGGAAGAAAGAGGGTAATCCTTGTGGATTATCTATTACAGATACAGATTTCTTATCTGTGTAGGTACTTACCTCCTAATTCATTCCAGACCCTTCAATTTTTTTGTTTCTGGAACCCTTTGTTTGACTTTGAATTCTCAGAGTCCCTCTTTAGGTTGTAAATTTGTTGCCTTCTATGTCTATTTTTATTTTTCCTGGAAGATATCTCATATACCATCATCTTCCTTTGCCTGACTGACTTCCCTTGGTGCATGATCCTTCAAGGTCCATCCCTGTGGCTACCAGTGTCATAATTCCCTAATTTCAGTGGCTGTGTTTTAGGAGTGAGAAATAGTCTACCATATATATGTATGACATCTTGCTTAAGCTTTAATCTCAGTGGAGATTTTGCTGGTTGTATGGCTTGGCTATTGGAAGTAGTCCTGCAGTGTTCGATGGGGTTCATGTACCTTTTGACTGATGGTTTGCTCAGCATATAGGCCCAAGTGTGAGAACATGAGATCCTAGGTTTAGCCTAGGTGATTACAGTGTTCAGTAAACTTCCATCTGCTATTCAGTAGGTAGTTTCCCTATCATCTATTTGATACATATAAGTGTGTCTATGTTAATTCAAATCTCTTAATTTACTTCACCTGTATCTAGAGACTGAGAACTCCTGCAGATGGCAAGAGGCACTCCAGGAACATCGTGGGGTCACCGGGCTGCCACATCCTCCCAGGACCCTGAGCCCACAGCAATCCAGCTGTGAGCCCCCAAGCCTGCCCAGTCTCCAGAGATGTGATACCAGCCAAGGTAACCATGGGATGAGGGGAACAGCGTGTGTTTCTATATTTATTCTGTTTATCCAGTTATTTGAACTTGAGCATATGGGTGAATTACAATTCAGTGGGTGTTTTTTTAATTCATAGCAACTTGATTCATTCATACATAGATGTGTACATGTTGCATTTTGGATTCTATTCCTGTATATGTTACTACAGAGAGTGGAGTATCATTCCTTTTGTTACCCAGTGGGTCCTTGTGATTTATTTTCTAAATGGTAGTGTGCATATGTTAGTTCAAGTAGCTCTTTTCTATGGGCCCAATACATTTCTTCTCTGCTAACAGTAAGTTTTTTTTTCTAAGTCTGTGAACTGTGTATCTTTGCTCAAGGAGCTCATACGTATCCATTGTTAGATTCCACTTAGAAGTGATATCATATTACATTTGTTGCTCACTGTCTGTCTTCAGCTGCTATGATCATCTCTACCTTCTTCCCTGTGCCTGAAGATCCCATTGTTTCATTGCGTTTTATGGCTGAGTCATATAGCATTGTGTGTGTATCCCATTTTCTTTGTTCATTTCTGTGTCCTCCACACTTAGGTTGCAGCAGTGTCTTTGCTATGGAGGCCAGTCAGCCCGGGATGGCATGGGTACCCTTGTCTCTGAAAATGTCACTTCTCCCTGACTGTATGCCCAGGCATGTGACTGCTGTTTCTGAATGCACTTCTATTTTTAGTTTTAAGGAACCTCCATGTTGTTTTTTTCTAGTGGATGAACCATGGACATTTTTAATAATCTCCAGATTAATTTCTAGGTGGGATCTTTATTTTTAAAACTTTCCCATTTGAATTTTGCTAATGTTTCTTCTTGAATATGTTTTGTGTTTGAAGCTATCCATCCATTATTTCTTTTCCAATTGAACTACAGTTGATTGATACTACTATATTTGCTTTGGGTTACAACATAGTGATTCAGTATTTTAATGGAATATACTTCATTTAAATATATTGCAAAGTCATGGCTATATTTTCCTCTGCTGCATACTATTATATGCTATTAGTTTACTTACATTATTTATAGTGTTTTTATCTCTTAACCTGTATCCCAGTCTGGCAACTCACATAGACAAATCCCCACAGGCATCAATCAATTTCTATAATTGTGGGTCTCTTTCTGTTTCATAGATAAGTTCATCTGTGTAATAATTTAGATTCAACATAAATATTATTTCATATAGTAGTTGCCTGTGTCTTTCTGAGAAATTTGGCTTAGTATGAGAATACGTAGTTTCATTTTCCTCAAAATAGCATTATTTCAATTAGAATTTTCCATATTCATACAGGAAATATGGTCGCAGATTTTCCTACAAGAAATATTAAAGTTGCCATGTTTCATACAGGAAAACATGAATGGAGATATTCCTGCATGGAACTTGGAGTTTTCCATCTGGGCACACATTTTCCTGCATGGAATTTGGAGTTTTCCATATTTCATACAGGAAAATCTGGGCACATATAAAAATATGGGAAATACATTTTTAGAATGAACTCCTTTTGAATCATTCTCTAAAGAAAATAGTCAAAAAATTTATATTTTATAATGGTACTAATTATCACAATGTGGGCTTGGTAAAATGTGGGTTTATCCTGGCCTTTTGGCATATTTGTTTCGTTGATAAATTAATTGGATTGCTTCGAATAATTAGTTCTTCCTGAAGCAATGATTAAAAGGGTCAATCTAGCTTCTGTCAGTTTTAGTAATCTCATTCAAATTAATTTCTTGATTGGATCTTCTATTGTTAAGAATTTTCCACTTTCATTTTGCTACTTTTTTCTTCTTTATTTTCTTTTGTGTTTGTAGCTATCCATCAAGTATTTTTTTTTTATTTAAATCAGTTGATTAACATAACTCTATCTGTTTGCAGTTACAACATAATGATTCAGTATTTTTACCAAATAACTCCATTTATGCACGCGTGTGTGCCTAGAAACATGTATATACACATGCTATTGTTTAGTCGTTCAGTCGTGTCTGACTCTGTGACGCTGTGGTCTGTAGCCCGCCAGGCTCCTCTGTCCATGGGATTCTGCAGGCAAGAATACTGGAGTGGATTGCAATGCCCTCCTCCATGGGATTGTCCTGACCCAGGGATCGAACCCACATCTCTTATGTCTCCTGCACTGGCAGGTGGGTTCTTTACCACTAACACTACCTGGGAAGCCCTAAATTCTATTTAAATATTACAAAATTATGAGCTGTTTATTGGTTTTGGAGATGAATTCCTTGTGGGTATCTTGGTTTGCACATATTTCTTTCCATTCTGGATTGCTTTTGCTGGGCACCTGCTTTTAAATTGAAGTAGGTCACGTTTTCCTATTTTTGGTTTCTTTTTCATTGCTCTGTGAGATAGATTAAAAAAGACGTTGCAGTTTTTATCATCACGTGTCCTGCCTATGTTTTCCTTAAGACTCTCATAGAATCTCTCCTGAACTTTAGATCTCTCTTATTTGAAGTTAATTTCATGTGTTGTGTTAGAGAAGTATTCTAACTTCATTCTCATTTTCTTTATTTTAATAACCCTTGCTCAACCCTTCACAGTGTCTGTTACCAGTTTATATTTCTGGCATCAGGGGAGGAACATTCTCTTTTCTCCACATCTTCATCAGCATTTATTGTTTGTTGAGTTTCTGACAATGGCCATTCTGCCTTCTGTGAGGTGATACCTTCCTGGGGTTTCAATTTGCATTTCTAATATTTAGTGATATTGACCTGTTTTCAGGTGATTTGTTTTCAAGGGTGAATTCAACTTACCTCTCAAGACTGGCTTCTTGTAACTCGGCCCTGTTTTGAATCCTTTTCCGATGACCACCACTAGGGTGTTCGTTGAGATCATCTGTTTTGTATTTGTCACTCCCTGTCTCTCTTATTTCACTTACTATGATCATCTCTACCTTCTTCCCTGTGCCTGAACATGGCATTGTTTCATTCTTCCTTCTGGCTGATTAATAAACCATTGTGTGTATATATATCCCATTTTCTTTATTCATTTCTGTGTCCTTGAACACTTAGGTTGCAGCAGTGTCCTTGCTATGAAAACCAGTCTGGCAGGGATGGCATGGGTACCCCTGTCTTTGAAAATGTTGCTTCTCCCTGACTCTATGCCCAGGCACATGACTGCTGTTTCCTAAGGCACTTCTGTGTTTTATTTTTTCAAGATCCTCCATGTTGTTCATTCTCGTGGATGAATCAATGGACATTTTTAGTAATCTCATCCAAATTAATTTCCTGATGGGAATTTCTATTCCTAAAATTTTCCCATTATTTTGCTAACCTTCATTCTTGATTATTTTTTGTGTTTGTAGTTATCAGTCCACTATTTCTTTTTCCACTGAAGTATGGGATACAACATAGTGATTCAGTATTTTAATGGAATATTATCCATTTAAAGATATTACAAAATTATGGCTATATTTCTCTCCACTGCATACTATATCCTATTATTTTCTTACATTTCAGATAGTGATTTTATCTCTTAACCTCTACCCCAGTCTGGCAACGCCTACAACCAAATCCCCACTGGCAACCACTAGCTCCTAAATTTGTGAGTCTCTCTCTGTTTCATGTGTGTGTGTGTGTGTTAGTTGCTTAGTTGTGGCTGATTCTTTGCGACCCCATGGACTGTAGCCTACCAGGCTCCTCCATCCATGGAATTTTCTAGACGAGAGTACTGGAGTGGGTTGCCATTTCCTTCTCCATCTCTGTTTCATAGGTAGGTTCATTTGTCTCATATTTTAGATTCTACACAAATGTGATTTCTTATGGCCATTTTCTGTGTGTTTCTGGCAACCTTGCCTTAGTATGAGAATATGTAGATTCATTTTCCTGAAAATAGTATAATTTCAATCAGAATTTTCCATATTTCATACAGGAAATAATGAGCAGAGATTTTCCTGCATGGAATATGAAATTTGCCATATTTCACAAAGGAAATTATGGGCACAGATTTTCCTGCATGAAGTATGAAATTTTCCTGCATGAAATATGAAATTTTCCATATTTCATGCAGGAAAATATTGGCACATATAAAATATGGAAATTACTCTTCAGAGTAAACTCCTTTTGATTCATTCTTTAAAGAAAATCATCAAAAATTGTCGATATTTTTTAATGGTATTAATTATCACAATGTCATAAAATGTGTCTGGTAAAATGTCTTCACCTGCTTTCTTATCCATATTTATCTTGTTGTTATCCTGCTGGTAGATTAATTGGCCTCATTTGACTAGTTCTTTTTGAAATATAGATTAAAGCAGTAAATCTAGTTTGTTTTTTTTTAAATAATCTCATGCAAGGAAACTTCTCAGATCTTCTGTTGTAAGAAATATCCTATTTTCATTTTGCTAGGCTTTTCTTCTTGATTTTCTACTGTGTTTGTAGCTATATATCAAGTATATGTTTTCAAATCACAGTGCAGTGTTTAACACAACCACGTGGTTTTCTCAGGATATAGGCTTTTCCCAAATCCTAGGTTTAGTCCCCCTTGATAGTTTTTTTCCAGTCATTCAAAGACTGTGCATTATACTGGCTGATGCCATTGCATCTTCCCACCAACAGCTTAGGATGATTCTTTTTCCTCCAGGCTCTCTCCCAAATTTATTTTTTGTAGACTTGTGATGATGGCCATTGTGAGTGGTGAAATTTGATTTTCCATTGTCATTTTGATTGACATTCCTCCAGCATTTAGGGAATATTAGCATCATGTCCTGTGGTGGAGATTTGCTTTTGTTTTTGTTTTTTGGTTTTTTTTGCCTTAAAGGGTATGAACACAATTTACCTTTGGCAGTTGGTTTCCTGAAAGTCAGCTGTGTTTCGAATTTTTCTCCAGTAATCTGTCCTGGACATTTCCTCAGGGCAGTTGTCATTCCACATTCCAGGCTCTGCCACACATTCCAGGAGTCGGACAGAAGCCTGCTCAGCCTCCAAGGATGGGATAGCATCCCAAGTCAGGGAGGTTGGGGATCATAGAGTAGGAACTGATACTCTTTCCTTTAACATTTTCCAGACACTACCTTGCAGTATAGTCAATTTGAAGTGTTGTGACTTTTGTCAGTATACAGCTCACTGATCAGGTATTTAATCATCATGTGGTATCTCTATTCTTTTTTTATTTTGGCCACAGAATGTCAAGCAGAATGCTGAGCATCAGGTCCTTGTAGATTATGTATCCCAGATACACTTTTTTGTGCATACAAAGAAAGAAAACACTTAATTTTTGAGGTATGTCTCTTAGAGATTTCTGTGTATAGGTTGGAGATACAGATTCCTGTGTACATGTAGAATGAAGGAAGGACAAGGATAATCCTCATGGATTATCTATTACAACATTTCTTGTCTATGTAGGTGCAGTTCAGTTCAGTTCAGTCGCTCAGTCGTGTCTGACTCTTTGCGACCCCATGAATCGCAGCACGCCAGGCCTCCCTGTCCATCACCAACTCACGGAGTTCACTCAGACTCACGTCCATCGAGTCAGTGATGCCATCCAGCCATCTCATCCTCTGTCGTCCCCTTCTCCTCCTGCCCCCAATCCCTCCCAGCATCAGAGTCTTTTCCAATGAGTCAGCTCTTAGTATGAGGCGGCCAAAGTACTGGAGTTTCAGCTTCAGCATCATTCCTTCCAAAGAAATCCCAGGGCTGATCTCCTTCAGAATGGACTGGTTGGATCTCCTTGCAGTCCAAGGGACTCTCAAGAGTCTTCTCCAACACCACAGTTCAAAAGCATCAGTTCTTCAGCGCCCAGCCTTCTTCACTGTCCAACTCTCACATCCATACATGACCACAGGAAAAACCATAGCCTTGACTAGCCGGACCTTTGTTGGCAAAGTAATGTCTCTGCTTTTGAATATGCTATCTAGGTTGGTCATAACTTTCCTTCCAAGGAGTAAGCGTCTTTTAATTTCATGGCTGCAGTCACCATCTGCAGTGATTTTGGAGCCCAGAAAAATAAAGTGTGACACTGTTTCCACTGTTTCCCCATCTATTTCCCATGAAATGATGGGACCGGATGCCATGATCTTCGTTTTCTGAATGTTGAGCTTTAAGCCAACTTTTTCACTCTCCTCTTTCACTTTCATCAAGAGGCTTTTCAGTTCCTCTTCACTTTCTGCCATAAGGGTGGTGTCTTCTGCATATCTGAGGTTATTGATATTTCTCCCGGCAATCTTGATTCCAGCTTGTGTTTCTTCCAGTCCAGCATTTCTCATGATGTACTCTGCATATAAGTTAAATAAGCAGGGTGACAATATACAGCCTTGACGTACTCCTTTTCCTATTTGGAACCAGTCTGTTGTTCCATGTCCAGTTCTAACTGTTGCTTCCTGACCTGCATACAGATTTCTCAAGAGGCAGGTCAGGTGGTCTGGTATTCCCATCTCTTTCAGAATTTTCCACAGTTTATTGTGATCCACACAGTCAAAGGCTTTGGCATAGTCAATAAAGCAGAAATAGATGTTTTTCTGGAACTCTCTTGCTTTTTTGATGATCCAGCAAATGTTGGCAATTTGATCTCTGGTTCCTCTGCCTTTTCTAAAACCAGCTTGAACATCAGGAAGTTCATGGTTCACATATTGCTGAAGCCTGGCTTGGAGAATTTTGAGCATTACTTTACTAGCGTGTGAGATAAGTGCAATCGTGCGGTAGTTTGAGCATTCTTTGGCATTGCCTTTCTTTGGGATTGGACAGGACTCCTAATTCATTCAAGGCCCTTTACTTACTGTTTTTTTCTTGAAGACTGTTTGACTTTGGATTCTCAGAGTCTCTTTTTGGACTGTAAATATGTTGCCTTGTATGTTTGTATTTGTTTTGCTGGGAGTGTACCTCATATACCATAGTCTTCCTCTGCCTGACTGACTCACCTTAGTGTATGATCCTTCAAGGTCCATCCATGTAGCTCCCAGTGTCCTAATTCCCTAATTTCAGTGGTGATTTTTAATGAGTGAGAAATAGTCTGCTGTATATATGTACACTTCTTGTTTAAGCTTTAACTTCTTGTTGGAGATTTTGTGGTTGTGTATCTCAACTACTGGAAGTCGTGCTGGAGGTTTGTTGGGGTGCTTGTGCCTTTGGATGGATGGTTTTCTCAGGATACAGGCCAAAGTGGGGGAATGTCGGATCCTCAGTTTAGTAGGACTTGATTGTTTTTTTTTTTTTTTCCAGGCATTTGGAGACTGGCCATGATACTGGCTGCTGCTGATGTATATTCCCACTGAGAGCTTAGGGCAATTCTTTGTCCCCCAGACTCCATCCCATATTAATTGTTGGCCATTGGGAGTGGTAGGATTTAATTTCCCATCGTCTTTTTGATTGGCATTTCTGCAGCAATTAGGAATGTTGAGCATCTTGTATGGTGGGGGAAGTTTGGGTTTGTATTGTCCCTTTTTTTTTTTCCTTAAAGGGTGTGAGGACAATTTAGCTTTGGTTCAGCTTCCTGAAAGTCGGCTGTGTTTGGAATTTATTTCTCTGGTGCCGGCCACAGGACATTTCCTGAGGGTGGCTGTCATTCACAGAACCCCAGGCCTTGGGAACTGAGAAGCCTGTGAGCAAGAGTGATCAAGTTGTAGTTCCAGGAAATGTTCACAAAATGGCAGCACTTATTCAGACCCACCTTGGTTCCTGGGGGCAACCAGAGCCTTAGGGCAAGTTGGCTTCCGGGGCTGTGAGAAGGAGTGGAATGTGCCTGAGCAAATAGGAAAGTGCTTGAGTCTCACTACTTTTTCCCCCTAAAGCCTCACACAAACACTGTGTCCAGACTAATCCCTTCAGGGTCCACAGTACACTGCTGAGGGTGCTTAGGTACTAGGAGGCTGCACTCAGGAAGGAGGCTTGGACTGGGTTCCCCAGCACCAGGGGAGGTTGAGGCTAGCTGAATTTTGCCTTGAAATTCCTCGGGGCTTAAATGCCACGTGGACTCTTGTCCTAGCCAAATAGAGCACCCTGTAGCCCTTTCAAAAGGGTTCAGTGAAGGGTTCCCTGCCAGGCTGTATCGACCCCACCCTGATTCAGCAGTGGGACCCAAGCCTGCTCAGCATCCCATGTCAGGGAGGTTGGGTGGGGGGGTGGTCATACAGTAGGAACTGCTATTCTTTCTTTTTCTTTAACATTTTCCAGATGCTACCTTGCAGTATAGTCAATTTAAAGTGTTGTGATTTTTGTCAGTATACAGCTCCCGATTAGGTATTTAATCATCATGCGGTATCCCTATTCTTTTTTGATTTTTGCCATGGAATGTCAAGCAGAGTGCTGAGCATCAGGTCCTTGCGGATTATGTATCCCAGATACACCTTTTTGTGTATACAAAGAAGGAAGACACTTAATTTTTGAGGTGTGTCTCTTAGAGATTTCTGTGTATAGGTTGGAAATACAGATTCCTGTGAACATGTAGAATAAAGGAAGGACGAGGATAATCCTCATGGATTATCTGTTACAGACACGCATTTCTTGTCTGTGTAGGTACGGAACTTCTAATTCATTCAAGGCCCTTCATTGATTGTCTTTTTTTTTCTTGAACACTGTGTTTGACTTTGGATTCTGAGTCTCTTTTTGAATTGTAAATATGTTGCCTCGTATGTTTATATTTGTTTTTCCTGGAACATACCTCATATACCATAGTTTTCCTCTGCCTGACTGATTTCCTTTGTGTAGAATCCTTCAAGGTCCATCCCTGTGGCTCCCAATGTCCTAATTCCCTAATTTCAATGAGAAATAGTCTACCAGATATACGTACCACATCATGTTTAAGTTTTAACCTCTCACTGGAGAGTTTGATGGTTGTGTGTCTTGGTTACCGGAAGTAGCGCTGCAGTGTTCCTTGGGGTGCCTTTTGACCAGTGGTTCTCTCAGGATCTAGGCCCAGGTGTGGGAATGTCAGATCCTATACTTAACCTCTTTGGAGAGTCCATTTTCCAGGCTGTTGCCATCGTATTTATCCACAGAGACCTTAGCGGCATTCCTTTTCCTCCAGGCTCTCTCCCGAATCTATTGCTTGTAGATTTGTGGTGATCGTGATTGTGACATTTGATTTACCATTGTGTTTTGACTGACATTCCTTCAGCAATTAGGGATCCTTAGCACCTTGTCCCGCTGTGGAGGTTTGATTTTTTTTTTTCCTTAATGGGTGTCAGGACAACTTGCCTCTGACAATTGGGTTCCTGAAAGTTGGGTGTGTTTGGAAATTATGTTTCCAGTACTGCCCCAGGACATTTTCTCAGGGCATCTGTCATTAACATAACCCTAGTCCTTGTGATGGAGAAGGCAATGGCACCCCACTCCAGTACTCTTGCCTGGAAAATCCCATGGATGGAGGAGCCTGGTAGGCTGCAGTCCACGGGGTTGCAAAGAGTCGGACACGACTGAGCGACTTCACTTTCACTTTTCACTTTCATGCACTGGAGAAGGAAATGGCAACCCACTCCAGTGTTCTTGCCTGGAGAATCCCAGGGACGGCAGAGCCTGGTGGGCTGCTGTCTAGGGGTCACACAGAGTCAGACACGACTGAAGTGACTTAGCAGCAGGAGTCCTTGTGAACTGAGGTGCCAGTGAACTCCGGAGATAAAATAGTAGTTACTGAAATTGCCCACAAGACGACAGCACTATTCAGGCCTCCCTTTGGTTCCTGGAGTAACCAAAGCCTTAGAGAAAGTTGGTTTCCTGGGAAGAGAAATAGAGTGGAATGTGCCTGAGCAAACACGAAAGACCTTGAGTGTCAGGACTTTTTCCCTCTAAAGCATCACACAAACACCCGGTCCAGGCTCATCCCTTCCGGGTCCACAGCACACTACTGAGGGTGCTTGGGTGCTAGGAGGCTGCACTGTCAGGAACGAGCCTTGAGCTAGGAACCCCAGCATCATGAGAAGACTAGGTTTGCTGAGCCTTGCCTGCAAATTCCTTGAGGCCTTGATGCCATGCACAACCCTGACCCCAACCAGAATGTATGAAACAGTAGACATTTCAATAGGGTTCAACACAGGGCACCGTGCCAGGCTGTGTCAACCACCCCCAGAGCCAAAGTGGGACCCAAGCCACCTCAGCCTCCAGAGATGGGACAGCATCCCATGCCAGGGAGGTTGGAGATGATGGAAAAGGCACTGGTTTACTTACCTTTCTTTAACATCTCGTTGATGCTACAGCACAGCATTGTCAATTTGCCATGCTGCGACCGTTGTCAGTGGACATCACGGGATCCAGGTATCACATGTCTATGAGGTGTGTCTATGGTTGTTTGGATTTTTGCCATAGAATAATGAGCAGAGTGCTGAGCATAGGGGCCTTTGAAATTATCCATCTCAGATACACTTTTCTGTGGATACAAAGAAGGAAGATAGTTAATTTTTGTGTTATCTCTCTTCGAGAAAGAGATTTCTGTATATAGGTTCGAGATACATATTTCTGTGTATATGTGGAAGGAAGAAGGAAGGAAGTGGATCATCCTTGTGGATTATCTTCTGCAGATATACCTTTCCTGTCTGTGTAGGTACAGACCTCCTATTTCATTCACAACCCTTCAGTTGGGCTCGATAAAGGACAGAAATAGTATGGACCTAACAGAAGCAGAAGATATTAAGAAGAGGTGGCAAGAATAGATAGAAGAACTGTACAAAAAAGATCTTCACGACCCAGATAATCACCATGGTGTGATCACTCACCTAGAGCCAGACATCCTGGAGTGTGAAGTCAAGTGGGCCTTAGAAAGCATCACTACAAACAAAGCTAGTGGAGGCGATGAAATTCCAGTTGAGCTATTTCAAATCTGAAAGATGATGCTGGGAAAGTGCTGCACTCAATATGCCAGCAAATTTGGAAAACTTAGCAGTGGCCACAGGACTAGAAAAGGTCAGTTTCCATTCCAATCCCAAAGAAAGGCAATGCCAAACAATGCTCAGACTACCACACAATTGCACTCATCTCACAAGCTAGTAAAGTAATGCTCAAAATTCTCCAAGCCAGGCTTCAGAAATATGTGAACCGTGAACTTCCAGATGTTCAAGCTGGTTTTAGAAAAGGCAGAGGAACCAGAGACCAAATTGCCAACATCCGCTGGATCATCGAAAAAGCAAGAGAGTTCCAGAAAAACATCTATTTCTGCTTTACTGACTATGCCAAAGCCTTTGACTGTGTGGATCACAATAAACTGTGGAAAATTCTGAAAGAGATGGGAATACCAGACCACCTGACCTGCCTCTTGAGAAATCTGTATGCAGGTCAGGAAGCAACAGAACTGGACATGGAACAACAGACTGGTTCCAAATAGGAAAAGGAGTATGTCAAAGCTGTATATTGTCACCCTGCCTATTTAACTTATATGCAGAGTACATCATGAGAAACGCTGGGCTGGAAGAAACCACAAGCGGGAATCAAGATTGCTGGGAGAAATATCAATAACCTCAGATATGCAGAAGACACCACCCTTATGGCAGAAAGTGAAGAGGAATTAAAAAGCCTCTTGATGAAAGTGAAAGAGGAGAGTGAAAAAGTTGGCTTAAAGCTCAACATTCAGAAAACTAAGATCATGGCATCTGGTCCCATCACTTCATGGGAAATATGGGGAAACAATGGAAACAGTGTCAGACTTTATTTTTTGGGCTCCAAAATCACTGAAGATGGTGACTGCAGCCAAGAAATTAAAAGACGCTTACTCCTTGGAAGGAAAGTTATGACCAACCTAGACAGCATATTAAAAAGCAGAAACATTACTTTGCCAACAAAGGTCCATCTAGTCAAGGCTGTGGTTTTTCCAGTGGTCATGCATGGATGTGAGAGTTGGACTGTGAAGAAAGCTGAGCACTGAAGAATTGATGCTTTTGAACTGTGGTGTTGGAAAAGACTCTTGAGAGTCCCTTGGACTGCAAGGAGATCCAACCAGTCCATCCTAAGGAGATCAGTCCTGGGTGTTCATGTTGAAGCTGAAACTCCAATACTTTGGCCACTTCATGCGAAGAGTTGATTCATTGGAAAAGACCCTAATGCTGGGAGGGATTGGAGGCAGGAGGAGAAGGGGATGACAGAGGATGAGATGGCTGGATGGTATCACTGACTCAATGGACATGAGTTTGGGTAAACTCCGGGAGTTGGTGATGGACAGGGAGGCCTGGCGTGCTGCGATTCATGGGGTCGCAAAGAGTCGGACACGACTGAGCGACTTGACTGATGTTTGACTTTGAATCTTCAGAGTCTCTTTTTGGGTTGTAAATTTCTTGACTTGCATGTCTTTTCATTTTGCCTGGAATGTATCTCATATACCATTGTCTTCCTCTGCCTGATTCCCCTTAGTATATGGTCTTTCAAGGTCTATCCCTGTGGCTCCCAGTGTCCTAATTCCCTAATTTCAGTGGTGATTTTTAATGAATGAGAAATAGTCTGTTGTATATATGTACACTTCTTGTTTAAGCTTTAACTTCTTGTTGGAGATTTTGTGGTTGTGCGTCTCGGCTATTGGAAGTCACACTGGAGGTTTGTTGGGGTGCTTGTGCCTTTTGATCAATGGCTTTCTCAGGATACAGGCCCAAGTTGGGGGATGTTGGATCCTTGGCTTAGCAGGACTTGATCATTCTGTTTCAGGCATTCGGAGACTGGCATGATACTGGCTGCTGCCAATGTATATTCCCACCGAGAGTTTAGGGCGATTTTTCCTCCCTCAGACACCATCCCATATTTATTGTTGCAGATGTGTGACATTGGCCATTGTGAGTGGTGGGATTTGATTTCCCATCATCTTTTCGATTGGCATTTCTGCAGCAATTAGGAATGCTGAACATCTTGTTTGGTGGGGGAGGTTTGGGTTTGTGTTTTTCTTTTTCTTTTTCTTTCCTTAAAGCATGTGAGGACAATTTAGCTTTGGGCATTGGCTTCCTGAAAGTTGGCTGTGTTTGGAGTTTATTTCTCTAGTGCCAGCCGTAGGCCGTTTCCTGAGGTCAGCTGTTATTGTCCCTTGTGGGTATCTTTCTTTGCAAATATTTCTTCCTAGTTTGAGGGTTGTTGTTCTCCTTCATTTAGGGTTTCCTTTGATACACAAATGTTTTATGGTTAATTAGGTCCCATTTTCTGCTTTGTGGTTTATTTTCCATTATTTTAAGAGGTGGATCCACAAAGAATTTGCTGCCTGTACTTTAAATCATGTCCTGTTTATATTTTTTCTCAATAATTTCATAGTATCTGTCTTTGCATTTAGGTACTTATACTATTTGGGGTTTATTTTGTATATAGTGTTAAGAAGGAGTTTTCTGATTTCATTCTCCTCATGGTTGAAGGAACTCTCACAGAGTTCTTCATAAAGACTGTTACAATTTCCATCCCAAGCATGGGTAGAGGAGTGTTCCTTTTATCTCCACACCCTCTCCAGCACTTATTGTTTGTACAGATTTTGACAGTTGTCATTCTGACTGGTGTGATGTGTTACCTTGGTGTAGTTTAGATTTGCTTCTCTCTAATGTTTAGCACGAACACTGGAGTGGGTTGCCATTTCCTTCTCCAGTGCATGAAAGTGAAAAGTGAAAGTGAAGTTTTTCAGTCATGTCTGACTCTTAGCGACCCCATGGACTGCAGCCTACCAGGCTCCTCCATCCATGGGATTTTCCAGGCAAGAGTACTGGAGTGGGGTGCCATTGCCTTCTCCAATGTTTAGCAATGTTGACATCATTTCGTTAAGATTTTTTTTAAAAGGGTGTAAGTTAAATTTATGTCTCAAAATTGGCTTCTTTAATGCCTGCCTTGTTTTGGATTCTTTTCCGATGATAAGCCCTAGGACCTTTCCTTAGGGCAGCTGTTTTTTATTACCATCTTGGAGCCTTATGAATACTGAATGCCCAGCAGCACAACTCTCCATAGTGTTCTTACAGAAAATTGCCACATGGTGGCAGCACTACATCATGCCACACTTTTTCCGCCCCCCCATAATTTCCTTATTTCCTATTGAAATAGAGTGGATTTCAGATATTGTGTATGTTTAAGGTGTACAAGAACTCTATTCAGTTATACATAGACATTTATCTATTCAGTCTAGCATTCTTTTCTGCATATGGGTGATTACAGTGTGTTCAATAAACTTCTCTATGCCATTCAGTAGGTACTTTTTATCAACTACTTGATGTATATTAATGTGTATTTGTTAATTCTAGTCTCTTAATTTATCCCAAATGTACCTGGATGTTGGGGGCTCTCCAGACAGTCCCCAACCAGGTCCTTTTAGGAGGCACACTGCCAGCTACCTACATGCTCCCAGCTTCCTCAGCCCCAGGACACTCCAGCCTTGGGAACCAAACCAGTCAGGCTCCAGGGATGTGACACCAGCCCAGCACAGTATGTCCTGAGGAGAAGAGAGTCAGAATGTCTTTTTTGTTCTGTTTTCGTCCCATCATTTCGTCCCATCATACCTGGAGTATACAGTGAATTATAATCTTCTGGGTGTTTTGTTTTTTCCTTTTTTTTCTACTACAACTTGTTTCATTTCTACATAGATGTATATATGATTTGTTGGGGGTTTTTTCTTTATAGGTTATTACAGAGCATGCAGTAAGTTTCCTTGTGTTACACAGTGGGTCCTGGTCACTTATCAACAGAAGTGTGATACTCCATGCCCCACACCTTTGTATCTTGGTGACCTTCTGGAGGTTTCCTTTCTAAGTCGTCTCGGGCAATAGGCTCATTTGTATCCAACTTTAGTTTATACCTAGAAGTGATATCATAGTGTCAGGGGAGTGTAATCTCCTCAGTTCTGTCCCATCTCAACAAAAATTTGAAGCGATGGAAGTTAAAGCCCTCAACGTGGCACAGCTCTCAGACAGCCCGTGTTATAGCTCTTGGACAGATCAGTGTTACAGCTCTGTGTTACAGCTCACTTTTATGTAGAAAATAACAGGAAAATACATCCTCTAGGCGTGAGGGCATGCCGACCCAAAGACGCAAAAAGAGAGCGCCCTGGCCCTCTGGCTCCTCTTTTTATACGTCTTCTCCCCCCCGGGCCTGCCCTATGTAAACTGGGCTAGCCAGGAGTGCTGTCTGCCCCACTCGAGGTCCTCATCCGGTCCTCGGGGCTTCCTTTGTTCTATTTTCGTGGGCTTTTCCCTTCCTTGTCTTTTAGCCACCGCCATTCTGGACTCCTGTCTCCTATTCTACCTACCTGACAATAGAACACTTGTCTGTCCTGGTCTCCCATACTTCACTTGGGATGATTCTGCTTTCTTTCCTGAAGCTGTACTTGGCATTATTTCTTACTTCTCATGGTTGGAAATATTGCATTGTGTACATGTGCCCCATCCTCTGTTTCCATTCATGTGCTTCTGTAATTAGCTTGCTTCCCTGTCTTGGTGGTTGTACCTCATGAGGTGAAAATCATAGGGTTACCTGTCTCTCCTAAAATTTTGGTTGTCATGACCCGGCTGCCTGGACCCCAGCCCAGTCCAGACATGAGACCCAAGCCTGCTCAGGCTCCAGGAATGGGAGAGCAGCCCAAGTCAGGGAGGCTGGAGGGAATAAAATAGCCATTACTTTTCTTTGCCTTTCTTTCCTTTAATCTCATGCCAATGCTCTTTTGAAATATAGCCAACTTGCAGTTTTGTGCGTCTCAGTGTACAGCCAACTGATTATGAAATATACATACAGCATATTTGTACTCTTTTTATTCTTTTGACATATACTATTGAACCAAGGTTGAGTAAAATTCTCTGTGCTGAACTTGTAGAGTACCTATTACAGCTACAGATTTCTTTGTATATTGGAGAAAAATATTTCTGTGAATATGTGCATGAAAGGAAGGCAGAGGAAAGAAGGAAGGAGTTAATCCTTGTGGATTATCTAAATCAGATATACCTTTGTGTTTGAATCTCAGAGTCTCTTTTCATGCTGTAATTTGCTTCCCCTGTATCTCTATTTTTCCTAGAAAGGACATCATCTGCTATTCACTGTTGTTGACTTTACTTAGCGTATGATCCTTGAAGGTCCATCCTTGTGGGAAAAATTGGCATGATTTTATAATTTCAGGGGTGGTTTTTTATGTCTGAGTAATAGCCCATTGTATATATGTACTACATTTCTTGAAGATTTAACCTGTCAATGGACTTCTTGGATCTGTACCTTGAGTATTGGAAGTAGCACTGCAGTGAAGGTTGGGGTACATATGTGTGTCATTTTGAATGATGTTTTTTCATAATATAGGCCAGGTGTGGGTATTAACATCTTAGGTTTAGCTCTCTTGAAGTTTTTTGTTCTGGCCTGCAGAGGCTGCCCCTTCAAGGGGCTGTTTCCAATGTCCATTCCCATAGAGCCTGTAGGGGTATTCCATCATCTCCCTGCTTTCTCCCCCCATTAACTGTTTGCAGACAGGATAGCCATTCTGTCAGATGGAATATGATTTCTTCTTGTCATTTTGATTGGCATTCCTCCCGTAATAATTAAGGATGCTGAGCATCTTGTCCTGTGGCCTTTTGAGTTTTGTTTTTTTCCTTAAAGGGTGTTGGGGAAAATTTACCTGTTGCAACTGGCTTCTTGAAAGTTGGTTGTTTCTGGAATTTATATCTGCCAAATCCACTGCAGGACGTTTCCTGAGGGCAGTTGTCATTAACAGCCCCCCAGGCCTTGTAAATTGGAGTGGAGATTCCAGTAAGCACCGGTGGTCAAGTTGCAGTTACAGGAAATGACCACAACTCTGGTTGAAGCAACCAGAGCCTTAGGAATAGTTGGCTTCCTGGGCTCTGAATTAGAGTGGAATGTGCCTGAGCAAACACCCAAGGGCTTAAATACCACTACTTCTTCCCCCCAAAGCTTTACCCCTCCCCTCCAGACTCATGCCTACCTGGGGCACCGCTCCCTGCTGAGGTGCCTAGGAGGCTGCACCCTCAGGAAGGAGTCCTCAGCTGGGGTCCTAGCACGAGGGCCCTGGATGCTTGGTGACTTTACCCTGGTCTTCGAGGCCAGAGGGTCGGGCCACCATCGTTGGGGTGCACTAGGGATTCTGGTCCCAGCCAGAGAAAACTCAACAGTACAGGTTTAAGAGAGGTCTCAATGCAGGGCATCCTGCCTGGCTGTGTCAGCCCCACCCTAGTCCAGCTCTGGGACTCAAGCCTACTCAGGTTCCACAGATCAGACAGCATCCCAAGTCAGGGAGGTTGGAGGAAATAAACTAGGTATTACTTTTCTTTCCTTTAATCACAAGCTGATGGTATATTGAAGCATAGTTGATTTGCAGTTTTGTGCTCGTCCTCAGTGTACAATGGACTGATTCAGTTATGACATATACATGTAGCATCTTTGTACTTAAAATTTTTTTGCCATAAAGGTTATCGAACAAGGTGGAGTAAATTTCTCAGTGCTGAAAATCAAATCCTTGTGGAGTATCTATTAGAGATACAGATATTTTGTACAAGAAATGAGGGAAAGAGATTGTCCTTTTAGATTATCTATTACAGCTACAGATTTCTATGTGTATGTTAGAGATAAAGATTTCTTTGTATATGTGCATGGAAGGAAAGAAGAAAGAAAAGAAGGAAGGAGGAAGACAGGAGATAACCCTTGTGAATTACCTAGTAAAGATTTCTGAAGGTATGGTAGAGACACAGATTTCAGTGCATATGTGGAAGGAAGAAAGAAAAGAGAGAACTCTTGTGGATTATGTATTACAGATACTGATTTCTGTCTATACATTAATACCAACCTCCTAATTCATATCTGGCCCATTCCTTTCATTTTTTTTTTTTTTTCAAAAGCTTTGTGTTTGAAAGTTAGGGTCTCCTGTGTGGTAAATTACTTCCCCTATATGTCTTCTTTTTGTGGAGAAGAGGCATCATCTGTTATGTTTTTTTCTATGTTGCTGACTACACTACATATATGATCCTCTAACATCCATCCTTGTTTGGACCACTGGCATAATTTCATGGCAGTTTTTCATGTCTGAGTAAAAGCCTAAGGTATATATGTACCACATTTCTTTAAGATTTAATTTTTCAATGGAATGTTTCTTTGGTCTTTGTCTTGGCTATTGGAAGTAGCATTGCAGTGAACGTTGGGGTACGTGTGTCATTTGAATGGTGGTTTTTTTGTAATATAGGCTCAAGTGTGGGTATTAAAATCCTAGACTTAGCTCTCGAAATTTTTCATTGTCGTCTGTGGAGGCTGACCTTTCTAGGGGCTGTTGCCAATATCCATTCCCATGGAGCATGTAGGAGGTTCCATTATCTCCCAGCTTTCTCCCCCATTTACTGTTTGCATACAGTCAGGGTAGCTATTCCGTCAGAGGGTATTTGATTACTTGTTGTTGTTTTGATTGGGATTCCTATGGTAATCATTCCATAGGATGATTGAGTGTCTTGTCCTGGGGCCATTTGGGGTCTTTTATTTTACTTTTTTTTTTTTTTAAGGGTGTGAGAAAAATTTTATCTGTTCCAATTGAGTTCTTTACAGTCAGTTGTGTTTGGAATTTATTTCTGCAATACTGGCGGCAGGACTTTTCCTGAGGCCCCACAAGTCTTGCGAGTTGGAGGTGCTAGGAAGCAAGCATGGTCAACATGTATTTACAGGAACTGTCCACAAGGAGGCAGCACTTATTCATGCTCAACTGTGATTCGACATGCAACCAGAGCCTTGGGGAAAGTTGGCTTCCTGGGCTCTGAATTAGAGTGGAATGTGCTGAGCAACCAAGGGTTTAAGTCTCACTATTTCTTCCCTCAAAGCTCTACCCGGCCCTCCAGACTCATGCCAACCTGGGGCACCGCTCCCTGCGGAGGGGCCTAGGAGTCTGCACACTTAGCAAGGAGGCTTCAGCTGGGGACGCCAGCACCAGGGGACCTGAATACTTGGTGACTTCACCTTGGTCCCCAGGCCTGATTGTCAAGCCACCATCTTTTGGGTGCACTCTGGATTCTAGTCACAGCCATGGAAAACCAGGCAAAACAGGTTTAAGAGGTGTCTCATGAAGGGCAATCTGCTGGCCCCAGTCCAGCCATGGGACTCAACACTACCCACATTCCACGGATCGGATACTATCCCAAATTATGAAGGTCAGTGGGTATAAACTGGGCTTTACTTTTCATTCTTGTTCTTTTCTTTACTCTCATGCCAATGCTATTTTGAAGTATAACTGATTTGCCTTTTTGTGCTTGTCCTCAGTGTCCAATGGACTGATTCAGTTATGACATATACATAGAGCATAATTGTACTTTTTTGGATTCTTTTGCCATAGAGGTTATTGAACAAGGTTGAGTAAAATTCTCTGTGCTGAACATCAGTTCCCTGTGGAATATCTATTAGAGATACAGATTGTTTTATATGTGTACAAGGAACCAAGGAAGGAAAGAGTCCTTGTGGATTATCCATTATAGCTACAGATTTCTATGTATATGTTAGAGATATACATATATTCCTGCATATATGTGTGTGGTAGGAAGGAAAGAGGCTGGACATAAACCTTGGAGATTACCTAATACAGATACATATTTCTGTGGGTATGTTAGAGATAGAGTTTAGTGCTTATGTAGAAGGAAAGAAGGAAGGAGATAATTTTTCCAGATTATCTATTACAACTACAGATTTCTGTCTATATGTTAGTACTGACCTCCTGATTCATCCCTGGCCCTTTTTTTTTTTTTTAAATTCTTTGTGTTTTAATCTCAGAGTCTCGTTTTATATTGTAAAATACTTCCTGTGGATCTTTTTTTAAAATTTTACCTAGAAGGGACATCATCTGCTATTTTCTTCCTCTGTTGCTGATTCTGCTTAGTTTATGATCCTCCTAGGTTCTTCCTCGCAGGAACCATTGGCATAATTTCATGGGGTTTTTTCGAGTCTGAGTAATAGCCCATTGTATATATGCATAATATTTCGTTAAGATTTAATCTGTCGATGGAACGTATCTTTGGTCTGTGTCTTGGTTATTGGAAGTAGCACTGCAGTGAATGTTGGGGTGCATGTATCATTTGAATGATGGATTTTCATAATATAGGCCCAGGTGTGGGTATTAAAATCCTAGGCTTAGCTGTCTTGAAATTTTTCATTGTTGCCTATGGAGGCTGTCCTTTCTAGAGCCTGTTGCCAATATCCATTCATTCCCATGGAGTGTGAAGTGGGATTCCATCATCTCTCAGCTCTCTCCCCCATTTTACTGTTCATACAGTTAGGATACCATTCTCTCAGATGGAATTTGATTGCTTGTTGTCATTTTAATTGGTATTCCTCCTGTAATAAATAGGGATGTTGGATATCTTGTCCCATGACCATTTGGTGTTTTTCCTTTTTTTTCCTTAAAGGGTATGAGGAAAATTTACCTGTCACAATTGGCTTCTTGAAAGTCAGTTGTGTTTGGAATTTATGTCTGCAATATCTACCTTAGGGCCTTTTCTGAAGCAGCTATCATTAACAGCCCCTTGCACCTTGTGAATTGGAGATGCCAGTAAGCACCTGTGGAAGTTGTAGTTATAGAAAATGTCCACAAGGTGGCAGTACTTCTTCATGCCCAACTCTAGTTCCATGTGCAAGCAGTCTTAGGGAAAGAAGGCTTCCTGGACAGTGAATTAAGAGTGGAATGAAAAAAAAAAAGAGTGGAATGTGCCTGAGCAAACACCCAAGGGCCTGTGTCTTACTACTACTTCACCCTGAAACTTCACCCCTCCCCTCCAGACTCATGCTTACCTGGGGCACTGCTCCCTGCTGAGGTAGGTGCCTAGGAGACTGAACTCTCAGGAAGGAGGCTTGAATTGGGGACCCCAGCACCAGCACCAATAGACCTGGAATCTAGATTACTTTTCCAGGGTTTGAGGCCAGATGGTCGACCATCCTTTTGTTGTACTGGTCCCAGTCAGAGCAAACCAGACAGTACTCAATTAAGGACACCCTGCCCAGCAATTTGACACTTCAAGGCAGTCACGGGTTCCAAGGCTGCTCAGACTCCAGGGATGGGGTAGCAGCCCGTCAGGGAGGTGGAAGGAAATAAACTAGGCTTTGACTTCCTTTCCTTTTCTTTAATCTAATGCCAATGCTATATGGGAATATAGCTGATGTGTCATTTTTTGCTTGTCATCAGTATACAACCACCTGATTCTATTATGACATATGATTATATACAGCATATCTGTTCTTTTTTGGATTGTTTTGCCCTAGACGTTATTGCAGAGTTCCGAGCAAAGTTCCCTGTGCTGAACATCAGGTGTTTGTGGAGTATCTGTTAGATATGCAAATTTCTGTGTAAATGTGGAAAGAATGAAGGAAGGAGATAATCCTTGCAAACTGTCTATTAACAGATATAGATTTCTGTGTATATGTTAGAGATGCAGATTTTGTGTTTATGTGGGAGGGAGGAGCAAGGAAGGAGATACTCCTTATGGATTATCTATTGAAGATACTGGTTTATGTGCATATGAGGAAGGAAGGAAATAATCCTTGTGGATTTTCTATTACAGATACAGATTTCTTTGTGGAAGGAAGAAACAGACGAGGGAAGGTAGGAGAGATTGCTTATGGATTATCTATTAAAGATACATATTCCTGTGTATATGTTTGTCCTGAATTTCTAATTCATCCCTGGCCCTTCACTTTTTCTGTGGGGAGGGCACTTTCTGTTTGAGTGCTCAGAGTCTCTTTTTGGGTTGTAAATTAGTTCCTTTGTATCTCTTTTTTCATTTTGCATAGAAGGGAGACAGTATACTATTGTCTTTCCTTGACTGGCTGACTTGGTTAGTGTAAGATTCTTCAAGGTCCATCGCTGTGGCAACCTGGGGCATAGTTTCATAATTTCAGTGGCAGTTTTTCGTAGTCCATTTTATACATGTACTGCATCTTCTTTAAGCTTTAATCTGTCAGTGGACATTTTCTGGGTCTGTGTTTTGTTATTTTAAGTAGGGCTGCCGTGAATGTTGGGGTGCATGTGTCTTTTTGAATGGTGGTATTTTGTATATAAGCTCACATGAGGGTATGTCAGAGTCTAGGCTTAGATTTTCTGAAGATCTTTTTCTAGCAATGTGGAGGCTGTACTTTCTAGGGCTGTTGGCAATCTCCATTCCCACTGATTGTATTGGATAGGTTCCATCACTACCCAGCTCTCTCCCACATGTATTGTTGCAGACTTGTGAGGATGGCCATTCTGACGGGTTGGATTTGATTTCTTGTTGTCATTTTTTGATTGGCATTTCTCCTGTAATATTAGGGATGCAGAGCATATTGTCCTGTGGCAGTTTGGGGTTTTTATTCTTAAGGGAATGAGGAAATTTTACCTTTTGCCATTGGCTTCTTGAAAGTTGGCTGTGCTTGCAATTTATTTCCGCAGTATTCACTGCAGAGCCTTTCCTGGGGGTGTGCGTGTCTGTGTGCTAAGTCGCTTCAATCTTGTACATCTTTGTGACCCTATGGACCATAGACCAGCAGTCTCCTCTGTCCATGGGATTCTCCAGGAAAGAATACTGGAGTGGGTTATCATGCCCTCCTCCAAGGGATCTTCCTGACCTAGGGATTGAACCAGCATCTTTTGTGTCTCCTGCATTGGCAGGCAGTTCTTTACCACTAGTGCCACCTGTGAAGCCCCAGTAGAATCATAAAAAGTCATTAACAACTCACCTAGTCATACAGAAAGAGGTCAAGCTGTATCACTAGGGCAACTGTTAAACCTCAAATGGAATGTTCACACTGAGGCCTGAGATGTGGGAAGGATCAATAGACAAGGTGGTCTCACCATGTGCCCCCTTGGCAGTGACTGTATTTGCTCAAGGAACAGCTTGTATTGGATGGTGGAACTTGGTCCCACCAAAACTAAGCCTTCCCTTTGAAAGGAGCAGTGCACATCTTTAAAACTGCTCAAAGATGCAAAACTGAGCCCATCACCTTGAGTAACATGATAATGCATGTACCTATCATTAGACTAGAAAGGAAATAACTAAATATTTAATAAAGCCTCATCTGTAAAAAAAAACTGTCAAGTTGAGATGTCAAACCTAATTTATTTTACATCTGAAAATTAAAGAATCATTCTATAATGCTCATTAATTATTTGAGAAATTCAAATCAAAACTTCAGTGAGGTACCACCTCAAAATGGTCAGAAAGCCATCACTTAAAAATCTCCAAATAACAAGTGTTGCAGAGGGTGTGGAGAAAAGGGAACCCTCCGACACTGTTGCTGGGAATGTAAATTGGTGCAGTCACTGTAGAGAACAGTATGGCGGTTCCTCAAAAAAACTAGAGTTACCATCAGATCAGATCAGATGCTCAGTCGTGTCCGACTCTTTGCAACCCCATGAATCGCAGCACACCAGGCCTCCCTGTCCATCACCAACCCACGGAGTTCACTCAGACTCACGTCCATCGAGTCAGTGATGCCATTCAGCCATCATCCTCTGTCGTCCCCTTCTCCTCTTGCCCCCAATCCCTCCAAGCATCAGTCTTTTCCAATGAGTCAACTCTTCGCGTGAGGTGGCCAAAGTACTGGAGTTTCAGCTTTAGCATCATTCCTTCCAAAGAAATCCCAGGGCTGATCTCCTTCAGAATGGACTGGTTTGAGAGTCCCTTGGACTGCAAGGAGATCCAGAGTCTTCTCCAACACCACAGTTCAAAAGCATCAATTCTTCAGCGCTCAGTCTTCTTCACAGTCTAACTCTCACATCCATACATGACCACAGGAAAAACCATAGCCTTGACTAGACGAACCTTTGTTGGCAAAGTAATGTCTCTGCTTTTGAATATGCTATCTAGGTTGGTCATAACTTTCCTTCCAAGGAGTAAGCGTCTTTTAATTTCATGGCTGCAGTCACCATCTGCAGTGATTTTGGAGCCCAGAAAAATAAAGTCTGACACTGTTTCCACTGTTTCCCCATCTATTTCCCATGAAGTGATGGGACCAGATGCCATGATCTTCATTTTCTGAATGTTGAGCTTTAAGCCAACTTTTTCGCTCTCTACTTTCATCATCCAGCAATCCCACTTCTAGCCATACATCCAAAGCTATAATTTGAAAAGATACATGAAGTATGTGCATACGAGCTGCAGCTCTGACAAGAAACCTTACTCTCAAATCCTAGATATCAAATTTGTTTTCACATATTGTCTGCCATATTTAGTCTCTTGGTTCATACTCCATATAACCACATACTGTCATAATTAAATCCAGTTTTAATTTTAGCCTTATTTTTAGGATGTGGTTTCTCTCCAGCAGCATAGAAAGATTCCATTTTCTCCAGGACAGCACTTCTTCATGCCCAACTCTAGTTCCACCTGCAACCAGAACCTTAGGGGAGTCGGCTTCCTGGGTACTGTATACATGCGTGAGGGAGACGAAGCAGGCAGAGAAGAATCCTTGTGGATTAGCTAATAGAGATACATATTTCTGTGGGTATGTCAGAGATACTGGAGAAGGAAATGGCAACCTACTCCTGTAGTCTTTCCTGGGAAATCCCATGGGCAGAGGAGCCTGGTGGGCTACAGTCCATGGGATCACAAAGTGTCAGACACGACTAGCGACCAAACAGCAGCAAGCATGTTAGAGATACAGATTTTGGTGCATACATGAAAGGAAGGAAGGAGGTAATCTTTGTGGTTTATCTAATACAGGTACAGATTTCTGTGTATGGTTAGTAGCAACTTCCTAATTCATCCCTCATAGTTTCCTGTTATTTATTTTTGGCCGGGAGGAATCCTTTGTGTTAGAATTCAGACTCTCTTTTTGTGTTGTACATTACTTCCCCTGTACCTTTTCATTATTTTGCCTTGGAGGGACATCATCTGTCACTTCCTTCATCCATTGCTGGCTTCGCTTAGTGTATGATGCTCCAAAGTGCATCCTGTGGGGATCACTGGCCTGATTTCATAATTTCAGTGGCAGTCTTTCAAGTCTGAGTAATAGCCCGTTAATATACCACATTTCTTTAAGGTTTCATCTGTGGATGAACCTATTCTCACGTCTCTCTTTTGGCATCTGGAGGTCCCACTACAGTGAACGTTGGGGTACATGAAGCATTCTCAGTGATGGTTTCTCGTAACAGAGGCCCAAGTGTGAATTTTAAATTCCTAGGCTTAGCTCTCTTGAAATTTTTAGTTCTGGCCTGCAGAGGCTATCTTTTTCTAGGGGCTGTTGCCAGTGTCCATTCCCATGGCACTTGTTGGGGGTTTCCATCATCTCCCTGCTCTCTCCACCATTTACTGCTTGCCAACAGTCAGGATGGTCGTTCTGTCAGATGGGATTTGATTTCCCTTCCTCCTGTCATAATTAGGGTTGCTGAGCATCTTGTCTTCTGGCTGATTGGATTTTTTTTTTCCTTAAAGGGTATGAGGAGAATTTACCTGTTGCCATTGGCTTGTTGAAAGTTGGCTGTTTTGGGAATTTATTTCTGCAAAACCTGCTGAAAGACCTTTCTTGAGGGCAGCCGTTGCTAAGGGCACCAGAGGTCTTGTGAATTCAAAGTGCAGATAGAACCGGAGTCACGTTGTAGTTAAAGGAAACGTCCAAAGGCGGCAGCACTTCATGCCCAACTCCAGTTCCACCTGCAACCAGAACCTTAGGGGAGTAGGCTTCCTGGGCCATGAATTAGAGTGGAATATGACTGAGCAAACATCCAAAGGCTTATGCTTCACTGCTTCTTACCCATAAAGCTTTATTCCTCCCCTGAAGACTCATGCCTACCTGGGGCACCACTCTCTGGGGAGGTGCCTAGGAAGCTGCACCCTCAGGAAAGAGGCTTCAGCTGGCGTCCCCAGTGCCCAGACCCTGGATACTTGGTGACTTTACCCTGTATCCTCAAGGCCAGAGGGTCAGGCCACCATTGTTGGGGTACACTAGGGATTCTGGTCCCAGCCAGAAACAGACAGACAGTACAGGTTTAAGAGGCGTCTCTATGAAGGGCACCCTGCCAGGCCATCTCGACCCCACCACAGGCCAGCCCTGGGACTCAAGTTTCCTAATGGTTCAGGGATGGGATAAGACCCCAAGTCTCAGAGGTCAGAGGGAATAAAGAAGGCATTACTCTTTCTTTCCTTTTCCTTAGTCTCATGCTGATGCTGTGTTGAAGTCTAGTCGATTTGCAGTTTTGTGCTTGTCCTCTGTGTACAATGAACTGATTCAATTATGACAGATATTCAGCATATGTGTAGTTTTTTATTTTTGTCCATGGAGTTTATTGAACAAGGCCCAGTAAAGTTCTCTATTCTGATCATCAGGTCCCTGTGGACTATTAGAGATACAGATTGTTTGTACATGTGCAAGGAAGGAAGGGCAGAGATAAGCCTTGTGGGTTAGCTCATACAGTAGCAGATTTCTGGATATATGTTGGATATACAGATTTCAGTGCCTGTGTGAAAGGAAGGAAGAATGGAGAAAGGATGGGAGGAGGAGAAAATCCTTGTGAATTATCTATTACAGACACAGATTTCCATGGATACATTAGTACTGACCTCCTAATCCACCCCTGGCTCTTTCCCCTTTTATTCCCCCCTCTTTGGAATTCTGGGTTTGTGTTTGCATCTCAGAGTGTCTATGTTGTAAACGACTTCCTCTTTTTTTCAATTTCTCCTTCCACGACATCTGCTATTTTCTTCCCTTGTTGCTAATTTCTCTTAGAATACTTTCCACCAAGGTCCATCCCTGTGGCGACTGTTGGCCTAATTTCATAATTTCAGTGTTGGTTTTTCAAGTCCATTTTAAATAATAATATATAATAATAGAAAAATAGCCCATTTTATATATGTACTACATTTAAGATTTTATCTGTGGCCCTTATCTTGGGCAATTGGAGGTACCACTGCAGTGAATGCTGGGGTGCATTTTTCATTTTGAATCATGGTTTTTTGTAATATAGGCCCAGGTGTGGGTATTAGAACTCTAGGTTTAGCTGTCTGGAAATTTTTTCTTCTTGCCTGTGGAGGCTGTTCCTTCAAGGGGTTGTTGCCCATGTCTGTTCCCAGGGAACATGAAAACGGGTTCCTTCATTTTGTTGCAGGGAGAAAGCCAATTCTGACTCCACGCTGTAAACTTTTTGACTTGGTTTTTGTTCTTTAATTATTATAATCATACTCAATGGCTTGCCTGGAGGCCCCTATCCCCCTGCTTGACTATAAACTCAAGTGCCTTTGTTCAGCTCAGGGAGAGGTACTTTGTCCCTGCCCACCTAGAAATAGAAGAGATTAGCACCCCTTCTGAAGGCTTTTCATTTCCTTTTGCAAGACTGAAGACCCTCTCACTTTACTTCCCCACTTCATCTCCCTCTCCTTCTGCCTTTTGACTTTACTCCTTGCTTCTTTCTCTCTGATCTATAAAACAATCTGGCATTTAATTTGAGGCACTAGCCTGCCATCCTTTCCATCTTCTGGCTCCCCAATTAAAGTCCCTTCCTTGCCTCAACAGCTCATCTCTGGGATTCATTGGCCTATATTGTGCAATGAGCAGAACAAGCGTGGACTCAGGAACAATTTGCCTTAGCCAGCCAGGAGCCTTGCTGCTTGTGGCTAGCTGGACCTGATCAGGGAATATTGGGGCAAGACCCTAGCAGCTACTGGGACCATTTGTTGTCCTGAAGTGGCACCGGCTAACCCCAGCATTTGGCAGTTGAGACAAGGAACCAAAAAACTAGAGTCCAGGGACTCAATTTCCATTTGTAGGGTAAGTATATGCAATTCGATAGCTGGTTCAGCCAGTATGATGTTTTGCGTGTCCTTTTATGTTAAGACCCAACAGGCTCGATTTTGGAGGGTAAGTCGGCCCTGGTGTGCACATGGGAACATATTTTCCCCTCAATCTGGGCTTTTCCTTTATGGGATAAGCAAATTTTCTTGGGTACCCATTTGCAGAGAGGAGGCGTTGTTGGACTCTATCCTGAACCAGTTCATTGGGAACTAGCCCTCATGGGGCATGCCCACCCTAGTTGCAATTAGCTCAATTGTAGGGTAGATGGGCTTCCCTTGTGGCTCAGCTGGTAAAGAATCCTCCTGCAATGCGGGAGACCTGGGTTTGATCCCTGGGGTGGAAAGATCCCCTGGAAAAGGGAAGGGCTACCCACTCCAGTATTCTGGCCTGGAGAATTCCATGGACTGTATAGTCCATGGGGTTGCAAAGAGTCAGACACAACTGAGCGACTTTCACTGCTGCTGCTGCTGCTAAGTCGCTTCAGTCGTGTCTGACTCTGTGCGACCCCATGGACTGCAGCCTACCAGGCTCTTCCATCCATGGGATTTTCCGAGCAACAGGGTAAATGTATTTACCTGATTTGGGAACTGGTCTAGTTTGAACAGGTTCATTTGGGAGGTAACTCTTGTGGAGGTGGGTAGCCTAGTTAGAATTAGTGCATTTGCTTTATAGGGTAAACTGATTTACCCAATCTGGGAATCAGTTCATCTGGATGCATCAATGCTGAAATCTGTTTGTGCCGGTTGTGTTGAAATCTGTCTGAATCTTCTGTGTTTGGCATTATACAGCTGATAAAAGTGGGAAAATTAGATGTGTTAAGATCAGAAGAACAAAGTCCCTGAATGGCTCAGAATTAAACAATCTGGCCTCATAGTCACCCACGAGCTGAGCATCTCTCCAGAGGCCCAATATACACACATGAGCTGAGCGTCTGCCTAGCAGTGTTTAAACACAAGCTTAGCATCTGTTAGAGGCCTCAAAGACACACAGGAGCTGAGCATCTGCCTAGAGAACTTATAGTCACCCATGAGCTGAGTCTCTGCCTAGAGTTGTCCTAGACACACAAGAGCTGAGTCTCTGCCTGAAAGTGTAAAGTGAAAGTGTAAGTCGCTCAGTTGTGTCCAACTGTTTGCAACCCCATGGACTATACAGTCCATGGAATTCTCTAGGCCAGAATATTGGAGTGGATAGCCTTTCCCTTCTCCAAGGGATCTTCCCACCCCAGGGATTGAACCCAGGTCTCCCGCACTGCAGGTGGATTCTTTACCAACTGAGCTATCAGGGAGCGACTGCCTAACAGCCTCATAAACACAGAGAAGCCGAGCATCTGCTTAGAGGCCTCATAGACACATACAAGCTGAGTGTCTGCCTAGAGGCCTCATAGACACATGAACTGAGCGTCTGCTTGGAGGCCTCATAGACACACATGAGCTGAGTGTCTGCCTAGAGACCTCATAGAAACACTGAGCTGAGTGCATAGCCAGAGGCCTCATAGACACAAACGAGCTGAGCATCTGTCTAGAGGCCTCCTAGTCACACACAACCTGAGCATCAGCCTAGAGGCATTTAGATATATACAAGCTTAGCATCTGTTAGAGGCCTCAAAGACACACAGGAGCTGAGCATCTGCATAAGAGGCCTCCTAGACCTATACGAGATGAAGTACCCCCTAGAGGTCATATCCTGTCACAGCTGCCCTCAGGAAAGGAATATGCACACACATATTACAGAAATGAATTCCAAACACAACCAACTTTTAAGAAGCCAATTTCAAAGGTCAATTTTCCTCACACCCTTTAAGGAAAAAAGAAAAAGAGAACCCACATGGCCAAGGACAAGATGCTAGTGTCCCAAATTATTACAGGACAGATGCTGATCAAAATGACAATAAGAAACCAAATCCTGTCTAACCAAACGGCCATCCTAACTGTCTGCCAACAGTACACGGAGGAGACAGCCAGGAGATGACGGAATTCTCCTTCATGTTCCCTGCAAACAGACATTGGCAACAGTTGCTTGAAGGGACACCCTGCACAGGTCATAACAAAAAAATGTCAAGAGAGCTCAGACTCTGATACCCACACCTGGACCTATATTATGTAAAACCATCATTCAAAATGACAATATGTACCCCAACCTTCACTGCAGTGGTACCTCCAACTGCCAAGACACAGAACAAAGAAAAGGTCAACTGACAGATTAAATCTGAAAGAAATATTGTATATATATTCAAGGTGCTATTACTCCGACTTCAAATATCGCCATGGAAATAATGAAATTATGCCAATGGTCCCAACAAAGATGGACCTTGGAGGAAAATACACTAAGTGAAGTAAGCAATAGAGGAAGAAAATAGTAGGTAATGTCCCTTGAGGGTGAAATTGAAAGACATAGAGGAAGTAATTTACAACAGAAAAAGTGACTCTGAGATACAAAGAATTAAAAAAAAAAAAAGTGCCAGGGATGAATTAGGAGATTGTCACTAACCTATACACAGAAATCTGTAATAGATAATCCACAAGGATTATCTCCTTCCTTCCTTCCCCATATGCACTGAAATGTATATCTCTAACGTTGTTATTGTTTGGTTGCTAAGTTGTATACAACACTGTGAACCCCATGGACTATAGCCTGGCAGGCTCTTCTGCCCACTGCATTTCCCAGGAAAGTATACTGGACTGAGCTGCCATTTCCTTCTCCAGGATCTGAACATACACACCGAAATACATATCGGTATTCACTAGTACACAAGGAGTATCTTCCACCTTCCTTCCATCTTTCCTTCCTTCTATGCACATATACAGAAAAATATTTGTCTTGAACATATACAATGAAATCTGTAGCTGTAATAGATAATCCACAAGGATTATCTCCTTCCCTCGTTCCTTGCACATGTACAAAGAAATTGTACCTCTAATAAATGTCCCATAGGGATCTGAGGTTCAGCAGAGAACTTTACTTGACCTTGTTTAATAACCTCAATGGCAAAAGAATCAACAAAAAATACTAAAGCCTGTTCATATATGTCACAGCTGAAATCAGTCCATTTGTACCCTGTGGACAAGGACAAAACTGCAAATTGACTAGATTTCAACATAGAATTGCCATGAAATTAAAGGAAAGAAAGTAATGCCTTGTTTGTTCCCTGTGACTGGCTTGACTTAGGATCCTATCCATATCCTGGAACCTGGTAGGCTTGAGTTTCCAGGGCTGGACTGGGCTGGGGTCAAGACTGCTGAGCAGGGTGTCCTTCGTGATAGCCCTCTTAAACCTGTACTGTCTGGTTTGCCCTGGCTGGAGCCAGAATTCCTAGTGACCACAAATCCTAATAGCAGGACCCACTGACTTGGAGGAACATGGAAAATCACCCAGACCCCAGGTCTCCTGGTGCTGGGGTCCCCAGCTCGACTCCTTCCTGGGAGTGCAGCCTCCTAGGCACCTCATCAGGGAGCAGTGACCCAGGCAGGCATGAAGCTAGAGGGGAGGGATCGGTGAAGCTTCATTCGGGAAGGAGTCCTGAGATACAAGCCCTTGGGTGTATCCATTCCACCCTAATTCACAGCCCAGGAAGCTGACTTTCCCTAAGGCTCTGGTTGCAGGGCATGAAGAGATGCTGCCACTTTGTGGACATTTCCTGTAACTACAACTTGCCCACTGGGGCTGCCTGGCACCTCCAATTCAAAAGGCCTGTGGGGCAGTGAATGACAGCTGCCCTCAGGAAAGGTCCTGCCACAGGTATTGCAGAAATGATTCCAAACACAACTGACTTTCAAGAAGCCAATTTCAGAGGTCAATTTTCCTCATACCCTTTAAGGAAAGAAAAAAAAAGAGAGAGAAAAAAAGAACACAAATGGCCACAGGACAAGATGTAGACAAGAGTTGAGAGTCTTTCTACATGTCCACAGTCTCACACAAGTTGAGCAAGAGCTTTGAGGCCTCTAGATAGACAGGAGCTGAGTGTCCACCTAGAGGCCTCATAGACACACACAAGAGGAGCATCAGTCTTGAGCCCTCAAGATAGACATGAACTGAGTGTCTTCATACAAGCCTTATAGTCAAACAGAAGGTGAGGATCTGCTTAGAGGCCTCATACACACAATCAATCTGAGCAAGAGGCTGGAGGCCTCTAGATAAATACAAGCTGAGTGTCTGCCTAGAGGTCTCATAGACACAATGAGCTGAGCTTCTGACTAGATGCCTTGTAGACACACACAAGCTGAGCGAGAGCCTTGAGGCCATAGACATGAGCTGAGCATCTGCCTAGAAACCTTATAGTCAAACATGAGGTAAGCATTTGCTCTGAGGCCACTTAGTCACACATGAGCTGAGAGTCCACCTAGAGGCCTCACACACACACAAGCTGAGCATCAGCCTTAAGATCTCTAACTGAGCATCTGCTTGGAGGTGTCACAGACACAAGAAGCTAAAAGTCTGCCTCAAGGCCTCATAGTCACACACGAGCTGAGCCTCTGCTTAGAGGCCTCATAGATACAATAAGCTGAGTGTCTACCTAGAGGCCTGTTCTTGCCTGGAGAATTCATGGAAAGAGAATCCCAGTGGGCTTCAGCCCTTGGGGTCCCATAGGGTCAGAATAGATACTTCAGAAGGACATAATGTTCAGCACAAGGAGTTTACTGGACCTTGTTTAATAACCTCTCTGGCAAATAATTGAAAAAAACAGATATGCTGTACGTATATGGCATAACAGAATAAGGAGCCTATATACTGACAATAAGAACAAAACTGCAAATCAAATATAGGGCTACATTGTATCAGCATGAGGTTAAAGAGCAGAAAAGAGTGATGCCTATTTTATCCCCTCTGATCTCCCCGACATGCGCTGTTTGCCATACCTGGAACCTGAGCAGGCTTGGGTCCCATGACTGGACTGGAGAGGATTTGAGACAGTAGGGCCAGGTATCCTTAATTTTGAGCCCCCTCTTAAACCTGTACTATCTGGTTTTCCCTAGCTTGGACTATAGACCTTAGTGCATCGAAAGAATGGTAGCCTGAGCCTCTGAGCACGAGAACTTTTGAAAAGTCACCTGGCCTCCAGGTCCCCTGGTGCTGGGGTCTCTAGCTGAAGTCTCTTTTTTGAGAGTGCAGCCTCCTAGGCGTTTCAGCAGGGAGCAGTGCCCGAGGTTGGGATGAGTCTGAAAGGGAGGGGTGAAGCCTTAAGGGGAAGAAGTAGGGAGACACAAGGCATTGAGTGTTTGCTCAGGCGAGTTCCACTCTAATTCTCAGCTCAGGAAGCCAACTTTCCCAAAGGCTCAGTTTGCCCGAGGAACCAGAGTTGGACATGAAACAGTGCTGCTCCCTTGTGGCCATTTTCTGTAATAACACCACGAAGAGCTGTGCTGCTGCTGCTGCGTCACTTCAGTCGTGTCCGACTCTGTGCGACCCCATAGAGGGCAGCCCAGCAGGCTCCCCCGTCCCTGGGATTCTCCAGGCAAGAACACTGAAGTGGGTTGCCATTTCCTTCTCCAACTCGTGAAAGTGAATTCGCTCAGTCGTGTCCGACTCTTAGCGACCCCATGGACTGCAGCCTACTGGGCTCCTCCATCCATGGGATTTTCCAGGCAAGAGTACTGGAGTGGGGTGCTTACTGGACATTTAACATTCACAAGGATCTAGGTAGGGGCTGTAAATAAATAAATAAATAAAACACATGCTCTCAAGAAGTGTCCTAGGGGTAATCATGAACAAAGAACTCAAAACAAGGCAGGCATTAAAGAAGCCAATTTCAAGATGTAAGCTTAACTTACATCCTTAAAAAAAAAAAAAAACATGAAATGATGTCAACATCACTAGAGAAATGCAAATCTAAACTACAGCAAGGCATCACATCACCCTGGTCAGAATGGCTATTACCAAGCATTCTACAAACAATAAGTGCTGGAGAGGATGTGCAGACAAGGGAGCCCTTCTCCACTGATGCTTGGGATGGAAATTGGTAACGGCCACTATGGAAGACACAGTGAGGGTTCCTTCAGACATGAAAATGAGAATGAAGTTAGAAAACATCATACACAAAATAAACTCCAAATAGTATTATATATCTAAAAGTAATGATGGACACTATGAAATTCTTGAGAAAAACATAAACAGGACATGATTTGACATAAAATGCAGCCAAGTTTGCTGTGGATCTACCTCTCAGAATAATGAAAAATAAACCACAAATCAGAAAATGGGACCTCATTAACCTTAAAACCATTTGTCTACCAAAGGAAACCCTAACTGTGAGACAAGCACAATCCTCAGAATAGGGAGAAAGATTTGCAATGAAGATACCCACAGGGAATTCATCTCCAAAATACACAAGCAGCTCATGAAACTCAATATAAAAAAATAAATACAACCCAAGAACAAAGTGAACCAAGACTGAAATGAATATTTCTCCAAGGAAGGCCTACAGATTGCAGTTAGGCACATGAAAAGATGCTCAGCATCACTAATTATCAGAAAGACACAAATTAAAAGTCCAATGAGCTAAGCACTCACATTGGTCAGAATGGCCATTTCAAAACATCTTAAAGAATAAATGCTAGGATTTCCCTGGTGGTGTAGTGGTTAAGAATCAGCCTGCAAATGCAGGAGACGCAGGTTTGATCCCTGGTCTGGGAAGATTCCACACACGTGAAACAATTAAGCCAATGGGCCAAAACTGTTGAACCTGTGCTCTAGAGCCCTTGAACCACAACTATTGAGCCCGCCTGATGCAACTACCGAAGCCTGGCACTCTAGAGCCCACATTCTGTGACCAGAAGCTACCATAAGGAGAAGCTGAAAAGTGAAACTAGAGAGTAGCCCCTGCTTGCTGCAGATAGAGAAAGCCTACGCTCAGCAACCAAGACTCAGTGCAACCAAAGATAAATGAATAAAATTATTTTAAAAAGAATAAATCCTAGAGAGAGTGCAGAGCCAAGGGAGCCCTCCTGCACCGTTGATTGCAATGTACATAAATTCATCCTAGGGAGAACACATGGAGTTTTATTCAAAAAAATACCATAGAAGTACATCAGGATCCAGCAGTCCCACATCTGGGCATAAATCTGGAGAAAATAAAAAATTTAAAAGCTACAGGAACCCCAGGAATTTCAGCTCCACAAGGTACAATAGCCACATCTGGGTAGCAAGCTAACTCATGAAATTACAGATAAATGGATATATGATGAGGTGCATATACACAATGCAATATTTCTCAACCATAAAGAAATAGGAAATAATTCCAAGTCCAGCCACAGAAAAGAAAGTCAAGTTGATCATTCCAAGTGAAGGAAGGAAGACAGGTACAGACAAGTATCATATGATATCACTCCTAGGTGTAATTTAAAAATGGATGCAGGAGAAGGAAATGGCAACCCCCTCCAGTATTCTTGCCTGGAAAATCCCATGGACAGAGGAGTCTGTGGGCTACAGTCCATGGGGGTGCAAAGAATCAGACACAACTGAGTACCCGAGCATGTTAGATGAGGACCCCTAAACTTCCCTCTCTCATTCCTGGGTGGGAGTCCATCTGTTTCTGCACATTCCAGCATGGACCTGGCACAAGCGAGAATGCTTCAGACCCAGAGTGCCCATCTGCTCCCCTGCAGGTGTGTGGGAGCCTTGGGCTTCTTGGGGAGGCAGTGATGCTCTTAGTTATGGGAGTTGGTGCTGCCTTGAGTCAAGGATGGTTAGGGAGGGGAAGTGCAGCATCAAATTAAGGGTGCAATGGCTGGCTAATAGCTTTCTTATAGATCAGTAATCAACAATTAGAATTAAAAACCCAGAAACAAAAAGAAGGAAAAAAATAACATTAAAAACCCAATACCATTTACATTAGTACCAAGAAAGAAGAAGAAACAAATATTTGGGTATAAATGTAACAAAATATGTACAAGATCTCTGTGAGGGCAAACTACAAAGCTCTAGATCTACAGGTACAATGGAACGTTATTCAGCCTTTAAAAGATATTCTGAAACATGCTACAACATAAGTGAATCTTGAAGACACTAAGCTACATGAAATAATCCTGGGGCAAAGGACAAATGCTGTAGGATTCCATGTATATGAGATGCCAAGAGTAGTCAGATTCACAGACACAGAAAGTAGAATGGTTACTGCCAAGAATGAGGAAGGAGGGAATGGGAAGTTACTGTCTAATGGGTTCAGAGTTTCAGTCTGAAAAGGCGAAGTTCTGGACATGAGTGATGGTGATGTGGTACAACAAGGTGAATGTCTGTAATACTACTGAACTGGATATTTTAAAACATTAAATTTCATTTTCTGTATATTTTCTCACAATAAAAAAGGACCAAAAAAAGGATGCAAATGAACTTTTTTACAAAAGAGAAACAGATTCAGACTTAGAAAAGAAACTTATGGTTACCAAAAGAGAAATGTGGAGGGGCAGGAAGTAATTAGCTGGTTCAGATCAATATATACACATTAAAACAGGTGCTACTGTTGTTCAGTCACTCAGTCATGTCTGACTCTGTGTGACCCCATGGACTGTAGCCTGCCAGGCTCCTCTGTCCATGGGGTTTCCCAGGCAAGAATATTGGAGTGAGGTGCAATTTCCTGCACAAGGGGATCTTCCTGACCCAGGGATCAAACCCGTATCTCCTGCAAGTCTCCTGCATTGCAGGTGGACTGAGCCAGCAGGAAAGCCATAAAACAGGTGCTGAAGGGCCCTTAATAGTCACAAGTCCAACAGGGCTTTAAATGACACTTGCACTCAAGAAATGTCCTGGGGAAAATCATTGCAAAAGCATTCCAAACAGGGCCAAGTTTCAAGAAGCCAGTTTCAAGAGGTAAATTGTATTCACAAGGTGTAAAATAATAAAAGCACATAGGAAGATACTCCACATCAATAATTATTAAATCAATGCCAATCAAAACTTCAATAAGCTATCACCTTACATAGTCACAATGGCCATCATCGAAAATATCTGCAAAGAATAAATGCTGTAGAGAACGTACAGAAAATGGAATCTTCCTATGGTCTTGGTGGGACTGTAACTGGTGAAGCCATGATGGAAAACAGCATGGAGGTTCCTTGAAACATTAAACACAGAGGTATCATATGATCCTGCAATCCCATTCCTGGGCTTCGATCCAAAGAAAATCATCATTCAAAATGACACGTGCACCTTGATTTTCAGGGCAGCACTATTTACAATAGTCCAAACACAAAACCCACCAAAATGTCCACTGACACAAATATGAAGACTACGTCATACATCTGTACACTAAAATACTACTCAGCCTCAAGACAGAACGAAATAATCATATTGGCAGCAGCATGGATGAACCAAGAAATTATAATTCTATGTGAGGTAAGTCAAAGACAAAAAGACAAATATCTTAAGATATCAGATACAGGTGGGATCTATAAATTCATACCAATGAACTAATGCACAAAACAGAAACAGCCTGAGAAAACCAAATTCTGATTATCAAAAGAAAGTTAGGAAGGATAAATTAAGAATTTAGGGTGAAAATATACACATGAATATATATCAAGTTGATAATGAAAAAGGACCTACTTTTTCTAGACCAGGGAACTCTCCTGAACAAACTGTTATAGCCTATATGAGAAAAAAACAGAAAAAGAATGTATGTATGGCCATGTATAACTGAATCGAGTTCATGTACACCTAAAAATAAACATTGGAAATCAACTCTACTCCAATATAAAATAATAATTCAATAACAAACTAAATTAGCTGAGCTTGGTCTAGGGGAAACCAGACAATCATGACCCTATTAATTAGCATGTGATATGCTATGATATTAATATGACACCTCCAAAGGTTTTTACTCAGCAAAACACAGAGCAGCAACGCACTCAAAGGTGCCTGACCTCATGTGAATGCGACAAGGTGAAGAGAAGGAAAAGGACCACAGGTTAATCAGGGAAACACCCTCAATTCAGATGCTGGGAATCTCTGAGGAGACAGGACACACAGCAGGTGAAGAGCAGACATGTGGTCTCCGTGTACACAGGATCCTGACCCACGTGGAAGGGGTGAGACCCACACAATCCCCAGACCCTGCACCTGGGGTCGCACGACCCTTGGTTAGGACACCAAGTCTCTGCTGGGCCCCTAAAGTGGAAACGAGTGGGTTCCTGTAATCTCCTACTGCTACTGCTAAGTCACTTCAGTCGTGTCTGACTCTGTGCAACCCCATAGACGGCAGCCCACCAGGCTCCCCTGTCCCTGGGATTCTCCAGGCAAGAACACTGGAGTGGGTTGCCATTTCCTTCTCCAATGCATTAAAGTGAAAAGTGAAAGTGAAGTCGCTCAGTCGTGTCCAACTCTTAGCGACCCCATGGACTGCAGCCTACCAGGCTCCTCCGTCCATGGGATTTTCCAGGCAAGAGTACTAGGTGGGGTGCCACTGCCTTCTCCGCAATCTCCTAGGATGATAGAAAGAAGTGTGGGGTTGGTCTCCTCTCCCGATGCTTGTCCCAGAGAAGTCCTCCTCTCTTCCCTTTGGTTCTGTGTGATATTAACTGTTTTTACAGCTGTCATGATAATGTTGAACACACTACCGTGGTTCTGGCAGGCTCAGTCCTTTCTTGTTCCACTGAGGCGTTGAGAAAACACACCAGACGCAGGGCTGGGAGAGACGGGGAGGTCTGCTCTCTGCTCAGGAAGGATGGTCGACTGGAAGGAAATCACAGCAACAACCTCACCTGCTGCCCATTGACTTTATGCCTGATTCCTGTGCCCTGGAATCAATTCACCAGGTGAACCTGCCTCCCTACTCAACCTGAATGTGCTGGAACATTGGAGTAATTACCAGGTAGCCACCTGAGGGTTCTCCAGGAGCCCCAGGGAGGTGAACCTGGCAGGGAACAGACTAGGAGCCCTACCTCAGCACTGACCCCCGGGAGGGCCAGGGAAGCCCACTCAGAGGAGAGCACAGTTCCCAGAGAAGCCCACCCCAGCCCCAGACCCCAGACATCTGAGCACTGACGCTCAGACGCAGGCGTGGAGTTTTCAGACAGAGGCCAGGCCAGGCCTGCACCCGGGTCTCCACGTCCCAGCACACACGGAACAGTCAGGTCTAAATGTCCTCATTGCAGAAAGTGCACGGTCTCATCCAAACATAATCAGTGTAGACAGGACTTTGTTCAGTCGCTCTATTTTCATATATGAAGTAAAGGAAATTCTACCACTTTCATAGATGAAATATGCAGCTCTTCTTTCATATATAAAATACAGAAAATTTTAGCACTTTTCAATTTGTGCCTCTATTTTCATATATGAAATATAGAATATTCCCTTTTCAGAGATGAAATGTGCACATATAATTTCATATATGAAATATAGAAAATATTAATATAATTCAATTTTCAGCAACATAAACCTAGAGATTATTCTACCAAGTGAAGTAGGCCAGAAAGACAATGACAAATATCATATGATTTCACTTATATGTGGAATCTAATATATGATGCAAATGAATTTATCTATGAAACAGAAACTGATAGAGAGACCTAATGGTTACTAGTGCAAAGAGAGAGGTGGGAGCGACAAGACAGGAGTAGGGGAATAAGAGATACACACTGCTATCTGTAAAATATATAAGCTGGACAGGGAGGCCTGGTGTGCTGCAATTCATGGGGTCGCAAAGAGTTGGACACGACTGAGCAACTGAACTGACAATATGGTTTACAGCACAGTGAAATAAAGCCATTATTTTCTGATAACTTTAAATAGAGTACATTCCATAAAAATATTGAATCACTATGTTGTACACCCAAAACAAATATACGAATATAAATCAGCTGTACTTCAGTTTTAAAATATAGTTGATGGCCAGTTACAAACACATAAAATAATTTTAAAAAATAGGAAAATAAAATTGGGGTATTTTTAAAAATAGAAGATTCCATCCATGAAGAAGTTAATTTTGATGACATTTAAAGTAATTACATAAGTAGCTTTAGTCTTTTAAAATTTGCTTCACGAGGAACTAATTAAAGTCAAGCCAATTAATCTAACTACAGAATAAAAATGGTTTTTTCAAAGTTGCTTTTTTCAGTGTTCTCCGACAAAACACTTTATTTAATGTTATTTTTGATGCCTACATATTGATTTCAGTTCACAATGCCATATAAATAGAAGTCACTTAGCAATCCTCTAGTTTCAAATTAAGACTTTCGTATGTATTAGGATGTAAGGCAGTATAACTGATTTAGAAGACTTATTTTAAGTCTTTAAAAGGATTATGCAAAAGGCACAATTATTTTCATTCTGGTCCCTGGACTGGTATTAAGCTCTGGAATTGCCTGCCATCTGACAATTTGAATTCACAAGCCCTCCAGGTGATTCCGAAGCACTGAAGTAAACTGAAGTTTAAGAACTCTTGCCCTAGAAATCCAGGCAAAACTCACAGTTTACCAAGCCCAAGTTGTAAGACTTAGTATCATTATAAATTTTTTATTCTTTTGCTTAAAGAACAATAGCAAATGAGTTAACTTTACAAATGTAAATACCTATATTTTCATACGTAAAATATAGAAAATTCCATTTTCATATGTGACATATGTACCTATATTTTCTATATGAAATATAGAAAATTCAGTTTTCATACTGAAATACACACCTATATTTTAATACGTGAGATACAGAAAATCTATTTTCATACATGAAATAACGCACCTATATATGTTCCTATATGAAATACAGAAATATAGACCCGGGTTTGATCTCTGGGTTAGGAAGATCTCCTGGAGAAGGGAATGGCTACCCACTCCAGCATTCTTGCCTGGAGAATTCCATGGACAGAGAAGCCTGGCAGACTACGCTTGCTCCTTGTGAGGAAAGTTATGACCAACCTAGATAGTGTTTTAAAAAGCAGAGACATCACTTTGCCGACAAAGATTTTTGTAGTCAAAGCTAACAGCCAAGACAGGGAAGCAAGCTAATTATAGAAGCACACGTGAATGGAGACAGGAGGTGGGGTACATGTACACAGTGCAGTGTACCTCCACCATAGAAAGTAGGATATAACGCAAAGTCCAGCCACAGAAAAGGAAGGAGACATGGTCATTCCAAGAGAACTAAGGGAGACAGTGAGATACAAGTATCACCTGATATCACTTCTAGGTATAATCTGAAAATGGATACAAATGAACATCTTTCAGAAAGAGAAACAGCCTCAAAGACTTAGAAGGGAAACTTCCAGTCACCAAGAAAGTAAGATGTGGAGCAGGGAGAAATGAGCTGCTTCAGACTAACATATGCACATAACTATTTCTAAAGTAAGACACCAGGACCCACTGTGTAACAAAAGGAATCTTACACAACACTATGTAATTACCTATATGGAAAAGAACCCCCCAAAATTATGTTTACATCTATGTGGAAATGAACCAGTTGCAGCACATTGAAAAGAAAAACAAAACAAGATTTTAATTCACTTTTATACTCTAGTTTAAATTATAGATTAAAAACAGAAAATATGGGGGGAAAAAGTGCTATCTCTATTCCCTCCAGGCAATAGTGACCTGGGCTGGTGTCACATCCCTGGAGCCAGATTGGCTTGTGTCCCAAGGATGGAGTGTGCTGGGGCTGAGGGAGCTGGTAGCTTGTGGCAGGCAGTGTACCTCCAAAATGGGCCTGGAGTATCTCTTCCCTTCTGTAGAGCCCCCAACCCCCAGATACAGGCAGGAGAAATCAAGAGTTTGGAGTTAACATATATGCATGAATACATATCAAATAGGTGATCCAAAAGTAACTACTGAGAAGCAGAAGGAAGGTTATTGAACACGTTGTAATCACCTATATGCAGAGAAAGACCTGAAAGAAAACAGATAAACATCTATGTATAACTGAATCAAGTTCCTGGACACCTGAAACAAAAACATCAGAAATCAACTATATTCTGGTATAAAATTACAAGGAAATTCAGTTCAGCTCAGTCGAGTCTGACTCTTTCTGACCCCATGAATCACAGCACGCCAGGCTTCCCTATCCATCACCAACTCCTGGAGTTTACTCAAACTCATGTCCATTGGGTCGGAGATGCCATCCAACCATCTCATCCTCTGTGTCGCCTCCTCCTCCCGCCTTCAATCTTTCCCAGCATCAGGGTCTTTTCAAATAAGTTAGTTCTTCACATTAGGTGGCCAAAGTATTGGAGTTTCAGCTTCAACATCAGTCCTTCCAATGCAATGAATATTCAGGACTGATTTTCTTTAGGATGGACTGGTTAGATCTCCTTGCAGTCCAAGGGACTCTCAAGAATCTTCTCCAACACCACAGTTCAAAAGCATCAATTCTTCTGCGCTCAGCTTTCTTTATAGTTCAACTCTCACATCCATACATGACTACTGGAAAAACCATAGCCTTAACTAGACAGACCTTTGTTGGCAAAGTACTGTCTCTGCTTTTTAATATGCTGTCTAGGTTGGTCATAACTCTTCTTTCAAGGAGTGAGTGTCTTTTAATTTCATGGCTGCAGTCACCATCTGCAGTGATTTTGGAGCCCCCCAAAATAAAGTCTGACACTGTTTCCACTGTTTCCCCATCTATTTGCCATGAAGTGATGAGACTGGATGCCAAGATCTTAGTTTTCTGAATGTTGAGCTTTAAGCCAACTTTTTCACTCTCCTCTTTCACTTTCATCAAGAGGCTCTTTAGTTCTTCACTTTCTGCCATAAGGGTTGTGTCACCTGCATATCTGAGGTTATTGATATTTCTCGGCAATCTTGATTCCAGCTTGTGTTCATCCAGCCCCAGCATTTCTTAAGATGTACTCTCTATATAAGTTAAATAAGCAGGGTGACAGTATACAGCCTTGATGTACACCTTTTCCTATTTGGAACCAGTCTGTTGTTACATGTCCTGTTCTAATTGTTGCTTCTGACCTACATACATATTTCTTGGGAGGAGGAATTACAGAATTAAAAAAAGTGGCGGGGGGGGTGGGGGTGGAGGTGGTAGCAGGGAGAAGTGCTGCTGACTTGTGGCCATTTTCTGTACCAACCCCATGCAGAGCTGTACTGCTGGGTGTTTTTTCACACAGATACAGGGACTGTAAGTAAAAACACCTACCCTCCAGCAACATCCTAAGAGTGGGCATTGAAAAATAATTCAAGATTAGGAAGGCTTTCAAGAACCCAGCTTCAAGAGGTAAGTTTAATTCACACCCTTTAAAAATAATCACATGAAAAGACATCAACATCACTAAACATTCAGTTCAGTCTCTCAGTCATGTCTGACTCTTTGTGACCCCATGAATCATAGCACGCCAGGCCTCCCTGTCCATCACCAACTCTCAGAGTTCACTCAAACTCATGTCCATCGAGTCGGTGACTCCATCCAGCCATCTCATCCTCCGTGGTCCCCTTTTCCTCCTGCCCCTAATCCCTCCCAGCATCAGGGTCTTTTCCAATAAGTCAACTCTTCGCATGAGGTGGCCAAAGTATTGGAGTTTCAGCTTCAGCATCAGTCCTTCCAAGGAACACCCAGGACTGCTCTCCTTTAGAATGGACTGGTTGGATCTCCTTGCAGTCCAAGGGACTCTCAAGAGTCTTCTCCAACACCACAGTTCAAAAGCATCAATTCTTTGGTGCTCAGCTTTCTTCACAGTCCAACTCTCACATCCATACATGACCACTGGAAAAACCATAGCCTTGACTAGACAGACCTTTGTTGGCAAAGTAATATCTCTGCTTTTCAATATGCTATCTATGTTGGTCATAACTTTCCTTAAGGAAATGCAGTGCTAAACTACAATGAGGTATCATACCACACTGGGAAGAATGGCCATTGCCCAACACACTACAAACAATAAATGCTGGAGAGGGTGTGAAGACAAGGGAACCCTCTTCCACGGATGCTTGGGATGTAAATTGGAAACAACCACTATGAGGGACACTATGAAGGTTCCTTCAGCCATGGAAGGAAGAATGAGGTTAGAACACTCCCTATCACCACACACAAAAATAAACTCCAAATAGTATAAATATCTAAATATAAGGATGGATACTATGAAATCCTTGAGAAAAATATAAACAGAACATAATTTGACATAAAATGCAGCAAGTTCTTTGTGGACCCACATTTTTAGAATAAACAAAAATAAACTACAAATCAGAAACCAGGCCAAACTAACCTTAAAAGGATTTGCATAGCAAGGAAAACCTAAACAAAAGACAAGGACAACACTCAGAATAGGAAAAAAAAAAATTGCATTGAGATCCCTACAAGGAATTCGTCTCCAAACCATGCAAGAAGTTTGTGCAACTCAATGTTAAAAATATGTACACCTCTCCTCCCCACACACAAAAAATGGGCCAAATATCAAAATGGATACTTCTCTGAGGAATGCCAACAGACTGCAATCTGGCACATGAAAAGATGCTCAGTATCACTAATATTCAGTTCAGTCTCTCAGTCATGTCCAACCCTTCGACCCCCATGAATCGCACTCACGCCAGGCCTCCCTGTCCATCACCAACTCCCAGAGTCCACCCAAACTCATGTGCATCGAGTTGGTGATGCCATACAGTCACCTCATCCTCTGTCATCCCTTCTCCTCCTGCCTCAATCCTCCCAGCATCAGAGTCTTTTTTTCACAATGAGCCTTAACTAGACAGACCTTTGTTGGCAAAGTACTGTCTCTGCTTTTTAATATGCTGTCTAGGTTGGTCATAACTCTTCTTTCAAGGAGTGAGTGTCTTTTAATTTCATGGCTGCAGTCACCATCTGCAGTGATTTTGGAGCCCCCCAAAATAAAGTCTGACACTGTTTCCACTGTTTCCCCATCTATTTGCCATGAAGTGATGAGACTGGATGCCAAGATCTTAGTTTTCTGAATGTTGAGCTTTAAGCCAACTTTTTCACTCTCCTCTTTCACTTTCATCAAGAGGCTCTTTAGTTCTTCACTTTCTGCCATAAGGGTTGTGTCACCTGCATATCTGAGGTTATTGATATTTCTCCCGGCAATCTTGATTCCAGCTTGTGTTCATCCAGCCCCAGCATTTCTTAAGATGTACTCTCTATATAAGTTAAATAAGCAGGGTGACAGTATACAGCCTTGATGTACACCTTTTCCTATTTGGAACCAGTCTGTTGTTACATGTCCTGTTCTAATTGTTGCTTCCTGACCTACATACATATTTCTTGGGAGGAGGAATTACAGAATTAAAAAAAGTGGCGGGCGGGGGGGTGGGGGGTGGAGGTGGTAGCAGGGAGAAGTGCTGCTGACTTGTGGCCATTTTCTGTACCAACCCCATGCAGAGCTGTACTGCTGGGTGTTTTTTCACACAGATACAGGGACTGTAAGTAAAAACACCTACCCTCCAGCAACATCCTAAGAGTGGGCATTGAAAAATAATTCAAGATTAGGAAGGCTTTCAAGAACCCAGCTTCAAGAGGTAAGTTTAATTCACACCCTTTAAAAATAATCACATGAAAAGACATCAACATCACTAAACATTCAGTTCAGTCTCTCAGTCATGTCTGACTCTTTGTGACCCCATGAATCATAGCACGCCAGGCCTCCCTGTCCATCACCAACTCTCAGAGTTCACTCAAACTCATGTCCATCGAGTCGGTGACTCCATCCAGCCATCTCATCCTCCGTGGTCCCCTTTTCCTCCTGCCCCTAATCCCTCCCAGCATCAGGGTCTTTTCCAATAAGTCAACTCTTATGCATGAGGTGGCCAAAGTATTGGAGTTTCAGCTTCAGCATCAGTCCTTCCAAGGAACACCCAGGACTGCTCTCCTTTAGAATGGACTGGTTGGATCTCCTTGCAGTCCAAGGGACTCTCAAGAGTCTTCTCCAACACCACAGTTCAAAAGCATCAATTCTTTGGTGCTCAGCTTTCTTCACAGTCCAACTCTCACATCCATACATGACCACTGGAAAACCATAGCCTTGACTAGACAGACCTTTGTTGGCAAAGTAATATCTCTGCTTTTCAATATGCTATCTATGTTGGTCATAACTTTCCTAAGGAAATGCAGTGCTAAACTACAATGAGGTATCATACCACACTGGGAAGAATGGCCATTGCCCAACACACACTACAAACAATAAATGCTGGAGAGGGTGTGAAGACAAGGAACCCTCTTCCACGGATGCTTGGGATGTAAATTGGAAACAACCACTATGAGGGACACTATGAAGGTTCCTTCAGCCATGGAAGGAAGAATGAGGTTAGAACACTCCTATCACCACACACAAAAATAAACTCCAAATAGTATAAATATCTAAATATAAGGATGGATACTATGAAATCCTTGAGAAAAATATAAACAGAACATAATTTGACATAAAATGCAGCAAGTTCTTTGTGGACCCACATTTTTAGAATAAACAAAAATAAACTACAAATCAGAAACCAGGCCAAACTAACCTTAAAAGGATTTGCATAGCAAGGAAAACCCTAAACAAAAGACAAGGACAACACTCAGAATAGGAAAAAAAAAATTGCATTGAGATCCCTACAAGGAATTCGTCTCCAAACCATGCAAGAAGTTTGTGCAACTCAATGTTAAAAATATGTACACCTCTCCCTCCCCACACACAAAAATGGGCCAAATATCAAAATGGATACTTCTCTGAGGAATGCCAACAGACTGCAATCTGGCACATGAAAAGATGCTCAGTATCACTAATATTCAGTTCAGTCTCTCAGTCATGTCCAACCCTTCTCGACCCCATGAATCGCACCACGCCAGGCCTCCCTGTCCATCACCAACTCCCAGAGTCCACCCAAACTCATGTGCATCGAGTTGGTGATGCCATACAGTCACCTCATCCTCTGTCATCCCCTTCTCCTCCTGCCCTCAATCCCTCCCAGCATCAGAGTCTTTTCCAATGAGTCACCTCTTTGCATGAGGTGGCCAAAGTATTGGAATTTCAGCCTCAGCATCAGTCCTTCCAATGAACACCCAGGACTGATCTCCTTTAGGATGGACTGGTTGGATCTCCTTGCAGTCTAAGGGACTCTCAAGAGTCTTCTCCAACACCACAGTTTAAAAGTATCAATTATTTGGCGTCAGCTTTCTTCACAGTCTAACTCTCACATCCATACATGACATCACTAATATTAGAGAAAGGGGAATCAAAACTCTAATGAGGATTGAGCTCACATTTGTCAGAAAAGCCATCTTAAAGAATAAATGCTTGAGAGGTTATGGAGAGAAGGGAATCCTCCTGCACTGTTGATTGCAATGTACATAGATAATCTGGTAGAGAGAAGACTATAGAGGTTCATTTTAAAAATAACATAGAAACACTTTTAGACCCAGAAATCCCAAGATAGGGCATAAATCTGGGGAAAATAAAAAAATGTTAAAAGATGTGGGTCCCCCTTCCCTCTTGGCCTCCCTAGGTACAATAGCCAAGTCAGGGAAGCAAGTTAACTGTAGAAATTACAGACGAATGGATACAGACAATCAAGTACGTATACACAATGCAATATTACTCAAACATAAGAAAGTAGGAAATAATGCCAAGTCTAACCACAGGAAAGAATGTAGAGATGATCATTCCAAGAAAAGTAAGGCAGACAGGGAGAGACAAGTATATGATGTCACTTCAAGGTGTAATTAAAAATGCATAAAAATAAACTTCTTTCCCAAAGAGACACAGCCTCACAGACTTAGAAAATAAACTTTCAGTCATCAAGAAAGTGAGATGGGGGGCAGGGAGAAACATGCTGCTTCAGACTAACAAATGCACACTACTATTTATAAAATAACTCACTAGGACCCACTGTGTAACACAAGGAAACTTACAGTACTCTATATTGACCTATATAGAAAACAATCCAAAAAAAAAAAAAATACATGTATACAACCATGTGGAAGTGAATCAAACTGCAGTAGACTGGAAAAAAAAAAAAACCCCACAAGGTTGTAATTCAAATTATAGGATAAAAGCAGTTCAAATTATAGAATTAAAACAGAGGGAAAACATGCTGACTATTCCCCTCAGGCCATAGTGACGTGGGTTGGTGCCACATCCCTGGAGCCCGACTGGCTTTGGTCCCGTATCTGGAGTGTAGTGAGTCTCAGAGAGCTGGGAAAATTTGCTGGCAGTGTGCTACCACCATGGACACGGAGTCTCTTTTGACTTCTGCATGAGCCGACAGTCTCCAGATACAGGTGGGAGAAATTAAGAGTCTTGAGTTACCATATACTGTTAATATATATCAAGTAGATGATCAAAAATTAACTACTGAAGAGCATAGGGAAGTTTATGTACACTGTAGTCACCTATATGCAAAAAAGCTGAAAGAGAATAAATGAACATCTACATATAACTGAATCACATTCCTCTACAACTGAAACAAACACTACATACAAATCAACTTTATTCCAACATAAAATAACAAGGAAATAAGAGGGGAAAAAGAACAGTGAGGCATGAAGTCATGCTCTTCCCCTGTGACCTTTATCTGCACAAAGCCACGAAAAGCAGAGCTGCTGGGCATTTAATATTCACAAGGATGGGGTAGGGGATGTAAGTAAAAACACCTGCTCTGGAGAAATGACCTAGGGGTTGTCATCAAAAAGAATTCAAAACAAAGCAGGCATTTAAGTGGACAATTTCAAGAGGTATGTTTAATTCACACCCTTTAAAAAAAAATCATGTGAAAAGATGAAAACATTGCTAAATAATAGAGAAATGCAAATCTAAACTGTGGTGAGGTATCACATCACACCGGGAGGAATGGTCATTGTCAAACACTCTACAATCAACAAGAGCTGAAGAGGGTGTGGAGACAAAGGGAACCCTTCTCCACAGATGCTTGGGATAGAATTTGGTAATGGCCACTATGAAGGGCACGCTGAAGGTTTCTTCAGCCATGAAAATGAGAATGAGATTAGAATATTCCCTGACACCATACTCAAAAATAAACGCCAAATAGTATATCTAAAAGTAAGGACAGACACTATAAAATTCTTGAGGAAAATATAAACAGGATATGATTTGACATATATTACAGCAAATTCCTTGTGCATCCATATCTTAGAATAATGAAAAATAAACTACAAACCAGAAAAAGGGATTAAACTTAAAAGCATTGGAATACCAAAGGAAATAAAAAATGAAACACTCAGAATAGGAAAAAATATTTGCAAATGAAGATACCCACAAGGAATTCATCTCCAAAATATACAAACAGCCCCTGCCACTCAATATAAAAAATATATACACCACGAGAAAAAATGAGACGAACTTTGAATGAGAACAGTTCAAATGACAGGATGAAAACAGAATAAACAACAAAAGATGCTGACTCTATTCCATTAAGGCCATAGTGACCTGAGCTGCTGTCACATCCCTGAAGCCTGGGAGGCTTGTTTCCCAAGGATGGACTGTCATGGGGCTGACAGAGCTGGGGAGGATGTGCCAACCAATGAGCCCTGCCCCATGGTCTGGGTGAGCCTGCTCCCCTCTACACGGGCCCACAACCTCCAGATCCAGGAGGGTCCTCCTGCAGTGAAACTATGGCTACTGCACCCAAAGGATGTGGAGCCTCTGGGCTGAAAGAGCTTTGAAAAACCTCGTGGGCTCCATGTCTCCTGGTGGTGGGCTTCCTACCTCCAGCCTCCTTCCTTAGGGTCCTCCCATCTACAGATGAAAGCACTCTCCCCAGAGTGGTGTTGCAGGAAAGGGGATGTGTCCAGGGGACAAGGGTAAAGAAGGAAGAAGGAATGGGACACAAGCTTTAAGTGCTTCTTCTGGCACTTTCCACTCTTGACAATCCAGAAACAGGACTTTCCCCAAGGCTCTGGTTCCCTCAGTAACCAGAGTTGAGCATAAAGACATGCTGCCACCTTGTGTCCATTTTCCATAACAACAACTTTGAAACCATATTCCCAAGGCCTGCAGTTCAGTTCAGTTCAATTGCTCTGCTGCTGCTGCTGCTAAGACGCTTCAGTCGTGTCCGACTCTGTGTGACCCCATAGACACAGCCAACCAGGCTCCTGCGTCCCTGGGATTCTCCAGGCAAGAACACTGGAGTGGGTTGCCATTTCCTGCTCCAATGCGTGAAAGTGAAAAGTGAAAGTGAAGTCACTCAGTCGTGTCCGACTCTTCACGACCCCATGGACTGCAGCCCACCAGGCTCCTCCGCCCATGGGATTTTCCAGGCAAGAGTACTGGAGTGGGGTGCCATCAGTTGCTCAGTCGTGTCCAACTCTTTGCGACCCCATGAACTGCAGCATGCCAGGCCTCCCTGTCCATCACCAACTCCCAGAGTTCACTGAAACTCATGTCCGTCGAATCGGGGATGCCATCCAGCCATCTCATCCTGTCGTCCCCTTCTCCTCCTGCCCCCAATCCCTGCCAGCATCAGAGTCTTTTCCAATGAGTCAACTCTTCGCATGAGGTGGCCAAAGTATTGGAGTTTCAGCTTTAGCATCAGTCCTTCCAAGGAACACCCAGGACTGATCTCCTTTAGAATGGACTGGTTGGATCTCCTTGCAGTCCAAGGGACTCTCAAGAGTCTTCTCCAACACCACAGTTCAAAAGCATCAATTCTTCGGTCCTCAGCTTTCTTCACAGTCCAACTCTCACATCCATACATGACCACTGGAAAAACCACAGCCTTGACTAGACGGACCTTTGTTGGCCAAGTAATGTCTCTGCTTTTGAATATGCTATCTAGGTTGGTCATAACTTTCCTTCCAAGGAATAAGCGTCTTTTAATTTCATGGTTGCAATTACCATCTGCAGTGATTTTGGAGCCCAAGAAAATAAAGTCTGACACTGTTTCCACTGTTTCCCCATCTATTTCCCATGAAGTGATGGGCCTGCAGGGCTGTAAGTAAAAAACACCTGCCCTCAAGAAATGTCCTAAGGGAGATTATCGGAAAAATTTCCAAACAGGGAAGACATTTTGAATATTCATTCAAGAAACTAACTTGAATAAGTTTAACTTACACTGTTTAAAAAAAACACATGAAAATATGTCAACATCACTAAATATGAGAGAAATGCAAATCAAAATTTCAATAAGGTATCACCTCACACATGAGAATGGCCACAGGCAGAAATTCTACAAACAATAAATGCTGGAGCGAGTGTAGGGCACAGGCAACCCTCCTACACTGATGCTGGGAATGGAAATTGGGAGCAGCCACTGTGGAGGACACGGGGCAGGTTCCTTAGCATGAAAATGAGAATGAAATTAGACTACTCCCTAAAACCATACACAAAATTAACTTCAAATAGATTAAATATCTAAATGAAAGATTTTATGAAAGTACTGAAGAAAAAAACAGAACACACTTTGACATAAAACGCAGCATTTGTGGTCCACCTCTTAGAATCATGAAAAATAAAACACAAAACAAATGGGACCTAATAAGCATTAAAAGCAATTGCACAGAAAAGGAAATCACAAGTCAAAGAAAAAAGACAACCCTCATAATGGAAAAAATTCTTGCAAACGAAGATACAGGAAATTTATCTCCAACACATACAAACAACTTGTACAGCACAATATCAGAAAACAAACCATCCAATAAAAAAAATCAAAGGTCTAAATGCACATTTCTCCAAAGAAGGCATAGACATGGCTATAAAGCACATAAAAATATGCTCAGTCTCACGAGTTCTTCAGTTTAGTCACTCAGTCGTGTCCGACTCTTTACAACCCCATGGACTACAGCATGCCAGTTTCCCTGTCCATCACCAACTCCCAGAGCTTACTCAAACTCACATCCATCAAGTTGGTAATGCCATCCAATCATCTCATCCTCTCTTATCACCTTCTCCTCCCGCCTTCAATCCTTCCCAGTATCAGGGTTTTTTCCAAGGAGTCAGTTCTTCGCATCAGGTGGCCAAAGTATTGGAGTTTCAGCTTCAGCGTCAGTCCTTCCAATGACTATTCAGGACTGATCTCCTTGAGGATGGACTGGTTGGATCTCCTTGCAGTCCAAGGGACTCTCAAGAGTCTTCTCCAACACCACAGTTCAAAGGCATCAATTTGGCAGATTCATTTTGATATATGGCAAAACCAATACAATATTGTAAAGTTAAATAAAATAAAATAAAACCATTTAGGAAAAAAAAAAAAGCATCAGTTCTTCTGTGCTCAGCTTTCTTTATAGTCCAACTCTCACACCCATACATGACTACTGGAAAAACCGTAGCTTTGACTAGACGGATCTTTGTTTACAAAGTAATGTCTCTGCTTTATAATATGTTGTCTAGGTTGGTCATAACTTTTTTTCCAAGGAGTACATGTCTTTTAATTTCATGGCTGCAATCACCATCTGCAGTGATTTTGGAGCCCCCCAAAATAAAGTCTGACACTGTTTTCCCATCTATTTGCCATGAAGTGATGGGACCAGATGCCATGATCTTAGTTTTCTGAATGTTGAGCTTTAAGCCAACTTTTTCACTCTCCTCTTTCACTTTCATCAAGAGGCTCTTTAGTTCTTCTTCACTTTCTGCCCTAAGGGTGGTGTCATCTACATATCTGAGGTTATTGATATTTCTCCTAGCAAACTTGATTCCAGCTTGTGCTTCTTCCAGCCCCAGCGTTTCTCATGATGTACTCTGCATATAAGTTAAATAAGCAGGGTGACAATATACAGCCTTGACGTACTCCTTTTCCTATTTGGAACCAATCTATTGCTCCATGTCCAGTTTAACTGTTGCTTTCTGACCTGCATACAGATTTCTCAAGAGGCAGGTCAGGTGGTCTGGTATTCCCATCTCTTTCAGAATTTTCCACAGTTTATTGTGATCCACACAGTCAAAGGCTTTGGCATAGTCAATAAAACAGAAATGGATGGTTTTTTTGGGAACTCTTGCTTTTTCGATGATCCAGCGAATGTTCGCAATTTGATCTCTGGTTCCTCTGCCTTTTCTAAAACCAGCTTGAACATCTGGAAGTTCACGGTTCACGTACTGCTAAAGCCTGGCTTGGAGAATTTTGAGCATTACTTTACTAGCATGTGAGATGAGTGCAATTGTGCAGTAATTTGAGCATTCTTTGGCATTACCTTTGTCATTGGAAAGGCAATATGGTTGATCTAAATGACCATATCAAAAAACCTACAACAGTAAATTCTCCAGAGGCGGTGGAGAGAAGGGAACCCTCTTACACTGTTGGTGGGAATGTAAATTGTACACCCACTATGGAGAACATTATGGAGGTTTATAGAAAACTAAAAATAGAAGTACCAAGTGATCCAGCAATACCATACCTAGGTGTAGATCCAGAGAAAACCAAAATATAAAAAGAAACCTGCACCCCAAAGGTCATGGCAGCCCTAGGTACAGTAGCAAAGATACAGAAGCAACTTAAGTGTACAAAGACAGATGAATGGATACAGAAGATGGGGTACATATACACAATGCAATATTACTCAGAAATAAAAAAGGATGAAACAATGACATTTCTAGTTACAGGGAAGAAACCAGAGGTGATTTACAGTAAGTGAAGAAAGTGAAACAGGGAGACAAGCATCATAGGATATCACTTCCGGCAGAATCTAAAAATGGATACAAATGAACTTCATTACAGAAGAGAAACAGATTCACAGACTTAGAAAAGAAACTTGATGTTTACCAAAAAGAAATGTCAGGGGGCAGGGAGTAATTAGGGGGTTCAGATCAATATATACACATTAAAACAGCTGCTGTTTTGTTTAGTCACTCGTGTCCAGCTCTTTGGAACCCCATGGACTGTAGCCTGCCAGGCTCATCTGTCATGGGATTTCCCAGGCAAGAAGACTGGAGTGGGTTGCCGTTTCCTTCTCCAGGGGATCTTCCCAACCCAGGCATCAAAACTGTGTCTCCTCAAGTCTCTTGCGTTGCAGGTGGATTTCTTACCGCTGATCCAACAGGGAAGCCATAAAACACGTGCTGAAGGGCTCTTAATAGTCAAAAGTCCAGCAGGACTTTAAATGACACCTGCACTCAAGGAATGTCCTGAGGTAAATCATCGCAAAAGAATTCCAAACAGGGTCAAGTTTCTAGAAGCCAGTTTCAAGAGGTAAACTGTACTCACAAGGTGTAAAATAATAAAAGCACATGGAAAGATACTCCACATCAATAATTATTAAATCAATGCCAATCAAAACTTCAATAAGGTATTGCCTTAGTCACGGTGGCCATCATCGAAAAGATCTACAAAGAACAAACACTGTAGAGAATGTACAGAAAAAGGAATCCTCCTACAATCCTGGTGGGAATGTAAATGGTGAAGCCACTATGGAAAACATCATGGACGTTCCTTGAAACACTAAACAGAGAGGTATCATATGATCCTGAAATCCCATTCCTGGACTCAGGTCCAGAAAAAAATCATCATTCAAAATGACACGTGCACCTCAACTTTCAGGGCAACACTATTTACAATAGCCAAGATATAGAATCCACCAAAATGTCCAGTGACAGAAAGGTGAAGGCTATGAGGTACACCTATACACTGGACTACTACTCAGTCGTAAAACAAAATGAAATGATGACATTGGCAGCAGCATGGATGAACCAAGAAATTATATTCTATGTGAGGTAAGTCAGAGACAAATATGTGATACGTACGGGTGGAATCTATACATTCATACCAGTGAACTAATGTACCAGACAGACTCACAGCCTGAGAAAACCAAATTCCAATTATCAAAAGAAAGTTAGAAGAGAGGGATAAATTAATAGTTTGGGATGGAAATATATGCACTAATATATATCAAGTTGATAATATATTAAGTTTTCTGAATAGAACAGGAAACTGTACTGGAAAAAATGTAATAACCTATATGAGTAAAAAAGCAGAAAAAGAATAGATAAACATCTAGGTATAACTGCGGAGAAGGCAATGGCACCCCACTCCAGTACTCTTGCCTGGAAAATCCCATGGATGGAGGAGCCTGGTAGGCTGCAGTCCATGGGGTCGCTAGAGTCGGACACGTCTGAACGACTTAACTTTCACTTTTCACTTTCATGCATTGGAGAAGGAAATGGCAACCCACTCCAGTGTTCTTGCCTGGAGAATCCCAGGGACGGGAAGCCTGGTGGGCTGCCGTTTATGGGGTCGCACAGAGTCGGACATGACTAAAGCGAGGCGGCGGCGGCAGCAGCAGCAGCAGGTATAACTGAATCAAGTTCATATACACCTAAACAAACAAAACAACAGAAATCAACTGTGCTCCAATATAAAATAACAGTTAAATTACAAATTAAATTATCTGAGCTCAGTGTAGGGGACACCAGGCGGTGGTGACCCCTATGATTAGATAAGGGATATGCTATGATATTAATTTGACACCAAAGATTTTCACTCAGCAAAACACAGAGCAGCAATCCACTCAAAGGTGCCTGACCTCATGTGAATGCGACAAGGTGAAGAGAAGAAAAAGGACCACAGGTTAATCAGATCAACACCCTCAATTCAGACGTTGGGAATCTCCAAGGGTACAAAACACACTGCAGGTAAAGAACATATATGGTGTTTCCAGGTACAGGATCCTGACCCATGTGGATGGGGTGAGACCCACACAGTCCCCAGACCCTATACCTGGGGTTGCACGACCTTTGGTTAGGACCCATGTCACTGCTGGTTGGGCCCCTAAAGTGAAACGAGTGAGTTTCTGTAAACTTCTGTGGTGGTAGAAAGAAGTGTATAGTCAGTCTTCTCTCCTCACAACTTTCCCAGAGAAGTCCTCCTTTTCTCCCTTTCGTTCTGTGTGACAGTAACTGTTTTTAGAGCCATCGTGATAATGTTGAACACACTACCTTGGTTCTTGCAGGCTTGGTCCTTTCTTGTTCCACTGAAGTGTTGACAAAACACACACCAGGCGCAGGGCTGGGAGACGAGGGGCAGGTCTGGTCTCTGCTGAGGAGGGACGGTCGACTGGAAGGAGATCACAGCAGCAACTTCACTTGCTGCCCATTGGCTTTTCACCTGATCCGTGTGCCCTGCAATCAATTCACCAGGTGAACCTGCCTCCCTTCCCACCATGCTCGTGCTGGTGAATTGGAATAATTACCAGGTAGCCACGGGAGGAGTCTCCAGGAGCCCCAGGGAAGGTGAACCTCACGGTGGTAAAGAATAAAACAGGCACAGGCCTGTATAAAGTGAATACCATAAAGCATTAATTCCTGAACACAAGTGAAACTCTCATGTAGTCTCCCCTTTTTCTTAGCTTTGTACGTATGGTCTCCCCACACACATGATCCTGACCCGTGGAGATGGGGTGAGACTCACACAATCCCAAACCACCCACCTGGGGTCACATGTCCCTGCAGTCAGGACACCATGGCTGTGGTCGGTGGGCCCCCAATGTAAACAAGCCTGGTCCGTGGGGCCTCTGGGACCCTAGAAAGAAGTGTAGGGACCATCTCCTCTCCCCACAATTGTCCCTGAGAAGTCAGGCCCCTCCTATTTTCACTTTGGTTCTGCGTGATTTTTTACTGGTTTGAAAGCTCATGCTAGAGGTGAACACACTACCTTGGTTCTGGCAGGCTCTGTCTTTCTTGTCCTGCTGAAGTGCTGAGAAAACAGGAGAGCTGGGCTGAAAGACGAGGGGAAGCTCTGTTCTCTTTGGAGGCGAGAGTCGACTGGAAGGAGGTCATAGCAGCACCCTCACCTGCTGCCCATTGACTTTTTGCCTGATCCCTGTGCCCTGGAATCAATTCGCCAGGTGAACCTGCCTCCCTATTAAACCTAAATGTGCTGGAACATTGGAATAATTACTAGTCAGCCCACCTGAGGAGTCTCAAGGAGCCCCAGGAAGGTGAATCTGGCAGGGAGAAAGACTACGAACCCTACCACAACACTGACCCCTGGGAGGGCCATGGAACCCCACTCAGAGAAGAGCACGGTTACCCAGAGAAGCCCATCTCAGCTCCAGACCCCTGAGCATTGACGTTCAGATGCAGGCATAGAGTTTTCCAGGACAGAGGCCAGGCCAGGTCTCTACCCAGGTCTCCATGACCTAGTGCAGAGAGTACAAGGTCAGGCCTAAATGTCCTCACTGCAGAAAGCACACGCTCTCGTCTAAACATCAGTGTAGACAAGACTTGGAGAGGTCTAAATCTACCATATAGACAGAACTTGGTCAGGTTCAAACTAGTTTAGGGCTGGTCTCCCAGGAGGCACAGGTCACACACATGCAGGGTCTCTCACGGTTGGTAGGGGACCCACCCTCCTAGGGGAGCAAGAATGTAGATTTTTTGAAGAAGAAATCATCACTGGGCTCCACACTTCACACACATCAGGAAACTGAAAGAATCCATGTCATTAAACATTTCAACAGGCAAAACAACAATGTTACCAATTTCTCTGGCCACATGATGGTCAGGTCCAGGGGAGATCCAGGAACTTCTCAGAGTGCAGCCCAGTGTCCTGTAAAGACAAACAGGAAGTGGCCTGATTCCAGCATCACAGGCTTCCAGCAGGAGGTGACCACACTGGAAATACTCTGGAAAAATACATTATCAGTATAAAAATATATTGTTGAAATTGCAAGCATATTAACTATTATTTGCAAACCTAAAATATTCTTAAAATCTTGATCTTTGTGCACCCTGATCTTTGCGGTTTCTATTGTTTCCTTTGGCTCATAGTTTCTAGGTAGAAGCAAGCCATCATTTCAAACTACTTTCATCTAATTCTGTTATTTGTTATATAAATGAAGAATCACACTTAAAAATAAAATTCCTGCCAAAAATTAGTGACTCAAAGAGCACATGAGCTGCAGGAACTTTTTCTTATAACAGTTTCATTTTTCTCCATAAAGAAAACAGAAAACATAGGCCCCCTGATTTTTTGCTTCTCTGTTCAAACTGAGCTAGAATGAAATTGATATTCATATCAACAGGTAACATTTTGGAGGTTTGAAATGTCATACGAGGGTAACAGGGCCTGGAGAAAAGGGAATGCTCCTATGCTGCTGGAGGGAAAGCCTATCATAAAAATAAAGCTAAAACTCAAATTGGACTTAATTATGACAGTATGTGAAAAATATAGAGTATGAACCAAGGGTCTACATATAGCAGGCAATATGTGAAAACAAATCTGATATCTCAGATGTGAGAATAAAGGTTTTTTGTCAGATACGCAGCAAGGTATTCACAAATTCTTTTAGAATACTGCATGTATCTTTTCAAATTATAGCTTTGTCTGGATGTATGGCTAGGAGTGGGATTGTTGGATCATATGGTAACTGCAGTCATGAAATGAAAAGATGCTTGCTATGAAGAAAAGCTATGACCAACCTAGACAGCATACTAAACAGCAGAGACATTACCCTGCTGACAAAGGTCTATCTAGTCAGAGCTATGGTTTTTCCAGTAGTCATGTATGGATGTGAGACTATAAAGCTGAGCACTGAAGAATTGATGCTTTTGAACTGTGGTGTTGGAGAAGACTCTTGAGAGTCCCTTGGACTGCAAGGAGATCCAACCAGTCCATCCTAAAGGAAATCAGTCCTGAATATTCATTGGAAGGACTGATGCTGAAGCTGAAGCTCCAAAACTTTGACCACCTGATGCAAAGAACTGACTTTAAAAAAGACCCTGATGATGGGAAAGATTGAGGGCAAGAGGAGAAGGGGTCAACAGAGTATGAGATGGTTGGATGGCATCACTGACTCAATGGACATGAGTTTGAGCAAGCTCTGGGAGTTGATGATGGACAGGGAAGCCTGGCATGCTACAGTCCATGTGGTCACAAAGAGTCAGACACGACTGAGCAACTAACACACACACATGTGCATCTTTGAGCAGTTTTAGAGACATGCATTGCTCCCTATAAAGGTCCCATTGTGTTGGGACCAAGGTCCACTTCCCAATAAAAGCTGTTCCTTGAGCAAATTCAGTCACTGACCAGGTGGCTCATGGTGAGACCACCATGTCAGCTGACATTTCCTACATCTCAGGCCTCAGATTGACCATTCCATTTGAGGTGTAACAGTTTGCCCTGCTGATACAGCTTCACCTCTTTCTGTATGACTAGATGAGTTGTTAATGATGTTTTTAGGATTCTGTAAGATTAACAGCCCTCTGATAGCAAGATATATGTCTTAAAGTTACACCAGGACACGGGGATTACACCATGAGCCTAAGGGAGTTTTTCACCAAAATTAGTTTCTTGATGGAATCTTCTATTTTTAAAAATTTCCCATTTTTATTTATTTATTTATTTTGATTAGTTTGTTTTTGTAGAGAACCATCAACTTTTTTTTTTTTTTTAATTGAAGTACAGTTTATTTCGGAGAAGGCAATGGCACCCCACTCCAGTACTCTTGCCTGGAAAATCCCATGGATGGAGGAGTATGGTAGGCTATAGTCCATGGGGTCGCTAAGAGTCGGACACAACTGAGCGACTTCACTTTCACTTTTCACTTTCATGCACTGGAGAAGGAAATGGCAACCCACTCCAGCGTTCTTGCCTGGAGAATCCCAGGGACGGGGGAGCCTGGTGGGCTGCCGTCTGTGGGGTCGCACAGAGTCGGACACGACTGAAGCGACTTAGCAGCAGCAGCAGCACAGTTTATTTACAACACTATATTAGTTTGGGGTGTACAACAGAGTGAATCACTATTTTTATGGATTATACTCCATTTAAAGTTACTACAAATAGAGTCTATATTTCCTTGTGCTGTAGAATATATCCCTGTAGCTTACTGACTGTATACCTAGCAGTTTCTGTCTCTGTCCCGACACCGGTCTTGCCCCTCCCACCTCCCTCTCCCCCCTGGCACCTCTAGTTCTCTGTATCTGTGAGTCTGTTTCTGTTTCATGGATAAGCTCACTGGTGTCATGTTTTAGATTTCACATAGAAGTGATAACACATGGTATTTCTTTTTGTCTTTCTGACTTACATCACTTACTATGATAATGCCTAGGGTTATATTGCTGAAAACCCGTTATTTTAATCTTTTTTATAGCTGAGTAGTATTCAGTATGTATCTCATATATGAAAACCTAGGTATATATTTCATATATGAAAACTAGGTATATATTTCATATATGAAAATATGAGTATATATATTTGGAGTGTGGAATTTTACTATAACTTATAATGATAATAATTCTTACAACTTGGGCTTGGTAAAATGTGTTTCACTGGGACTTCTACAGCAGTAGTTTTTAAACTTCGGGGTGCTTCAGAATCAGTTTGAGGATTTATGAACCCAAATTGTCAGATTGCAGTTTCAGAGCTTCTGATTTAGTAGATTTGCAAATACCAGTCTGGTGATTATAATGAAAATCACTGTGTCTTTTGAGTAATGCTGTTAGAGACTGAAGATAACCCTTCTAATTCAAGTATACTGTCTTACATCTTAATACATACAAAACTTTTACTTTGAAACTAGCAGATTGCTAAGTGATTTCCATTTATAGGGCATTGCAAACTGAAATCAATATGTAGGTATCAAAAATAATGAAAATAAAATGTGTTTTCAGAGACACTGATAGAGGAACTTAAGTTTTAAAAAAACATATTTATCCTCTAATTAGATTCATTGGCTACACTTGACTGATAAATTCTTTGTAAAGCAAAAATTGTGATTTTTAAAAATTCTCATCAAAATTAGTTTCCTAATGGAATCTATTTTAAAAAAATCTCCCGCTTTTATTTTGCTATTTGCTGAGTAATATCTATATATCTTTCATATATGAAAAGACACATATATTTCATATATAGCAATACAGATATGTATGTCTTATATGAAAATATAGGTATATATCTCTTATATGACAATATAGGAACATATCTCATATATGAAAATAGAGGTATGTATTTTTATATCATAAAATTAAAAACCTTCATAAATTAAAATTTTTCAAACAATTAAAGTCTGTCATTGCATGGTTCCCAACAAACTGTGGAAAATCCTTAAAGAGATGGGAATACTAGACCACCTTACCTGCCTCTTGAGAAACCTGGATGCAAGTCAAGAAGCAACAGTTAGAACCAGACATGGAACAATGGACCGGTTCCAACTGGGAAAGGAGTACGTCAAGGCTGTATATTATTACCCTGCTTATTTAACTTCTATGCAGTGTTGTTGTTGTTCAGTTGCCCAGTCGTGTCTGACTCTTTGCGACCCCATGGACTGCAGCACACCAGGCCTCCCTGTCCCTCACCATCTGCCAGAGTTTGCGCAAGTTCATTGCATTGGTGATGCCATCCAGCCATCTCATCCTCTGATGCCCTCTTCTCCTTTTACCCTCAGTCTTTCCCAGCATCAGGGGCTTTTCCAATGAGTCATTTGTTTGCATCAGATGACCAAAATCCTGGAGCTTCAGCTTCAGCATCAGTTCTTCCAGTGAATATTTAGGGCTGATCGCCCTTAAGATCAGAGAAGGTGATGGCACCCCACTCCAGTACTCTTGCCTGGAAAATCCCATGGGCGGAGGAGCCTGGTAGGCTGCAGTCCATGGGGTCATGAAGAGTCGGACACAACTGAGCGACTTCACTTTCACTTTTCACTTTCATGCATTGGAGAAGGAAATGGCAACCTACTTTAGTGTTCTTGCCTGGAGAATCCCAGGGATGGGGGAGCCTAGTGAGCTGCTGTCTATGGGGTCGCACAGAGTTGGACACGACTGAAGGGACTTAGCAGCAGCAGCAGCCCTCAGGAAAGTCCTGTGGCAGGTATTAGAGATAAATTTCAAACACAACTGACTTTCATGAAACCAATGTCAAAGGTCAATTTTCCTCATACCCTTTAAGGAAATAAGAAAAGAGAAAAAAAGAACCCAAACAACCATAGGAAAAAATGCTCAGCATCCTGAATTATTACAGGAATGATGCCCATCAAAACGATAACAAGAAATCAAATCTCATTTGACAGAATGGCCATCCTAACAGTCTGCAAACAGTAATGGAATCCCCCTTCAAGTTCCCTGTGAACATACATTGGCAACAACCCCTTGAAGGGATAGCCTGCATAGGGCAGAACAAAACAGTCGAGAGAGGTAAAGCTAGGATTCTAATACCCACACCTGGCCTACATTACAAAACACCATCATTCAAAATGACACAACCACCCCAAACTTCGCTGGAGTTGTACTTCCAATTGCCAAGACAGACCCAAGTAAAGGTCCACTGGCAGATAAAGTCTTAAAGAAATGTGGTACATATATACAAGGAGCTATTACTCAGATTTCAATTATCGCCACTGAAATTATGAAATGATGCCAATGGTTCCCACAAGGATGGACCTTAGAGGAAAATACACTAAGTGAAGTCAGCAACAGAAGAAGAAAATAGCAGATGATGTCCTTTGAGGACAAAATTGAAAAAAAAAAAAAAAAAGAGATACAGAGGAAGTAATTTACAACCTAAAAAGAGACTCTAAGATCAAACACAAACAATTCCAAAGGAAAAAAAAGGAAAGTGCCAGATACATATTAGGAGGTTGCTACTACCTTATACACAGAAATGTATATCTGTTATAGGTAATCCAGAAGGATTATCTCCTTTCACATATACAAAAATCTGTATCTCTAATAGATATTCCACAAGGACCTGATTTTCAGCACAAGGAATTCTACTCAACCTTGTTCAATAGCTTCTATGTCAAAAGAATTGATAAAAAGAACAGATATGCTGTGTGTGTGTGTGTGTGTATATATATATATATGTCTTAACTGAATCAGCTGACTGTACACTGAGAATCACAAAACTGCAAATTGACTACAACATAGCATTGGTATGAGATTAAAGAAAAGAAAGAAAAGTAATGCCTATTATATCCCCTCTGACCTTGCTGACTTGCACTGCTATCCCATCCCTGGACTCTGAGTAGACTAGAGTTCCAGGACTGCACTGGGGTGGGGTCAAGACAGCCCAGCAGGGTGCCCTTCATAGAGACTCCTCTTAAACCTGTACTGTCTGGTTTGCCCTGGCTGGAACAGACTCCCTAGTGCACCCCAACGATGGTGGGTTGATCCTCTGGCCTCCAGGGCCAGGGTAAAGTTACCAAGTATCCAGGGCCCTGGTGCTGGGGTTCCCAACTGAAGCCTCCTTCCTGAGGGTGCAGCCTCCTGGGCACCTCAGCAGGGAGTGGTGCTCCAGGTAGGCATGAGTCTGGAGGGGAGGGGTAAAGCTTCAGGAGGAAGAAGTAGTGAGACTCAAGCGTTTGGGTGTTTTCTCAGGCACCTTCCACTCTAATTCACAGCCAGGAAGTCGCCATTCCCTAAGACTCTGGGTGTAGGGGGAACCAGTTAGGCATGAAGAAGTGCTGCCACCTTGTGGACATTTCTTGGAACTACACTTGCCCACCAGTGCTTACAGCTGCCCCCAGGAAACGTCATGCAGTGGGTATTGCAGAAATTAATTCCTACCACCACTGACTTTCAAGAAGCCAATTGTAACAGGTAAATTTTCCTCACACCCTTTAGGGAGAAAAAAGGACCCAATCAGCCCAAGGACATGATACTCCGCATCCCTACTTATTACAGGAGGAATGCCAATCAACACAAGAACTCAATTCCCATCTGACAGAATGGCCATCCTGACTATCGGCAAACAATAAATATGAGAGAGACCATGGAGATGATCGAACCCTCCTTCATATTCCATGGGAATGGACAGTGACAACAGCCCCTAGAAATGACAGCCTCCACAGGCCAGAAAGAAAATTTCAATAGAGCTAAGCCCAGAATTTCAATACCCACACCTGGGCCTATATTACGAAAAACAGTCATTCAAAATGACCCATGCACCCCAACGTTCACTGCAGTGCTATTTACAATAACCAAGACACAGATCCAAGAAAATGTCCCTCAACAGGTTAAATCTTAAAGAAATGTGGTACATATATATACACATATATACACATATACAATGGGCTTTACTCAGACATGAAAAACCGCCACTTAAATTATGAAATTCTGCCAATAGTCCCCACAAGGATGGACTTTGGAGGAGAGATCCAACCAGTCCATCCTAAAGGAGATCAGTCCTGGGTGTTCATCGGAAGGAATGATGCTGAAGCTGAAACTCCAATACTTTGGCCACCTCATGCAAAGAGTTGACTCATTGGAAAAGACTCTGATGCTGGGAGGGATTGGGGGCAGGAGGAGAAGGGGACGACAGAGGATGAGATGGCTGGATGGCATCACCGACTTGATGGACGTGAGTCTGAGTGAACTCCGGGAGTTGGTGATGGACAGGGAGGCCTGGCGTGCTGCGGTTCATGGGGTCGCAAAGAGTTGGACACGACTGAGCGACTGAACTGACTGACTGACTGACACTAAGTGAAGTCAGCAACAGAGGAAGAAACTAGGCAAAATTTTGAAAAGAAATAAGGGGAAGTAATTTACAACACAAAAAGAGAGTCTGAGAATTGAAACACAATGAATTTCAAAGGGGGGAAAAAAAAGAAAACCTGGGGATGAATTAGGAGCTCAAGAAGAGAATGGCAACTCACTCCAGTATTCCTGTTAGGAGAATTCCATGGGCAGAAAAACCTGGTGGGCTACCATCCATGGGTTTGCAAAGAATCAGACATAACTGAGCAACTAACACTTAATACTAACATATACCCAAAAAGCTGTATCTGTAATATATAGTCCACAAGCATTATCTCCTTTCTTCATTCTTCCACATTTACACAGAAATCTGTGTATCTAACAGATAGTGCACAGACACCCAATGTTCAACACAGGGAGTTCAATTAAGTTGCTCAGTCATGTCCGACTCTGCGACCCCATGACTGCAGCACCCCAGACCTCCCTGTCCATCACCAACTCCCGGAGCTTGTTCAAACTCATGTCCACTGAGTCAGTGATGCCATCCAACCATCTCATTCTCTGTCTTCCCCTTCTCCTCCTGCCTTCAATCTTTCCCAGCATCAGGGTCTTTTCAAATGAGTCAGTTCTTCGCATCAGGTGGCCAATGTATTGGAGTTTCAGCTTCAGCATCAGTCCTTCCAATGAATATTCAGGACTGATTTCCTTTAGGATTGACTGGTTTGATCTTCTGGCAGCCCAAGGGACACTCAAGAGTCTTCTCCAGCACCACAGTTCAAAAGCATCAACTCTTTGGCATTCAGCCTTTTTTATGGCATTCTTTATGGTTCAGCACAGGGAACTTTATTTGAAATTCTGCAATAACCTCTAGGGCAAAACAACCCCCAAAAAGAATAGTATGTTAATACGTGCTTAGTCACTTCAGTCATGTCTGACTCTTTGCAACCCCATGGACTGTAGCCCACCAGGCTTCTCTGTCCGTGGGATTCTCCAAGCAAGAATACTGGAATGGGTTGCCATTGCCTTCTCCAGCGGATCTTCCTGCTGCTGCTGCTGTTGCTGCTAAGTCGCTTCAGTCGTGTCCGACTCTATGCGACCCCATAGACGGCAGCCCGCCAGGCTCCCCCGTCCCTGGGATTCTCCAGGCAAGAACGCTGGAGTGGGTTGCCATTTCCTTCTCCAGTGCATGAAAGTGAAAAGTGAAAGTGAAGTCGCTCAGTTGTGTCCGACTCTTAGTGACCCCATGGACTATAGCCTACCAGACTCCTCCGCCCGTGGGATTTTCCAGGCAAGAGTACTGGAATGGGGTGCCATTGCCTTCTCCATGGATCTTCCTAGAGGATGTTAATATATGTCATTTTGAACCAGGTGCCTGTATACTGTAATACTGACGACAAGCACCAAATGGCAGATCAGCCATATTCCTGTATAGCATTGCCATTAAAGAAAATCAAAGCCTAGTTAATTTCCTCCCACCTCCCTGACTTGGGCTGCTATCCCAAGTCTGAGCAGCCTTGGCTGCTATGACTGGCCTGGAGTGGGACTGAACAGCTGGGCAGGTATCCTTAATTGAGCCCCCTCTTTAACCCATACTGTCTGGTTTGCTCTGGCTGTGACCAGACATCCTAGCTCAACCAACGGATGGTTGCCCGACCCCCTGGCCTTGAGCTTTGAAAAGTAACATGGTCCCCAAATCAATCCTCTTTCCTGAGAGTGCAGCCTCCTAGGCACCTCAGCAGGGTTCTGTGGGCAAGGCAGGGATGAGTTGAGATGTGAAGAGTGAAGTTTTAGGGGGAAGAAGAAGTGGGACACAAGCCCTTGGGTGTTTACTCAGGCACATTCCACTCTAATTCACAGCCCAGGAAGCAGGCATTCACTAAGGCTCTGGTTTCTCAAGAAACCAAAGTTGAGCATGAAGCTACAAGTTAACCAGCAGTGCTTACTCATACCTCCAGTTCACAAGGTCTCTGGAGCTGTTAATGAAAGCTGCCCTCAGGAAAGGATCTGGGGCTGGTACTGCAGAAGTAAATTCCAAACATAAACAGTTTTCAAGAAGTCAACTGCAAAAGGTAAATTTTCCTGACATCTTTAAAGAAAAGAAGAAAGGGAAACAAACAAAAAACTCCCACCATGCAACAGGATAAGATGCTCAAGATTCCTAATCATAACAGGAGGATGCAGATCAAAATAACAATGACAAATCAAATCCCACCACTCAGAATGGCAATTCTTACATCACAAAAAGTAATGCTGGAGTCAGTCAGGAGGAGAGAGAACCCCCCTACACAGTACATGGGAATGGACATCAACAATATCTGCTAGAAAGGACAGCCTCCCCATGACAGAGAAAAACCTTTCTAGACAGCTAAGCCTAGGATCTGACATTCCCACATGTGGGCCTGTATCCCAAGAAAAACCATCATTCCAAAACACACATACACCCCAATGTTCACTGCAGCACTACTTATGGTAGCCAAAACACAGACCCAGGAAAATGTCTACTGACACATTAAAGCTTAAAGAAGATGTGGTACACATATACAATGGATCATTACTCAGCCTTGAAAAACCACCACTGAAATTATGAAATTATTCCATTGGTCACCACAAGGATGGACCTTGGAGGATCATACACTAAATAAAGTCAGGCAGACAGAGTAAGAAAATAGCATATGCTGTGAATTCCAGGCAAAATTAAAAGAAAAAATAGAGGAACACAAAAAGAGACTCTCAGAATTCAAACACAGAGGATTCCAAAAAAGTTCAAAGACCAAGGATGAATTAGGAGGACGGGACTAACATATACACAGAAATCAGTATCTAAAATAGATAATCCAAAAGGATTCCCTCCTTTCTTCTTTCTTTGCCCCTTCCTCCCACAAATGGGTTTCCCAGTGGCTCAAACAGTGAAGAATCTGCCTGCAATGCACAGGACCTGGGTTCAATCCCTGGGTCAGGAAGATACCCAGAGAAGGAAATGTCTACCCACTCCAGTATTCTTGCCTGGAGAATTCCATGGACAGGCAGAGAGTCAAACATGACTGAGTGACTAATACTTTCACCTTTTTTTAAACTTTCCTCCCACAAATACAGAAATATCAGAATCTCTGAAAAATACACAGAAATGTATATCACTAACATATACACAACTCCAATACTTTGGCCACCTCATGTGAAGAGCTGACTCATTGGAAAAGACCCTGATGCTGGGAGGGATTGGGGGCAGGAGGAGAAGGGGATGACAGAGAGGAAATCGCTGGATGGCATCACTAACTCGATGGACATGAGTTTGGGTAAACTCCAGGAGTTGGTGATGGGCAGGGAGGCCTGACGTGCTGCGATTCATGGGGTTGCAAAGAGTCGGACACGACTGAGCAACTGAACATACACACAGAAATCTACATCTGTAATAGATAATCTGCAAGGATTATCTTCTTCCTTGCTTCCTTCCTACACATATTAACAAAAATCTGTATGTCTAACATATATACCAAAATCTGTATCTTTAACATATACACAGAAATCTGTATCTCTAATAGATACTTCACAAAGACCTGATGTTCAGCCCAGCAAACTCTACTAGACCTTTGCCAGTTACTCTGTGGTAAAAGAATCAAAAAAAAAAAGAGATATGCTATATGTATATGTCATATTAAATCAGGCAGCAATATACTGAGATAAGCAACAAACTGCATATCAACTATACTCCAACATAGCACTGGCATGAGATTAAAGAAAAAGAAAAAAAATTCAATGACTGATATACTCCCCCTGACATCCCTGAGTTAGGGCGCTGTCCCATTCCTGGAGCCTGAGCAGGCTTGGGTTCAATGACTGGCCTGGAGTTGGGTTGAGAGAGCTAGGCAGGGTGTCTTTCATTGAGTCCCCTCTTAAACCTGTACTGTCTAGTTTGCTCTGGCTGGGACCAGAGTCCCAAATGCACCCAAAGGATGGCGAGTACCTCTAGCCTCGAACCTTGGAAAAGTAACCTAGCCTTCAGGTATTGTGGTACTGGTATTCCCAGTTCAAGCCTCCTCCTTGAGAGTGCAGCCTCCTAGATAGCTCAACAGGGAGCAGGGACCCAGGGTAGGAGTCTGGAGGGCAGGGGTGGAGTTTTAGGGGTAATAAGTAGTGAGACACAAGTCCTTGGGTGTTTGTTCACATTTCACTCTAATCCACAGCCCAGGAAACCATCTTTCCCTAGGCTCTGGTTGCAGGTGGAACCAGAGTTGGGCACGGAGAAGTGCTGCCACCTTGTGGACATTTCCTGGAACTACAACTTGCTCACCAGTGCTTACTGGCACCTCCAATTCAAAAGGCCTGTGGGGCTGTAAATGACAGCTGCCCTCAGGAAAGGTCCTGCGGCAGGTACTGCAGAAATAAATTCCAAGCACAGTCAACTTTCAAGAAGCCAATTTCAAAAATCAATTTGCCTCACACCCTCTTAGGAAAGAAAAAAACAACCCAGACGACCACAGGACAAGATACTCAGCATCCCTAATTATTATAGGAGAAATGTGAATCAAAATGACAACAAGAAATCAAATCCAACCTATCAGAATGGCTGTCATCACAAGTCTGCAAACATTAAATGTGGGAGCCAGATAGTGATGGAACTTACTGATATAGTCAGTGGGAATGGAGATTGCCAAAGCCCTGGAAAGTACAGCCTCCACATGCTAGAAAAAGATCTTCAAAAAAACTAAGCCTAGAATCTGACATACCCCCATCTAGGCCTACATCCAAGAAAACCATCATTTAAAAAAAACACGTGCACCCAGCGTTCACTGCAGCACTAGTTACAAGAGCTAAGACACAGAACCAGCAAAATGTCTTTTGACACATTAAAGGTTGAAGAAGATGTGGTACATATATACAATGGACTCTCATTCAGCCATGAAAAAAAGCTATTGAAATTATGAAACTACGCCACTAAAAGTCACAAGGATGGACCTTGAAGCATTACAGACTAAGTGAAGTCAGCCAGGCAGAGAAAGAAAATAGCATATGCTCTCCCTTATGGACAAAAAAAAAAAAGATACAAAGGAACAAATTTACAACACAAAAAGTGACTCTGAGAATTCAAACACAAACAGAAGTCTCCAAGAAAAAGTGAAAGAGCAAGGATGAATTATGACATCAGAGCTATCATAGACACAGAAATCTGGATCTGTAATAGATAATTCATAAGGATTATCTTTCTTTCCTTCCTTCCTTCAAATATACACAGAAATTTGTATCTCTAACATGTACAGAGAAATCTCTATCTGTAATAGATAATCCAAGATCATTATCTCCTTCCTCCCTTCCAGATATGCTCTGAAATCTGTACTTCTAACATACTCACAGAAATCTGTATCTGTATTAGGTAATCCACAAGGATTATCTCTTGCTTCCCTTCCTTTCTTTCAGCACAAGTACACAGAAATACTTATCTCTAACATATACATAGAAATCTGTCACTGTAATAAATAATCCACAAGGACTAAGCCTTCTTAAGTAAACAATGTTTAAGAAATAGAGGAAAACAATAGGAAAGATGAGACCTCTGCAAGAAAGTCAGAGATACCAAGGGAACATTTCATGCAAAGATGGGCACAATAAAGGACAGGAATGGTATGGACCTAACAGAGGCAGAAGATATTAAGAAGAAGTGGCAAGAATACACAGAAGAACTATACAAAGATGGTCTTTATGACCCAGATAGCCACGATGGTGTGATCACTCACCTAGAGCCAGACATCGTGGAGTGCAAAGTCAAGTGTGCCTTAGGAAGCATCAATACGAACAAAGCTAGTGGAGGTGACGGAATTCCAGATAAGCTATTTCAAATCCTAAAAAATAATGTGAAAGTGCTTCACTCAATATGCCAGCAAATTTGGAAAACTCAGCAGTGGCCACAGGACTGGAAAAGGTCAGTTTTCATTCCAGTGCAAAGAACGGCAATGCCAAAGAGTGTTCAAACTACCACACAGTTGCACTCATTTCACATGCTAGCAAGGTAATGCTCAAAATCCTCAAGCTAGGCTTCAATGATACGTGAACCAAGAACTTCCTGATGTACATGCTGGATTTAGAAAAGGCAGAGGAACCAGAGATCAAATTGTCAACATCCGATGGATCACAGGATAGGCAAGAGAATCCCAGAAAACCATCTACTTCTGCTTTATTGACTATGGTAAAGCCTTTGACTGTGTAGATCACAACAAACTGTGGAAAATTCTTAAAGTGATGGGAATACCAGACCACCTTACCTGCCTCCAACAGTTAGAGCCGGACATGGAACAACAGACTGACTGGTTCCAAATTGGGAAAGGATTATGTCAGCTGTATATAGTCACCCTGCTTCTTTAACTTATATGCACAGTACATCATGTGAAATGCCAGGCTGGATAAAGCACAAGCTGAAATCAAGATTGCTGGGACAAAAACAGAAATATAGACCAATGGAACAAGATAGAGAGCCCATAGATAAACCCACTCACATGGGGTACCTTATTTTTGACAAAGGAGGCAAGAATACACAACGGGGCAAAGACAGCCTCTTCAATAGTGGTGCTGGGAAAACTGGACAGCTACGTGCAAAAGAATGAAATTAGAACACTTCCTAACATCATACACAAAGATAAACTCAAAATGGATTAAAGACCTAAATATAAGACCAGAAACTATAAAACTCTTAGAGGAAAACACAGGCAGAACACTCAATGACATAAATCAAAGCAAGATCTTCTATGACCCACCTCCTGGAGTAATGGAAATAAAAACAAGAATAAACAAGTGGGACCTAATTAAACTTAAAAAGCTTTTGTACAGCAAAGGAAACCATAAACAAAGGAAAAGACAACTCTCAGAATGGGAGAAAATAATAGCAAATGAAACAACTGACAAAGAATTAAATTCCAAAATTATACAAGCAGCTCATACAATTCAATACCAGAAAAACAAACAACCCAATCAAAAAGTGGGGAAAAGACCTAAAAAGACATTTCTCTGAAGAAGACATACAGATGGCTAATAAACACATGAAACAATGCTCAACATCACTCATTATTTGAGAAATGCAAATCAAAACTTCAATAAGATATCACCTTATACAAGTCAGAAAGGCCATCATCAAAAAGTCTACAAACAATAAATGCTGGAGAGGGTGTGCAGGAAAGGGAACACTCTTGCGCTACTGGTGGGAATGTAAATTGATATAGCCACTATGGAAGACAGTATGGAGATTGTTTAAAAAGCTAGGAATATAACCACCATATGACTTAGCAATCCCACTCCTAGAAATATACCCTGAGGAAACCAAAACTGAAAAAGATACATGTACCCCAATGTTCACCGCACTATTTACAATAGTTAGAACATGGAAGTAACCTACATGTCCATTGACAAATGAATGGATAAAGAAGCTATGGTGTATATATATATAATGGAATACTACTCGGCCATAAAAAGGAACGAATTTGAGTCAGTTCTAATGAGGTGGATGAATGTAGAGCCTATTATGTAAAGTCAGTCAGAAAGAGAAATATAAATATCATATACTGATGCATATATATGGAATCTAGAAAGATGGCACTGACGAATTTATTTTCAGGGCAGCAATGGAGAAACAGACACAGAGAACAGACCTATGGATATGGGGGGAGGGGAGGAGGGAGAGGGTGAGATGTATGGAGAGAGTAACATGGAAACTTACAATACCATACATAAAATAGATAGCCAATGGGAATTGCTGTATGACTCAGGGAACTCAAACAGGGGCTCTGTGACAATCTAGAGGGGTGGGATAGAGAGGGAGGTTGAGGAGAGAGGGGACATGGGTGTACCTATGGCTGATTCTTGTTGATATTTGACAGAAAACCACAAAATTCTGTAAAGCAATTATCCTTCAATTAAAAAAAAATAAAGGCCAGGAGAAAATCAACAACCTCAGATATGCTGATGACACCACCCTTATGGCAGAAAGTGAAGAGGAACTAAAAAGCCTCTTGATGAAGGGGAAAGAGGAGAATGCAAAAGCTGGCTTAAAACTCAACACTGAAAAAACTAAGATCATGGCATCCGGTCCCGTCACCTCACGGCAAATAGATGAGGAAACAATGGAAACAGTGACAGACTTTATTTCCTTGGGCTCCAAAATCACTTCAGACAGTGACTGCAGCCATAAATTTCTTGCTCCTTGGAAGAAAATAAGTGACGAACCTACATAGTGTATTAAAAAGCAAAGACATTACTTTGTCAACAAAGGTCCATATAGTCAAAGCTATTGTTTTTCCAGTAGTCATGTATGGATGTGAGAGCTGGACCATGAAGAAGGCTGAGTGCCAAAGAACTGATGCCTTCAAACTGTGGTGCTGAAAAAGACTCTTGAAAGTCCCCAGACAGCAAGGAGATAAAACCACTCAATCCTAAAGGAAATCAACCCTGAAATTTCACTGGAAGGACTGATATTGAAGCTGAAGCTCCAATACTTTTGTTAGGGGAAGCACACTGACTGAAACCACCTACCCTGGCCAGGCACCATAGTAACTATTCGCATGAGTTGTTTTACTACAGGAGGCCCTGGTAAAAAACATGGAACTAATAAGCCACCACCAACAGGGAGAGCTCAGGAAAGATCAAAAAGTGACATCACATGTTCAACCACCTCCCAGAATCCTTCTCACTGGCATCCATCTTGGCTGAACAAGGTGTGCACCACAAGGAAGGACTCTGAGTCAGAATAATTGGCTAAAGACAACCTGGAAACTAATCCCATCACCATAAAAACTGAGACTGTAAGCCATGTGGCAGAGCAGTTCTCCTGGGTTCCCTTATCCTACAGCTCTCCGCCGGGTGCCCCTTCCCAGTAAAATCTCTTGCTTTGTCATGTGTCTCCTCAGAAAATTCATTTCCAAGTGTTAGACAAGAGCCCATTTGCAGGCCCTGGAAGGGGTCCCCCTTCCTGCAACATTTTGGTCACCTGATGGGAAGACCCTGATGCTGGGAAAGATTGAAGGCAGGAGGAGAAGGGGACAGTAGAAGATGAGACAGTTGGATGACATCACTGACTCAATGGACATGAGTGTGAGCAAACTCCGGGAAACAGTGAAGGACAGGCAAGCCTGCATGCTGCAGTCCATGGGGTCGCAGAGAGTCAGACACAACTGAGCGACTGAACAACAACTGTTGATAAAACAAGTGACCAGGACCCACTGTGTAACACAAGGAAACGTACTCCACACTCTGCAATAATCTATAAAGGAAAAAACCCCAACAAATCACATATACACCTACGTAGATGCAAAACAATTTGCAGTAGAAAGAAAAGGAAAAATCAAAACACCCACAAGGTTGTAATTCACTGTGCACTCCAGTTCAAAAGATGGGATGAAAACAGAAAAACCTAAAGGAAATTCTGATTCTATTCCCCTCAGGACCTACTGGTGTAACATCCCTGGAGCCTGACTGGTCTGGTTCCCAAGTGGTGGCTCAGATGGTAAAGTATCTGCCTACAATGCAGGAGACCTGGGTTTGATCCCTTGGTTGGGAAGATCCCTTGGAGAAGGAAATGACAACCCACTCCAGTACTCTTGAATGGAAAATTCCATGGATGGAGGAGCCTGGTAGCCTACAGTCCATGGAGTCACAAAGAGTTGGACACAACTGAGCGACTTCACTTTCTTTCTTTCTGGAGTGTCCTGGGGCTGAGGGAGCTGGGAGCATGCAGCAGGCAGTGTGTCTCCAAAACGGACCTGGAGTGCCTGTTGCCCTCTGGAGAGCCCCCAGCCTCCAGGTACAGGCAGGAGAAATTAAGAGATTGGAATTAACATATACATATTACTATGTATCAAATAGATGATAAAAGTACCTACCAGATAGTTTAGGAAAGTTTATTGAACACACCGTAATCACCTATATGCAAAAAAGAACCCAAAAGGAATAGATAAATGTCTATGTGTAACTGAATCAAGTTCCTGTACACCTGAAACAAACACAACATCAGAAATTCACTCTATTCTAACAGAAAATAACAAAGAATTTACAGGGAAAAAAAAAAAGGCATGAAGTAATGCTGCCGCCTCATGAACATTGTCTGTAATAACACTATAAAGAGCTATGCTGCTGCGAATTTAACATTCACAATTTATTTACACCAGGGGCTGTAAGTAAAAAACACCTGCCTTCCAGAAATGTCCTAAGAGTGGTCATTGAAAAAGAATCCAAAACAAGGCAGGCATTAAAGAAGCCAATTTCAAGATGTAAGTTTAAGTCACACATTAAAAAAAATCACATGAAAAGATGTCAACATCACTAAACAGTAGAGAAATGCAATTCTAAAATACAATGAGGTATCACATCACACTGGTAGGAATGGCCATTGCCAAACACTCAACAAACAATAAATGCTGGAGAGGGTGTGCAGACAAGGGAACCCTCCTCTACTGATGCTTGGGATGTAAATGGGTTAACAGCCACTCTGGAGGACACCGTGAGGATTCCTTCAACCATGAAAATGAGAATGAAATTAGAAAGCATCCTAACACCAAACACAAAATAAACCCCAGAGAGTATAAATATCTAAATGTAATGATGGATACTATGAAATTCTTGAGAAAATATAAACAGGACACAACTTGACATAAAATACAGCAAGTTCTTTATGGAATCACCTCTTAGAATAATGAGAAACCATAAATCACAAAGTGGGACTGAATTAACCTTAAAAGCATTTGCATGCCTAAAGCAAACCCTCAAGGAAAGACAAGGACAATTGTCAGAATAGGAAAAAATATTTGCCAAGATACCCACAAGGAATTCATCTCCAAAACATACAAACAGCTTGCACAACTTAATATCAACAATACATACAACCAAGAACAAAATGGGCCAAAGACTGAAATGGTTATTTCTCTGAGGAAGGTCTACAGATTCACTTAGGCACATGAAAATGTGATCAGCATCACTAATTATCAGAAAAACACAAATCAAAGTCCAATGAGCTAAGCACTCACATTGGTCAGAACAGTCGTCTTAAAACATTTTAAAGAATAAATGCTAGGACTTCCCTGGTGGTGCAGTGTTAAGAATGCGCCTGCAAATGCAGGAGACACGGGTTGGAACCATGGTCTCAGAAGATTCCACGTAAGTAGGGCCACAAAGCCCATGTGCCACAACTACTGAGCCTGTGCTCTAGAGCCCTTAAGGTACAACTACCGCAACTACTGAAGCCTGGTGCTCTAGAGCCTGCATTCTGCAACCAAAAGCCACCACAATGAGAAGCCTGGACAGTGAAACGAGAGAGTAGCCCCCACTCACTGCAGATAGAGAAAGCTAGATTTCTGCGATCAAGGCCCAGTGCAACCAAAGACAGATGATTAAAATTATTTAGAAAAGAATACATGCTGGAGAGGGTGTAGAGACAAGGAAACCCTCCTGCACTGTTGATCACAATGTACATAGGTTCATCCAGTAGGGAGAACAGTATGGAGGGTCATTTGAAAAATAATACACAGAAAAAAAAGAAAAATAATACACAGAAGTATCTTAGGACCCAACAATCCCACGCCTGGGCATAAATCCAGAGAACATTAAAAACGTAAAAGACACCCCTGCAATCTTGGCCCACAAGGTGCAACAGCCAAGTCTGGGAAGCAAGCTAATTGTATAAATTTCAGATAAAGGTACAGGTACAAATACACAATGCAATATTTCTCAACCATAAGGAAGTAGGAAATAATGCCAAGACCAGTCACAGAAAAGAAAGTTGAGATGATCATTCGAAGTAAAGTAACGGAGACAGAGACAGACAAGCATCATATGATATCACTTCTAGGTGTAATCTAACAATGGATGAAAATGAACTTTTTTCTTAAAGAGACACAGCCTCACAGACTTAGAAAAGTAACATCTGCTCACTGACATAGAAAACTATGGGTGAGGGAGAAACAAGCTGCTTCAGACTATATATACTACTACTCATAAAGTCACCAGGATCTACTGTATAACACAAGAAAACTTATGCAACACTGTAATTACCTATACAAAAAAACCCACACATACACTCGAGCAATGTCTTAGGAGTGGTCATTGAAAAAGAATTCAAAACAAGACAGGTGTTCAATTTCACCTGTCAAATTGGTGGCCAATTTCAGGTGGTAGGTTTAACTCATACCCTTTAAAAAAATCACATTAAAAGATGTCACCATCGCTAAATATTAGAGAAATGGAAATAAAACTCCAATGAGGTATTTCCTCACATGATTCACAATCACCATTGTCCAAAAGTCAACAAACAGTAAGTGCTAGAAGGAGTGTGGGAAAAAGGGAACCCTCCTACATTAGTGAAAAGGTGAATTAGTAACAGCTACTATGGAGAATAGTGTGCTGGTTTTTAAAGAAATGAGAATGAGAACGCAATTGGAATACTCCCTGATGCATACACAAAAATAAACTCCAAATAGATTAAAGACCTAAATAAAAGGATCAGTCAGTTCAGTTCAGTTGCTCAGTTGTATCCAGCTCTTTGCAACCCCATGGACTGAAGCACGCCAGGCCTCCCTGTCCATCACCAACTCCTGGAGTTTACGCAAACTCATGTCCATTGAGTTGGTGATGCCATGCAATCATTTCATCTTCTGTTGTCCCCTTCTCCTCCCACCTTCAATCTTTTCCAGCATGAGGGTCTTTTCAAATGAGTCAGTTCTTTGCATCAGGTGGCCAAAGTACTGGAGTTTCAGCTTCAACATCAGTCCTTCCAATGAATATTCAGGACTGATTTCCTTTAGGATGGACTGGTTGGATCTCCTTGCAGTCCAAGGGACTCTCAAGAGTCTTCTCTAACACCACAGTTCAAAAGCATCAATTCTTCAGCACTCAGCTTTCTTTATAGTCCAACTCTCACATCCATACATGACTACTGGAAAAACCATAGCTTTGACTAGATGGACCTTTGTTGGCAAAGTAATGTCTCTGCTTTTTAATATGCTGTCTAGGTTGGTCATAACTTTTTTTCTAGGAGTACACGTCTTTTAATTTCATGGCTGCAGTCAGCATCTGCAGTGATTTTGGAGCCCCAAAAAATAAAGTCTGTCACTGTTTCCCCTGTTTCCCCATCTATTTGCCATAGAGTGATGGGACCAGATGCTACGATCTTAGTTTTCTGAATCTTAGCTTTCTGAGCTTTAAGCGAACTTTTTCACTCTCCTCTTTCAGTTTCATCAAGAGGCTCTTTAGTTCTTCACTTTCTGCCGTAAGGACAGAAATCCATAAAAGTATGGATACAATGAAACTCCTGAGGAAAAGAGCAGAACACACTTTGACATAAAATGCAGCAAGCCCTTTTCTGACTCATCTCTTAGAATCATGAAAAATAAAATAAAAATAAATAAATGGGACCTAATTACCCTTAAAAGCATTGTAACAGCAGAGAAAACCATAAACACAACAAAAAGACAACCCTCATAATGAAAGTAATATTTGCAAAAGAAGACACCCTCAGGAATTTATCTCCAAGATGCACAAATAGCTTATGCACCTCAATAACAAAGAAACAAACCAATCAAACGGGCACAAGATTTAAATGGACTTTTCTCCAAAGAAGACATAGAGGTGGCCATGAAGGACATGAAAAGATGCTTAGCATCTGTAAGTATTAGAGAACTGTGGATCAGTTGTACAATGTGGTATCGCCTCACACAGGTCAGAATGGTCAGCATCAAAAAATCTACAACAATAAATTCTGGAGAGGGTGTGGAGAAAAAATAACCCTCCTCCCTGTTGGTGGGAATGAAAGTCAGTAAATCACAAAGGAGAACAGGACAAAGGTTCATTAAAAACTAAACAGAGAAGCACCATAGGACCAGCAATTCCATTACTGGGCATAGATCCAGAGAAAACCATAATTTTAAAGACAGGTGCTCCCTAACATTCATGGCAGCACTATGTACAACAGTCAAGACATGGAAGCAACCTTAGTGGATAAGGACAGATGAATGGGTAAACAAGATGGGGTACACGCACACAGTGCATTATTACTCAGCCATAAAAGGATGATATTATACCACATCCAGCAATAAGGGAGTGGAGACGATCATAGTAAGTGAAGTGAGACAAAGACAAGTATCATATGATATCACTTAGTGGTGAATTCTAACAATGGATACAAATGAACTTCTTTGCCAAACAGAAATAGCCCCATGCATAGCAAAGCACCTATGGTTACCAAAAGGGAAAGGTGGTGGGCAATAAGAAATGAGCAGGTGTTGATGAACATACACACACTACTCTTTATAAATAAACAAGGAGGACCCCTAATCAATACTGCGTAATAAACTAAATGGGAAAAGAAACCAAAAAAGCACATGTACACATCTATGCATAAGTGAATCATGTTGCTGTCCACCTAAAATAAAAACAAATAAACATACCCTACAACACCGTAAGTCACCTATACACCAATACAAAATACAAATTACAAAGAGTGAATGTCAACTCTATTCCCCTCAGGCCTTGGTGACCTGGGCTGCTGTCACATCCCTGAAGCCTGGGCAGGCTCGTTTCCCAAGGATGGACTGTCATGGGGCTGATGGGGCTGGGGAGTGTGTGCCAGCCAATGAGCCCTGCCACATGGCCCTGGTGAGCCTGTTCCCCTCTGCTGCAACCCACAACCTCCAGATCCAGGTGGGTTCTCCTGCACTAACACTACGCCTACTGCACCCAAAGGATGTGGAGCCTCTGGGCTGGAAGAGCTTTGAAAAGCCCCATGGGCTCCATGTCTCCTGGTGTTGGGGTTCCCACCTTCAGCCTCCTTCCTTAGGGTCACCCCACCTATGGATGAAAGCACCCTTCCCAGAGTGGTGTTGCAGGAATTGGGATTTGTCCAGGGGACAGGGGTAAGGAAGGAAGAAGGAATGGGACACAAGCATTAAGTGCTTCTTCTGGGACTTTCCACTCTGACAATCCAGGAACAAGACTTTACCCAAGGCTCTGGTTCCTTCGGGAGAAGGCGATGGCAACCCACTCCATTACTGTTGTCTGGAAAATCCCATGGACGGAGGAGCCTGGTAGGCTGCAGTCCACGGGGTCGCGAAGAGTCGAATACGACTGTGCGACTTCACTTTCACTTTTCACTTTCATGCACTGGAGAAGGAAATGGCAACCCACTCCAGTGTTCTTGCCCGGAGAATCCCAGGGACGGCGGAGTCTGGTGGGCTGCCGTCTATGGGGTCGCACAGAGTCTGACACGACTGAAGCGACTTAGCAGCAGCAACAGCTGGTTCCCTCAGCAACCAGAGTTGGGCATAAAGACATGCTGCCACCTTGTGGCCATTTCCCATAACAACAACTTGGAAATCAATGCTCCTGGGCACTTCACATTCACAAGGCCTGAGGGGCTTAAGGAAAAAAACACCTGCCCTTAAGAAATCTCCTAGGGGAGGTCATCGGAAAAATATTAAAACAGGGAAGTCACTCAAGAAGCCAATTTGAATAAGTAAGTTTAACTCACACTGTTTTTTAAAAAAAATTCATATGCAAAGATGTCAACATCACTAAATATGAGAGAAATGCAAATCAAAACTTCAACAAGGTATCACCTTACACCAGTCACAATGGCCATAGGCAGAAACTCTACAAACAATAAATACTGGAGAGGGTATAGAGCAAAGGGAACCCTCCTACAATGATGTTGGGGATGGAAACTGGGAGCAGCTACCGGGGAGGACGCCAGACAGATTCCTTAGCGATGAATATGAGAATGAAATTAGACTACTCACTAACACCATACACAAAAATAAACTGCAAATAGATTAAATGTCTAAATAAAAGAACAGATACAATGGAACTCTTGAGGGAAAAAAGCAGAGCACACTTTGACATAAAATGCAGCGAGATCTTTTTTGACCCACCTCTAAGAATCAGGACATAAAAACAAACAAATGGGACCTAATAGACATTAAAAGCATTTGCAAAACAAAGGACACCATCAGTGGGAAAAAAAGACAAACAAGAATGGAAAAAATTCATGCAAACAAAGCCACAGGGAATTTATCTCCACACATAAAAACAACTTGTAAAACTCAGTATCAAAAAGCAATCCCATAAAAAATTGGCCAAAGATCTAAATGCACTTTACTCCACAGAAGGCATAGAGATGGCCATAAAGTAGAGGAAAAGATTCTAAAATCACTCGTTCTTAGAGGAAGGGAAGTCAATTGTCCAGTGAGATATCACATCAATCAGAATGAGCATCTCAAAAAATCTACAACAATAAATTCTGCAGAAACTGTGGAGAGAAAAAAACCCTCCCACCATGGATGGGAATGTAAATGGGTACATTCACTACGGAGAACATTATGGAGGTTCTTTAAAAAACTAAACACAGAAGTACCAAGTGACCCAGCAATTCCATACCTAGGCACAGATCCAGAGAAGACCAAAATTGTAAAAAATACCTGCATCCCAACAATCATAGCAGCACTAGGTACAATAGCAAAGACAGGGAAGCAACTTAAATGTACAAGAACAGATGAATGGATACAGAAGATGTGATATATATATATATACACACACACACACACACATACACAATGCAATATTACTCAGAAATAAATAGGGATGAGATAATGCCATTTCCAGCTACAGGGAAGAAACTAGAGATGATCATACTAAGTGAAGTGAGACAGGGAAAGACAGGTATCATAGGATATCATTTCTGGTGGAATCTAAAAATGGATACAAATGAACTTTTTACGAGAGAATTAGCCTCAGAGACTTAAAAAAGAAACTTATGGTTACCAAAGAAGAAAGTTGAAGGGGGCAGAGGGCAATTAGCTGGTTCAGATGAAAATAATACCATAATAGCCAGGACATGGAAGCAACCTAGATGTCCATCAGCAGATGAATGGATAAGAAAGCTGTGGTACATATACACAATGGAGTATTACTCAGCCATTAAAAAGAATACACTTGAATCAGTTCTAATGAGGTGGATGAAACTGGAGCCTATTATACAGAGTGAAGTAAGCCAGAAAGAAAAACACCAATACAGCATACTAACGCATATATATGGAATTTAGAAAGATGGTAACGATAACCCTGTAAGCGAGACAGCAAAAGAGACATAGATGCATAGAACAGTCTTTTGGAGTCTGTGGGAGAGGGAGAGGGTGGGATGATTTGGGAGAATGGCATTGAAACATGTATAATATCATATATGAAACGAATCGCCAGTCCAGCCTTCGATGCATGATACTGAATGCTTGGGGCTGGTGCACTGGGATGACCCAGAGGGATGGTACGGGGAGGGAGGAGGGAGGGGGTTCAGGATGGGGAACACGTGTACACCCGTGGCGGATTCATGTTGATGTATGGCAAAACCAATACAATATTGTAAAGTAATTAACCTCCAATTAAAATAAATAAATTTATATTAAAAATAAATAAATAAAATAATACCACAAAAAACATGCTCAATAGCCCAAAGTCTGACAGGGCTGTAAATGATACCTGCCCTCAAGAAATGTCACAGGGTAAATCATCAGGAAAGAATTCCTAACCGGGCCAACTTTCAAGAAAACAGATCAAGTGATAAATTGTACTCACAAAGTGTAAAATAACAAAAGCACATGGGAAGATACTCCACATCAGTAATTATTAAATCAATATGAATCAAAATTACAATGAGGTATCACCTCACACTGGTCACAATGGCCATCATTGAAAAGCTCTACAAAGAATAAATACTGCAGAGAATGTACAGAAAAGGGAATCCTCCCACAATCTTGGTGGGAATGTAACTGGTGAAGCCACTATTGAAAACAGCATGGAGTTTCTTTGAACACTAAACATACAGGTATCATATGATCCTGCAATCCCACTCCCAGGTTTAGATCTGGAGAAATTCATCATTCGAAATGACATGTGCACCCCAATTTTCAGGCTAGCACTATTTACAACAGCCAAGACATAGAATCCACCAAAATGTCCATTGACAGAAAAATGAAGGCTATGTGGTATATCTATATACTGGAATACTACTCAGTCATTAAAGAGAATGAAATGATGATATTGGCAGCCCCATGGATGGACTGAGAAATTTTCATACCAAGTGGGGTAAGTCAGAGAGAAAAATACAAATATCCTAAGGTACCACGTACAGGTGGAATCTATAAATTCATACCACTGAACTAATATACAAAACAGAAACAGCCTGAGAAAACCAAATTCTGATTATCGTGAGAAAGTTAGAAGGGAGGGATAAATTAAGAGTTTGGGATGAAAATATACACACTAATATATATCAAGTTGATAATGAAAAAGGACCTACTGAATACAACAGGGAACTCTCCTGAACAAACTGTAATACCCTGTATGAGGGGAAAAAAAAACAACAACAAAACAGAAAAAGAATAGATGTCTATGTATAACTGAATCAAGTTCAGGTACACCTAAAACAAAACATCGGAAATCAACTCTACTCCAATATAAAATAACAATTCAATTACAAATTAAGTTACCTGAGCTTGGTCTAAGGGAAACCAGACAGCCATGACCCTATGAATTAGACATGTGATATGCTATGATATTAATATGACACCACCAAAGGTTTTCACTCAGCAGAACACAGAGCAGCAACCCACACAAAGGTGCCTGAACTCATGTGAATGCGACAAGCTGAAGAGAACAAAAAGGACCACAGTTTAAACAGGGCAACACCCTCAATTCAGATGTTGGGAATCTCCAAGGGGACAAGACACACAGCAGGCAAAGAATACACTGTCTCTGTGTACACAGGATTCTGACTCAGGCGGATGGGGTGAGACCCACACAATCCCCAGACTCTGCACCTGGGGTCCCATGACCCTTGGTTAGGACACCATGTCTCTGCTGGTTAGGCCCCCAAGGTGGAAATGGGTGCTTCCTGTAACCCCCTGGGATGATAGAAGTGTAGGATCAGTCTCCTCCCCGCTTACTGTCCCATAGAAGTCCTCTCCTCCCTTTGGTTCTGTGTGATAGTAACAGTTTTTACAGCTGTCATGATAATGTTGAACACACTACCTTAGTTCTGGCAGGCTCAGTCCTTTCTTGTTCCACTGAGGTGTTGAGAAAACACGCCAGAGGGCTGGGAGACGAAGGCCAGGTCTGGTCTCTGCTGAGGAGGGAGAGTCGACTGGAAGGAGAGCACAGCAGCAACCTCACCTGCTGCCCATTGGCCATTTGTCTGATCCATGTGCCCTGGAATCAATTCACCAGGTGAACCTGCCTCCCTTGCCGCAATGCTTGTCCTGGAAAATTGGAATAATTACCAGGTAGCCACCTGAGGCGGAAAAGGCAATGGCACCCCACTCCAGTACTCTTGCCTGGAAAATCCCATGGACGGAGGAGCCTGGTGGGCTGTAGTTCATGGGGTCGCTAAGAGTCGGACACGACTGGGCGACTTAACTTTCACTTTTCACTTTCATGCATTGGAGAAGGAAATGGCAACCCACTCCAGTGTTCTTGCCTGGAGAATCCCAGGGATGGGGAGAAGGTCCTGACCCCTTATTAACTAGCGGTCGAGGATGTGCTTGTATTTTTCCACAGGATGCAGATTCTCCAATTTAGATCCAAGACAGGTTGATTCGCCATGTTGCAGACCCCCAGACATCCAGTTCCCCCATTGCTTCTATCACAAAAGAGGAGCCCGCTGGAAGGGGAGGCAAGATAAACATCGAGATCCCAGCAAGACTGACGGGGCTGCTGCAGTGCGAACTCCAACCAGAAAATAATTCTACTTATTCTGTTTTGGCTCGTCTACCCTCTCCTTATGTTTTTCTCTTTACCAATGATTCTGGAAAACTTAATGTACGTGTGACTTTCACTGGTGGACCCAATGCAGTGACTTGTGAACAATGCATGCTCTCATGTTTAAATCCTCAATATAATGTTTGCTCTTTGGTAGTGTTACAATGTCCACCTTATCTTATGATGTAACCACTTATTCATATAACTATAGTCTTGCTGTGTTACAACAACTACAAGATTTAATGTGATCATGACAATTTGTGGGTACTTATTTTAGGAATATCAGCTTTAATAGCAGCAATTACTTCCGTTACTGTGGCAGCAATATCATTGACTCAACAAGTGCATACTGCCCAATATGTTGATGCTATGTCTAAAAATGTCTCTTTAAGTCTAGCAACACTGGAAGTTATAGATAGAAAATTGGAGATGAGAGTAGACGCCTTAGAAGAGGCAATAATGCATATTGGGGCTGAGTTACAGGCTTTAAAAGTGAAAATGGCTCTGTCTTGCCAAGCTGATTACCGGTGGATATGCGTGACATCTTTAAAGGTAAACGAGACAGATTATGAATGGGAAAAAATCAAAAAACATATCTCAGGTGTTTGCAACAGCTCTGACATTGGCCTGGACTTAGGGAAATTTCATAATCAAATACAGACCCTGGAACACTGTCGACTGGATTTTACCACCGCTGGAGCAGCTAATGACTTATTTCACACCTTCTCTAACTTTACTTCTGGAAAAAACATTCTGTCTAATATCTTTAGTTCTAATTTTGCTTCTCATAATCATTCTTCCTCGTATTGTCAGGATTCTTCGGCAGAACATTCAAAAGCTCGCGACTGAGCTGCATCTGGCTGTTTTAAGAAATAAAAAAGGGGGAGATGCGGGGAGCGAGCTCCGCCCCTGGCAAAGGTCATAAGGAGGCTTGGCATACGCAAAGGCGGGATCAAGCCTCAGGAGTCTCCCTGGAAATTCTCGAGCAATCTACCCCCAAAACCAGAGTCTGCCTACTTTCTGCTTTGTGCTTTCACCTATACCTCTGACTTTACGGGGGGCTGTCCCCCACTACCTCTCTGAAAAAAGAGTTAGCTTACAGCTCCAGTTAATAATTCCTGGGTGTGACAGTGTTTCAACCTACAAACTCCCTTGGAAGTCCTCTAGCCTGCCTGAATAGGTTTTTCCGGCCACATGTGATTGCTCAGAGCCTCCAAACTGTGAGAGGCATGAGATGTTCTAAACTGTCTAAATACAGATTCCTTTGAGCAGTTAAAAGATTGATTAGAAATTGTATTGGTGAAGGGATTTTCACTTGTTGGGCCAATGTTTTCTGCTAAGTCTCCATATCCCTTACCTGCTGTGTCCCTGGCAGTGTATTGATTAATATAATTGGTGTAAGTAGTAGCTTTAATGTTTGTAACCTGGGACCCTTGAGTTAATTCTTTTTCTTGTTATAGCCCACCACACCTTTGCTCTGTAGGAATGCAACTTTATCTAATGCTTTTTGGAGGCTGGCGCCTGACTTTAGAATAATCACCTTTAGAAAAAAAGGCCTCCGGGCCAGAAGATGATGCAAATCACCTAAACTTTTGCATATGATAAGTTTGCAGGAAGAAAGCCTGGCTTACTGCATGACTCTACCCCTTCCCCCATTATCCTCTATGCATAACTTAAGGTATAAAAAATACTTTGGAAAATAAAGTGTGGGCCTTGTTCACCGAAACTTGGTCTCACCATGTCGTTCTTTCTCTTACCTTCTGGCTGAATTATTCAGCCTCTTTTCTCCACTGAATTTCCTCACTGAGCTATCCTTATTTCAGCCTCTTTTCTTCACTGAATTTTACAGAGCTATCCTCATTCTATTACTCTTTATATCCTTAATTAACATTTAATTAAGCAATTGTTTCCTGATCTTCACCTACGCCGTCTCTCCTTCGAATACCCTGGATCAGCCGGGGCTGGTCCCCGGCAGATGGGGGAGCCTGGTGGGCTGCCATCTATGGGGTCACACAGAGTCGGACATGACTGAAGCGACTTAGCAGCAGCAGCAGCCACCTGAGGAGTCTTTAGGAGCCCCAGGGAAGGTGAACCTCACAGGGATAAAGAAGCAAACAGGCACAGGCCTGTATAAAATGAATACTGTAAAGCATTAATTACTAAACACAAGTGAAACTCTCATGTATTCATCCCTTTTTCTTAGTTGTGTATATGTGTGTGTGTGGTCTCTCATGATCCTGTCCCATGCAGATGGGGTGAGACTCACACAGTCCCCAGACCACCCACCTGGAGTCACATGTCCCCTTGATCAGGCACCATGGCTGTGGTCAGCAAGCCCCCAATGTGTAAACAAGCCAGGTCCCTGGGACCTGCTGGGACTCTAGAAAGAAATGTAGGGTCCATCTCCTCTCCCCACAATTGTCCCTGAGAAGTCAGGCCCCCTCCTGTTTTCACTCTGGTTCTGTGTGATTTTTTGCTGGTTTGAAAGCTCATGCTAGAGGTGAATACACTACCTTGGTTCTGGCAGGCTCTGTCTTTCTTGTCCTGCTGAGTTGCTGAGAAAACACAGAAGAGCTGGACTGAAAGACGAGGAGCAGCTCTGTTCTCTTCGGAGGAGAGAGTCGACTGGAAGGAGAGCACAGCAGCAACCTCACCTGCTGCCCATTGACTTTTTGCCTGATTCCTGTGCCCTGGAATCAATTCACCAGATGCACCAGCTTCCCTACTCAAACTGAATGTGCTGGAAAATTGGAATGATTACCAGGTAGCCCACCTGAGGGGTCTCCAGGAGCCCCAGGAAGATGAGCCTGGCGGGGGACAGACTAGGAGCACGACCGCAGCACTGACCCCCGGAAGGGACATGGAACCCCACTCAGAGGAGAGCACGGACACCCAGAGAAGCCCACCTCAGCCCCAGACCCCAGACATCTGAGCGCTGACGTTCAGACGCAGGCACGGAGTTTCCCAGACAGAGGCCAGGCCAGGCCTCCACCCGAGTCCCCATGTCCCAATGCACAGAGTACAAGGTCAGGCCTAAATGTCCTCACTGCAGAAAGCGCACAGTCTCAGAAACATAATCAGTGTAGACAGGACTTAGAGAGGTCTAAATCTACCATGTAGACAGAACTTGGTCAGGTTCAGATGAGTTTACGGCTGGTCTCCCAGGAGGCACAGGTCACACACATTCAGGGTCTCTCATCGTTGGACATGGGAACTAGGATGTATATTTCTTGAAGAAGAAATCATCACTGGGATCCACACTTCACCCACATCAGGAAAGTGAAAGGTGTGTGTCATTACATATTTCAAAACAACAATGTTACAAATTTCTCTGGGCACATGATGGTCAGGATCCAGGGGAGATCCAGGAATTTCTTAGTATGCAGGCCAGTGTCCTGTAAAGACAGACAGGAAGCGGCCTGATTTCAGCATCCCAGGCTTCCAGCATGAGACAACCACACTGGAAGCCTTCTGGAAAAGTATATACTTTATCAGAATAAAAATATATTGTTGAAATTGCAAGCATACTAGTTATTATTTGCAAACCTAAAATATTCTTAAAAGCTTGGCACCCTGATCGTTGCAGTTATCATTGGTTCCTTTGTATTCAGATTTTCTGGGTAGAAACAAGCCATCATTTCAAATTAGTTTGTTCTAATTATGTTATTTATTCTTACATGAATGAAAGGTCACAGATGAAAAAAAAGGAAGGATTTTTTTGTATTTTCAATACAAAAAAAGTATTGAATTTGCAAACACTAGTGACTCAAAGAGCCCATAAGCTTCATGTCCTTTGTCTTCTAATAGTCTCATTTTTTCCCTGAAGAAACCTGAACAAATAGGCCTCCTGATTTTTTTGCTTCTCTGTTCAAACTGAGCTAAAATGAAATTGATATTCATATCAAAAAGTAACAGTTTTTGAGTTTTGAGATGTCATACCAGCGTAACAGAGGCTGGAGAAAATGGAACGCTCCTATGCTACTGGTAGGCAAACCACATTTTAAAATAAAGCTTTGGATGTTGGTTCAAGTACGTGCCAGAATATTGTCTGAAGTGTTATTCATTCAGTCGTATCTCTGTGACCCCATGGACTGTAGCCCGCTAGGCTCCTCTGTCCATGGGCTTCTCCAGGCAAGAATACTGGAGTGGGTTGCCATTCCCTTCTCTAGGGGATCTTCCTGACTCAAGGATAGAGCCTGGGTCTCCTGCATTGCCAGCAGATTCTTTACTGTCTGAGCCACCAGAGAAGCCCAGAATATTGTACAGACCCAAATTAAAACTGTCTAAAGCTTTCTTTGGCAGGGTCACCACCTTTGGGCATGATGATGTCCTGCAGTTGTCTGACAATTCCCCACAACAGCAACCTTAAAGGTTTCGCTTTTGAGTACTTAATATTCACCAAAATTGCTGGGCACTAAATGACACTTGATGTCAAGAAGACTCCAGAGCTAAAGAATAAAAGATGCAAAAAGGGTCAAACTGTCAGAAGAAAATATCAGGAGGTAAATACAATCTATTAGATTTTCTTAAGAAAGCACAGGAAAAGGTTCTCAATTAGGTGAATAATTAGACACAGGACAATCAAAATGACAATGATGTATGGCCATAGAGAAGTCCAAAAGACCACTCTCAAAAAATCTAAGAACGCGAGAGTGGGTGAAAAAAAAAGACCCTTAGATAGTGCTGGTGAATATTTATTGGTAACTGTTGCTATGAGGACATACTTAGATGTGCATTTTAATGGTTGAGATAGACGAACCATATAATCTGGCTGAGAGTGTATGTGGAGAAAATCAGATTTTGGAAAACCCATGCACACAAACATGCACCACAGCAGATTGCAAAAGAGCCCAGATGTGGAAGTAGGCAAACATACAGGGACAGATGAATGGATAAAGAAAAAGTAATACATGCAAAGAAATATGGCTCTGACTTTAAAAAATGAGATAATATCAACTGCAGGGACACAGACAAATCTAGAGGTAATATCATTAGGTAAAGTCAGTTAGATGGAGACAGAGTTATATGATATCATGTACAGGCAGGAAAGAGGTACTCATTGCATGCATGCATGCATGCTAAGTTGCTTCAGTACTATGAGCTTACTGATGTGAAATAAATAGTCTTAGGCAACAAAGTTATGGTCACCAAAGGGGAATGGTGGGAATAAGGCATAAATTAGGAGGAAGGAATTAACTCATACCCACAAATACATAAAAAATAAATGATCAGTATGGGCCTACTTGAGAAAGGGTGTTGGACTAAACACACTCTAATAATCTACATGTTAAAAAAAAAACCCAAAAGATGAATAGATATAGAAGTAAGTATAACTGAACAAGATTTTGTACACCTACAACAAACACAACCTGGTAAGTCATTTTTACTCCAATTAAAAAATACGTATTACTAGAAGAAACAAAAGTATTAAAGAGACACAAGCTTTGGGTGGCTTCTTCTCACATACTCCACTCTAGTTTACAACTGTGCTCTAAGGCTACAACCCAAGCCTTGGATATCATAGTAACAAGACTTGGGCATGGAGGCGTTCCTCTGCCTTGTGCCCATTTTTCAAAACAGCAGCCTAAAAATATTGCTCTAAGTTACTTCATATTCACAAGCAGTGCTGGGGTCTAAATGATACATGAACTTAAAAAACTTTCAAGGGAATCCCATCAAAACAAGTTAAACATTGGTAGACTCTCAAGAAAAATACTTTCAACCATAAATTCTCAACATGCTGTTTAAAAAAAAAATAGCCAACGTGCTGAACATCATGATTTATAAGAGGCATGAGAATCAAGAGCACACAAAAAAAAAAAGAATCAAGAGCACAATGAGGGATCATTTTGCACCAGTGTGAAAGGCCATCCTGAACATTTTGCAGAAAGGAAACGGTGAAAATGCACAGAGAATAGGGAACCCATTTATGGTGCTCATAGCATGTAAAAGATAAAAACAGTATAGAGATGAAAATGGAACTGCCTTAAAGAAATAAGGGAGCTTCTCTGGCAGCTTAGACAGTAAAGAATCTACCCGCAGTGCAGGAGACCTGGGTTTGATCCCTGGGTCAGGAAGATCCCCTGGAGAAGAAAATGGCAATCCACTCCAGTATTTTACTGGAGAATTCCATGGACAGAGGAGCCTGGCTGGCTACAATCCATAGGTAGGGTCACAAAGAGTCAGACACAACTGAGTGACTAACACACTTAAAGATATAAGATTTTGCAGAATTACTCCAAGGAATAGTTGAGAAGACAACGTTTTGAAACCTGTGTGCAACCAAACATTCACTGGACGACACTTTGCAATAGCCCCGAAATGGAAATAAACATATTGTTTATGGGGAGATAAATGAATAAAGAAAAAGAGATCCAGGAACATAATGGAACATGACTCTACCAGAAGAAAATGAAATAATGTGATTTTCAGGAGCACTGATAAAACTAGGGATGATCAAACAACGTGAAGAAATCCAGAAAAAGATATATATCTTTAGATATCATTTATGCTGGAATTGATAAACACACAACAATTTATTCACTGAGAAACATGAAGACTTGGCAACCTAGAAAACAGTCTTCTGATTATTAAGGAGAAAGCAAGTGGAAAGGGATAAAATAAAAGGCTCATTGAAACATGTATAATATCATGCATGAAACGAGTCGCCAGTCCAGGTTTGATGCACGATACTGGATGCTTGGGGCTGGTACACTGGGACGACCCAGAGGGAGGGTATGGGGAGGGAGGAGGGAGGAGGGTTCAGGATGGGGAACACAGGTATACCTGTGGCGGATTCATTTCGATATTTGACAAAACTAATACAATATTGTAAAGTTTAAAAAAAAAAAAAAAAGTTCAGTTCAGTCACTCAGTCGTGTCCAACTCTTTGCGACCCCATGAATCGCAGCACGCCAGGCCTCCCTGTCCATCACCAACTCCCGGAGTTCACCCAAACTCATATTAAAGTAAACAAATATAATCATTCCATGTAAAAAAGGTAATCATCAAAGACCTAGGTATAACAAAGGATTTCTGTGAACACATTGTAATGAACTGCACATGAAAAATGCAAATCTGGATACATGTATATGTATATATATATATACATATATGTATATGTAAAACTGAAAACACATTCGGTTTACCTGCCACACACAGCACATTTTGTATCAGTGTTACTACAAAATGGAATAAAGCTTAATTTAAAAAAGAAAGCTAGGGAAGAACATACAAGCTTTTGGGTGTTTGCTCAGGTACATTCCACATTAAATCACAGTCCTGAATGAAAACTCTTAAAGCTTTCATTTCCAGGGTAACCACAATTGGGCATTAGAAAATCCTGCAGCCTTGTGGCCATTCCCAGCAACAGCAACTGTAAGTTTTCCTTATGAGCACCTTGTTGTTGTTCAGTCGCTAACCTGTGTTCAACTCTTTGCAACCCCATAGCCAGGCATCCCTGTCCTTCACTATCTCCCAAAGTTTGCTCAGATTCATGTCCACTGTGTCAGTGATGCTATCTAACCATCTCTTCCACTGTCTCCCCCTTCTCCTTTTGCCTTCAATTTTTCCCAGCATCAGGGTCTTTTCCAATGAGTCAGCTCTTCACATCAGGTGACCAAAGTAATGGAGCTTCAGCTTCAGCAACAGTCCTTTCAGTGAATATTCAGGGTTGATTTCCTTTAGGATTAACTGGTTTGATCTCCTTGCTGTCCAGGGGACTCTCAAGAGTCTTCTCCAGCACCAAAGTTCGAAACCATCAATTCTTCAGTGCTCCGCCTTCTTTACTGTCCAGCTCTCACATCCATACATGACTACTGGAAAGACCATAGCTTTGACTATACAGACCTTTGTTGGCAAAGTGGTATCTTTGCTTTCTAACACACAGTCCAGGTTTGTTATAGCTTTCCTGCTAAGAAGCAATTGATTTCTAATTTTATAGCTGCAGTCACCATCCACAGTGATTTTAGAGTCCAAGAAGAAATCTCACATCCATGCGTGACTACCGCAAAAAACCATAGCTTTGACTATATGGACCTTTGTCGGCAAAGTAATGTCTCTGCTTTTCAATACGCTGTCTAGGTTTGTCAGAGCTTTTCTTCCAAGGAGCAAGAGTCTTTTCATTTCACGCCTGCAGTCACCATGATCTTAGTATTTTTTAATATTGAGTTCTAAGCCGGCTGTTTCACTTTCCTCCTTCACCCTCATCAAGAGGCTCTTTAATTCTTTTTTGCTTTATGTCATTAGAATGGTATCATCTGCACATCTGTAGCTGTTGATATTTCTCCTGGAAATCTTGATTCCGCTTGTAACTCATCCAGCCAGGCACTGCTCATGATTTGCTCAGCATATAGGTTAAAATAAACAGGGTGACAGCAGGCATTCCTGTGTACTCCTTTCTCAATTCTGAACCAATCACTTGTTCCATACAGGGTTCTAACTGTTGCTTCTTGACCCGCATACAGGCTTCTCAGGAGACAGGTAAGGTGGTCTGGTATTCTCATCTCTTTATGAATTTTCCATAGTTTGTTACAATGCACACAGTCAAAGGCTTTAGCGTAGTCAATGAAACAGAAATAGGTGTTTTTTTCTGGAGTTCCCTTGCTTTCTCTATGATCCAGCGAATGTTGGCAATTTGATCTCTTGTTCCTCTGCCTTTCCTAATTCCAGCTTGATTGTCTGGAAGTTCTTGGTTCACATACTGCTGAAGCCTAGCGGAGGATTTTGAACATAATCTTACTAGCATGGTATGTGACTGCAATTGTCCAGTAGATTTGAACATTCCTTAATACTGCCCTTCTTGGGGATTGGGATAAGGATTGATCTTATCCAGTCCTGTAGCCACTGCTGGATTTTCCAAATTTCCTGACATATTGAGTGCTGTACTTTAATAGCATCATCTTTCAGGATTTTAGATAACTGCTGGAATTCCATCCCCTCCACTAGCTTTATTGGCAGCATTGCTTCATAAGGCCCACTTGACTTCACACTCAAGGATGTCTGGCTCTGAATGAGAGACTACACCATCCCATCATGGTTATCCAGGTCACTGAGATATTTTTTTGTACAGTTCTTCAGTGTATTCTTTCTCTTTTCTTGATCTCTTCTGCTTCTATTAGGTCATTACCAATTCCATCCTTTATTGTGCCCATCTTTGGATGAAATGTTCCTTTGATATTCTAATTTTCTATGTCTACCAACTTAAAAAAAAATCACTTATCTGTGTACCCACTAGATTAGGCACCAACTTTGCCAACTTCCTGTTCATACTCCAGCGCTAGCCCCCAACATAAGGAAATCATGAACATGTGCTGATGCAGAAGAACAGAAATTCTGAGGTCAAGAATCCTTATCCTTAAACAGTTTGCTCTAAAAAAATTCTCCATAACATCCTTAGGAAGCCCTTCATCCCAGATAGGTGGCCCTGAGGCTGTCAGCTGTCCTCTATGCCTTCATCCTGCCCCCACTTCCACATAGCAGACACACTGTACTCAACCACCCCATTTCAGAACAGGAGTAATTTATTTCTATGGATACGATTTTAATAATATTCAATAAGTATTCAGTAATCAAAGCTTTCTCTAAATCAGGAAAAAAAGAATCCAAAGTAATCAGCAAATATTTTGTGTGTATATATACACACATAAAATTTTTTAAATCTCTTTCCATAATTTAGTTCTGACTTCTAAGTGACAGAAGCAGTGAAGGACTTGATGTTGAAGCACCCTGTGATAAGGTTTTTTCAGGGTGATCAGGTTCTTGTGGATTATTCATCAGGCTTGCTCCAATTCCACAAGGACTCCACCACAGTCACTGGGATGGAGAAAGATCACTGGTTTTCTGTGTGCTCCTATTTTGGCCTCTTCACTTAGAATACAAAACTTCTTTTCTTTCAAATCCATCACAGCTTCATTTATATTATCCGCCTTCAGAAAAGGAAATAAACAAGAACACTTCTGAGACCACAAAAAAAAAAAAAAAACAACACCAAATTATAGTATCATAAGACTTAGAAAAAACTTTGCAAACTCATGTGTCTAACTCCTCTGCTTTGGGGCAGAATAAGTCTTTAACCATCACAAAAATCAGCTTAATACTTCTAGAGACCAAATAAGAGGTTGCTAAATTTTCATAGGTGAGGAACCACAATGCTTAAGAATTTTCTCCATTAGTAACTATTTCTCCTTAGGACCTAAATGATGTCTGCTCCACTCCATAGCATGTTCCTGTGGCAGCTCTATTGATAATTCTTCACAAATTATTCTTCCTAAGAGCCCTGGGTGCCTCATTTACAAGAGGGAGATGAGGCCTGCCATATAAATGGCCAAGAGATCAAAATGAGATAACAGATAACAAGTTCTTAGCATAATTTACAGAAGGTACTCAACAAATATGAGTACTTCCCTAATCTCCAAACCTCCCTTCTGCTCAACTGTCTGATTATTACTTTTATTTTGACTGTGCAGTGCAGCATGTGGGATCCTAGTTCCCTGACTAAGGAATTATGAGCATTTCTAGGGAGTTACTGAGCATGAGGGTGGGTTTGGAAAACCCTAAATTTGCAGATGGTATCGAGGGAAGATGGTCTTCTGAAGGACTGTGTGTCCTTTAAACCTGAATTTTGTTGTTGTTGTTGTTCAATTGCTCAGTTATGTCCAACTCTTTGCAACCCCATGAACTGGAGCATGCCAGACTTCCCTGTCCTTCACTATCTCCCAGAGCTTACTCAAACTCATGTCCTTTGAGTCAATGATGCCATCCAACCATCTCATCCTCTGTCGCCCCCTTCTCCTCCTGTCCTCAATCTTTCCCAGAATCAGGGTCTTTTCCAATGAGTTGGCTCTCCGCATCAGGTGGCCAAAGTACTGGAGCTTCAGCTTCAGCATGAAGTCCTTCCAATGAATATTCAGGGTTGATTTCCTTTAAGATTGACTGGTATTGATCTCCTTTCAGTCCAATGGACTCTCCAGAGTCTTCTCCAGCACCACAATTTGAAAGCATCAATTCTTTGATGATGGCTGACTTTGCAGCCAGCCATCTGACTGCAGTCTGACTAACAGGCATCATATTAATTAAAGTTTACATACATATGCATCCATGCTAAGTCACTTCAGTCATGTCTGACTCTTTTTGACCCTATGGACTGTAGCCTTCCAGGCTCCTCAGTCCATGGGATTCTCCAGACAAGAGTACTGGAGTAGGTTGCCATGTACACCTGTACGTGTGTGTGTATGTATGTATACATATATACACACACATACATTGTGTGTGTGTACAGGTGCACATGATGTCTATTGTATGCATTATCTGTGTTTCCTTTTTTATTTAAGATGTCTTAGCAATTTTTCCATGTCAGTATATACAGGTCAACAACTTTTAACCTACTACATAGTACCCTAAATAATTATTTTGTAGAAATACAAAAGGTGACCTAATCCTTCCCAAACTAATAAACCTTTGGGTTATAAGAAGGGAAATAGGCTCTTCTCAATGGTTAGGTGATAAACTATGCTTCCCTGGTGTTGCCTGTTGAACAAGAGTTTGGTGCAAGTTTGTGGACAACACTCCACTGGCATCTGAGGCCACATGCACACAGCAGGGACTGGCGGAGACAGAAAAAATATACTAGAGTGAAATTAAGAGATCTGGTGTACAGCTTCAGATGTTCAAACAAACCTGAGCTAAAGAAAAAGGGACCAGATGGAGTAACAGTAGAAATATTTGAAGAGATACTTAATAATTCTATATAATCAAAGAGAGATATGAATTCTCAAAGTAAAAATGCACTTGTGAATGAAGCAGAATAAAGACAAATCAATACCAATACACATAGTAGAGAAACTGGATATCATCAGTGATACAAAGAATATCTTAAGAGCTCTGCAAGGCAGGAACAGAGGCACAGACATAGAGAATGGGTTTGTGGACACAGGTGGGGGAGGGGAGGATGGGAAGAATTCAGAAAGTAGCACTGACATATACACACTACAATAGCTAGTGGGAAGCTGCTGTATAACACAAGGAGCTCAGCTCCGCACTCTGTGATGACCTAGAGGGGTGGGATGGGAGTGGAGGGTCACAGGGAGGCTCAAGAGGGAAGGGATATATGTATGCATACAACTGATTCACACTGTTGTACAGTGTTGTATGGCTTTTGACTATGCCAAAGCCTTTGACTGTGTGGATCACAATAAACTGGAAAATTCTGAAAGTGATGGGAATACCAGACCACCTGACCTGCCTCTTGAGAAATCTATATGCAGGTCAGGAAGCAACAGTTAGAACTGGACATGGAACAATAGACTTGTTCCAAATAGGAAAAGGAGTACGTCAAGGCTGTATATTGTCACCCTGCTTATTTAACTTATATGCAGAGTACATCATGAGAAATGCTGGGCTGGAAGAAACACAAGCTGGAATCAAGATTGCCGGGAGAAATATCAATAACCTCAGATATGCAGATGACACCACCCTTATGGCAGAAAGTGAAGAGGAACTAAAAAGCCTCTTGATGAAGGTGAAAGAGGAGAGTGAAAAAGTTGGCTTAAAGCTCAACATTCAGAAAATGAAGATCATGGCATCTGGTCCCATCACTTCATGGGAAATAGATGGGGAAACTGTGGAAACAGTGTCAGACTTTATTTTTCTGGGCTCCAAAATCACTACAGATGGTGATTACAGCTTGAGCTTGTTGTTATTCAGTCACTCAGTTGAGTCCAGTGCTTTGTGACCCCATGGACTGCAGCATGCCCAGCTTCCCTGTTCTTCACTATCTCCCGGAGTTTACTCAGACTCATGTCCCTTGAGTCAGTGATGCCATCCAACCAACTCATCCTTTGTCACCCCCTTCTCCTCCTGCCTTCAGTCTTTCCCAGCATCAGGGTCCTTTCCAATGAGTTCGATCTTCAGATTAGGTGGCCAAAGTATTGGAGCTTCAGCTTCAGCATCAGTCTTTCCAAGGAATATTCAGGGTTGATTTCCTTTAGGATTGACTGGTTTGATACCCTTGACGTCCAAGGGACTCTCAAGAGTCTTCTCCACGACCACAATTCGAATGCATCAATTCTTCAGGGCTCAACCTTCTTCATGATCCAACTCTCACATCCATGCATGACCACTGGAAAAACCATAACTTTGATTATATGAGCCTTTGTAGGCAAAGTGATGTTTCTGCTTTTTAATACGCTGTCTAGGTTTGTCACTGCTTTTCTTCCAAGGAGCTAGAAATTTCATGGCTGTGGTCACCGTCCTCAGTGATTTTGGAGCCCAGGAAAATAAAGTCTCTCACTGTTTTCATCGCTTTCCCGTCTATTTTCCATGAAGTGATGGAACCGGATGCCAAGATCTTAGTTTTTTGAATGTTGAGTTTTAAGCCAGCTTTTTCACTCTCCTCTTTCACCTTCATCAAGAGGCTCTTTAATTCCTCTTCACTTTCTGCCAGAAGGGTGGTGTCATCTGCATATGTGATGTTATTGATATTTCTCCCGGCAATCTTGATTCCAGCTTGTGCTTCATCCAGTCTGGCATTTCACATGAAGTACTCTGCATATAAGTTAAATAAGTAGGGTGACAATATATATCCTTGATGTACTCCTTTCCCAATTTGGAACCAGTCCATTGTTGCATGTCCGGTTCTAACTGTTGCTTCTTGACCTGCGTACAGGTTTTTCAAGAGGCAGGTAAGGTGTTCCCATCTCTTCAAGAATTTTCCAGCTTGCTGTGATCCACACAGTCAAAGGCTTTAGTGTAGTCAATGGAGCAGAAGTAGATGTTTTTCTGGAACTCTCTTGCTTTTTCTATGATTCAACCAGTGTTGGCAATTTGATATCTGGTTCCTCTGATTTTTCTGAATCCAGCTTGTACATCTGGAAGTTCTTGGTTGACATACTGTTGAAGCCTAGCTTGAAGGATTTTGAGCATTACCTTGCTAGTATGTGAAATAAGTGCAATTGTGTGGTAGTTTGAACATCCTTTGGCATTGCCTTTCTTTGGGATTGGAATGAAAATGGACCTTTTCCAGTCCTGTGGCCACTGCTGAGTTTTCCATATTTTCTAGCATACTGAGTGTAGCACTTGAACAGCATCATCTTTAGGATTTGAAATGGCTCAGCTGGAATTCTATCACCTCCACTAGCTTTATTCATAATGATGCTTTCTAAGGCCCACTTGACTTCACACTCTAGATGTGTGGATCTAGGTGAGTGATCACACCATTGTGGCTATCTGGGTCATGAAGATCTTTTGTGTATAATAATTCATCTATGTATTCTTGCCACTTCTCCTTAATATCTTCTACCATTTATGTCTTTTATTGTGCCTATCTTTGCATGAAATGCTCCCTTGGTATCTCTGATTTTCTTGAAGAGATCTCTAGTCTTTCCCATTCTGTTGTTTTCCTCTATTTCTTTGCATTGTTCACTTAAAAAGTCTTTCTTATCTCTCCTTGCTATTCTCTGGGACTCTAAATTCAGATAGGTATATCTTTCCTTTTCTCCTTTGCCTTTTGCTTCTCTTCTCTTCTAAGCTATTTGTAAGACCTCCTTAGACAACCATTTTGCCTTTTTGCATTTCTTTTTCTTGGGGGTGGTTTTGATACCTGCCTCCTGTACAATGTTATGAACCTCTGTCCATAGTTCTTCTGGCACTCTATCAGATCTAATCCCTTGAATCTATTTGTCACTTCCATTGTATAATCATAGGGGATTTGATTTTGGTCATACCTGAATGGCCCAGTGGTTTTCCCTACATTCTTCAATTTAAGCCTGAATTTTGCCATAAGAAAAATTTGAGCCACAGTCAGCTCCCAGTCTTATTTTTGCTGTCTGTTTCGAGTTTCTCTATCTTTGGAAACAAAGAATATAATCAATCTAATTTTGGGACTGATCATCTAGTGATGTCTATGTGTAGAGTCATCTCATGTTGTTGGAAGAAGGTGTTTGTTACATAGGTATACATTATACTTAAACTTACTTATAAATAAATAACGTTATTTTTAAGATTTTTTTTTAAAGGAAGATTGCTGTTAAGGAAAGAGGTTTTCACCAGACACCTAATCTGCTTGCACCTTAACCTTGGACTTAACAGCCTCCAGACCTGAGAGAAATAAATGCATGCTGTTTCTAAGTCCCCTGGTTTATGATACTCTGGTTTAGCAGCCTGAAAGAACTAAGAACTCCTTCCACAAATGTTACTGCTTGGGCTAGATCCTAACTTTTCTGGCAGGAAGAGGACCATCACGTAGGGTAACAGACTCTCATCAAGGTGCCAGATACACAGTGGAGAAACCTCCAGGACTGCCACCTGCCTTGTGTTGGGTGCATCCAAGAAATGGAAGAGATCCCCCCTCTGGGGGACGCAGTTTGGGCTTGGCCAGGGAACCCAGGCTGGCTGGACATCAGTGCCTCACACCATCCCACCCCCACCCCAACACCTCAGCATGGGGCCACAGCATGCAGTGACCACAGGCGACACAAGGTCTCAGGTCCACGTCAAAAGGCGGCTTCTCCCCAAAGCTTCCACAGCCTGGACCCTTCCCTCTGGAGCAACATTTCCTCTAAATCCCTTGGACCTCTCATCACCATGCAACCGCATCTCATGATAAACAGCTAGGGTTGTTTCCAGAGAGGCAGGGTACGGCTTCTGCTGATTTTCCTTGGGAGAACCCATCTGGTGCTCACGTCTTCATCTCACAGCTGGGGTGGGGGGCTTGACAGCAGGCGACACGGTGTCCAAAATGAGCATGGTTGGAGGCCCATGTGGATGTGGGGTCCTGGCATCTTAGAGGAAGATGCTATTCAACCCTTTGTGCCCTCCCCATGGCACAGCAGCCAGGCACACCTCCAAATAAAATGCCAGCCAGGGTTACCTCTGACTTTCACAGCCAACGCAGATAGCCAGGACACATCTCTCATTAAGTAACTCCGGTGAGGGGGTTTCAGTGCCAACCACTGGAATTCCTACCGTTCACCACTGGGTAGGGAGAGGCGAGTGAAATGTGTGAACTGAAATATGCTAATGTGGCAGGGACCCCCGAACCTGTCCTTCATGGAGCCCTGAGAGTAGAACACTATCTGGTAGCACAGGCTGGACACAAAACACCAGGAGCAGGGGCCGCTGTTGAGGGCAAAGGCAACTTACCTGTGCGAAAAATACACTCATTGAATAAATTGGTTCTAATAAATGGCCTTCCCAGGTGGTGTTAGAGGTAAAGAACCCACCTACCAAAGCAAGAGACATAAGAGATGAAAGTTCAGTCCTTGGGTGGGGAAGATCCCCTGGAGGAGGGCATGACAATCCACTCCAGTATTCTTGCTTAGAGAATCCCATGGACAAAGGAGCCTGGGGGGCTACAGTCCATGGGGTCCATGGTGTCGCAAAGTTGGACACAACTGAGCTGACAGACACACACACAGGAGGAAGAAGTAGATGCAGCAGCCAGAGAACCCCAGAAGCACCAGAGACCTGGCTCTGGTGGGGGTGGTCTGGGTCTGAGCCCTTCTGAGGAAGACACTGGGGTGGGTGAGTCTTCAACAGAGCATAACCATTCACAGTCAGAAACCTGAGGCTCCGGGAGTTAAGGGTGGGGATACAGGCCTCCCAGCTGGCACCAAGGGCTACTTTGAGGGAAGCATGAGACCCAAAGTCTAAGTGGGAGGGGTCAGGGGCAGGGCAGGGCAGGGCTGCACCAGAGGTCAAAATGGGCAATGGAGGCAGAACCTGAGGCCATCTGCAAGCGTTCAGGCTGATGGAGAGGAGGACTGACCAAGGAGGGTAAATAGGCAATGCCCCCAACAGCTGATTGTGAAGTCACTCAGTCATGTTCGACTCTTTGCAACTCTGTGGACTGTAGCCTACCAGGCTCCTCGGTCCATGGGATTTTTCAAGCAAAAGTACTGGAATGGGTTGCCATTTCCTTCTCCAGGGGATTTTCCCAACCCAGGGATCGAACCCAGGTCTTCCACATTGTAGGCAGATGCTTTACCATCTGAGCCACTAGGGGAGCCAACAGCAACATCCCCCCAAGCTGACCTGGTGCCCCAGTACTGTCCTGAGCCATAGCCCCTCATCCAAAGTTTAGATCAGGCTCCCTGACCTATCCAGCCTTGCTGCACCCAGCGCAGTGCAAGTGGCCAGCAGAGGGGCAGACTCTGTGGTGCATCAGCACCAAGGACAGCGCACGGCCAGCTCAGTCACCATTCCTGAAGAGGACCATCTGTTCGCTGCTGGAATGAACTGGAGGGACCCGGCAAGCCCAAATCCAAGCATCTGTTCACTCCAGCAGTCTGGGCCTGGGCTTGGTCTCTGGCGGAGAGACAAGCTTTTCTCCTGGGAAGGCTGACAGTGGTCCTGGCAGGGTCTGGAGTCCACCCTCATCTCCTGGGGCACCCTCCTGTGCCATACACCCTTCTCAGCCTTTCTAAACTGTCCGTGGCATGCTCTAATGCAGGGCTGGAAGCTATTCTTGGTTAGCTTCCTATCACCACATGGCTGTGCCTTTCTTAGTAACCAATTAGCACTGACCGTGATCTGAGTGCTTTGGGGTGCAAACCCCGTGACTGCCTCTGTCACGCTGTTCCATCTCCCAATCTCATGCTCAGCAATGTGGTCTTTCTCTCTGAACAGAAGCTGTTGCTACATATTCTCCTATGGAACCCAGAACTTCCTGGGGAATGTTATGTGAATAACCGATCCCCTGGGATGTGTCTCAAGTTCCTGGAATATGTAGGGGATGCTGACGGTGTTCAGGGATGGAAGATGCAGGGGGGCCAGCACCGTGCCCCAGTCCCCCACCCACCTCTCTGTTCCCTGTAATCTGCCCTGGAAACACACTGCTGACACATTGTGCTGTTTGAGTCAAAGCAGTGCAATTCCAGCTCCACACACAGCAGGCGCCCTCTTCCTTGGCACCTGTTCTCATAGACGCTGCCCACTCACCCCCTGGTGCTCCCACTCAGGAGCCTCTGCCCTGGCCATGCACCTGAGATGCTCAGGGCCTTCCCGATGTCCTGCCCCTCAGCCCTCTCAAGGCTCCCAGCCCCCTGATGGCCCAGCTCTGTCCCTCTCTCGTCACCATCCTCAAGCCAGGTCCTTCACTTCCACCTGTTCTCCTGGCCCTGTCACAACCCCAGATCCCGCTGCACACTGAGGACACCCACGACCTCTATGTTCAGCCCGCCTGATTGATGGATTCCCCAAAGCCCCCCTCAAAGTTCCAGGCCTCCCCGTTTATCACCCACAAGGGAACCTGTCCCCAGGAAGCCTGCCTGGGACTCATGGGCTGGGCAGGTGCCTCACTAAGCACCCAGCCCCACCCAGATGGATGGAGAGTCTCTCCCTCTAGAACGAGGTTCTCCATGCAAGCTCAAGTCACTTTCATCTCTGCACCCCAGGGCTTAGCACGTGACAAGGGCAACTTTCTTGGGCCACATGGAGGGCTTGCAGATGCAGCCAGGCCAGGAGATCGGGAGTGGTGTTGGTGGGAGAGTGAACTCTGAAGGAAGGCAAGTTAAGTTCAGAAACTCTGGAGCCACCACCCTCATAGGGAGGGGGGTTGCCCCACACCCGCTAATGCAACAGCAGTTTCTTTACAGCTCAAAGCCCCAGTGTACACAGAACTGCCTTGAATCACAGGAACACCCCGAAAGTGAAGTCAACTTATGCTTAACAATCTTTAAAAAAAAAAAAAAAGACATCAAAGGGAACTTCCATAAATCTAACAGTGAGTCAATAGGACTTGCTGCCCAAACACAAGCTCTCACGATCTAAACTTCTCAAATTTATGAACTCTTCTGGGGAAAAAATAATGTTCATGAAGGCTTTAAAAAAGCACATATATGAAATGGAATATTACTCAGCCATAAAAAGTGATGAAATTGGGTCATTTGTAGAGATGTGGATGGACTTACAGTCTGTCATACAGAGTGAAGTCAGAAAGAGAAATAAATATTATGTATTAATGCATATGTATGGAACCTAGAACAATGGTACAGATGAACCTTTTTGCAGGGCAGGAATAGAGACACAGACGTAGAGAACAGACATGTGGGCACAGTGGGAAAGGGAAGGTGGGACAAATTGAGAGAGTAGCATTAAGGTACATATGCTACCCTGTGTAAAACAGATAGCTAGTGGGAAGGTGCTGTATAGCATAGGAAGCTCAGCTCTGTGCTCTGTGAAGACCTAGAGGGGTGGGCTGGAGGGATGGGAGGTTCAAGATTGAGGGGGATACATGTATACGTATAGCAGATTCACTTTGTTGTTCAGCAGAAACTAAGACAACATTGTAAAGCAACTATACCCCAATAAAAAAAATATTAAAGCAGTTCATTCTCATTTGTCCACAGAATTAGTCAAATAGAAGTTCCTTCATATGCATATAATAATCATATCTTCTTTTTATACACATGTAAGTTTTATTTTGAAAAGCAGCTTTTCAAAAGTGTTTTATTACAATACACACTTACTTTGCTATAATTAAGAAAAAAGTAGATTACGCTTAAATCTACTGGCCTTATTAGCATGCATTTCTTCTCCAAGACTGTCAAACTTCCAAATAATTATTTGCAAAATGGTTATTCACAGTGAACTGCCAATCACACCAAGGGCCCCAAGCTTTCAGAGAAGTGTCATCAGATTCAACCGCCCCTGTGAAATGCACTCAGTCGCTGCCCCTCACTGCTGGGCTGCCCCAACCACTGGCTGCTGCTGTCTGCACTTGCCAGCAGTACCAGATGCCTGTGACTGACTGAAACCACCTGGGGAGGGACAACAGTCTCAGGGACCACCCCTACCCGAGCAGATCCAGAGCAAGCAGGGAAAGGACCCAAGCTCTGCTGTGGAGCTGGGTGTCTGCTGGGAGCCCTGGCTGCCAATCAGCCTCAACAAGATTGCCTCAGCATTTACTACAAGCATCCAATGGGTGAACAGGAGTGGCAAGGAAGTCCACATATAACTGAACACGTGGAGAGCTGGCTCGAGTTCTGACCTGCGGGCTGCACAGACACCTTTGCTCTCACCCCCTCCCTCCACTTCCCCAGGGCCAGCCAGAATCTTACCTCCTCTTGGGGCCACTTAGGCCTCTCTTCCTGGGTCCTGGTCTTGAAGCTCCTCTGGGCATCGGCAGGGTGCTTGGCCTCGAGGGAGGTTCAGCAACTTGGGCCTGCCCTTGTGTCTGCTGGGGCCACGGCCAGACTTGGCAAGTGGGCAGACCTCTGGGGAGTCGCTGGCCCTGGCTCTGTCCACTCCTCCACCACCTCCTGGCACTCATCCATCTCCAGATGGCATCTCTAGGTGGGCTAAGTAGCCCTGCCTGTTGCAGTCCATCCCCTGCAGGTAGCTGTTGTCCTTGGGGCAGTAGCGGATGTAATAGGTGATGCCCTCCTCTTCAGGCAGCCCTCGTCATAGTCCTCCTCCTCCGAGGTGTTGTTTACTCTAGTTGGAGCCAAAGTACCCATCAGGGCCGCCCTTCTGGGCAGGCAACGGCCTCTCAGGCCACAGGGCCGCTAGCTCCAGTCCAGTGGGCATGTACTCTTCCAGGGCTAGTTCCTCCACGTCCTTGCTCTTGGGTTCCAGGCCCGGTCTCACCCTGTGGTCCAGCAGGCTGCTTACTGTGCTCTGACGCTTCCAGTGGGCCATGGTGGGGCTCATACGGCCATCGTCACCAGGCGGCAGCCACTGCAGGGAGGAAGGATGACAGGAGAGTCAGAACCTGGCCCGTTCAGATGACAGGACACCCCACCTCAGCTGACTCCAGTGTCAGGACCATTGCATGCCCTGCCAAAGAGACATGAGGGCACCAGGGCTGGAGGAGGAAAAGGGGACCCTGGTGACTCCCCAGGACACATGCTGCTTCCCCTCAACTCCCTGCTCATTCATGACTTCTCTTTTATTTAATTGGCATACAGTTAGCTAACCATGCTGTGTTAGTTTCTGGTATATAGAGAGTGATTCAGTTATATACATATAGGTATATATATATATATATATATATATTCTTTTTCAGATCCTTTTCCATCATATATTATTACAAGATATTGAATATGTTTCCCCATCCTATACCACAGGTCTTTGTTGATTGTCTAGTTTATATATAGTAGTGTGTATCTGTTAATTCCAAACTCCCTATTTATTCCTCTCCCTACCCTTTCACCTTTGGTAATCATAGTTTATTTTCTATGTCTGTGAACCTGTTTCTGTTTTGTAAATATGTTCATTTATGTCATTTTTAGATATGATGATATTATATGATATTTGTCTTTATTTCATTTCATTTACTTAATATGGTCATCTCTAGGTCCATCCATATTGGTGCAAGTGGCATCCTTTCATTTTTTATGGTGGAGTAATATTCCATAGGATATATGTACCACATCATCTTTATTCATTCATCTGCGGATAAACATTGAGGTCATTTCTACATTTGGCTACTGTAAATAGTGCTGTACTGAACAACAGGGTACATGTGTCTTTTTTGGATATAAGCCCAGGAATGGGGTTGCTGGATCATATAATAGCTCTATTTTTAGTATTTTAAGGAATCTCTATACTGTTCTCCATAGTGGCTGCTGCTGCTGCTAAGTCACTTCAGTTGTGTCCGGCTCTGTGCGACCCCATAGACGGCAGCCCACCAGGCTCCCCCGTCCCCGGGATTCCCAAGGCAAGAACACTGGAGTGGGTTGCCATTTCCTTCTCCAATGCATGAAAGTGAAAAGTGAAAGTGAAGTCTCTGAGTCGTGTCCGACTCTTCTCGACCCCATGGACTGCAGCCTACCAGGCTCCTCCATCCATGGGATTTTCCAGGCAAGAGTACTGGAGTGGGGTGCCATTGCCTTCTCCAATAGTGGCTGCACCAATTGACATTCCCAGCATCAGTGTAAGAAGGTTTCCTTTTTGCCACACTCTCTCCAGCATTTATTATTTGTAGACTGTCTAACAATGGGCTCTCTGGCCAGTGTGAGATGGTACCCTACTGTAGTTTTGATTTTCATTTCCCTCATGATCAGTGATGCTGAGCATCTTTTCATGTGCTTGCTGGCCATCTCACTAATGACTTCATGAAGATGGTTCCTAGGTGGAAGAGCCCAGGTGACCGAGGCAATGGTCATAAGATCAGGTTATTTACTCTCAAAAAGAAAAAGAGAAGCCTTCATTCCAAAAACATGAAGCCAGGGAGGAGGTGTCCTGCCCTTCCAAGTCTAATCTGCTGCCCCTGAAGCCCATCTCCAGTCTCCCTACTGCTCCCCTCTGACTCCCAGCACACACAAGCCTCTGCTTCCTCTTTGCTCCAAACAACACCACTGACGGGATTTGCCAGGAACCGTCCAGGCTGAGTGCCACACAGACACTGGATGTGAGCCCCAGCCTCATAGGCTTGATGTGGCAGGGGTCCAGGATGAGGGGACACCAGAGAGAGGACGGCACTATGGGCCACCACAAGAGGGAACCCAGGAGGGTGCAAGGGATGTAGCTGCCACTTCAGGGGTACAGGTCATGGTACTGCAGGGCATTGCAAAGATCCCATGGGCCCAAACCAGGGAGGTCCTGAACCCCACCATCCAGAACCCTACATTTCATCCCACAAACCATAGAATCCCTGGGCAATTCTCAGCAGGCACAAGACTTACAGGATTTCTCTTTCAGCCCCTTGGAGAGACAGTGGAGGATGAGTGCCTGGGGGAAGGGAGGTCAGTGGAAACCCTCTTCCTGTCCTCTAGGGAATGTGAGCAGCTCATGTGTGGTCTTGTCTCTACAGCATCGCTAGATGCTGGCAGATCCACAGTGCTTCCCCAGAGCAGCTCACACACCAGACGCAGTCCCACAGCAGGAAAACTGTCACTGAGATGGACCCTGCAGGGTCTGAACATCCTCCTCAATCACCCCAGCCCCAAACCTGAAACTGATGGGAACATTTCAGAGACCTGCTCCCAGGGAGAGGCAAGGTGTCCAGTGTTTCCTAGAACACAGGTGACCATGAGGATGCACCAAGAGTACAGAGCATCACTTTACAGCAGACTTCCCATGTTCGCTTTGCCGCGCAGCAGAAACTAACACAACATCGTAAAGCAATTACAGTTCAATAAAGAGATGAGAGAGGAGAAAAATGAAAACGGTTATAATTTTTAAAAGGCGTAACCTTTCTGGAAAGTAATTTGCAAATGGAAATTTAAAGCCTTTCAAAAGATGTATGCCCTCTGGTCTGGCAATTCCAAATCTAGGAATGTACACTAGATAAACAATCGTGTATATGCACAAAGATATAGCCTAAAAAGGATGTCCATCTCACCATTACACTGTTTAAAATAAGGAGAAGCAAAATTATTTAATGTCCAATAACACACAATTTGTACATTACAATAAAATAGTTTGATGAGTATTACAGTCATTAAAAAGATTACAACCATTTCATGAAAAATACAATAAGTAAAATACACAGGTTGTAAAATACTATACTCATTTATGAAAATACATATCTATATTAAATAAATGAATTTGTGTAAAAAACAAAACGAATCAAGGTTACAGATGGTGGCCAGACCTACCCACTCCAAGGGTACATGTCCAGTCCCTCTCATGGGGAGTTTGTATTCCTGGAAACTGGGGCAGTGGCACAGCTCACAGGCCAGGAACTTCCGAGTGAACACTTCCTGCCCACCAAGCGGCGTGCAAACATGTCCCCTGAAACAAAGATGTGGCCTAGAACAGCCCACCTCTGTCCACATTTAAAAAATAGAAGCTCTTTCCTTCTTCAGCCTCAACAAAGAAATCCAAGTGGCCAAGTCACTGCAGCCAGTCTGCTGAAAAAATCATCTCACGCCCTACTCCATACTGTCCAACAGTGATGGCATTTTATACACATGACATCAGGTCTTTTCACTCAAGATATGTCTCCCTGTTTATTCAAGCCTTAAATGTCAACAGCACTGTGGATTTCTACATAGCTGTAGACACAGGAAGCTTATTCTAAGACATGTGTTTTTGTAGCCATGGGGAACAGATTTTTCTCTTATATATCTGTTCAGTTCAGTTCAGTTCAGTCACTAAGTCGTGTCCGACTCTTTTCGACCCCGATGAATCGCAGCACACCAGGCCTCCCTGTCCATCAACAACTCCCGGAGTTCACTCAGACTCACATCCATCGAGTCAGTGATGCCATCCAGCCATCTCATCCTCTGTCGTCCCCTTCTCCTCCTGCCCCTAATCCCTCCAGCATCAGAGTCTTTTCCAATGAGTCAACTCTTCACATGAGGTGGCCAAAGTACTGCAGTTTCAGCTTTAGCATCATTCCTTCCAAAGAACACCCAGGGCTGATCTCCCTTAGTTACTGGTACATTAAAAAAAAAAAAAAAACAAAGAAAAACTCTGATCTTGTATCAGTCTTTTTATTTATTTATTTTTGACTGTGCTGCATCTTACTGCGAGGGCTTTTCTCTAGTTACAACGAGTAGGGGCTACTCTCTAGTTGCAGTGCATGGGCTTCTCACTGCATCGCAGTGGCTTCATTTGTTGGGGAGCATGTGCTCTAGGGTTCATGGGCTTCACTAGTTGAGGCATGTGGGCTCATTAGTTTTGATTTCCAGGCTCTAGAGCACAGGCTCAATAATTGAAGAACATGGGCTTAGTTCCTCCACAGCATGTAGGATATTCCTCGATCAGGGAACAAACCCATGTCTCCTGCAATAGCAGGCAGATTCTTTACCACTGGATCACCAGGGAAGCCCTAAAAGCCCATTTTGAAATTCTAATACTTATAGTTGACCATTTCTCTTTTCCAGCATTCTGTCTGGCTGCCCTGGCCTTTCAGTTACATGATGGAGGTACTGAGGCATCCCTGACTTTTTCCCAGTTTTGGGAAAAACTTTTTCCCAGTAATGAAAATGCCTTTACTTTTTAAAAATTTTCATTGTAGTTGCTTCACAGTGTTGTTAGTATCTGCTGTACAGCAAAGTGAATCAGCTACACGTTTACATATACCCCCTCTTTTTGGATTTCCATTTAGGTCACCACAGAGAACAGGACTGTCATGCAGGCTTCCCAGATGGTGCTAGTGGTAAAGAACTAATCTCCCAGTGCAGGAGACATAAGAGATGGGGGTTCGATTCCTGGGTCAGGAAGATCCCTGGACGAAGGCATAGCAACACACTCCAGTATTCTTGCCTGGATAATCCCATGCACAGAAGAGCCTGGCTGGCTGCAGCCCACAGAGTCAGAGAGTCAGACATGATTGAAATGACTGAGCACTCACACAAAGTGAAGTGAGTCAGAAGGAAAAAACAAATATCTGTTAAGGAAAATGCCCTTATTTTTTAACCAGGGCTGGTCCATGGTAAGGTAGGCATGACCCTCACCTCAGGTGCAAGATTTAACAGGGTGTCAAAGGCTCCAGTCCATGGGGTCGCCGAGGGTCGGACACAACTGAGTGTGTCCGACTTTTCACTTTTCACTTTCATGCATTGGAGAAGGAAATGGCAACCCACTTCAGTGTTCTTGCCTGGAGAATCCCAGGGACGGGGGAGCCTGCTGGGCTGCCGTCTATAAGACTGAAGTGACTTAGCAGCAGTAGCAGCAGCAAAAAACTCAGGAATCAAAACAGATACAATTTTAATGCAAGACTTTTTTTAAAAAACTAAAAATTAATGCAAAATCATCCATGATGAACAAGATATTAAAATGTTCAAGACAAGATTGATTATTACTGATTTGTTTCTTTGGGCTTCAGGCTCCAATAGGGCTTGGCTGGCCCCTGTGAATGAAACTTTTTTTTTTTCCTAAGTTTTCCCCATTACAGACTTCCCTGGTGGTTCAGTGGTAAAGAATCCACCTGCACAATGCAGGAGACATAGGTTCGACCCCTGATCTGGGAAGATCCCACCTGCTGTGGAACAACTAAGCCCAGGAACTGCAACTACTGAAGCCTGAATGTCCTAGAGCCTGTGCTCCGCAACAGGAGAAGCACTTGCAAGAAGAAGCCCTCACACCATGCTGGAGAGTAGCTCCTCCTCACTACAACTAGAGAAAAGTCCATGCAGCAATGAAAACCCAACGCAGCCATAAATAAATAACTAAATAAATAAAATTATATACAAAAAAGAACCCACTTTCCAATGTAGGGGACTAAGGTTCAATTCCTGGTTGCTGCTGCTAAGTCGCGTCAGTCGTGTCCGACTCTGTGCGACCCCATAGACGGAAGCCCACCAGGCTCCTCTGTCCCTGGGATTCTCCAGGCAAGAACACTGGAGTAGGTTGCCATTTCCTTCTCCAATGCATGAAAGGGAAAAGTGAAAGTGAACTCACTCGGTCGTGCCCGACTCTTAGCGGCCCCATGGACTGTAGCCTAGCAGGCTCCTCTGCCCATGGGATTTTCCAGGCAAGAGTACTGGAGTGGGGTGCCATTGCCTTCTCCAAATTCCTGGTTGGGGAACTATTAATAAGATCCCATATGCCAAGAGGCAATTAAGCCCGTGCCCCACAACTAGAGAAAGCCCACAAGCTGCAACAAAGAACTGTCACGGCCAAAATTAAAAGCAAAGTTTTCCCCCATTAAATACAGTGCTGTTGTCGGCTTTTCCAGTGCTTGATGGTGCAAACCATTCTCTCGTCCGTGAATGCAAATGGAAGGACCCAGGCTGGCTGCCCAGGACGGAGGTCTCATTGTTGAAGGTCTGCAGAATTAACCTATGGCACACTTGTGGTGTAAGAGAAAGTCTATTAAAGATGAAGCCAGGAGGTCCTTGTTTCAATTCAGACTTCCATTTACTGTCAGACCCTGAGCATTATATTTAATGAACAGATGGATGGCCTGCCCATCCTGGGAAACTGGAAATGATGGTCCTGACTGCTGGGCTTGAACAGGAGTGAACAGGAGAGCAACCCACACCGGCCTCAATCCTATGAACGCTTTTTTTCCCTACTATCTACAAGGAGTGGAGAAACATTTTTTTTTTACTCTCTCAGCCGCACCACACGGTATATGGGATCTTAATTCCTTGACCACAGATTGAACTCAGGCCCCCTGCATTGGCAGCGCTGTCTAAACCGCTGGACTGCCAGGGAAGTCCTGAGAAACATTTTAAGTGAAACATGAAGAGAAGGCAGTAGAAACCCTCTATTAAGTATTATTTAATGGCTATATAATGTTTCCTGTCCCAATAAATGTCGTCTGACTCTTCCCCTATTAAATACACGAACTGTGTCTTATTTTTGTGTAATAAATAGTGTCTTGGTGTTTCCGTAAGGATATGCTCCAGGCCTTTCTCTGCCCTCCAGGACTTTAACCAGGACCCTTAAAACACTTTTTTTTTTTTCCAATGCGAGGTCCGGTCCTCAGAAAAGGCCTAGGAGGTATGGGGCCAGCAAAGTGTTCACCACCTCTGTGATGGGGGCTGTAGGCAAACATGTTGAGGGTCTCTGCTTATATATATAATTGAAATATACTTGATTTACAATGTTGTATTAGTTTCTGCTGCACAGAAAAGTGATTTAAGGTCTATATATATATTTTTCATATTCTTTTCCATCATAGTTTATCACAGGATATTGAATACAGTTCCCTGGCCTACACTGTAGGACCTTGTTGTTTATCCATCCTAGATATCATAGTTTACATCTGCTAACCCCAAACTCCCAACCCTCCTCCCCCCACCCTCCTTGGCCCCACAACTCTGTTCTCTGGATCTGTGAGTCCATTTCTGTATTGTAGATAGGTTCATTTGTATCACATTTAAGATTTCACATATAAGTGATATCATATGGTATTTGTCTTTCTGTCTGACTTACTTCACTTAGTATGATAATCTCTAGGTCCATCCATATTGCTATATGCCCATGGGCCCTGCGTGGGCACATTGAGGCAGCTCTGCCTTCCTTATTGTTGTTTTCAGTCACTCAGTCATGTCCAACTCTTTGCAACCCTATGGACTGCAGCATGCCAGGCTTCCCTATCCTTCACTATCTCCCAGAGTTTGCTCAGACTCGTGTCCATTGAGTCAGTGATGCCATCCAACCATCTCAGCCTCTGCCTTCCTTGGGATGCAACTGACACCTCCTCCCTCCCCCTCCCTCCCTTCTGACACTCCCCCTCCCCAGTTTCCTTGCAGGGTGCTCCCTCAAAAACATCCACACATATTTAATCCTGTCTTGGGTCTGCTTCTCAGAGGACCTGACCTAACACAGTTCCTTACAGGAAACAAAACAGAATAAAAGTGACATACACAAAAAAACAAACTCCAATACCCTTTAGAAAGCACAGAACCAAAGACACAAGTATATTTATGGGTAAATTTACAATAAAAGTTCTAAGAAAATATGAGAGGCAGTGACTATTGTCGCAGGAAGGTGAGAAGCTTACATCAGCTGACTGCCCAACCTCAAGACTTTCTGAACATTTTTTTTTTTTTGTCAAAATAATCCTCAAGCAAAAAAACAACAGCATAAGGCAAATAGTTTAGCCTACTATGCTACATCACTTCAGTTGTGTCCAACTCTTTTGCGACCCCATAGAACATAGCCCACCAGGCTCCTCTGTCCAGGGGATGGAGTGGGTTGCCATGCCCTTCTCCAAGGTATCTTCCCAACCCAAGGATTGAACTCATGTCTCTTTATGTCTCCTGCACTGGCAGGCAGGTTCTTTACCACTAGCACCACCTAGGTCCTGATACATGACTATTAAACACCCTGGCAACCCCAGCCAGGTAGATAGACCTTGCCAGCCGCCCGAGGCCTCCCTAATGCTGCTCAGACACCAAGACCTCACCCTGTGTGCCCTGACCACCTTGCCTGTGTGGTCATCACTGCCTCACTTCTCCTTAATCATTTTCCACTGAGCACCCAGCCCTCAACATTGATTACGTCACCTTCAACCCATCGGCTTCTATTTCTCTATTTACCCTTGCAATCTATTCACTGCAGACACTGAATCATTTGTCAGGAGGGCATTTCCCTTGATTGAGATTTTGATGACTGTCCCTACAGCTGAGAACATCCCCTGACCTCTGCACTCCAACAGACTGGTGGTGGGAAATGGAGGCTGAGTCGGGTTCAGATTAGAATCCGGAGGCAAACGACTTTCCTGGCAACGTGGTGCCCTTCCTCAAGAGGCAGGAGCTCTGGACACCACTCTCTGCTACATCTCTGGCATCAGCACCACCACCCAAGGTGTCCATTCATGCATCCACATGCTGGACCCCTTCTTAACACAGAAACCCCCTCACCTGCTGCAGGGCTGCCCAGTGCTGCAGCTCGTACAGGGAAGCAAGACAAACAATTCAGTCTTTTCTGTTATTTACCAAAGTTCAAAAAATCATTCTCCAAAGGTGACCAAATAGGTTTTTTTTTTTTCAATATCATTCAGAAGTTACAGAAAACTCTAATTTGAAAAGATACATGCACCCCAGTGCTCACTGTAGCACTAGTTACAAAAGCCAGAACAAAGAAGCAACGTAAATGTCCATCAACAGAGAAATGGGTGAAAAAGATGTAGCACCTATACACAATGGAATATTACTCAGCCATAAAGAGAATGAACTAATGCTACTTGCAGCCACGTGGATGGACTTAGAGATGATCGTACTAAGTGAAGTTAAGTCAGAGAAAGACAAATACCGTATGATATCACTTATACAGGGCTTCCCAGGTAGCGCTAGCGGTAAATAACCTGCCTGCCAATGTAGGAGACATAAGAGACAAGGGTTTGATCCGAGTCAGGAAGATTCTCTGGACGAGGAAATAGCAGCCCACTCCAATCCATCTGTAATGCGGAAGACCTGGGTTCAATCCCTGGGTTGGGAAGATTCCCTGGAGAAGGGAACGGCTACCCACTCCAGTATTCTGGCCTGGAGAATTCCATGGACAGAGGAGCTTGGCAGGCTACAGTCTATGGGGATGCAAAGAGTCAAACACAACTGAGCAACTTTCACTTTTCACATTTTTCTAATATTCTTGCCTGGAGAATCTCATAAACACAGGAGCCTGGTGGGCAACTGTCCGTAGGATTACAGAGAGTCAGACACGACTGAAGCAACGTAGCATGCACGAACACATAACTTATATGTGGAATCTAAAAAAAGTTACAAATTTATTTACAAAACAGAAACAGACTCACATACATAGAAAACAAGCTTATGCTTACTAAAGGAGAAAGGGAAGAGGGATAAATTAGGAGTTTGGAATTACCATATACACACTACTATATATAAAATGGATAATCAGCAAGGGCCTCCTGTATAGCACAGGGAACTCTACTCAATATTGTTAATAACCTACAATGGAAAAGAATCTGAAACAAAATAGATAACATGTATAAGTGAAGCACAGTGCTGTACACCTGAAACTAACACAACATTGTAAATGATCTATACTTCAATTTTTAAAAAAATAACTCCAGATTTAAACTTCCTAGATGCATTTCAATCTGCTGCAGTTTTTCCTCTTGCTGATGTCCAAAGTGTCCCATCTTTGGTCTCTTCAAGTCCCAGATCCTTTTAATACCATTCCAGTGGGTCTGAAGGTTCCTCTGCTCTGACAAAATATTCCAGGTACAACTTGTACAGTTCCTATTCTTGACCCAGAATCTGCCATTTTTCCGAGGAGTCCTAGTTTCCTTTAGCAGAAAACTGAATTTCAAACCCACCATCAAGGGGCCTGGGTATCTTTCTGCTGTTGGTGAGGCCACCATTTCCAGGCCTCTCTGGGTAATAGAGCTGATCAGAGGAGATAATATTTAATGGGGAGAAAGTCTCAGTTTTACAAGATTAAAGAGTTCTGAACATGGATGGTGGTGATGGCTGCAAACAACATGAATGTACTTAATGCCACAGAACTGAACGCTTAAAAACAGTGAAAAGAGTCAATTTCATGTTGTATTTTACCACAGTTTTTTAAAAAAAAGCACTGAATACATGTGATTTATACAGTTTTCACACAAACAGTAGGATACAAATTTTATTCCAGTTCTCACAGGCTATAAACTAGGAACACTGGAACATATCCAGGGACATATGACAAAGTGCAAAAAAAATTATATGTTGAATTGGTTCATAGTGCTTTTCAGGTATATTATATACTTCTGCTCTGTATGTTTATTCTATTAATTATTGAGAGTTTGATATTGAAACTCCAGCCAAAAATCTTAATTTAGCTACTTAAAAATTGTAATATACAGTGGAACTATATATAACTTTGTTCTGTATTTTCCAAGTCTCCTGTAAATGTGTTATCATACTTTCAAAATTTTTTAAATAAAAGAGAAATATATAAATACAAAGCATTGAAAATTTTTTCCAATAAGCGAGTCCCACACAAAAGTTAACACTGACCAGGAAATGAGGGTGGTACCCAAACACTTCTAACAAGACTCTCCTTCACTAGTGAGCAACTGTGGGTGAGGATGAACTAAATTTGTTTCAATGTTACTTTGCAATCAGCTTCAAAGTTTTTAGGACAAATACTAAATCATTCAGCCTAACTATTTAATAAGCAGAGCTGTTAGGTATTTCTTTTGTCCTGGAGACTATGTGAAATTAAGGCAAAATGAAGGGTGCTGTGATCTGAGAAAGTTTAGGATCCTAAGGAAGGTTCTGGTTTCACCTTAACTAACTCCATTGCCATATGATCCAGCAACCCCACTCCTGGACATATACCTGGTTATAATAGCACTATTCTCAATAACCAAGACCTGTATAGCACAGGGAACTACATTCAACATCCTGTGATAAACCATAATGGAAAAGAACATGAAGAGAATGTATACATGTGTATAATTGAGTTACTCTGCTGTATAGCAGAAATTAACACAGCATTTGTAAGTCAATTACACATCAATAAAATGGAAAAAAAAATCAATTCCATATCCTATGTGGCTTCAGAAGAGCAGCTCAGTTCTACTGAGATTTATGTGCAGGACCCAAGACGGTGTAGCTCCAGGACTTAGTGCAGTGCCCTCTGGGAAGCAGCCCTCCCAGGGCCCCCACACTCCATCCAGCCAGCCAGCAGTGGGCAGAGCCAGGCAACAAACCCACTGTGTGATGTGTGAGTCCAGCCATGGCGGTCACCTGGAGGGGCTGCCATCCTGCGGAGGCCAGTGCACCTGGGCTTGACCCTCTGGACGCAGCCTCAGGCCCCAGCCCACGCAGCTGGGGAAGGAGACAGAATGTGCCAGCAGACAGATCCCAGCCCAGGTCCCCCGCATTGACCACACCACTTCTGACACCCCTGCAGGCAGGACCCAGCTGTCCCCTTGGCTGGGCACACTGGGCACAGGCTCAGATGGCCTCGAGGCCAGTGCCCGGCACACACAGGTGTGTCCTGTGTGCACCGGAGCCTGCTCTCCTGCAGGCACAGCCAGGAGGAGCTGAACAGCACTTGACCATTGATCAACTTCTTCCTCTTTCTGCATAAATATCCCTGTCTGTCAGATGCACACTGCCATCATGCCCATTTCAGACAGGAAGGAGGTGAGACTGAGGCTCAGAAAGGTGGGGGCTTCCATGGGGCGCCAGAATGAGCGGGAAGACAAGTCAGGATCTGTCTCTGCCTCGGGCCCCCCTTGTCCTTGCTCTGTCACCAGCCCTCAACCCTTGCTGCTACCTGCCCTTGCTCATCATCACCAGATCCCCAACCTGCCCCCGTCCAGGTCCTTCTCTGCTTCCCTTTCACTCCCCTTGGCATCCACCAGCCCACCTGCCCAAGGGCTCTGTGAACACTGACCACTCCCACCCTCTCTTTGCGTCCTGACTCTCATCCCCGGGGGCTGAGCTGTGAAGAGGAACTCACGGGTACCTGACGTGCTGGGCCATGGGCGTGATTACCTTGTGCCAGGAGCTGCCTGGGACACCAAGGGATGAGGTGGCCTGTGTGCTAACCCGGCCACCGACCACGTCCACAGTCTCAGGACCAGCCAGGGTGCTCTGCTCCATGCATGTGTGCATGCAAAGACACTTCAGTCAGGTACTACTCTTTGTGACCCCATGGACTGTAGCCTACCAGGTCCCTCTGTCTGCAGGTTTCTCCAGGCAAGAATACTGAAGTGGGTTGCCACTCCCTCCTCCAAGAGATCCTCCTGATCCAAGGATCAAACCTGAGTCTCTTGCATCTCCTGCATTGGCAGGCGGATTCTTAACCTAAACAAGTCATCTAGAAACCATTCACTTAAATATGGACGTATATGTGGTTTTTTCAGGTTCTTTTCACATTTAGTTTATTACAGAGGGCTGCACAAGATCCCTTGTGCTGTACAGTGGGTGCTTTTTTATTATGTTTTTATAAATAGTAGAGTGTATATGTTAATCAGAACCAGCTAATTTCTCCCTGCTCCCCCATCGTTTTTCCTGTTAGGAAAGCCTGTTTCTGTTTCTGTGAGCATGTTTCTATTTAGTAAAGTTCATTTATATCTATTTTTAGATTCTGTCTAGAGGTGACATCACGATACTTGCCTCTGCCTCTCTTACTTCAACTTAGTATCATCTCTTTAATACTTTCCTGTGGCTGGAAATGGCATTCTTTCATCTTATTCATGGCTGAGTAATACTGTATCGTGTATAGGTACCCATTTTCTTTATCCACTCATCAGTCCTTCTTCTCTTAGGCTGCTTCCGTATCTTAGCTAGTGTACACAGTGCTGCCATGATCATTGGGGTGCAGGTGTTTTAAAATTTTGGTTTTCTCTGAATCTATGCCCAGATGTGAGATTGCTGGGTCACATGGTACTTCATGTTTAGTTTTTCAAAGAACCTTGGCTGGCATTGTTCTCCCTAGTGGATGTAAATTCCCAACAACAGTGTAGGATTCACTTCTCTTCACACCATTTCCAGCATTCATTGCTGTAGATTTTTTGAGATGGCCATTCTGACAGGTGTGAGGTGACACTTCATTGTACTTTGACTTATCTCTCTTAAGAATTAGTGTTGCTGAGTATCTTTTCATGTTTTATGGCCTTTTATGCCTTCTTCGGAGAAATCTGACTCATTTTTTAAACTGGGTTATTTAAAGAAAAAAATATATTGACCTGCACTAGCTGTTCGTGTGTTCTGGAGATGAATTCCCTGTGGGTATCTTTGTTTGCAAATGTTTTTTTCCCATTAGGAGGGTTGTCTTTCTCTTTCATTTATGATCTTTCTGTGCCAACGGTTTTAAGGTTAATTGGGTCCCAAGTTTATTGCATTCAGAATTTGCTATTTTTATCAAAGCATGTTCTGCTTGTTTTCAAGTTTCATGGCATCCATTTTTCCATTTAGATCTTTAATCTATTTGGAGTATATTTTTGTGTATGGTGTTATGAAGTATTCTAATTTTATTCTCATTTTCCTCCTAGAACCTGCACACTATCCTCCACAGTGAGTTGAAAGTCACTCAGTCGTGTCCAACTCTTTGCAACCCTATGGATTATAGTCCATGGAATTCTCCAGGCAGAATACTAGAGTGTGTAGCCTTTCCCTTCTCCAGAGGATCGTCCCAACCCAGGGATCGAACCCAGGTCTCCCACATTGCAGGCAGATTCTTTACCAACTGAGTTATCAGGTAAGTCCTCCACAGTGGCTGTTCCCAATTTCTATTCCCAGCATCAGTGTAGGAGGGTTCCCTTTTCTTCTTCTCTTCTCCAACATTTGTTTGTAGTTTTTCAGTGGCCATTCTGACCCATGTGAAGTGATACCTTGTTGCAATCTTGAGTTGCATTTCTCTAATATTTAATAACATTGACATCTTTTCATGTGATGTTTTTTAAAATGTGAGCTAAATCTACCGCTTGACATTGACTCCTTGACCATCTGCCTTGTTTTGAACTCTCTTCCGCTGACCCCCGCTAGGATATTTCCGGCGCAGGTGTTTTTTTACCACAGCCCCAAAGGCCTTGTAAGTATTAAGTGCCCATCAGCACAGGCTTAAGTTGTTTTGCAAAGTGCCCACAAGGTGGCAGCATTTCTTCATGCCCCTTTTTTCTTCTTGTCATTTGTTATTTTATACTGGAGTCGAGTCGATTTCTGATGTTGTGTCAGTTTTAGGTGTACAGAAACTTGATTCAGTAATCTATAAACATCTATTCTTGTTCGGGTTTTTTCCCCCCATATAGGTGATTTCAGTGTGTTCAGTAGAATTCACAGGGCTATTCTTTAGGCCCTTTTTGATCATCTATTTGATATGAATTAGTGTGTATATATGTCAATTTCAAACTCTAAATTGATGCCTCCCCACTAACATTTTCTTATAAATTGGTTTCCTACATTTGAGCCTATTTTGTAAGTTAGTTCATCCGTATGAATATACAGCTTCCACCTGTAAGTAATACAATATTTGTCTTTTTCTGACTGACCTCCTTCCGTTGCTGGCCAACATCTTGGCCTTCTCTGCCCACCGAAGCCGAATGAAAACCAGAGAGGCAGAATTTGGAAGAAACAGAATAGTGGCTTTTATTCTCAGGTAGTGGAGAGGGGAACACAGCATGCTCCTGCCTCAACAACTGTGTCCCTAAGGCAGGTGCTCACAGTCAGGAGGAGTCAGGAGCCGGTGATGAGGAAACAAAGGTGACAGGACCATGATTTCTTCCTCTTGCATCATTTCAAAGGCAGTCATAAACTGGCATCAGTAACCCGTAACTGCATTGGGCAGTCTGGTGGCTCTGAGGCCTTCTTTCTGACATGTAACTACAAGGGGAAGGCTGTTGTAAACATCAGATAGAGGATGTATTTAGCACAGAGTCAAGTGAAGTGTGGCTCCTGCAGAGTTAGGGTGCAGAAAAGCAAACTTAGTTACAGACATTCAGAACCAGGAGCAGTTAAAGTAAAACAAACTAGGAATGTTCAGGCCTGCTCACTGTTCTTTATCTTCTTTGCTCTCAGAGCAGTGAAAAACAAAAACTCATTCCTCTTTTTTCCTTTTCACTGCACAATTCCCCCATCAGTTTATTCCCTCCTAACAATGGAGGAAGGGAAATACGTCATTCTTGTCTGGCTGAGGACAAACTTCAGTTTTGCTCCGTTTGAAAATCACCAGCTGTTCAGCCCAGGAACCATCTATCTCCTACTTCAAATCTTCCTTGAGACGTGAACCCCAAGAAACCTTTATTGGGGTGATAAGGGACAGACGGCAGTCTTCTCTAACTTCTTTAATGCTGTTGGGGTCATGGAGCTCTCACCCTGTTCTATTAAGTGGCCCCAAGGTGACTTTTGTGGTTATTCCTGCTGGATCTGTCTGGAGGAGTGGCTGTAATCTCTTTGGGGGCATGGGTTTTCTTTGCACATCATCTTTATCTTGATGTGAATCTGTGTCATCTGGAGAGACAAAATGAAACAGATATTTAGAAAAAAAAAAAAAAACAGAGGCATAGATGAGTAAAACTGTTACTGCAGCTAGGGATCAAAGCCAAGAGTAAGAACCAAGTCTTGTTTGATGACAATTTTGATTGTGTTCCAGACATAGTCAGTGCTTGGGTCATCCTGTCCAAAGGGATGGAGCCATTTGGACTCAGTAGTAGTTGGAGGAATGACAATCTCAACATTAACAGACAAAATAGAAAAAATTAAGCTTGAATCCTAATTTAGATTTAACACTTCAAGGAGACTTGTAGCCAGGTAGCCAGTTGTCTAGGTTTATTTAAGTAGGTCTTAACCTTTAAAGTGGCTATTGATCATTACACATGCATTTTTTTTCTGTGCAACATACAGTCCAGAGCAATTTCTCTTTCTACACATGTAAGAGTTATAAGAAGAGACCTTTAAAAAGTGGAGTGCTTTCCTGGTGGCTCAGACGGTAAAAGCGTCTGCCTGCAATGCAGGAGACTCGGGTTCAATACCTGGGTCAGGAAGCTCCCCTGGAGAAGGAAATGGCAATCCACTCCAGTACTCTTGCCTGGAAAATTCCATGGACGGAGGAGCCTGGTGGGCTGCAGCCCATGGGGTCACAAAGAGTCGGACATGACTGAGCGACTTCACTTTCTTTTTCTTTCTTTAAAAAGTAAGGCTGTAGTTATCTGCTGCTTTTATTTTTCGAATGGCTGACAGTATCCTAAGTCTAACACAGGTCAGAAAACTCAAGTTGTTAACAATACAAGGACTTGTCTGAAATCACACCATAGTGTCACCTAATCAGTTTTTTAACTACTCTATGTTGATTTTAACCATAATTTTTCCTTAAATAGCCAAAGCGACTGTCACTGTCAATGATGTTAATGTTTCTCTAGGTACAAGAGAAGATGCAAGACTCAGGGCTTACAAAAAATCTCCTCCTGAAAGTGTTTAACTATCTGAAGGCGTCTTCTGCCAATTTTTCCAGAGCATAGAGTGCCTCATTCCTAATTTCCACCCTGAATTCCTTTCAGGGGTTATTGAAGGTCAGCAGCTTCAGTGGCCATGATTTAATTTCTGTAGAGATAGATGGCAAGTGCCAATTGGCTGAGCCCCTTCAGGTTCATGAAGCTGACTATGGTTTGAGGGCATGACATGACCATTTTGTCCCATGGTGCTAAGAATGCTCATTCCCAAGTCTTATGAAGATTTTGTTGATAGGCCACTAAATGTGCTGTCACTGGACAAGGCCATAAAACAGTATTCAAAATTCTCTGGACTACCTGTGCTTCTGAATCTCTTGTGGTCCAGGAAAATATTTATTCCCTTTTGTTCTTTTTTCCCATATCTAGAGTTACACTGTTGCAATTACTGACCTTATATGGGACTGTATACTATCATTTTATCAGTGACTCGGTCAAATAGTTGGTAACGTAAGGGACCACACTATGAAACAGGCAATATACAAAACAATATGAAACAAAATAGCTAGCAGTTAATAGTAAGGCCATAAATAAGAACTTAAGAACTTCCATTAGGTGTAGCCCAGTATATACCAAAGTCATCTGACTTAGCTTGTTCTGTACCAATCCTTATTTCTTAGGGAAACTATATATATTGACATTGTCCATAAGGCACCCAGCCTGTTTTCTAGTATTACTAGACTGATTATCCTTAGTATGATTTAACTGTTCCAAGCATAGAGGAGGCTTTAAAATGTAAATTACCATAGCCTAATGTTAATAGCCTCATGGCTTCATTTAAATGCTTAGTTATGAACCAGGTATTTATATTACAATATGTACTTGCTAGTTTATAAGCAGTTGGTATGCATCAAGGTTTCTTGTTCAGATGACCAAGGCCTGCTATGTGTAAGTCTGGCTGACAAACCTTTACAGCATTTAGATTTAAGAGCCTCATACAGCCTTCTGTGTCCAAGCTAGCTATGCTCACTGCATGACAGGCCAATGGATTTGAGAGATGAGGTGTTGAGGCAAGGAAGAGAATTAAATTGGGGAGCCAGCTAAGAAGATAACAGGCTAGCACCTCAAAATAACCACCTTCTCAGAGCCTGGTTGCTAGGTTTTTTTATTGGGTGGGGGGAGGTAAGGAAACATAGTAAAGTAAAAAGACTATTCAATGCTTGCAACTGTCCCCTAGAATGGGAAGGCAGGGGAATGAGTTAAGTTTTACTTCTTTACAGTCCTTCACAGGTGGGTGGCTCAGGCTGCAGGCCATACGTAATGCTTACAATAACAAAAAGGGTTAAAGTCACAGAAGCAGACCCAGTATAAATTTAAAACTAACCCTTCCAGGTTACAACTCCCCCTCTCAATGTCCATCTCACCATCTTGTGAGAGAAGGGGGTCCATTTTGCCTGTCTTCCTGGGAGTGCCTGCCATTAGTGCTGGTGTTTTTAAATGTCAAGACTAGTCTTCCTCTGTTCCTCTTGGAAGAGAAGTTTACCCCTGCAAATTTAGAAATACTGAACTTCAAACATAAAAGGCAGCATCTCAAGCTAAGAAATTTAGCATCTTTCTACGCATGGGAAGATGCAAGATTCTGGGCTCATTAAATCATAGGTAACTGGGGCCTGTAATCCTGCATTCTCAGTTTCATCTAGGTTCACCATAGGGAGTAGTTGGAGTGGCTGTAGTTGAATGAAGGCCAGGGGGCAGGCATTCCCCTTTCTCAGGGCCCGCTGACTCACACTGAAAGGCTGCAATCGCTCATTCCATGCCTCAGGTCTTTCCTTCTTGGTCATGAATAACCATTATCTGGAAAACATTTCATGATTAACTTTAGTCCCAAGGCGCTGGAAAGTTCATCCCAATAGAGTCAAAAAATTTTTGATGTCACACCAGGTGTTAAGTTTTGGACCAGGCCCAATCAATAACTAAAAATTTCTGGATTCTAACTGTAATCCAGGAGACATTATCCCTTGTTGTTTCTTCCCATACCTAGAACCACACTATTACAATTATTTTCTCAAAATGTTTAGTCATATTAGTTTTGTTGGAGGCCTGATTTACACACTGGTTACTGTTAAGAGATAACAATCTAAATTAAACAGGATATAAGTCATACAGACAATGACATAGTACAGCATAGACACACAAAGCACAATCTGAAAACAAAGAGCAAATTCACTAATGATTGGTGTAACTAGTTATAATCCAGTTATAATTGTTGAGTGACCAAAGGAGCCATAACTGATTTAATGAGCTATCTGCAATTTCACTGTACTGGCCATGCACACTTATGCACGACTTAATCTCTGAGACAAGCATATGTTACTAGCACGATCAACCAGGTACAGAGAAAAAGACAGATGTTCCAAAAGGTATAATCTACCAAACTACTGCAAGTCATAATTAATTGAAGGAGTTTTACATACACCTGGAAAACACAGATTTAAATCAATAATTCTTTAAGATAGAAACCATATTCAACCGTATTTAGCAGTTTACTCAGTTCTATGTAACTAATCCTTTTTGTTAACAGCTTTAGGAAATCATCAGTTTTCTCAATAGAATTCTTCAATTATTTTTACTCAGTTCATTAGAATGTTCTAAAAGTCAGAAACTTGTAAAGTCCTGTTTATATGAAGAGGAAACATTTTGCAAAGACATTAGAGTAAAACCATAACTGTGTATATTAACAAAAGACTTAAGGAAGCAAGTTTATATCTGATTACTGCTGTGCCATACAACACCTTCATAACAAAAATTATGACTAATAATATTTTATCAGGACATATCAGATTCTTAGGAACTCCAAACAATCTCTAGAATATCTGTACCATTTACTATAAAACTTATTTATTGGAAAACACTTCCTTTATAGTTTAACACACCAAATGAACTTGATTAGTTTAGTATCTCCCTTTGGGGTCCCTCAGGGGCCCTTTGAAGCACTCCAAATTTAGTTAGAGGTCAAAGGAACTTTATTATAATTTGATCTTGGAAGCCCTGTCAAAGGAACACCCAAACATTTTAAAATACAGCAGGGGCATAGGTCACTGTGAAACTTAGCCAAAGTGACAATAACAGAGGCAAATACAGATTATTTAAAAGGTAAATAAATTTGAAATCTGTTATGAAAGACAGTTTAGCATCTTCAGAAAACTTGTCTGTTTTAACAGAGAAAAACCGAATTTCCGTTTTACACCAGCTTAAAGGTTCATTTACTGAATTAATAACTTATTTTAGGCTTAGTCAATCCTGACTGATCACCTACAAAACCCTTACTGGGGTCCATTTTCTACAAACCTTTCATCACTTATTTCAGCACAACTTTAAGTTTTAAGTTTTAGAATATCTGGAAGGATCCTAAAATATATTTCTAAGAGTTTTTTTTACATTTAAATTGGGCCTCCACCCACTTGTGGGTGTATCACTTAGCTTGCTGATGTGTTACAAAGAGTGTATTGAGGCTCAAGGTCTATTGGAAACTGTCTAGTCCACCATCCTGAACCTATTCGATTATATTCAGCCTGTGTAATGCCCTTGGATTATGTCATTCTTTAAAAGATTGTGCCCTGCCCCTTTTCTTCTGTTTCATTTCCCCCCTCAGATTTTATTCTCATATTCTCATGGGAAGCAGAGGGCTGAAGGGCTACCTTCTGTAATTGCTTTAAAGCTGACTGACCCTCAGAACTCTTCTCTAATAGGGGGCCCGCCCTCGTGTCCATGGCAACGGCCTGTAAGACCTGTTGCTGCTGCTGCTGCTGCTGCTAAATTGCTTCAGTCGTGTCCGACTCTGTGCGACCCCATAGACGGCAGCCCACCAGGCTCCCCTGTCCCTGGGATTCTCCAGGCAAGAACACTGGAGTGGGTTGCCATTTCCTTCTCCAATGCAAGAAAGTGAAAAGTGAAAGTGAAGTCGCTCAGTAAGACCTGTTAAGACCAGTGAATCAGAGGAAGAGGATGGTGAAGAGGCTTCCCAGGAGGAATGTATTGAAGGGGAAGGTACCATCCCTTCCAACCCTTCTAAGGAGGCACTCTCAAAGGCTGGCTATAATGCATTTAGGAATGGAGTTCCTTTATCCATCGTACCCAAGAAAATCCCAAAGAAAATCATAACCCCAGCTGAGCCAGATGATTCAGAAGGTGGGAGAAAAAAGAGAGGGCCAAAACACAGGTAAACGTCCCCTTGACCCCCTCACTTGCCCATCTCCAGAGGGTAACCCTCTGCCCTTCTGCAGCTGGGCTGGGATTCGAAGTCTTCCCTTTAGCCGGGGAAAGAGGACAGGAAACAGAGATCGTTTGGGCTGGCTTGGTTTAGTATTTCAGCACATTTATATTATCCTGGTCTTTCCCAGGTGGTGCCAGTGGTAAAGAACCAGCCTGCCAATGCACGAAACACAGGTTAGATCCCTAGGTCGGGAAGATCCAGCGGAGGAGAGCATGGCAACCCACTCTAGTATTCTTGCCTGCAGAATCCCATGGACAGAGATGAGCATGGCAGTCTATAGGGTTGCAAAGAAACAACTGAAGCCACTTAGCACGCAAGGTCTTTCCTTTCAGTGGCTTCCAGAGAACATAAATTGCACTGTTCATCTGTGCATGATCTCTTCATCTGGGTGCCTGGCACCCCAGGGTCCTTTTCTCCCTCTGCCTGATTTCTGTTCTTTCTCCATTCCACATAGCTGGCCATGAACCTGAATAACTGCAAGTATGAAAGTGGTAAGCATCTAGCTCATCACTCACACCACTGGGCATCAGAGGATATTTTGGGCTGCAGCTTTCACTCAGAAGATGTCCCCACAATTTGCACCCAGCCCCTAGATCTCGTTAGGCTGACTTATGACCTGGACTGAGCCTCCTGGCCCAGCTACCAACAGCTGAAACATCACTGTTTCAATTACTCTCAGCACTAGAGTGGGAACCTCCAGTTAGCTGACAAGGAAAAATAACAAAATCACCATCACTCCCACCCCCTTCATAGAATTTATCAGCGATGCCAACGAGACCAGGTTAAAACCGTGTTTTCAAGGCAGGTTTTGTGGGGGCTTCAGCAATTAAAAAAAGAAGAAAAATCACCAGCTAGTTTAGTCATGTCCTCCTCTGTTTATCTCCAATGGCATCTGCGCAAGGAGTCCCCAAAGTACTAGGCTGCCAGTGTGACTCCTTCCAAATGTCAGCTCCCCAGGCCAGAAACCCTCCTACTTGAGAGAACTAACAGAATAGAGAGCCAGGCTCTAGTTTTCAGAACAGATTTTGGAAGGGCCCCAACAGCCTCACGAACTTGGAATTGTCACAGTGGTAACTAAACTGCAGAAATGAGGTAAGAACTGCCTGCCCTGTTCATCCTGCTCTCCAGTCAGGTCTGTTCCTTCCCTAAGCCAGCTACAGTCCCATGGCTTGCTGTCAGGCTGGCTCCACTCTTCATAGTTTGTTGGGCAGTCCAAATGTGCGGTCTCAAGGAGGTGGGGAAGGATGAAGGGTGGCCTGTGTACTAAATAGACTGCTCTGTCTCAGTGGAATGATTCAGGGACATGAGGAGGTTTCAGGTACAACCTCCCTAATCAGTACTTTGAATCTGACCTTTTGGAGCAGGAGATGTGAAAGTAGACAGCAAAGGGAACCTACCACAAAGGTCAGGGACAGGACAGAGGCAGAGAGGGCAAGATCCTTGTGGATGACAGGGGACTCATCTGTGGAGATCCGGCATCATCTTTTATGTACCTTGTAGCTGCTACCAGTACACCTGGATCCTATGGAGTTGAAAGAAACTGAGGAAGAGGAGGAGCTGGAGCACAGGAAGGCCCTGCTTCAAAGGGAAACTCTCATCTGAAGTCTGGGAATGTAGAGCAGCTAGCCTGCATGCTGCACCTCAGGCAACAGGGCCAGAAAAAACCACCGACTGTCAGGTGAGGGTCCCTGCGCAGGGTCTCACAGGACAAGGGAACAAGGGCTGTAGCGGAACATGGTGGTGGCCACAGCCGAGGAAGCTAATGGGATGGTCTGGCTGCGGAGTCCGGGAAAAGCCGTGTATCCTGGACCTTGGGAAAGGGTCTCTTGGCTCTTTTTGCATCTGTTCCAAAGCACGCTTGTTTCTAGTAATGACATCCAGCTACTAAGGGCTGTCTCACTTACAAGACACGAGCTCTCTATATTCCTATCTTGCAACAACCCCAAACTCATGACTGACAACTAGTATGTTCAAACTACCGCACAATTGCACTACTTCACACACTAGCAATGTAATGCTCAAAATTCCACATCACTCCAGGTGCCATCTGCAGAATGTCAGCTGGCTAAGAGATCCAGCAGCCATCGACCCCTGCTCACTGTCAGTGAAGACATCTGGACATCTGAAAGCCAAAGTCAGGCTCTGAGCCTTATATGCCAAACTAGCCTTGGTCACTCTGACCTGGGTTAAGTCCCACTAGTTAACATTACAGCTGGGGTGCTCCCCAAATACTCTATGATACTGCCAACAGCATGGGAACAGGGGAGGGAGTGGAACCATTTATTTACCTCCTTCTATGTACTAGACCTGGAGAAGGCAATGGCACCCCACTCCAGTACTCTTGCCTGGAGAATCCCAGGGACGGGGAGCCTGGTAGGCTGCCGTCCATGGGGTCACACAGGGTCGACACAACTGAAGTGACTTAGCAGCAGCAGCAGCATGTACTAGACCGGAGAAGGCAATGGCACCCCACTCCAGTACTCTTGCCTGGAGAATCCCAGGGACGGGGGAGCCTGGTAGGCTGCAATCCATGGGGTTGCTGAGGGTCGGACACGACTGAGTGACTTCACTTTCACTTTTCACTTTCATGCATTGGAGAAGGAAATGGCAACCCACTCCAGTGTTCTTGCCTGGAGAATCCCAGGGACGGCGGAGCCTGGTGGGCTGCCGTCTATAGGGTTGCACAGAGTCGGACACGACTGAAGCGACTTAGCATGCATGCAATGCTGTTTATGTCTTCCCATAATTCCATCTGTTATAATTAGATGTAGAATATTCATGAGCCCTTAATGCTTAAGGTTACTTGGAGAGTCCCACTTCTATCCACTATGTGCTTAGGGAGCCTGTGCAAGAGTTGAAAAGACCCTGTGGTTATTTTGCAGCATATCTGTGAGCTCTCCTGGGTGTGTCTGGGATGGAGTTTAGAGATGGGTTTGCATCCCTTTCAGCCAGGCCTCTCCTTGATGCTTCTACCTAACTTCCTACCTAAGAGTTCTCTCCCCAGTGCCCTGAAACAACAGAAAAAAGCCATCCAGTTCCAGAAAATTCAGAGACAAATGGAGGTGCCAGGTGCCCTGTGCAGGACCCAGTCGTGGGAAGCCATGGAGCAGCTCCAAGACAGACTAAGTTTTTTGTTTTGAATACATAATACATTACATATGGCTCAAAATTGAAACAGTATAACAGGGCATATGCTTTGAGAAGTGTTAACCCTCCTCAGATCAGATCAGTTGCTCAGTCGTGTCCGACTCTTTGCGACCCCATGAATCGCAGCACGCCAGGCCTCCCTGTCCGTCAACTCCTGGAGTTCACTCAGACTCACATCCATTGAGTCAGTGATGCCATCCAGCCATCTCATCCTCTGTCGTCCCCTTCTCCTCTTGCCCCCAATCCCTCCCAGCATCAGAGTCTTTTCCAATGAGTCAACTCTTCGCATGAGGTGGCCAAAGTACTGCAGTTTCAGCTTTAGCATCATTCCTTCCAAAGAAATCCCAGGGCTGATCTCCTTCAGAATGGACTGGTTGGATCTCCTTGCAGTCCAAGGGACTCTCAAGAGTTTTCTCCAATACCACAGTTCAAAAGCATCAATTCTTCGGTGCTCAGCCTTCTTCACAGTCCAACTCTCACATCCATACATGACCACAGGAAAAACCATAGCCTTGACTAGACGAACCTTTGTTGGCAAAGTAATGTCTCTGCTTTTGAATATGCTATCTAGGTTGGTCATAACTTTCCTTCCAAGGAGTAAGCGTCTTTTAATTTCATGGCTGCAGTCACCATCTGTAGTGATTTTGGAGCCCAGAAAAATAAAGTCTGACACTGTTTCCATTGTTAACCCTCCTAGTGTCCTATGGATCCTCTTTTTAATAATTTTTTGTGTGTGTCACTTTCTAGGTTTCCTTCTGCAAATACAAGCAAGCTCATAATATAGAATGTTTCCACTTTCATAGTGAAAACAGAATCTATAAATACTTTTCTATACTGTGCTTTATTCACTCAATACATACCATTCCACTTCTCAAAAGAGCACTCCTCATTCTGTTTTGTAGATGCTTAACAAACTGTAGTTTATTTTACTGGTCTTTTATGGTGGGCACTTGAATTGTTTCCACTCACTCGCTATAACAAATAGTGCTCTAGTACATAAATTTGTGTGCACATCAATCTACGTATCTGCCAGAAGTATCTGTTATTCACATTCCCAGAAGTAGGGTTGCTGAAGCCAAAGCTAAATGGATTTGCATTTTGATAAATATTGCTAAATAGTCCTCTTTAGGTCATGTTCCACTTTTCATTCTCATCAGAGTAACTTTGGGGTTGAGATTTAGAATGAAGGGTGTTTTATGATTTTATGAGCCTATAACACCTCTCTTCTGTCAGCTTCCTCTTGTGTATTGAATACCAGCCTTTTCAACTCTTCCAAATTCTTACCTGTCAACTCCCCTTTGGGGATCAGTAAATAACTTTTTCTTTCAGAGAAAAGTCAGGCCATTAAGTAAAGAGCTATTAAAGCCTCTTGGCCTCCTCCTTACCTTCCACACTCTCAATCTTGTACTCTATTCACATCACTGGGGAAGTGGCCGTCCTTCACTTATCTAGGACCTGTCCTCTGGGTGCTCTAGGTCAAATTACTACCTCACAGACCTCCATCTGTCAACTTAATGTTGTCGGTGTTGTGGGTCGGGCTCAGTCTATCAATAACCAGTGCTGTGGCTGGACCAGCCCTTGTGGGTCTTAAGATTACAAGATTCCCTTCAATAATCATCAACAAACTATGGCAGTGGGAAGGGGAAGTTTAACACTTACTGGACCTGGAAATTACATGGCAAACCTGAGGCCACACCACACGGTCATGGGTAGAGAGAACAAGGGCCTGGATTTCTATTTTTATTGGGGTCAATCGCTGGGGCCTAGAGGTTTTTATTTTCGGGGGTTGCAAAGAGTTGGACACGACTGAGCGACTGACCTGAACTGAACTGAAACACCCAGTACTGGAGAAGGCAATGGCACCCCACTCCAGTACTCTTTCCTGGAAAATCCCATGGATGGAGGAGCCTGGTCGGGTGCAGTCCATGGGGTCGCTAAGAGTCGGACATGACTGAGCGACTTCACTTTCATGCACTGAAGAAGGAAATGGCAACCCACTCCAGTGTTCTTGCCTGGAGAATCCCAGGGACAGTGGAGCCTGGTGGGCTGCCATCTATGGGGTGGCACAGGGTTGGACACGACTAAAGTGACTTAGCAGCAGCAAACACCCAGTATAAAGCTGATCCTCTTTTAATTGCTGGGGCTCTGAAAAAGATTAGGGTGTGGGGGTCTGTCCAAACACAAAAAATACAGGGCATGCACAGGCTTTACAGGCTCTCAGCATAATCTCCTGCCACTTCCAAAAGCTTAAGCAGAATCTTATTTTACAGTTTTTTATCAGATTTTTACAAGGTTCTTGTGATCTAGGCAGAACAGATAATAGATTACTTTTACAAATTCAGTCTCAAGGGTTTTTGGATATACCCACGGCCATGCAACTGTGAGTACATGACAGCACTGAGACTTGAACCCAGGTCTTACTTTTTTTTAAGGCTTCTAAAATTCCAGGAATCCTGGCATAATTTCTGTTAATTACACTGTTTCTTTTAGAAATATTTAATGAATATAATCACCAGAAAGTGACTTATCAAAAGACAAATAGAGACATATTCAGGCAACATAAGAGTCCAATGACAGTTCTCAACAATGTCTCATTTTAACAATTTACCAGCAAAATGGGATAGTCAGAATTTAATATATATGCATTAAATATATACAAAATGCTTTTCTAGTGAAAACACTGGTATCCCAACCCTGTCATTGATAGTCTGTTCATGTATCTTGTTGCTACTTCAAATGTCATTAATAGCAATTATAGTATCACTGACTGTTGTTAACTGGAGCATTTGCTCAGTATAAGTGGGCAAGGCCCTGTAACATGCCAGTCAAAGGAATTCAGATTCTGGTAACAGAGCAGAGCAGTAGCCACACATGGCCTTTGTTCTCACCACTCTGTCACTTTCATGTAACTTACAATAAAAACAATGGTATTTTTATGATGTTAGAACCTAATCTGCCATTAGAACCTTAGAGCAGCAAGATGCTATTCGACTGCTTAAATAGGCATTTCTAATTCCTGCACATGATTTGACTTGCCCTTTCCTGCTGCTGCTACTGCTGCTAAGTCGCTTCAGTCGTGTCCGACTCTGTGCGACCCCATAGAGGGCAGCCCACCAGGCTTCCCATCCCTGGGATTCTCCAGGCAATAACACGGGAGTGGGTTGCCATTTCCTTCTCCAATGCATGAAAGTGAAAAGTGAAAGTGAAGTCGCTCAGTCGTGTCCGACTCTACGACCCCATGGACTGCAGCCTACCAGGCTCCTCCGTCCATGGGATTTTCTAGGCAAAAGTACTGGAGTGGGGTGCCATTGCCTTCTCCGTGCCCTTTCCTAGGGGACTACAAAAAAACAGAAGCATTTACTACTACCTTGGATGTTTTCCATTTACCTCATCCCCTACCATCCTAATGCTCACTAGCTTAAATCTTTTGTTCTCCAGCTTCCCTGGTGGCTTAGAGGGTAAAGCGTCCGCCTGCAATGTGGGAGGATCCAGGTTCAATCCCTGAGTCGGGAAGATCCCCTGGAGAAGGAAATGGCAACCCACTCCAGTACTCTTGCCTGGAAAATCCCATGGACAGAGGAGCCTGGGAGCCTGCAGTCCATGGGGTCACAAAGAGTCGGACACGACTGATCGACTTCACTTTCACTTTGTTATAAATGCTAATCTCAGGCTTTTGCACTTACTAGTTTGTTGTCCCCAAATTTTCACTTGGCTGGGTCCTTACCACTCAGGTCTCAGATCAAATGTTCATAGGCCTTCCTTAATCACCCTAGTCTAAGCTCCCTTCATGGTCTTAACTATAACCACACCCAGATTAGTTTTTCCCAGTGTTTGAAATATATTAGTAATGCATAATTCATTATCACCTTCCCATTAGAAAGTAGATCCCAAAAGGGCAGGAGACCTGTTTCATTGCCGTAGTTCCAACCCCAACATAGTTGTGTTTGTTTTTTATCCCCCGAATCTTTAAGAATTTTTTTTTTTTTTTGGTGAGTGGCAAGTGGGATCTTACTTCCCTGACCAGGGATTGAACCCATGTCCCCTGCAATGGAAGCATGGAGTCCTAACCACTGGACCTCCAGGGAATTCCCCCAACATAGATTTCAATATTGGTTGAGTGAATGAAAAAATGGCTGGGAAACCTGATGTGTGTGCTCGGTCACTTCAGTCGTGTCCTATTCTTTGCGACACTATGGACTGTAGCCCACCAGGCTCCTCTGTCCATGACGATTCTCCAAGCAAGAATACTGGAGTGAGTTGCAATACCCTCCTCCAGCGATCTTTCCAATGCAGGGATCCATCCCATGTCTCTTATGTCTCCTGCACTGGCAGGCGGGTTCTTTTCCACTAACTATACCTGGGAAGACCAACCCACCAGCCAATCCACAATGGCAGAAAGCCCTGCCTTTTACCTTTGCCAGTTAAGGTGGTCTACACTTCCTGCAGGTTGACCCATCCCTACTCTATACGGTCAGAGTCTCAGATCCTAATCTACTGGCACTGAGGTGTTGGGGATACTGTCATTCTCTCCTCCCTGGTCCCCCACTGCCCCAGCCCAAGCTGGGAGGCTGGACAGGGGAATAGAGATTCATTGGGCAGGGGTCAGAGGACTCCATGGTGCCCTATCTCCAGTCAGTCCTAGTTCCTAACACCATGAAGGACTTTCACATCATACTGGATGAGGGTGAGCTGCATTAGAGGGCACAGGTGTGGCATCTGCTGGAGGAGGCAACAGGTGACAAGATCACCGAAGCTGGAGTGAAAGTTACTCTGGACGGAATGGGCAACTCACAGCAACCTTGGGGCCAGACTCAAGAGGCTAGCAAACTTAGTACAGAAGGCACTCAAGTCCCTGTGATCTGGTGGATGTATGTGTCACTCATCTGCAAATCGCAGCTTCTTCCTTTCTGTGCAGCTGAGATTTGATCTAACTAAAGGGGAGGGAGTGAGGGAAAGCTCAGTAAAAAATACTCGGTGAGCAAAGAAGGTTTGTTGTTTTGTTTTTGGTTAACCTATTATAGAAGTTTTCAAACAATCAAAAGCAGACTATTGGAATGCAATGAATCCCTGTGTAGCCATCACCCAGCTTCAATATTTAACAAACGGCCAATCTTTCTTTGTTAACATGAATCCCAATCAACTCCCATATTTCCCAAAGGTGACTCAGGGCTTTCTGGAGACATACCATAGACTCCTTGGCCAGGACCTCACTAAAAAGCAAAAGAGAAGCCAGCTACAGAAGCCACTGTCTCCAGTCTAAAAGCAGTATTTACAGAAACCAAAACTAGTTTCTCAGTGGGGTCAAGCCTAAAAGAAATTGGTAACAGCATTCAATTTAACTCATCTTTAACACTCCCCTATCCTTCCCCCTCCAACAAAACAACCCTGGCAAAGCAAAGTATCATGTTATATTGTGGAAATTCAATATTTTGAATAACACTCAGAATCTGGACTTCAGTGATTCTACCTATAGCAGTATAATATGGAATTTCAAATGCTTTTATTAAAGAAAACACTGACAAAAATGTCAGCACCTATAAAACAGCTGGGAGTTTATTATGAATTTGTTATTCATTTTTTTCCCTTCCAGTTTTATTACACTATAATTGATATACAGCACTGTGTAAGTTTAAGGTATACAGCACAATGATTTGATTTACACACATCATGAAGTGTATCACATGTTTAGTAAACATCCATCATCTCATATAGGTGAAAAAATATTAAAGAAATAAAAAATTACTTTTCTTATGAGAACTCACAATCTCTTAACAACTTTCATAAATAACATACAGTCATGCTATGTTTATCATGTTGTATGTTATATTCTTATTACTTATTTATCTTAAAACTAATTAATCTGGACTTCCCTGGTGGTCCAGTGGTTAAGAATCTGACTGCCAATACAGAGGACATGGGGTCAGTCCCTGCTCTGGGAGGACTGCACATGCCATGGGGCAACCAAGTCTGTGCACCACAACTACTGAGCCCACGCACCCCAGAGTCCGTGCTTTGCCAGAGCCCATGCTTTTCAAGAGAAGCCACTGCAGTGAGAAGTCCGTACCCTGCAACTAGAGAGTAGCTCCCACCCACTGCAACTAGACAAAGCCCACAAAGCAACGAAGACCCAGGGCAGCCAAAAATAAATTAAGAATTAAATTTAAAAACTTTCAAAACTGACTTAAAACCTTTTGACTGCCCTCATCCAATTCTCCTTTCTCCCCACCCCCAGACTCTGGTAAGCTAAAACCCTAATCTGTTTTTCTATGAGTTTGTTTTTGAAATATAATTGACTCATAACACTATGTCAATTCTTGCTAGAGAACATAGTGAATATTAGTGAACATATTTCTATACATTTCAAACTGATCACCAGAATAAGTCTAGCTACAATATGTCACCATACAAAGATATTAAATAATTACTGACATTGTACAGACTGTCCATTTCATACCTGCAACTCATTTATTTTGTAACTGGAAGTTTGTATTTTTCTTTTTAATTTGGCTGCACTGGGTCTTAGCTGCTGTGGGATCTTCACTGCAGCATGCAGGATCTTTCAGTTGTGGCATATGGGATCTCAGTTTCCCGACCAGGGATCAAACCCACATCCCCTGAATTTCAAGGCAGATTCTTAACCACTGGAAGACCAGGGAAGTCCTTCATAGTTCTATTTTTAACCCTTCTGAGGGATCCTCAGCTTTTCCATGGTGGTTATTCCAATTTACATCCCCACCAACAATGCACAAGATTTCCCTTTTCCCAGTATCCTCACCAATACCTGTTATCTGTTGTCTTTAACAACAGCCATTCTGACAGTTGTGAGGTGATTATCTCATTGTGGTTTTGATTTTCATTTCCCATTTGATTGTGATGTTAAACAAGCATCTTTTCATGTGCCTGTTGACAATCTGTATGTCTTCCTCGGAAAAGTGTCTATTCAGGTCCTCTGTCCATTTTTCAGTCAGGTTGTTTTCTTAATATTGAGTTTGTGTAAGTTTTTTGTATATTTTGGATATTAACCCCTGATCAGTGTTGGTGATATAGAAAAGCCAGGACCATCATATACTACTGGTTGGAGTGAATTAGTACACCACCTTGAGACTGTTGGCAATATCTGCTAAAGTTAAAGTCTGAATGTCTTTTGCTACCAGTCATCCAGGAGGCCTAGAACAAGTTACTGAAGCTCTTTGTGTGCAATAGATGAGGCTAGAGGATCTCACTGGCCCCCTCTCTATTGCAGCATTTTCAGGGGTTCTGAATCACCAGCCTAGATCTACAGGATCATCGGTTTCTGCATAGTTTTAATATATTCATTTCCAAGACATTTTTTCCTAGCTAAGAAATCCCAATGTAAGGGCTGCCTGTCCTAGTTGAAGAAAAGCTTTTACACAAATACTAGTTGCCTATACCAGATGGCAATATCAATGTCCACATAATCAAGAGTGTTTAAAAGAATTTACTGAGACTTCCCTGATGGCTCAGTGGCTAAGAATGTGCCTGCTGACGCAGAGGACATGGGTTCAATCCCTGCTCTGGGAAGATTTCACATACTGTGGGGCAACTAGGCCCGTGCACCATGACCACTGAGCCCATGCTCTAGAGTCTGTGCTCCACAGCAAGAGAAATCATTGCAATGAGAAGCCCATGCACCACAACAAAGAGTAGCCCCCACTCAGCACAAGAGAAAGTCTGTGCAAAGGAATAAGACCCAGTGCAGCCAAAAATAAATAAATAAAGCTGTATGGTTCTCATGATGCCTAAGTGCAATCATTATGCCAGAGAGTTAATTAAGCAAGAGGCATTAACTCTCCCAGACTTCAGACAATACTGCAAAGCTACAGTAATCAAAACAGCATGGTACTGGCACAAAATTAGACATTTGGATAAATGAAACAGAATAGAGGGACCCAAAATAAACCCCTACATCTATGGACAATTAATCTTCAACAAAGGAGGAAAAGTTAGTCTTCTTCAGTAAGTGGTGTTGAGAAACATTTCCTAGATATGTCACTGGACAGTGTGTGTCACCCCACCTGTTCTGCCCCCAACCACACCAAGACGCCCCCATATCTCCAAGGACGCTCAAGCCCCTGACAGTCAGGACCCACCACCTCTGGCTCTGGCCTGCCCAAACCACATTATCCCACCACCAGACATTTGGCCCCCACCCCCATATCAGGTACCACCGCTTCAGCCTGGCCCCTCTGCCTGGAGGCTCTTCTGGCCCGAGCTCTAGATAGGCAAATCCACCTGCTCTTCCAAAGGGGTACCAAGTCCCCTGCCCCATGCTAGGTACTCACACCTTCCAGCCTGGGCTCCTCTGGGGCCAGAGTCACACTCAGGGTCTGATTCCCCCCACACTCCCCATCAGCCCCCCTCCACTCCTCTCCTGACTCCACCCAGCTCTAGACAGGGATCAGAATGATGGAACAGAGCAGGCACTTGGGAAATACCTGTTGGATGCACTGCTGGATGGATGGATGGTTGAGTGGATGGACAGGTGCTGGATTGATGGATGGATGGATGGAAGGGTGGATAGATGGTTGGATGGATGTGTGGATGGTTGGATGGATGAGTGGATGGCTGGACGGATGAACGGCTGGATGAGATGGGTGGACTGATGGATGGAGATGGATGGATGGATGGTTGGATGGACAGACAGCTGGATGGATGGATGAATGGATGGGTGGATGGAGAGATGGATGGATGAGAGAATAGGTAGGTAGGTGGATGGATGGATGGATGAGTGGATGGATAGATGAATGGATGGATGGTTGGATGGAGCCCCTGGCAAAGGGGTTCCGAGGTAACTAAAGAGAAGGCACCCACCCCAGCACTAGCACTGCAGAGACCTCACAGATGAGAGGGCTGGGAGGGAATGCTAGGGGCTGCCATTAAAGTGCCTGGCACCTCTTTTTTTATTATCAGACAAGTCATCTCATAATGGATGAAAGAAGCAACACACGCAGAGTTAAGGCAGGGTCCCCAAAGCTGGGAGTGGGGAGAACACTGCCATATCCAGGAGCCCCCAGGGAAGCTCCCTCATTAAGTCAACCCAAGCAAGAGATGTCTGCCTCTGGCGGGTGTGGGGGCAGGAGGGGGTGGGTGACACAGCCATTGAAGCTGCACCTTTCTCACTGCTGATTAAGCACTGACCAGCTTGTGATCAAGAAGAAAACTATTCCTTGAGGAAATGCAATTAACTGAAAAGCCAAAAACTGTGAAAGTCCAAAGGAGACACACAATCAAGAGCTCTCAATCTGGAGGGGCTCCTGCTCTGAAGAGTTGCAGCGCAGGAACATTCCCCCAAGAGCAGATGGCACCGTCCACCCTGCCACACACCAGCTCCCTCCTATCTGCCCCATGAAGAGCAAGGAAAGGTCACGAGTAGAATCTTTGCTGCACACGGACACAGAATAAGGCACGTCCAGGCGGGGCTGAGGTCAGGTCTGCCTGAGGGACTCACAATCGAGCAGTCAGGCCAGGTGGGCAGCACCAGGACTTGCTCTCTAGCTTGGATCTAGAGATCCAAGGTAGCTCCTGGTGGGTAGGCCTGGCAGGCAAGCTGGGACACACACCAAAAACACACGACTGACACTTAGCAGGCACTCTACTGTAACAGATGTTCATGCACATATTTCTGGTCTTGCTCCATCCTCGCCATAGCGGCTGGCTGGCAAGAAGAAAAGAGCAGGCCTCAATGTGCCCCTCTCAGGAGGAGGCCCTGGCTGGCTGGCAGCTGCTGGGGGCTTCCTGGATCTCCTAATTCCCCACCCCATAGCTGTCACCGGCTCTGGGTGACACGCACAGATATCAGAACACATGGGCCATCATCACACTGGAAGACCCAAGAACACAAATCACGTTTCACTGGAGCAATGTGCACCCTTGCTGCCCAGTGGGGGTGGGGTGGGTTGAGAAATCCATCACTGCTAAACACAGGCATTGGCTCAGCGAACAGGTCTCCTAGTTTCCAAATAATGGATTTTTCCAAGACTTTGACAGACCAACCCGGAAAACTACACAACATTTCTTTTTCCAACTTTAAACTTTTCTTTTGTATTGGGGTATAGCCAATTAACAATGCTGTGATAGTTTCAGGTGAACAGCAGAGGACTCAGCCATACATGTACATAAAAATCTCTCATAGTAAATGTTACAGGCTATTCAATCACAAACACCAAAAATGAATAAGTAATCAGATGTGGTATTTGTGGGCCCCAAGAAGAAAGACCCATCACGGACAAAGAGCTCCACAAGCTGAATATTGTAGAATATGTCCAGTCTACAACCACTGTCGATGCCCAGCAACATCGATACACCACTGCTTTATTTTAAAAATAGCTCTTTGGAGTAGAAAACTAGGTCTGGAATTAAATTTCTGTACCTGTGTTAAACCATATGCTAAGAGTGAACCATGTGAATTCACTTTGTTAGTATTTAATTATGCTTCCAGAGTTCAAAACCTGAGTTGGTCAACGCATCTGTCAAACAAATTAGGCAATTTCTAAATCTTTCCCCCTTTCTTGGTAGAAAAACCCATTGAGGTTTGAGTATAAACTGCTTGAAATACCATTTTTAGTCGGTAAAGTCTGTGTTAAGGCAAAAAAACTCAAGGTGTTATAAAATGTATCAAAACCAGAAAATAGCTGGGCTAACGACTTATTAGTCATGAGTTTGAGCAAGCTCCAGGAGTTGGTGATGGACAGGGAAGACTGGCATGCTGCAGTCCATGGGGTCGCAAAGAGTCGGACACGACTGAGCAACTGAACTGAATAACTATTACATATTATACCAGAACACAAGAAATATGCCAAGAATGTAAAACAAAACAGCTGTATACCCTAGTTTCTATATTTTCATCATACTACAAATGGTTCAGCTTTGTTCTAATATATATTTACATTATAACTGTGCAAGAACTAAGAAGCATATGCTTCTATCATTTTATGACACAAAGCCTCCTTGTAAATTATAAATAAAAATTGCTTTAAAAAATCTAGTACTTTTTATTCCAACCACTGAAATGTAAAAAGTATTTCACTTGTTTATCCTTCATGGCAACTTACAAACTGAAATAAAAAAGAAAAAATTAACTTAGAAATACTGAAGGAAAAAAAAAAAAAAGACTACCTGAGTACAGTTATCTTTCAAAGACAAGCTCTACACGGAAACTCTTTAGTGGCCAAAATGAGCCTAATGAGCCTCTTGAAAAGAACATTATTTAAGCCTTTAGACCACTTAAGTATTCAAAGTTATACTGCTGAACAGTCATAAAGTCACTTGTTGGGAGTTAGTCCAACAAATCTGAAGAACCATAAGCACAGAAGCTCACCCTAAACCTTAAATCAATGGGCTAGATAAGCTATCCAAGAATAGCTAACAAAAGTTGTAGTTGTGCTTTCTCAAAGTCTAACTAGTCAAAAAGCTAAAATGCAAAAACAAATTCAGTTAAAGAAAAATACTTACACCACATTATTTTAAAAGTTCATTAGTTTACACAAGTCAATAAGTTATTCTGCTGCAGATTATCAGCAACCAGCAAAGTAACAGATGAAAAAAATCTTGTGTTCTTCTTGTGGGCTAAGTCGTTTCAGTCGTGTCCGACTCTTTGTGACCCCATGGACTGCAGTACACCAGGCTTCCTAGTCCATCTCAAACTTATGTCCATCGAGTCTGTAAGGCCATCCAAGCATCTCATCCTCTGTAGTCCCCTTCTCTTCCTGCCTTCAATCTTTCCCAGCATCAGGGTCTTTTTCAATGAGTCAGTTTTTCGCATCAGGTGGCCAAAGTATTGGCACTTCAGCATCAGTCTTTCCAATGAATATTCAGTACTGATTTCCTTTAGGACTGACTGGTTGGATCTTCTTGCAGTCCAAGGGAGTCTTCTGCAACACCACAGTTTGAAAGCATCAATTATTTGGCGCTCAGTTTTCTTTATAGTCCAACTCTTACATCCATACATGACTACTAGAAAAAACCATAGCTTGGACTAGATGGACCTTTGTTGACAAAGTAATGTCTCTGCTTTTGAACATGCTGTCTAGATTGGTCATAGCTCTTCTTCCAAGGAGCAAGCATCTTTTAATTTCATGGCTGCAGTCACCATCTGCAGTGATTTTTCAGCCCCCCAAAATAAAGTCTGTCACTGTTTCCATTGTTTCCCCATCTATTTGCCATGAAGTGATGGGCCTGGATGCCATGATCTTAGTTTTTTGAATGCTGAGTTTTAAGCCAACTTTTTCACTCTCCTCTTTCACTTTCATCAAGAGGCTCTTTAGTTCTTCGCTTTCTGCCGTAAGGCTGGTGTCATCTGCGTATCTGAGGTTATTGATATTTCTCCCAGCAATCTTGATTCCATGCTTATATATGCTGTACCATTGTTTAACAAGAGAAACTTTCAAGTTTAAAAAAGAATCATGATAAAAGCTTTACCATCATTCATATTTTCACCATTACAGAAGCTCAATTCTTCTTCAGTGTTTTAATAAAGGTGTTAGTTCCAAAAGAATATTCCTTTTTCCTTACAAGAAAGGAACTAACTAACTAACCCATGAGGTCACAGCACTGCCAGGCTTCCCTGTTTTTCACTGTCTCCTAGAATTTGCTCAAATTCATGTCCACTGAAGTCTGTGATGCTATCTAACCATCTCATCCTCTGCAGCCCTCTTCTCTAATTCACTGCTTGCAGCAGCACATGGATACACCTTTACTCTATCTCCTCTCCCACTATCATTCTGCCAGTTTAGAAGTAAAGCACTTCCTCCAGAAAGCCATCCTTAACTATCCCAAATCTGCGTCATTTTCCTTCGATGTCCTACATCGAGGATTAATTTTTTGTGCCATGGATCCTTCACAGTCCGGTTGTCTTTGGGCCAGAATTTTTCTACAAACATGTAAAACAGTACTACAAAAGAAACCAACTGTATTGAAAGAGTTATAAAAACATTTAGAATATCATGTGCTGTGGTATTCTATGAGCTCCTTCATTGCTACAACAAACATTTAGCTGCTGATCCACGAGCTACCACAATTCTGAAATAAGGAACAGCATACATTACACCTGAATGTATCTCCCACAACTTTATGCTGGGATGTGAAAACATACAGCTAATACTACTGTGGGAGGGTTGTTTTGCTTTTTTGTGGGGGAGGAAACCTAGTCATAACTGAACTACAAATTTTAGTTAGAAAATAGAAAAAGCTTTCTCCCGTCAAAGTTCAAGGGGTGTTCTGAATTATAAACACCCTACATCAAGAATCCTTGCTCTGAAACATCTGGTTTAAAAAAAGCAATCCACAGAAGTAGTCACATAGCTTCTCCGAGTGGGAGAAAGCAAGTATTAAGAGTCAGTTATGGGGAAAACAACCTCGGCAACCTCTTAAATATTCCATAGTTACAATACACTTGGGTTTTGTGTATATGACTAAAAGTAATTCTAACACACATCAAAGTTTGAAAATTCCTACAATTTTTTGCAGACATCTTGACATCCATGGTAACTAACACGTACAGCCATAATGCTGCTGCTGCTGCTGCTGCTGCTGCTAAGTCGCTTCAGTCGTGTCCGACTCTGTGATAATGAAGGATAATTTTAAAGTTGCTAGCCTTACAAAACTTCACTTCCACTTTAGTTTACTGTTAAGTCTCCAACGTAAATTAATAGATAAAGTAATTGTGAAAATTACAGAGCTGTCTTCCCCTGGAAATCAAGCTCTCTACAATCAGATGGCATCCCACTCCAGTACTCTTGCCTGGAAAATCCCATGGACGGAGGAGCCTGGTGGGCTGCAGTCCATGGGGTCGTGAAGAGTCCTACACGACTGAGCGACTTCTCTTTCATTTTTCACTTTCATGCAATGGAGAAGGAAATGACAACCCACTCCAGTGTTCTTGCCTGGAGAATCCCAGGGACGGGGGAGCCTGGTGGGCTTCCGTCCATGGGGTCACATAGAGTCGGACACGACTGAAGTGACTTAGCAGCAGCAGCAACAGTCAGCCTACACGTTGATGGGAGACAGTAAAAACTCAACTTTCAAATCACTGTTAATCAAATATTACCGCAATTAGCCAAACCACTGCCGTACTTAAAAGGCTGACATCAAGGTAACGGGACTTCTAAATGAAAACATATTAAGGCAGTTTTCAGTTATTGTTTTACTAATCCACAGCGCGCCGAGAGCGCGCTCACGTTCCCATAGGACCTTGGCACTCGGCTTTTCGGACGGCAAAAGGATACCTTCGGGAGACACAAAGCCGACTCGGATGCTCGCGCTTTTTCTCCTGTCCCCACCCACCTCCACGCCGGCCACTGCAGAAGAACGGGTTCCCGCTCCGAGGCGGGGGAAGAAGGAGACACTCCTCTGCCCTAAAGCCGCGTGTGCAGCCGCAAGCCGGGAACCTAGGCGCCGGCGCCTGTGATGGGGCGGCCATCTTAACACGCAGTTCTCCCAGCCGGAGGCGCAAAGCTCACGCTCTCCGCGAAGTACCCCACCTCCCGGTTCCGGCTGCCCCGGAGCGACAACCCTCGAACGCCCAAGCGGACGGGGGAGCCCGGCACGGCGCCCGAAACAGCCGCCGCCGCCACCCTACAACAGATTACCTTCTCCGCGCCCTCTTCCTCTCAACGACAATCACGGTACCAAGGCTGTGCCACGTGGCAAGGGCTCCCTCTCCCACTCTAACGCCTGCCTAACGCTTCCGCCTCCCAAAATATTTTTAGCCTCACGACGCACAGAAATACCCCGCCGCGATGCGCTTCCCCCGCACAAAGCCGTGCCCACCGGGTCCCCAGGTCGCGACCCCCGCCGTCTCCGGCCCCGTCTCTCTCCGGCGCCGTTAGGGGCCTTTCCCCTGGGGTTCAGACTCACCCTCCTGGAATTTAGTCTCCAGGTCCTGCTTCGGAGTCATTTATAAGTGATTCACCGCCGCCTCCCTCCTTCTCCCACCTGCCGCAACTACCACCCTCTACTCTACCCCACCCAGCTTCGTGTCAGAGGCGCCATCAGGCACCGCCAACTTCACATACTAGGCCGGATTTGCCACCGCCCGCAGAGCCCATCTCCTCAACCCAGGCAACCGCTGGTCCAGCCAACGGCTACCCACCGCGCACGGGCCCCTGCGCCCGCGCCGACCGGGGCACGCCGGGATTGGTAGTTCCCACGCCCTTGAGGCGTCCCGGGGGGCGCGGCAGGGTCCGAGGCCTACCCTCTTCCTCCACCCTTTATGCCCAACCCCCAACCCCGCCCCCGAGTCGCCTGCGTTTTTCAGTTCAGTTCCCTTCAGTCGCTCAGTCCTGTCCGACTCTTTGTGACCCCCATGGACTGCAGCACACGAGGCCTCCCAGTCCATCACCAACTCCGAGAGCTTGCTCAGACTCATGTCCATGGAGTCAGTAATGCCATCCAATCATCTCATCCTCTGTAGTCCCCTTCTCCGCCTGTCTTCAATGTTTCCCAGCATCAGGGTCTTTTCCAATGAATCAGTTCTTTGCATCAGGTGGCCAAAGTATTGGAGTTTCAGCTTCAACATCAGTCCTTCCATTGAATATTCAGGACTGATTTCCTTTAGGATGGACTGGTTGGATCTCCTTGCAGTCCAAGGGACTCTCAAGAGTCTTCTCCAGCACCACAGTTCAAAAGCATCAGTTCTTTGTTGCTCAGCTTTCTTTATAGTCCAACTCTCACATCCATACATGACTACTGGACAAACCATAGCTTTGACTAGAAGGACCATTGTTGACAAAATAACATCTCTGCTTTTTAATGTGCTGTCTGCTGCTGCTGCTGCTAAGTCGCTTCAGTCGTGTCCGACTCTGTGCCACCCCATGGACGGAAGCCCACCAGGCTCCCCCGTCCCTGGGATTCTCCTGGCAAGAACACTGGAGTGGGTTGCCATTTCCTTCTCAATGCATGAAAGTGAAAAGTGAAAGTGAAGTCGCTCAGTCGTGTCCGACTCCTAGCAACCCCATGGACTGCAGCCTACCAGGCTCCTCCGTCCATGGGATTTTCCAGGCAAGAGTACTGGAGTGGGGTGCCATTGCCTTCTCCGAATATGCTATCTAGGTTGGTCACAACTTTTCTTCCAAGGAGCAAGCGTCTTTTAATTTCATCTGCAGTGATTTTGGAGCCCAAGAAAAGAAAGTCTGTCACTGTTTCCATTGTCTCCCCATCTATTTGCCATGAAGTGATGGGACTGAATGCCATGATCTTCCTTTTTTGAATGTTGAGTTTTAAGCCAGCTTTTCCACTCTCCTCTTTCACTTTTATTAGAGGCTCTTTAGTTCCTCTTCACTTTCTGCCAAAAGGGTGGTATCAGCTGTGTATCTGAGGTTATAGATATTTCTCCCAGCAATATCAATAACCTCAGATACGTGCAGATGACACCACCCTTATGGCAGAAAGTGAAGAGGAGCTAAAAAGCCTCTTGATGAAAAGTGAAAAAGGAGAGTGAAAAAGTTGGCTTAAAGCTCAACATTCAGAAAACTAAGATCATGGCATCTTGTCCCATCACTTCATGGCAAATAGATGGGGAAACAGTGTCAGACTTTTTTTTTGGCTCCAAAATCACTGCAGTTTGCAGCCATGAAATTAAAAGATATTTACTCCTTGGAAGGAAAGTTATGACCAACCTAGATAGCATATTCAAAAGCAGAGACATTACTTTGCCAACAAAGCTCTGTCTAGTCAAGGCTATGGTTTTTCCAGTGGTCACATATGGATGTGAGAGTTGGACTGTGAAGAAAGCTGAGCACCAAAGAATTGATGCTTTTGAACTGTGGTATTGGAGAAGACTCTTGAGAGTCCCTTGGACTGCAAGGAGATCTAACCAGTCCATCCTAAAGGAGACCAGTCCTGGGTGTTCATTGAAAGGACTGATGCTGAGGCTGAAACTCCACCTCATGTGAAGAGTTGACTCATTGGAAAAGACCCTGATGCTGGGAGGGATTGGTGGCAGGAGGAGAAGGGGACGACAGAGGATGAGATGGCTTGATGGCATCACTGACTCAATGGACATGAGTTTGAGTGAACTCCAGGAGTTGGTGATGGACAGGGAGGCCTGGTGTGCTGTGATTCATGGGGTTGCAAAGAGTCGGACACGACTGAGCGACTAAACTGAACTGAATCTTGATTCCAGCTTGTGCTTCATCCAGCCCGGCATTTCACATGATGTATTCTGCATATGAGCCAAATAAGCAGGGTGACAATATACAGCCTTGACATACTCCTTTCCCAATTTGGAACCAGTCCATTGTTGCATGTCTGGTTCTAACTGTTGCTTCTTGACCTGCATACAGATCTCAGGAAGCAGGTAAGGTGGTCTGGTATTCCCATCTCTTTCAGAATTTTCCATAGTATGTTGTGATGTACACAGTCAAAGGCTTTGGCGTAATCAGTAAAGCAGAAGTAGATGTTTTTCTGGAATTATCTTGCTTTTTCGATGATCCAAAGGATGTTGGCAATTTGGTCTCTGGTTCCTCTGCCTTTCCTAAATCCAGCTTGAACATCTGGAAATTCACGGTTCATGCACTGTTGAAGCCTAGCTTAGAGAATTTTGAGCATTACTTTGCTAGCTGTGAGATGAGTGCAATTGTGCAGTAGTTTGAACATTCTTTGGCATTGCCCTTCTTTGAGATTGGAATGAAAACTGACCTTTTCCAGTCCTGTGGCCACTGCTGAGTTTTCCAAGTTTGCTGGCATATTGAGTGCAGCATTTTCATAGCGTCATCTTTTAGGATTTGAAATAGCTCAACTGGAATTCCATCACCTCCACTAACTTTGTTCATAATGATGCTTCCTAAGGCCCATTGACTTCACATTCCAGGATATCTGGCTCTAGGTAAGTTATCACACCATTGTGGTTATCTGTGTCATAAAGATCTTTTTTATGTAGTTCTTCTGTGTATTCTTGCCACTTTTTCTTAATATTGTTTGCTTCTGTTAGGTGCATACCATTTCTGTCCTTTATTGTGCCCATCTTTGCATGAAATGTTCCCTTGGTATCTCTAATTACAGCCTAGATTTGATTTTACATTATTGTCAGGGCGAGGGAAAGCGAGGCTTTGCCTAACCCAAACAAAAGAAGGGGAAAGGCCCAGTTGCAGAAGTCTATAGGCAATATAGAACTGCAACGATGTGGGCTTGGGAATGGCCAGAGAGAAATAGCAGCTTCTGAAGCCCCTTGTCAATAGCATTTTGAGCAGCTTCTGCACAGGGAAGCTTCAGGAGCAGCAATCTGGCCAGAAAGGGGGTAGGTCATGGAATCTGCCTTTGGATGTTTCATCATTCAGCAAGCTCACTGCCATTTTATTTGATGGGACTGATGGCCATCTGTGGAGTCCTGCACCTCCCCTTCTCCACCAGAGTCCTGCGGAAATGGGATGAAGTGGGCGATACTGGGCAGGCTGAGAGGTTGACCTCTGGCTTTTTGAGATGATGGAGCTCTGCCTGCCGCTGAAAGAGGCGACCATGAATAACACTACATGATACCAACGTCGGGGTTATGTACCTGTCTTACTTGTGCAATTTTTTGTCACTTAATTGTTATTAGGTGACAGTTAGGTGCTGTTATTGAATATACATGAGTCCGCCTGCAATGCAGGACAAGCGCGACCCGTAGGTTCACTCCTTGGGTGGGGAATATCCCCTGGAGAAGGAAATGGCAACCCACCCCAGTATCCTTGCCTGGAAAATTCCATGGACAGAGGAGCCTGATGGGCTGCAGACCATGGGGTCACAAAGAGTCGGACACGACTGAGAGACTGAGCACAGAGTTTAAAGGAATTTTCTCCTGTCATTCACCTGTTCAAAAAATCCTTAGTTTGCTTAGCTGCAAAATGGGGAGAATAAGACTACCTTCCCATCGGTTTCCTGTAAGAATTGCACAGACAGGCTGAATGATGAACTGGTGCTCAACAAACGGTTAAGCATTATTAATGTTAATAATAATAAATGTTAAGCACATCCTAAAGTCCTTACCTTGATGTTTGAAGTCCAAACAGCCCCCAACTGTCCCTCCAGGCTTTATTCTTGTCCTCACAGCTTTCTAAACCCTGATGTGAACAGGCTGTGCACCCCATGAATTCCAGACCCCTCTTCATTTATCTGACTACAGTTTCTCCTTCAACTTTCCCTTAATACAACCCCTTCTCTGACCACAGAAACCCAAAAAGAACCCTTTTTCTGTATAGCATCTGCTCTGCACTACTCCTGAGAATATCAAAGAAAGAGGCAGGGGCCTCCTTGCGACCCCACCACCACACTAAAACTCTGAGGTACATGTCTTGTTTTAACATTTTGAACACAAAATATTTTAAAATCATTGAAAAAGTGAAAGTTGCTCAGTCATGTCCGGTTCTTTGCAAACCCATGGATTATACATTCCATGGACTTCTCCAGGCCAGAATATTGGAGTGGGTAGCTGTTCCCTTCTCCAGGCCATCTTCCCAACCCAGGGATTGAACCCAGGTCTCCCACATTTCAGGTGTTCTTAAACATTAAACACCTCCCTATTCCCGCTCTGCCCCTGGTAACCACAATTCTACTTTTTAAATATTTATTTAATATTTATTTATTTGGCTGCACCCAGGGCTTCCCTGGTGGTTCAACAGTAAAGAACCCGCCTGCAATGCAGGAGACCTGGATTCAATCCCTGGGTTGGGAAGAGCCCCTGGAGAAGTAAATGGCAACGCACTCCAGGATTCTTGCCTGGAGAATTCCATGGATAGAGGAGTCTGGCAGGCTACAGTCCATAGGGTCACAAAGAGTTGGACATGACTGAGCGACTAAAATCACTCAGTCATGTCCATCACAACCTATCTGGCTGTGCCAGATCTTAGTCGAGGAACTCAAGATCTTCCATCTTTGTTTCAGCATGTCAGATCTAGTTCCCTGACCAGGGGTTGAACCCAGGGCCCCTGCATTGTTAGCGTGTAGTCTTAGCCACTGGACCACCAGGGAAGTCCTCCTGCTTCCATCTTTTGACTCCTGTGGATCATGCTACTCTGAATGTGGTGTACAGATATCCAGTCGATTCTCTGCTTTCAGTTCCTTTGGGTATCTATGCAGAAACGGAATTGCTGGATCACATGGTAATTCTATGTGTAATCTTTGGAGGAAGTTCCTTTGGAACTTTACCCTCTATTGTAAGTCACCTCCTAGTGCTGGCCTCTGTTTCTTCTTCTACAAAATATGAGATGGAAGGGAAAGATGAAATGAGAGCGGAGGCTGAGATAAGGCAGGGCTTAAGGAGGTCTACAGAGAAGGCAATGGCACCCCACTCCAGTACTCTTGCCTGGAAGATCCCATGGACAGAGGAGCCTGGTGGGCTGCAGTCCATGGGGTCGCTAAGAGTCGGGCTCGACTGAATGAATTCACTTTCACTTTTCACTTTTATGCATTGGAGAAGGAAATGGCAACCCACTCCAGTGTTCTTGCCTGGAGAATCCCAGGGACAGAGGAGCCTGGTGGGCTGCCGTCTATGGGGTTGCACAGAGTCGGACACGACTGAAGCGACTCAGCAGCAGCAGCAGCAAGGAGGTCTAAGAAGCTCAGGAATTCGTGAACACCTGGGAAAGTGAAGTGAAAGTGCTAGTCGTTCAGTCATGTCCGATTCTTTGTGACTCCATGGATTGTAGCCCACCAGGCTCCTCTGTCCATGGGATTTTCCAGACAAGAATAATGGAATGGGTTGCTATTTCCTCCTCCAGTGGATCTTACTGATCCAGGGATTGAATCCAGGTTTCCTGTATTGCAGGCAGATTCTTTACCATCTGAGCTACCAGAAACATGCTGGTTGCCCTTCCTTGAGTCTCACTGAGTGTTAGGAGGAAAGCTTTCCTTATTACAAAAAGGAAACACACAACTTGATTTCCACTGGATATTGGGCCTGGAGACCCCTAGAGTTGGAGGGTGGAGGATGGGTGGCCAAGGTTGCACCAGTTGGCCTGGCGGCATGGCTGGGACCCCTCTGCTTCACTGCATCCCAGTCCAGCATTTCCTCCTCTTCTCCCTCCAGTTCTCAGTTTGCCTGTCTGTATTCAGAAGAAGAAGGTGAAGCCACGGTTGAAGCATGTCTGCAATCCAAACACTCTTGAAATTGTAATAAGGAAATTGCCTTGAGAGGAACTGTAGCATCTTCCAGTGTCAACCATGGACATGGCTGAGATGAGCACTCTGAAGACCCTGGTACTCCTGTCTTCTCCTCCCTCTGGGTGTACTAGCCGAAGCTAAACCCCACTCCTTAGTGGTCTGGGGAGATCTTTGTAGCCAATACCACCTTTCTGCTATTTCCCTTAAAACTCTCCAAGGTCGTGCACTGCCTCAGGATCAAGCCCCAGGTGCAAACACCTTAACAAGACCTGTCTGATCCTGGCCTGATCTTGCTTCAGTCTACCTCTCTGGTCTTGATTACCCATCCCCTCCTGCACTAGATGCTCCAGCCACATTGGGCTAGAAAGAGCAAAGCCCAGTGGACTTTCAGGCTTCCAGGATGCCACATGTACTTTTTGTTTTTCTTCCTTTTCTCTTGGCCATACTGCTTAGCATGCAGGATCTTAGTTCTCCAACCAGGGATCAAACCCACAGCCCCTGAAGTGGGAGTGCAGAATCTTAACCACTGGACTGCCTGGGAAGTCCCTCACAGTTAACATTTAAAGACACTGTGAGAGATGGGAGGTCCAGAGATGATGGCCCAGCATTGTCCTCAGTCTTGGTTGGCTGAAAAGGAATTAAGTATCATTGGAAGGGCTTGGTGCTCCAGGACCAGGCAGACATGTGAAGGGACCAGGGCTGCCTGAGAGACTAGAGGTCTGACCTCAGGGGAGCCACTGCCAGGCAGGCAGGCCCAGCACCACCAGCTCTTCTGACTTTATGTAAAAAGGAACCAGAAATCTGGATTTCAAGCATAAAGCCCTGATTTACAAATGTTGACAACTCTTTTAAAATGCCAGTATGTGTCGACTGAACAAAACCCACCTGCAGGTCACCTGTAACCTGCAGACTGCCAGTCTTCACCTCTGGAGTGGACTGAGTCAGTCCTTGAACCTTGCAGGATGGGTTCAGTGGGTGGGTACAGGCCTCCATGCCCTCCTGCTGTCTCAGATCTGGTGGAAAGAGTCCTGCCACCAAGGGTGAGAGCAGGTGCCCCATGCCTATCACCAAAGACACCCCTCCCTGGAAGCCAGCACCTCCCACCCTGAGTCCCCCAGTCCTCAAGGAATTAGCACCTGATCTGGTGGGTCAGACCAGGATGCCAGGCTAGGACATAATGGGGGTGGTGGCTCAGGCAGTGATGGGAGGGGAGCAGGTGGCAATAGTGAGTGCAGAGTCAAGTCTAGAGTCCAGCCTCGTGTCCGTGTCCCTGGGGGTTATTCTGAACCCCTCACCCTTTGTCTCTGTGGCCAATGTTTCTCATAATAGTGTCAATTTGATCTCTTGTGTCTGAAATTTGTAGTGTATGTGTTATTGACACTTTTATCTTTTTGTTTTCTTTTTTACAGTATGAAAGTGAATGTGTTAGTCACTCAGTTGTGTCTGACTCTTTGAGACCCCATGGACCCACCAGGCTCCTCTGTCCATGGGATTCTCCAGGCAAGAACATTGGAGTGAATAGCCATTCCCTTTAGGGGATCTTCCCGACCCAGGAATTGAACCTGGGTCTTCTCATTGTAGGCAGATTCTTTACCATTTGAGCCACTGGGGAAGTATCTTTTACCGTATAGAGCTTCTCATTTAGTTTTCCAAGTGAACATTAAAATCAGCTTGTCTGACTGCAAGAAGGAAAAAAAGTGCTTCTATTTCTTTTGGGATCATATTAAATCTACAAATGAGCTTAGGAATAAACAATGAGTACAAAGTCTTCCACATTTAGGACATAGTGTGTGAGGTTCTACTTGTGTGCCTTTTGACGATAGTATCATTTTCCCATATATGTGTTTCACACATCTCAAGTTCACTTCTCAATACTTTTGCTTTAATTAACATTATAAATTAAATATGCTCTTTCATTATGTCTTCTAACTTCCTTTTGTTTCTTGTCGTTGTTCAGTCATGAAGTCGTGTCCTACTCTTTGTGACCCCGTGAACTGCAGCATGCCCATATACTTCATGTTCTTCACCATCTCCTAGAGTTTGCAAACTATGTCCATTGAGTTGGTGATGCCATCCAACCATCTCATCCTCTGTCATCCCCTTCTCCTCCTGCCCTCAATCTTTCCCAGCATCAGGGTCTTTTCCAGTGAGTCTACTCTTTGCATCAGGTGGCCATTGGCCAATGAGTTCTTTAGATCAGTCCTTCCAAAGAATATTCAGGGTTGATTTCCTTTAGGATTCACCGGTTTGATCTCCTTGCCAGTTCAAGGGACTCTCAAAAGTGTTCTCCAGCACCACAATTTGAAAACATCCAGCTTTCTGCATGAAGGCTATTTTTCATGTATGTCAATTTTACATCCTTTTTGTTCATGCTGTTCACAGACTATGCCTGGCCGTCTGCCTCCCTCTTGTGGGGACATGGGTGCATTGCCCATTCTGGCCCCTGTGATTGGATGCACCCTTTGCCTCAACTGCCTTTTACCAAAACTCCATTTGTTCTTGACCCACTGGAACTCGTCTTCTAGTAATCTTCTCTGAAAGATCCATCCATTTGACTAGTATTTCCAGAACTCATACATGTTTTTAAAGGATGTGTCCATAGCCTTTATCCATGAAGAAATAGCCTCAGTTCAGTTCAGTTCAGTCACTCAGTTGTGTCCAACTCTTTGCGACCCCATGAACTGCAGCACGCCAGGCCTCCCTGTTCATCACCAACTCCCAGAGTTCACTCAAATTCGTGTCCATCGAGTCAGTGATGCCATCCAGCCATCTCATCCTCTGTCGTCCCCTTCTCCTCCTGCCCCCAATCCCTCCCAGCATCAGAGTCTTTTCCAGTGAGTCAACTGTTCGCATGAGGTGGCCAAAGTACTGGAGTTTCAGCTTCAGCATCATTCCTTCCAAAGAACACCCAGGACTGATTTCCTTTAGAATGGACCGGTTGGATCTCCTTGCAGTCTAGCCTAGATGGGTGTAAACATTTCTCAGCTCACACCTCTTTATTTCTTTCAGTATCTTGTAAATGTGGCCCCCTGTGTCTTCAAGCATTGAATTTGGCTTCCAAGAAGTATGTTACCAGCCTGACTTTCTTTGTAGCTAACATATTCAAATAATTCTCTTTGCCTTTAAAACTTAATAATATTATGAGGCTATATCGTGGTGTCAATTATGTTAGGACAGTTTCCTTATATACAGTGTGCCCTTTCAGTGTGTAGATCGAGTGTTTACGTCAGAAGTTCTCTCTTTTGAAAGGCTAAATCTGTGAGTGCTGGTCTTAGGTTTCTCTTTTAAAACTGCCATCTCTGCTGCTCTTGATTCTCCTCCACTTTTCCCTAATTGAATATCCAAGATCACTCTATGATGGCTAACCATTTTTGTCTCTTCTTTTCCAACACAGACATCATATATTTTTATTTTATTCTTTTAATTATTTAAAAAATTTTACTGTTGGAGTATACTTGCTTCACAATATTGTGTTAGCTTCTGCTATACAACAACGTATATCAGCTATCTTTATACATATATCCCTCATTTTGTTTCTTCTTAATTAATGAAAGGATATTAAGGGGATTGTACATTTTAAATTCTTTTAATATTTACATTTGTGTGCAAGCATTTTTTTCTGAAATGATGAGATAAAGCCGAATATATGTGCATGGTGATTGTTGTCGTTGTTTAGTCGTTAAGTTGTGTTCGACTCTTTGCGACCCCATGGACCATAGCCCACCAGGCTTCTGTGTCCATGGGATTTCCCAGGCAAGAATACTGGAGTGGGTTACCACTTCCTCCTCCAGGGGAACTTCCTGATCTGGGGATTGAACCCATATCTCCGTGTCTCTTGCATCTCCTGCACTCATAGGCAGCCACCTAGGAAGCCCTTCTTTACCTCTAGTCTCTTCTGTGCCATTTGCCTTTAGCCTTTAGTTCATTCCCGTGTGGCTCAGCTGGTAAAGAATCCGCCTGTAATGTGGAAGACCTGGGTTTGATCCCTGGGTTGGGAAGATCCCCTGGAGAAAGGAAAGGCTACCCTCTCCAGTATTCTGGCCTGGAGAACTCCATGGATCTTGTAGTCCATGAGGTCACAAAGAGTCGGACACAACTGAGCGCCTTTCACTTTTACTTTAGTTTATTACTCTTCTATTTTGTTCACTTTACTAATTTTCATTTTTTACAGTCTTTACTATGCTGGTTGTCCCTGTTCTCTCTCTGCTCTCTTGTAACTGGATTTCATCTCTGAAATTATTTTAACCTTTTTTTTGTTTGCTTTTCCCCTGAGTTTAGTCAACTCTTGTTTCACATCTCCCTGTGGGCTCATACATCTCTGCTTCTAGGTTTTCCTTCACGGATGGGATGCTTTAGTGCTAAATTAAAGCATAATATACCCCTTTGAGAGACAAAGCAAAATACCCTGTTTAATTTGAGGTTGAACCCCACTTGATGTTCCTTTAAAGACAATACGAAATAAAATAAAATGAATTAGAAGTTTAAAACACATTATTAGCAAACTGTGCTAGAGGGTGAAACCTGTACCTGGATCACCTGCCATGCATGACAGTCACAAACCCATGTGGAACCCACAGAAACTGCTCCTAACAGACGACTGTTCTAGAACAACGTTTCCCAGATTGGCTTGATTTGAAGGTCCATGGAGGATGCTTATTTAGAGTACTTGGCATGGAACTCTGCTCAATGTTATGTGGCAGGGATGGGAAGGGAGTTTGAAGGAGAATGGATACATGTATATGTAAGGCTGAGTCCCTTCGCTGTTCACCTGAAACTGTCACAACATTGTTAATCAGCTAGACCCCAATACAAAATAAAAAGTTCAAAAGAAAAAAATAGAGTCCTTGGGTCCGTTTCCTAGACACTCTGGTTGGGTTGTCTGCGGCGTGGGGGCCTGCAGTGGGCGCCTTTACCAAGCGCTACAGGGAGCCATGCGCCCCATCTACAGAGGGAGCCTCTACCCCCTGCCCCCACCCATGGGTGGGATGCTGCGCCAACCCTCTCTGTTGTCGTGGTGACTCTTGGAACTTTGGGAGTGGCTCCTGGGAGTGGTCTAAGGGCGGTTGTTTGGGAGCCAGCCCGCAGTCTCCCTGGGCGTTGACTCGCCGTAGTTCAGCCCTGGGAGGGGCGGCCTGTGTGTCACACCACACCAAGGCAGGACCTAGCCAGTCTGCGGCAGAGGCAGGGCAAGCCGCCCTTTATCTCCCAAACCTGAGCACAGTGCCGCCCAGCTCCATCCACCTGGAAAGGAAAATCCGGGGGCAAACCTGTTTTTCCTTTATGGGGGGAAGGGCGTGGGGTGGGGATGAGTTGAAGAGGATTATCTGTGTAACTTTGTCAACACTAGAGGGCAGCACTGAGCCACTGTTTCCGATTTACAGGAAAATCCGCTATTCATGGTATTCGATCTTGGATTTTTATGTATTTATTATTTATTGATTTGCCTTTCTTTTTATGCTATGACACCCTTGTCATGAATCTTCTGGAAATGACACCAGACTCAAGGCCAGCACCTGGGGGTGGGGAAGGGGAGGAGAAGTAAGGAAGAGGACGTCAGGTATACCTCAGCAGGAGACTGGTCCCGCTTCCTGGAGTGGTGCCGGGGGGCTCAATGTCAGAGATGGGGTTCTTGGTGCCAAAGGAAGAAGCATGCAGGAGACCCCAGGTGCTCAGTCAGGATGGGAGAGAGGTGCTCCAGGGCAGGAACAGGTGAGGGTGAGCCCAAAACAGGGAGGCCCCCCCACCTCACCACCTGTCAGCTCCTCATCCACTTCCCCAATGATGAATGGGCCAGCCACACCTGCTGCCTGAGCCAGTGGGACAGCAGAGGTGAGACCTCCTCGTGGAGGTCCTGGCAGGGCCTGTGTGAGGCTGCAACAAGACCCTGCACCCACGTGTTACCATCCCCAGCAGAATTTCACACCCAGTTCTCCCTCCACTAGCAACTGGCACAGAGCCGGGAAGCCCACCTCCAGCAAACCAAGCAGTGGCCTGGCCAGGCCCTGGGCTGTGCTGCTCTGCTGGGCCTGCCGTGCAGGGGGTCTGCAGGCATCTTAGTGCAGCCTCCCCCACACCCCCCAGCAAGGCTGCCACTCTGTTCAAGGGCAGAAATGGGGTGACTCCCACTCTCTCTTCCCATTCTCTCTGCCCCTGACAACAGGGGTTAGCACATCACTAGGGTGCTGATCTCACCAGGCCCAGAAGCGCCCCGCAGATCCCAGACAAACCTGCAAACACAAGCCTCCACCCCAGCCTTTCTGATGTGGGCCCAGGTTCCTCCCCCCAGCCTAAATCAATCCATCGGGGCAGAGTGGGGCCCATCTCTCGTCATCACTGCCTTGTCTACCTACACACTCTCTCATGGGAAGGCTTGCTGGCCGGCCTGCCCTAGAAAGGCTTGCCAAAGCTCCCTAGGTCTGCAGTTCACCACCTGACAGCTGAGCAGTGTGCCACCTGTCTATCCTGTCCTGGGTACAGGATGTGAGTTCCTCTGGCCAGGGTCCCTGGATCCCTGGGTCCTGCACTGACACACATTTGCTGAATGAATGAATGTAGGAGCAGGTGGGCCTCCAGCCCTCTCTCCCCAGGCCTGGCCACAAGCCCCCTCCTGGGTGACCGTGTGTGGTGCTCCATCTGACCCAGGTCCTTCCTCAGAAACTGCAGCAGCAGTAACAGCTTTTTTGGTCTGCTGCCCAAGGAAGGCACTTGCTTTTCAGCCCATGTCTCAGCCAGGTGATGTCTCCAACTGTTCTTTAGTGTCCACAGTAAAGAGGAAATACTTAAAACGGCTAGTGGTGGTTTTGAAAGCTCCAGCCACAATGCCCATTCGGGTGCAGACGTTCTGTGTACATCTCCATTTGGTTTCCTTCTTATTCTTTTTATTGGCTGTACTGGGTCTTGTTGTACAGGTGTTTTCTCTAGTTGTGGCGAGCGGGGGCTAATCTCTACTTGGGGTGGAAGGGCCTGTCATTGTGGTCGCTTTTCTTGTTGCGGAATACCGTCTAGAGCACACACTCAGTAGCTGTGGTTTGGGCTTAGTTGCTCCACTGCATGTGGGATTTTCCCAGATCAGGAATCGAACCTGTGTTTCCTGCATTGGCAGACAGATTCTTTACCACTGAGCCAACACGGAGGCCCTTTCTGGACATTCTTATCTTCTGAAATTAAGCAATCATTCAATTGGAAACCTAGCATCACTTAATGAAATTTCCCTTTAAATCAGTGTGTGTGTGTCGCGCGCGCGTGCGCGTGCTCAGTCATGTCTGACTCTTTAGGAATCCCTGGACTGTGGCCCACCTTACTCCTCTGTCCATGGGATTTCCCAGGCAAGAATACTGGAGTGGGTTGCCATTTCCTCCTCCAGGGGATCTTCCCCACCCAGGGACTGAACCTGTGGCTCCTGCATTGGAGCTTCCTCCGGGAAGCCCTCCATACAGTTTCTTTAATCACGGAGACATCTGGTCTCTGTGGCCCTTTCCTGTCCTCAGTGAGGGTTGCAGGGGCTCTGAGCCTCCGTCTCCTCCTGGGCCACCTGGCACAGGTCTCTCTCTTTTGCGTTCCAGCCGGGATCCCTTTGAGGGACTCTGCACTTTGCAGTGGACACTGGGCTGGACTAGGGGTGGGATAACGCCCGCGGGGCGGGCCTAATAAGATCCTACCCTATGCCGCCTCCCCGAGCGCCAAAACAGGGCGGCAGGCTGTCTCTGATTTCTGTGGAGAGGCTGGGGGCGGTGCCTGGGCCTGGCCGGCCTGTGGGCGGGCGGGGAACACGCTGGAGAGCTGGGCTCCGTCTCACTCGGTGTGCCTCTCTACAAACACCGATCCTGATCCTCTCGCTAGAAGCTAAGCTGGACCTTCTTCGCAGCTGCATGAATGTGACGCGGTTATGGATCCCTTCCGAGACCCGGGGAAGCCTGGCGTGCGCCGGGACAGACCGGCGGGCGGGGCGCATCCTTCACGCGGGGCCTCCCAGGCCTGCCCTCGGCCACCGCCGCCCGGGCCCCGTCTGGAACGCGTGCCTGTGCGCCTTTGTGCCTGCGGGTCTGGACGTAGGCGCGCGCTCCGGCTAGGGGAGTTTTTGTCCCCTTAGTTTCTCCAGAAGGAGAGGCATAAACACGCCTATGCAGAAAACAAACCGTAGGCAAGTCACAACCAAAACTCTCTCTGCCGAGATCGGAACACGATATGCTGCCACAGAGGGGAATTAATTATAACACTGTGTGGGTCCTTGGAAAAAGCTGGGAACCGAGGGAGTAATTTTGGGGCACACCTCCTTCTCTTCTCCTCCTCCTGGGCAGGGAGGGCAGTGAGAAAGGTGCCTCCCACCCCCTGCACCTCCACCCCACTACTCTCAGGGAGGACCCATGTTCGATCTGCCTCCGGTTGCTCTAAGTGTGTGTGTGTGTGTGTGTGTGTGTGTGTGTGTGTGTGTGTGTGCGCGCGCGCGCGCGGGCGCAATCTCAATAGTAAAGTCCCAGGAAAAGGGATTTGCTTTAAAAAGAAGAAGAAGAAGAAGAAGAAGCTTACAAATGGTCTCCTACCCAATGTTTTTAAAAAATATTTATTTATATTTGGCTGCACCGTGTCAAATATAAATGAGACGATGAGATGGTTGGATGGCATCACCGACTCTATGGACATGAGTGTGAGCAAGATCCGGGAGTCTGTGATGGACAGGGAAGCCTGACGGTGCTTCCGTCCACGGGGTCGCAAAGACACGACTGAGCGACTGAACTGACTGACTGCACCGAATCTTAGTTGCAGCAGGCGAGATCTAGTTCCCTGTCCAGGGATTCAACCTGGGACCCCTGCACTGGAAGCTCGGAGTTTTAGCCACTGGACCACCAGGGAAGTCCCGTAACCAGTACTTTTTAAGTTTCAAGAGGAAAGCAAGTGAGGGGCATGGCTGGCACACATTCAGGACCCAGAACAGGTTGGCACTTCCTCGGGGCCCTTTCCTCCTTCAGCATTTTCGTGTATCTCGTCTTCACAGGCTCCCAAGGCAGGTCCCCGTGTTACTGATGGCACAAGTGTCAGTCGGTGGCAGTGTGGCTCCAGAGTCCAGATCCTGGGCTATATCGTGACGTGGTCGTGGGTGTCCTTAGAGAAGACCGCGCCGTCGCCCACGTACAAGGCGGCAGCCCCAGGCGACAGCTGGAAGTACAGCATGGACGTGAAGCTGAGCTCAACATCCTGCGCGCCGCCGTGCAGGACGAGCAAAGGTTCATCTTCGCGGGCCTGCTGCTCACCAGCCACCGGCACCAATTCCAGGAAGAGGTGATCGGCTACTACCTGATTCGCGCGCAGGAGTGCTTCAGGAGCAGCGGCGCCGCGAAGCCTCCCCCGCTGCCTCCAAGATCAAGCGGCCGCCGGGTAGGCCAGAGGCTGAGGGCTCGCGGGGCCCGCGGGGCCGGCTGCCCACCGAGCCGGTGCTCAAGCTCAAGGAGCGCGCGAGCCTCGTACCGGCGGCGGGCATTCAGGCGGCAACGTCCAGGCCTCCATTGCAGCCTCCGGGCGCCGGGGAGACAGAGCGTCCCTCAGGTGCAGGAGGTGGGCGCGCTGTGGCCGTGCGCCATGTATCGGCAGCAGAACCGCTTGCCGCCAGGCACCCGGGCGGGGGCGGCGGAGACGGAAGAACCCAAGTCGCAGAGCTACACCAAGGACTTTGGCCCGGCGCAGGCCGGCCTGGAGTTCACCGATGCCAACGCGCGGGCCGCTCACTTGAACGGTTAGGGCAGCTGGGGTGCGGGGCCGGCGCAGCTGCGCTGCCAGGGCGAGAACTACTGGCGCCCGAGATCCAGCGCTGCTGCTCATACTGCTACCGCGGGGAGCGGCGGCGGCGGCGTGAGGAGCCTGCGGCCTGGATCCTGAGCGCGCGCCGCGGCCCCGCCTGCCCGGCTGTCCTTTCCACGCGGTCAGTGTCTCCTTTGCAATCTGGTCCACCCGGAGGCCAGCGATCCTCCGTCCGTGCTGTGTATGCGTTTGGTCACAGGTTTCTAGTGGTGCCGGAACCTGCATTGATGCCAGCCACCCAGGTAGTAATAAGTACACAGATAGGACACAAGTCATGCTGCGGAAAGTGGTGTGCTAGCTGGCGTCTGCCTCGTGCCTGTGGGAACTCAACAGCCATTGAATGGGGAGAGAAATAAAGACATTTATAGCCCTTTGCTTTTTGATGGGTATGTTTTACATGCTTTTGGGGAGGGGCTTTCCCCGCCCTAACCTTGGCAACTGGCCTCTTCCATGGAGCGGTCATCTGCGTGCCATCAGGCCCACTCAGGGTTTTGAAGCGAACTTGCCTCCCTGGGATGCGGGTGGCGGCTCTGCCCTGGCCTCCCACCTGTGCCCCCATCCCTCTCCCCCCGCCCCTTGAGGAGAGGGCGCTTGGATGTCCACTAGCGCCCTGGTGGTCCCGGTGGCCCTTTTAGGAGCACTGGGTTCCATCTCATAAGCAAAACCTCCTCCCACACCCTTAACTCAACAGCGACATTCACACATCATCAGAACTGCCAGCGACTGCAGAATGGGCACCTCCCGACAGCCTATCTCTCAGGTTGAAGGCCTCTCGAACTGTAAGATGCACACAAGTCCCCTGGAATCTTTAAAGCAGATTCTGACTTAGGTGTGGGGCAGCCTGAGATCTCTGCATTTCTTTCTTTAAAAAAAGAAAAGAAATTGGCCACCTGGGCTTGTGGAATCTTAGTTCCCTGACCAGGAATGGAGCCTGAGCTCCCTGAACTGTAAGTCTGGAGTCTTAACCACTGGACCACCAGGGAAGTCCCTGAATGAGGTATTTGTAATGAGCATAAACATGGGACATGATATCTCCATACATTAAGAGAGCTGTCTACAGACGTCTTCCTTTGTCACCACATCTCCTGGTCGCAGATCTTTGAATTCTGTTCTTTTCAAGTTCCTGACCATCCAGTAAACTGTTTGCCCCTGCCCATAAATCAGTGTGGATTGGGATTTCTTTTCTCTCTCTCTCTTTTTAAATCTTATTTTTTTTAACACCAAAAACATTTTGTATTGGGGTATAGCCAATTAACAATGTTGAGTCAGTTTTAGGTGAACAGTGAAGGGACTCAGCCATACATATATGTGTTGGATCGGGATTTCTCTACAGTGGCGTTAATCACATTTGGGGTTAGACCATCCTTTTCTTTAGGGGAAAGTCCTGTGTGCATTATAAGAAGTGCAGCAACATCCCTGGATGACCTCTACCACCTAGAGGCCAGTAGCTCCCTCCACCTAAATATGACCAACAAAAATGTTGCCAGACACTGCCAAAGGTCCCCAAAGTGGTAGGGGAAGGGGAAGAATCACTTGTGTAGGTGAATTCTTCTGGCCATCTTTCAATCCAAAAAAGCAATAATCAGTCATTCTGCTCAAGTGCCATCCATGGGGATGGTTTCCCTTCCCCTCTGTCTTCCAGGGATACTTGACATTAGAGCTGTCATGCCTTCATAGCCCGCTCTCAGCAGAGCCAGTGCATCACGGAGAACAATCTGAAATCAGGCTGCCTTGACCATCCGGTCCCTGGGAACGTCCCAGGAGGTGTCAACTGAGGGAAAGAAGTTCACAAGCAAGAGGACGTGTTGCAGGGTTTGAGCTACCTGTTCACTCAACTGACATGCGCCTTCTGGGTTTTCTCAGGCTCCCACGCAACACCTCTGTGAGATGACAGAATGCCGCCACGTAGACCCGACTTCATGGAAGGGTGGGCCAGCTCACACTCAGTCCATCATGCACTGGGCTCAGGACTGCATTTCGCTGACATCCCAGCCACCCTTTCAGCCCCCACCAAGACCCAGTAGTAGCCAGGAGCTGTTTCTTGGAAAGAGGAATTGTCATGTGCAGAGAGGAGGGTTTGGCTTTGTCCAGAACCCTGGCTCTCTGCTTTGTCATCTGCCCCCTGGGCTCTCTGCAGCCTTACTATTGGCTTCAAACACTGACTGCCATTGGGTCAGTTAGGAGATGAAGTCAGGGGCCCCCACCCATACCTGGTGGCCTTACAGGTTCCTTGGTAAAGGCTTTGGGAGGGCATAGCCAAATGGCCCACATGCATGTGTATGTGCTAAATTGCTTCAGTTGTGTCCAATTCTTTACAACCTCATGGACTGTAGCTCGCCAGGCTCCTCTGTCCATGGGATTCTCCAAGCAAGAATACTGGAGTGAGTTGCCTTGCCCTCCTTCAGGGGAACTTCCCGACCCAAGGATCGAACCTGCTGCATTGGCAGGCAGATTCTTTACCACTAGCACCACCTGGGAAGCCCAAATGGCTCATAGGCTGCCTTCAAAATCCCCAAAATGGGGACTTCCCTGGTGGTCCAGGAGTTGAGACTTCACCTTCCAGTACAGGAGGTGCAGGTTAGATCCTTGGCCAGGGAGTTAAGATCCCACATGCCTGGGGCCAAAAAAAAAAAAAAAAGCAATATTGTAACAAATTCAACTACAGTTGGGCATGTTTTGACAAATGTCTACTCCCTGGACAATACCTGGATAAGCTCTTATCCAGGCTGTTCTAGATTTGCTTTGTCCTTACAAACACACAAAGGGAATCCAAATATGTCCTGTTTGGGGCCAGTTCTCATTTGTTGCACAGGTTTTGGGGATTCACCCAGATTGATGTGGGCCTTGGTCATTTGTAGCTGTTTTATTGCTGGACAATGTGACTGTACCACAATTTGTGTATCCAGTTTTCTGTTAGTGAACAGGTTGCTTCCAGTTTGGGATATTATGAATAAAGCCACCATGAGCCTTTGTGAATGTTTTGTGGACACTAGGTTTCATTTCTTCTGGAAAATACAAACGAAGCAAAATTCCTGGCCCATAGAATAAGTATATTTTTCACTTTACTAGAAATTTCCAGGGACTTACCTGGTAATCCAGTGATTAAGACACCACACCTCCAACACAGGATGTGTGGGTTCAATCCCTGGTTGGAAAACTAAGATCCCACATCTTGCAAGGCTAAAAAAAGAAAAAAATTTCAAACAGTGTTTCTAAATATGTTTATTGGATTTCCAGTCCCACCAGCAATGGTTTTGGTTACTTGAGACATGAGCATACCCGGTCCATCTTTCTGGATCCCTGTGCAATAGCCCTCTTGACCTTCCAACCAACCCTGTCCCTGGAGCAGCCTGGGTGGACGTGGACTCCTGGCATATACAGACTTTTACACACCTGAGTGGGCATGTGTGTAGAAGCACAGGGCTGGGCAGGCCCCGTGGTGTGTTTGCACAGAGCTGTGCCATCTGTCTTTCCTGCCTCTGCCCTCTCCCCATGGGTCCCTTTCTCCTGGAAGCTGAGCTCCGTCTGTTCTCTTCCCTGGCCACAGTCACACAAGCGCATCTCCTTGCTTGCATGTTTGGCTCTGGAACATCAGGTCGTCTGTCTGAATTCACCCAATGCCCAGGGGGCACAACCCATGGGTGTGATGGTACCTTTCCCCTCCATGTGGAAGAGGAGCTCTCCCCTGTGTGCCAGGTGAGCCCAGCAGGCAGCTGCCCAGGGAATGGGGCTGAGGACCCTCTCTGCATTTCCCAGAGCCCGGCTGGGCTCCAAGCAGGAATCTCTGGATAAGGAGTGGAGAGTTGCATCAGATGGAGAAGGGGTTAAGGGTATTCCGGCAGGTGGAGTGAGCATTCCTTACAGAAACACTGACCTGACCTGACCAGGAGACTGCTCTGTCTGGGCACGCCCACGCTGGGGACCCGCCTGGGAAGAAGACAGATCAGCTTCCTGCCCCTGGGGTCAGGAAAGGGGCAGTGACCGATTACTGTAGAAGCTCCTGGCAAGAGGATGGACAATGACAATTGCCTTATGGCAGTGGCCACTTCCACCCTGGGTCCCAGGACCAGGGGAGGCTTCAGGGAGCCCCTGCAGGAGGCTTGGGGATGTCCTGGCATGGCCTGGCCACTCTTACAACCACCACAGAGGATCATCATGGCAGCTTGTGGACCAAGAAACCGTGGCCCAGTGAGAGTAACAACATCCACCTTGGGCTGCACACAGAGCCATCCACCGGCCCTGAGTTCTACATTTGTCCCAGACATGCCCGCCGGGAGAGGGGAAGCTGGGGGTCTCAGGAAGCCCATGTGTCCAGCAGCTAGCGGTGCTGGCCTGTACTGGAGGTGGGGGGCCAAGAGGAGCATCCTCTCTGGGTTGATGGATCTCCACCTGTTGATGACACACCTGCTTGGGGGCCCCAAAGGCAAGTCCTTGCCCCAGCCCAGGCTGCCCCCAGGAAGACAGCATGGCCCACCCTGCACTGCAGTCCGCTGTCTCTGCCCCAAGCCTGTTCGAGCGGAACACACATGACTATGCATAGCGCTGTCTGCACTCTCTACCAAGGGCTGGCACATGATCCCATTCTGGCAGGAGAGGTGTCTTAGAACAAGCCCCAGGGAAGTGGTCAAGGCCCCTGGCAAAGTAATGGGGATAGTCCTGCCTTCCTGGGGCCCCCTCCGCCCTGGCAGAGCCCTGATATCCAGTAGGTCCAAATGTGTGGTCCGAACGCTTGGACTTGCAGATCTCAGTAAAAGCAGCACAGCTGGTGGAATGACCGCTCAGTGTGGAAACAGGGTCAGGAGTGTGTGGGACTCAGGAATGTACGGGATTTGTGTGTGTCCTTTGCCTCTAGAAGCCTGGCCACCTGAGGAGGGGGGTTGGGAGGAGAGGATGGAGAGCCCAAAGGACAAGCAAGCAACTCAGAGAAGGTGATGGGTCCTATGTGTGCTGTGCTAAATCACTTCAGCTGTATCAGACTCTTCACGACCCCATGGACTGTAGCCCATGAGGCTCCTCTGTCCATGGGATTCTCCAGGCAAGAATAGTGGAGTAGGTTGCCATTTCCTCTCCTCCAGGGGATCTTCCTGACCCAGGGATTGAACCTTCATCTCTTATGTCTCCTGAATTGGCAAGCAGATTCTTTATCACCAGTGCCACCTGGAAAGAGTCCTGGGAAGTGTAAATGACACTGCCCCAACAGGAGGCTAAGGTGTCCTTTGGATTGGTGACTAATTCTAAATCTGTTGATTAATCATTTTAAACATCTACAGTAGTAAACGTATTCATTCTGCCCTTCACAGGTGACCCAGCTGGAGATTACATGTGAGTTTTGTATTTGCTTCTAGAAAAGAGGGAAGGTAACCTGCCAGCCTCCCTGGAGACAGACTAGGTGGCCACGTAGGCACCACAGCGTGCCCAGTTCTGCCCCCTGGTGGTCAGGACCTGAGGCTCCCAGGAGGCTGTGAAGGAGGGTCCCTCAGGCAAAGTCCCCTTTCCTGAGACATCAGGCCGGCCAGAAGATCCACAGCAGGGTTTTCATCCTTTTGTTTCCTATACACAGAGGGGGACAAAAACCTCTGCAAGGTGTCTTTAGCAAACCAACCATGCACATCTTTCAAACCTAATATTCTGGCTGGTTAATTCTGTAGGTCTAGATTCTGCTGCTGTTTGTGCTCTGTGATCTGAAATATGTAACGGATTGTGGTGCACCCAACAGTAATTAAATCAGAAGTTTGGACTCAACACACAATTTTTTTAAAGATTTTTTTTTGATGTGGATTGTTTTTAAAGTCTTTATCAAATTTGTTACAATTGTTGTTCAGTCTGTAAGTCACGCCAGACTCTGCGACCCCAGGGACTATTGCGTGCCAGGGTTCCCTGTCCTCCACTATCTCCCCGAGTGAGCTATCTCCTGGAGTGGTCAAATTCAGGTCCATTGAGTCAGTGATGCTATCTAGCTATCTCATCCTCTGCCATCCCCTTCTCCTCCTGCCTTCAGTCTTTCCCAGCATCAGGGTCTTTTCCAATGAGTTGTCTCTTTTTGCTTCTGTTTTATGTTTTGGTTTTTTAGTTGCAAAACATATGAGATCTTAGCTGCCTGACCAGGGATCAAACCCCTACTCTCTGCAATAGAAGGTGAAGTCTTAACCACTGGACCACCAGTCCTCAACGCTTTGTTTATGATAAAAAAAGACCAATCTCTTTGTCACCAACAAGAGGGTTGGGGATATGTCAGATCCATTCATTTCCCTGCTGAGAAACAAAATGAATAATCAAGCAAGCAATCCACTTCAAAAACAAGTTTTTATTTAAAAATGATCAATGACATCAGTTAGATTTTTTGATACCATGTGTTAAAAAGTTCTTCTCTGGGTGCCTGAAAGAGATATGCAATAGATATAATCACAAATCACTGCCTCTAAAGGAAAAATGTTTTAAAAGTAGCTTTAACCTTTGAATATTTTTTGAAGGCTCCTCTCCACCACGTCCACCCTCCAAAAAAACCCCTAGGGCCCTTTCCTACTTGGTCAATGTTTGTGCTTATTTCCTGCTTCAGGTATTGTGATTCTGGCAGCCATATGGCAGGTGCTTTGTGACCATGGATGAAACCCATTGGGTTTCATCTCCTGTGGATGCTCTGGACTCCCAGATGCCCAAGGGTGGATGGTGAAAATCGTGCCTCAGGAGAGGGCAGCGAGTCCCTGGGGAGAATCTGGCTGTGAAGAACGCTTGCTGGGGATCCCTGTCTGCTGAAAGTGGTAGGGTAATAGTTGCGATGCTCCTTTGTCTTTGCTTTCTGTTACAGACGGTGATGAACAGAATATTTGGGTGCCCATCAAAATTCATATATGGAAATTCTATGCCCCAATATGATGGGATTTGGAGGTGGGACCTCTGGGGTGATTAGGTCATGGGGTTGGGGAGCTTGTGATGGGATTAATGTCCTTATAAGACGAGGCCAGAGCTGCTTCTCTCTCTCTCTCCTTCCACCTCCCTCCACCTCCCCACTCCCCCCATGTGAGAACACAGCAAGGAGAAGGCCCTCTGCAAACCCTGTAGATGGTCTGGGCCCTGGAGTCCTGCTTCCCCCCACTGCTCCCCGCTCCACCTGGCCTGGAGCTGAGAAAGTACTCGGTGAACCTCTGCTGGAGGAGAGGCCCAGAGAGGGTGGAGGAGCTGGAGGCAAGGCCAGGGGACAGCAGGGACAGAGGGACGGCTAGGGTGCACACCTTTCAGGAGCACTGGAGGCCAGTCCCCGGAGGCTCAGGGCCAGATGGGGTGGGAAGGGCCAACTGGGCAGAATGAAGAACAGCAGGGCTGGGAGGACTGACGAAGGGGAAGGACCCACCAGGAGCGTCCCCTGGCAGGGTAGAAGGCCTGTGGGAAGAAGACCGTACGCATCCCCCAGTCAGCTGCTTCTTGGAGGAGAAACGAGCCTCAGACAGAAGGTATGGGTAGGGTGGCTAGATTAGAAAGAAAAAATAAAATGTAGGATACCCAGTTGAATCTGAATTTCTGATCAATGATGAAGACAATATTTAGAACATATTTATACTAACAACAGCTTTCCGTTGACTTTCCACTCAAATTTAACTGGTGTAGTAATCTGTTGGGGCTGCTAGAACAGAATTCCAGAGCCTGAGTAGCTTATAAACAGCAGAGATTTGTTTCTCATGATTCTGGAGACTGGGAAGTCCCACAATCAAGGTGCTAGCAGGTTCATGTGTGGTGAGAGCCCACTTCCTAGTATTTTATTTATTTATTTATTCTTGGCCACACCGCACGACATGTGTCATGTTGGATCAAACCCACAGTCTCTGCACTGGGAGCCAGACTCTTAGCCACTGGACCACCAAGGAAGTTCCTCTGGGCTGTCCTTAAAGGACACCAATCCCATTCTTGAAGACCCCACCCTCATGACCTCCCAAAGGCCCCCTCTTCATCCCATAACCTAGAAGATTAGGGCTTAAGGTAGGAATTGTGGGTGCAGGGTTGTCACATAGAAACTGAGTCCACAGCACATAGGCATCAGGATTTTCTCTGGCAAGCCCAGCTTAGTGACCTGAGGGACAGGTGTCCCCTTCAACTACCCACGCACAGAGGTGGGAGAAGGACCATCTCCACTTATGTTGAAGTTAAACCATCATGAAAACTCCGTTCCTAGAATTCATCTCTCTTCCTGTCTGAATCCTCTGAATCTTGGGACTTCTCTTGAGATGGAAATCAACCTGGGAGAAAGGAAAGAATTGAAGAGAACCCGCCACTGCTGATCACCCGTCACTGGACTGCTCCGCCAGCCACAGGCCTGTGGGCGGGGTGAGCTTGGTGGGGCTGGGGGCATGGGGGACCCAGGACACGCTGGCTGAGGGCCCTGTGGCTTCCTGCTCCGAGGGACCATCTACCTCCTGGCCTCCGCAGCCCTGGACCATGGAGGCTGCTCCCTCCTGACTGTGGAATTACCTACTGAAGTCTGAGAAATAGTAGAGCAGAGCAGCAGGGGCTCAAAATGGGCTCGGAGGCCATAGGCAACGGGAGGGGCAGCAGCGGGGAAGGGACCAACCCTCCCTGCAACCCTCTCCCTGCCCCCAGGGTGGATGTAGGGGTGAGGCTGGCCTGTCTGATGGTCTTGCCTGCAAGCCTCCGAGAGAAAAGACTCCCAGTGTCAGGCCTGGCAGGGCAGCCACAAGCCTGGCTGTGATGTGGCCTTCACGGAAGGAAGAGGAAGTGAGTATACAGGAGGCCTTGGCTGAGGGGAATGAGTGCCTCTGTGTGCGTGCGTGCGCATGTGCGTGCGCATGTCCATGCCTGGTAGCATGTCTGCCCAGGGAGGTGTCTCTGGTCTCTCTGGGGATCTCCTGTGTACACATTATGCCCATCTCAGGGGCACGTTTCTCTTTTTTTTTCTTCTTTTTTAAATTATGAAAGTATGACAACATTTACAGGAAACTTGGAAAATACAGAACAAAGTCACTACATATTACAATTATTTTTTAAGTAAATAAATAAAGATTTTTAACTGGAGTTTCAATATCAGACTCACAAAAAATTAATAGAAAGACTAGACAGAGAAGTAGAAGTATATAGTTAGATCTGAAAAGCACCATGAACCAATTCAATATAATAAAGATCTATACAATTTTCACACAACAGCAGGATACAAATTCTATTCAAGTTCCCATAGACTATAAATCAGGAGACACTGGAACATATCCAGGGGCGTAAAACAAGGTGCAAAAATGTCCTGGTCTAAAGGTGATGAAATCATACAGAGTCTGTTCTCTTATCACAGTGGAATTATATTAGAAATTAATATCAAAAGATATTTGAAAATAACCCACATATTTTCAAGTGCAATGTGACTGTTACCAAGAGAGACCTCTGACTTAGCCATTGAAAGGGGGGCACAGTCCTTCCTCCACAGCCACCCCAATTCTGCTGCAGGGAGAATAGAGGGGCAACAGGCCTGCTCTGTTCCAGGCTGAGATCTGGTTGTCTCCTCTCTCTTGCTGGAAGGTGTCCTGTGGGGGTTTCCCTCTGGTCCCAGGTGCCCGGAGCCTCCATCTGCTGCAGCCCACGGTGGGCAGGGGCCGCTGGGGTGGGAAGGTTTGAGGTGAGTCACTCTTAGCTCCCCAGCCGGGCCAGACATCTCCTTGTGCCAAGTTGACTGCCGTGGGAGGAGGCGGGGCCGGAGTCCCGGTTTGTCTGGAAGCCCGGGTAAATAAACAGGAAATTCCCAAGCAGCTCGTGAAAATGACTCTGCTTCCAGTGGGGGTGCAGATGGAGAGTCTTTTGGAAAAACAGGACTCAACGTTCACACTTTCTTCCCAAGCTCACTTTTTCCCAAAGAGATGTTTTGATAAAGTTGTGAATAGATTTTACACATGCATGACAGAAGGACGTGGAAAGCAATCTGAAAAGGGCTGGAAATCAGATTTAGGTAAAGGGAACAGTGAGGCAGGGAACTGGGGTCTGGTCACCCACACTCCAAGGCAGCATCCGCCCGCCTGCAGAGTGTGTGTGTTGTTTGGGTGTCCTGGCTGGTGTGAGCCTGGATGAAGATGCCCAGTGAGAACTTCTGCACCCATGCGAGCGGACTGTGTGCATATCAAATACAACATCAAAAGCGGAATTCTGGGAACTCCCTGGGGGTTCATTGGTTAAGACTGCCTTCTGGGTGTCCCTGGTGGCTCAGTGGTAAAGAATTAGCCTGCCATTTGGGGAATATGGGTTGAATCCCTGGTACAGGAAGATCCCATATGCAGCAGAGCAACTAAACCTGTGTGCCACAACTACTGAGCCTGTGCTCTAGAGCCTGTGCTCCGCAACAAGAGAAGCCCAGGCACCACAACTAGAGAGTAGCCCCTCCTTGCTGCAACTAGAGAAAAGCCCGAATGGCAATGAAGACTGACCGCAGCCAAAAACAAATAATAAATAAATAAAATTTAAAAAGACTTCACCTTTCAATGCATGCAGTGCAGGTTCGATCCCTGATCAGGGAACTAAAGTCCCACATGCAGAAGCAATATTGCAACAAGTTCAACAAAAACTTCTAAAATGGTCCACATCAAAAAAAAATATCATTAAGAAAATGAAGCAGAATCCTGCTTTCCAGCAGCAGCACTGCCCACTGTGTGAGTGGACAGCCCTAGCCTGAAATTGTGCTTCTTGATGAGCAGTAGGTGTTTCTTTGGTCACAAGCCCTCCTTCTTCACTTGCCTTCACTGTTTTGAGTCCCTTTGCAGGATCACATGGAGAAGGCAATGGCAACCCACTCCAGTACTCTTGCCTGGAAAATCCTATGGATGGAGGAGCCTGGTGGGCTGCAGTCCATGGGGTTGCTAGGAGTCGGACATGACTGAGCGGCTTCACTTATACTTTTCACTTTCATGCATTGGAGAAGGAAATGGCAACCCACTCCAGTGTTCTTTCCTGGAGAATCCCAGGGATGGGGGAGCCTGGTGGGCTGTCGTCTCTGGGGTCTCACAGAGTTGGACAAGACTGAAGTGACTTAGCAGCAGCAGCAGCAGTAGCAGCAGGATCACATCCTCAGAAAAGAAGCATTGCATCAGGTGTGCGCAAACAGCTGCTGAGTGATGCTGCTGGTGCCACAGGACGTGGAGGTGGGCAGAGCCAAGAGTGGCTGGACACCAGGCACACAGCCGCTGACCTCAAACGCATGCCCCAGTGGGGACCAGAGGAGAAGGGCCAGTGTGCCCTGAGAAGTGACAAGTGTCCCCATACCTCCGGAGGCCAAGGGGTGGGGGCTGGAGAGGCACTCGGCATCTGGATGAGGTCATGTTGATGCCCACTGGGCTCTGCTCAGCTGGAACTAGGCTAAGAGGACTGAAAATGACCTGGGTCTCATCTCCCTGCTGACCTCCCGGCCCGAGGAGGATGCAGCTGCTTAGCTGCTAAGAGCAGCGTTTCCCTGCACTTAGAAGCTGATCAGAGTCAACGTGGGGCCCAGTTCAAGTGTGATTCTTCAGCCTCTATCTTTTCTCCCCTTGAGCTCTGCTTCATATCTCCCAAAGTGGGCCCCAAACCGACCCTGTCTCATGTTCCATACCTCTGCCTGGGCCAAGACACCCAGGACAGGGGTGGCCATGAGTGGGGGTCCTAGGCCATCAGGGTGTGGGACCCACCTGCAGACCTAGAAGGTTGTGGAGGCCTCCAGCCAGGACCAGAGTGCCTTCTGCTGCCGCGGGGCCTATGGGTGGGCTCCTCCCAACTACCGACCAGGGTTCTTGGCCTCCTTAATCAATAGAAATTGATCAGAGGCCAGACAAGAGATTTAGGCAAGGCTTTATTGGGGTGGGGGTGGGGGATCTCTGCTACAGCAGCGGGGAAGGTGGAGCAGTGAGAATAAACAATAGGTTCCCTTACTTGCTCCCTGAGGTGTGGGTGGTGGTGAGCTGGTTTCTTATATGGGGTGAGGGTCAGGTGGGTGGGTCCAGGGGTGGGGCCGGAGTGGGGCTTAGGTGATTTGTGTTGAGTGGTGCTGTGTGTGCAGGGGGCATGTGCTTTGCTTCAGGCTCTTCAGAAGTGGCAGTTGGGCTTTTTTGTTTTTTATATCTTATCTGTTGTCCATAATTTGCCCCAACTACTCAGGCACACAGTATATGTATATATGTATGTGTGTGTATATATATATATATATACACACATATATATATATTGGAGAAGGCAATGGCACCCCACTCCAGTAATCTTGCTTGGAAAATCCCATGGATGGAGGAGCCTAATAGGCTGCAGTCCACGGGGTCACTAAGAGTCGGACACGACTGATTGACTTCACTTTGTCTTTTCACTTTCATGTATTGGAGAAGGAAATGGCAACCCACTCCAGAATTCTTGCCTAGACAATCCCAGGGATGGGGGACCCTGGTAGGCTGCTGTCTATGAGGTTGCACAGAGTCGGACACGACTGAAGCGACTTAGCAGCAGCAATGGGTAAAGAATCTACCTGCAATCCAACAGACACAGCAGACACGATTCGATCCCTGGGTTGTGAAGATCCCCTGGAGAAGGGCATGGCAACTCATTCCAGTATTCTTGCCTGGAGAATCCCATGGATAGAGGAGCCCAGCAGGCTACAGTCCAAAGGGTCACAAAGAGTTGGACACGACTGAGCGACTAAGCACACACATACACACATATGTATATAAGGATATATATGTGAATATATTGTTTAGATGTGATTAACATATGAATCAGTACACTTTGAGTAAAGTAGATTATCCTCTGGAAAACAGGTGGGCCTCACCCAATCAGTTGAAGGCCCTTTGGTTGTGAAAGGTTGTTGTTGAACCACTCAAAGACGCCGGGATTCTTGGCCTCCAGAGGAGAAGAATTCAATCTGGGGCCAGAGACGAGGCTTGATCACTCAGAGTTTTTGTGTAATAAAGTTTTGTTAAAGTATAAAGGAGATAGAGGAAGCTTCTGACATAGACATCAGAAGAGGTAGGTTAGCAATGGAGTTATATACTATCCAATGAATCCAAAGAATGTCTGGAGGTTGTAAAGACCTCACCAGACCTACTCCCATAATTTACATTTTAAGATAACAGAATTAGCCAGAAGGTTTAATCCAGAGACTGTCCTCAAGCAGGATACATTGTTATATAATCCTTGTAAAGACCAGACCTACTCCCATAACTTACATTTTAAGATAACAGAATTAGCCAGAAGGTTTAATCCAGAGACTGTCCTCAGGCAGGATACATTATTGTTATATAATCCTAAAGAATGTAGAGGAAAAAAAGTTTGTCCTTTCTTCCTCCTTGAGAATTCCAGACCCCTCTTTCCTTGGGGACCCCTAGACTTCTTATCAACCTGCCTAGGAAATGACTCTCTCAGTTGTTGAGGTGTCACATGGTATACAAAAATTAACTCCAAATGAAACATAAATCCAAATGAAATACCTAAGACTATAAAACTTTTAGAAGGAAACAGAAATAAATCTTCATTACCTTGGGTTAGACTAGATACAGCACCAAAAGCAAAGGCAACAAAAGTAAGACAACCCACAGAATGGGAGGGAAAAAACTGCAAATCGTGTATCTGATAAGGAACTTGCATTCAGAATATACAAAGAACCGTGACATCTCAACAACTAAAACTCAAATAACCCAATTAAAAATGGGCAAAGGATCTGAATAGATATTTCAACAAAGAGGTCATAAGATGTTCAACATCATTAACTGACAGGGAAGTAAAAATCAAATCCACAATTGATACTAGTTCACACTCACTAGACTAGATCCAACTAGAATAAAAATCAAATTACAACAAGTGTTGGCAAGGAGGTATGCCTGACTGCATGGAGTGCAGGTGCCAGGGCATGGGGTGCGGGACTATGAGGCCCACCAACACAACCACTTCCCTTTCAGTGCTTGCCAACCATTGACACATCAACTATGATCACTAATGTATGGACACAGTTCAGTAGGAGACAGCTGGCAGAAAATGGGGTAGATCACACATCAAGTGTATCACATACAGGGCGAGTTGATGTTTCCTAAATTTTGCATCAGTTACAGATTCACATGTTTGTGTGTGTGCAACTATACAGAAAATGTGCATGTATCACAGAGAGGCTGAGTGCGGGGCACATACAGCCAGTGTTTCTTGTGAAAATTATCTCCGTTATAGATAAACATTTGTCTACACATGTACACATGTTTATACACATATGCATATATACATGTGTACAATTGTGTGTGTGTGTGTGTGTATGGGGTTGCCACATGAATTGTGTCATCTCCTGTGAGTCACAGCCAAGGATGTTGGAGAAACCCCTTTGTATTCTATTTACCTAAAGAGAAAGGAACACTGGCAAGCCAAAGTTCCCTTGATCTCAGGAAACCATTAGCAGACATATTTAGCAGAGCGGAGACAAGGAGTGGGGGAAGACTGGGTGCCCGCTGGCACAGACACTGGAGGGAATGTTGACATGGCCCATGGATGTCCAGGAACAACTTGGACTTAAGATGCAGCAAACAGTGGCTCCAAGATGCAACCACAGTTTCCCTGGTCCTCACATTCTTTATCTGTCTTACCTGCATCTTGAGGCTGATTTGAGACTAAGCATGATGTCACCTGTGAAGGTCCTTACCTGTGGCCCTAAGGAGACCCTTCTTCCTTTTCATTCTCACAAGTAGAGGTTTTTCACTTGCAGAGAAAACCCAAGTCATCTCCGACATCCGCTTCAGTGACAAAGGCCTCTTAGGACGAACCCCACCCCTCTCTCGTGCAACTTGAAAAGGAACAAGACAGTAGACATAAACTTAAAAACAAGCAACAACAACACACCCTGAACCCGCCCGGTCCCCCAGCCAGTGTGCGTAAGACACACACAGGAAGGAAGTGGCCAAGTGATTCAAAGAGGCTGAGCTTCTATGTCTCAGGAAAGGAATATTTTCCGACCAACCCGCCCCGTCTGTGGTTGGGAACAAGGTCTCAGATGTAGCCTTGGCCAGCGTCCCTTCCCCCACCCCCTGCAGCACTGTAGACAAAACAGTGAGGCCAGGTCCCGCAGGAAGGCACCCTGCGGCCCAGCAAACCTGCTCCCGCTGGTTCTTGGGTCACTGTGGTCCTGGCCGTCCAGCAAGCAGGCGTGGGCGGCCACCTGATCTGCAGGAGCTGAGGGAAGACCTCCAAGAGGCCTATTTTTTTGTGCACTCCCAGCTACTGACTCACCCACAAACCTGTTTTAGATTTCTCTTCATAACCAGCTTCAGGCCCCAGCAGGTCTAGCCCTATGGAAGGAGTCACTGCCTAGCAGAATACCTTCCACACCCCTGCGACCTGGGGTGGCGGGGGGTACCCAGACCTGAGCCCATCTTGCCCCTGCCACACACCCCAGGGCCAGGCTCAGTGGATAGCCAGCACCCTGATTCGTCTATGCCCTTTGTTCTCCGCCCTTCCTCTCTGTTCTCTGTCTGCAAGCCCATCCCCAGAGCCTAGGTCAAAGCCACCTCCTCTGTGTACCCTCCCTGCCTGTCTCTTGCTGGGACTGATCTGGCATTTTACCGTGTTGGCCAGCGCCTGTCTGGCTGTGTGAGTCTGAGCAAGCAGACAAACCCTCTGAGCCTCCTTCTCCATCTGCAGAATGGGGATGATCAAGATGCCACCTGGGACAAGATCATGGCTGCAAGGCACTGAGCCGATGCGTGTTACCCCAGGCTCCAGTACCAGCTGTCAGGAGGATACTGGCCTTCCATCCTCCGACAGGCATAATCTCCTGCAGTAGGACTCATTGGGCCTCATTCCATCTTCCCTTAGTGCCTATAGCATCTTCCCTGCATGCAGCAGGTGCTCAAAAGAGAAAGGTGAGGAGCTGTGTCTCTTAGCTGTCTGGGGCCTGGGAACCCTGCAGGGTGGAGGGCAGCTGAGAGACAGATCGTGGTGAACATCACCCCCCATGGAATGGGCAGGAGCAGCTGGGGTGGCTGCATCCCTGAGGGACTGGCTTGGGGCCAAAGATGATGATCAGCATCAGCCCTCCTCCAGCCAGGCCAGCCTGTGTCCAGACTGAGGGCTTGGGAAGACCTCTCAGGCTGAGCATTCAGTGTGGGCGTGTCTTAGTTGATGATCCCTGGGGCCCTCAAGGACTCTAGAATCCAAGCATACCCACTAGCAGGGAGAAACCAAGCACACTCACCCGCAGAGACAAGTGCTGACCAGGGCACTGGGCTGTCATAGCCCCAGTGAACACGGGGCAGCCCCCATTGGCAGAGGAGCCTGGATGCTTGTCTTTGTCCTCTGGAGGGCAGCGAAGGAAGGAGGATGGAAGGCCGGCATTCCCGGGCCCTGCAGTATGCTCAGGCCAAGGGAGACCCCAAAAGGGAGGCAGTCTTGGCCTCGCGTGGGGTGACTGGGCCTGCCATGTGGTCTAAGGAAACCAACAGCCAGACACATCCGTCCAGGGAGAATAGGGGCTGGACCCTGTCCCATGTTGTGGAAGCACTAGGACAAGAAGCCAGGCCACCATCAGCAAAGGCTGAACTTCCCTGTGGGCCAGTCTTCTGCCTCAGCACAGACAGCCCTGCACGTCCTGATGAAGTTCAGAGAAAGGTGGGGGCCAGTGGTCTGTGTGGTTCATTTGAATATCCTACTGGTACTAGGGGGCTTCCCTAGTGGCAAAGAACCTACCTGCAGGAGACATAAGAGACCCAAGTTTGATCCCTGGGTAGGGAAGATTCCCCCAGAGAAGGGAATGGTTGCCCACTCCAGTATCCTTGCCTGGAGAATCCCAGGGACAGAGGAGCCTGGCAGGCTACAGTCCATGGGATCACAAAGAGTTGGACATAACTGAAGTGACTTAGCACACATGCACGCACTGGTGTCCAGGGTTTTGTCGCTGAAGTCACTCAGATTTTCCAGGCAGAGGCTCAAGTTAAAAACAAACAAGTTCTTCTTGAGAATTTCAGGACAGAGAATTGTTGAGGGTTTCTGGCTTTACCCAAACAAACGGACTGTTCTCAGGCTTGTGAACTAGAGAGGCCAGCAGGACCAAGGCCGAGAGGCTGGCCTTGGATGGATTGACCCAGCACTGGGGCCTGAGAAGAGGGGTGACTTTGAAAGAAGAGTTATGGAGGCAAATCGCAGTGGGGTGGACCCAGGGAATCATATTTCCCTGGTGATCAAAAGCGAGGACCTGGTCACCCCACCTAGGCATGGACCACAGCCTGAATACCAGAGCTGTGCTGGGGCTCACCCGGCCCTCTGGTCAAGGGGCTTCTGGGCCTCTGTGCTGCTGACATCACGCAGGGTCCCCTGATCCTCTGGCTCTCCTCTCTCCCCTGTACTCTTTTGTCTCCTCAGGCCTCCTCCCTCCCCAGCTCCTGCCTGTGAAAAAAGGCAGTAGAGAGAAATTCTGAGACCCCTGCCTGCCCTGTGCTCAGAACCTTCTGTCCTGTTCCACCCGTGGTACAGTCCACCTACCAGGGGTGCACCTAGGATGGAGTTGCACAGGTCAGATTTACCCTCCCTCCTGAAACTACCAGCACAACCAGACAAGCTCGTGAACAACAGGACATTGGTCAAGGAAGGACGGTGGTCCCTGGGAGATGGGAAATGGATGGGTGAGCCCCGTGGTGGCCCCACTCACTGCCCGAGAGGTTTATGGGCTGCAGAGCACACAAGGGGCCTACTGGATGAACAGAGAGGGCTCCCCAAATTCAGAAGATGGAGCTGGACATCCAAGGAGATAAAGGCAGCTAGAGTTCTTAGGACAGAGGACCCCAAGGGGACTGCTGCCAAGACAGAGCCATGAGAGTGTGCAGAGTGCTCCCTGGGGGCACTCGCACATGCCTGTGAAGAGCACGGTAAGGAGAAAAGACCAGTGCTGGGTGTTCACATGGGGCTCCACCTTCACCAGCCAGACTGGAACCTCACATTCACTGAGTAACAGATTCACTGAGAAACAGGGGTGGGTGGGTGCTCAGGGTTAAACCAGACTCTCCGGTCTAGGCTGAGCTCAGCTCCAAACTCACCTGACAAATCACAAAAGCAAGACCAAAAAAGATCAAAAAACTCTGAGTAACTTATTTGCATCTTAGAATAAAAACCTCAAAAATATTTCTCAAAATACAAAAATATCGAGCCTCCAGTCTGGTAAAATCCACACTACCTAACATCCAATTAAGATGAACTTGCAAAAATTTTTTTTTCAATTTTAAAAACCAAGAGAAAAAAAATTAAAAACAAACAAACAAAAAAATAGGATGACTTTGCCTGAGAAGAGGCAGGAAGACGTATGTCTAAGGAAGACAGCTGGGCATGGTTGGCTGGCCAGCACAGAACGTCTAGTTTGGGTCAGAGGCTGAGTCTGCCTGGGTGGCAGCGATGTAGGAGCAATATTCAAGAGGGTCCCCTCTCCTGGGGGAGGATGAGGGGGTCAGGGTGGGGAAGAGATCTTCAAATATGACCATGAACCAGGGGAAAAAGTCTCAAATCCACATCTGCCTCCAATAACATGACATGGAAGGGTTTCACACTTGCTCTCATCTCTCTCCTCCTATTTTCCCTCTTTATTGTGAATATAATATAACATCCAGAAAAACGCTTAAAACGTAAGTGTTCAGGGACTTCCCTGGTGATCCAGTGATTAAAGGCTTCCACTGCAGGGGGCACAGACTCTATGTCTGATTGGCTAACTAAGATCCCACATGCTACAAGGCCAAAAAATAACCCCAAAACAAAACAAACAAAAAACTATAAGCATTCAACACCAGCCAGACACATCCCAGCAGTTCCTCCCTCCCTGGATTTCTGACCCCCTTCCCTGGATTTCTGCCCCTGGCATTCCCAGGAAGCACTTCCTGAAATGGTATTATGGTTGACCAGGCATTCTTATGTCCAGTGATGACAGTTACACAGCTTAGTCTCCAGCACACTTTGAATAAACGTGGTAAAGCAGTCTTGGTCCTGATCTGAGGAGAAGGGTCCAGTCTTTCACCAAATACGATGCTACCTGTGGGTGATTCACAGATGCCTTTGTTGGGTGGAGGATATTTCCTTCTGTTTCTTAGCTTTGTGAGTAATTTTTATTATGAAGGGGTGTTGGATTTTGGCAAATGATTTTTTAATAATTTTCTTTATTTATTTTTTGTCTGTGCTAGGTCTTCATTGCTGCGAGGGCTTTTCTCTAGTTGCGGCAAGCCAGGACTACTCTTTGTTGCCGTGCTGGGGCTTCTCATTATGGTGGCTTCTCTTGTTTCAGAGCACGGGCTCTAGAGCACAGGCTCAGTAGTTGTGCGTACCTTAGTTGCCCTGAGGAATGTGGGATCTTCCCAGACCAGTGATTGAACCTGTGTACCCTGCATTAACAGTAGATTCTTAACCACTGAGCCCTAAGGGAAGCCCCATATATTTCTTTTTAAGTCAGTTTTGGTAACTGGTATCTTTCTAGGAGTTGGTTGATTTCATCTAAGTTTTCTAACTTGCTGACGTAGAGCTGTTCATAGTATTCCTTTATGATCCTTTTTATTTCCATAAAGTTGGTAGTAATGTCCTCTCTTTCCTTTTTGATTCTAGTAATTTGAACCTTCTTTTTTTTTAGTCAATCTAGTTAAAGGTTTGTCAATTTTGTTGAACTTTTCAAAGAACCAGCTTTTGGTTTCACTGAATTTTCTATTGTTTTTAGATTCTCTGTTTCACTAATTTCTGTTGTAATCTTTATTATTTTTTTCCTTCTGCCTTGTTAAGATTTATTTCGCTCCTTTCTTCCCCCAGTGTTTTTAGCTGGAAGATTAGATGTTAGATTATTGATTTGGAGGTTTTTCCTCTTTCTTTTTTTTTTTTTTTTTTGGCCTCATGGCTTGTGGGATCTATTCTCCAGCCAGGGATAGAACCTGTGCCTCCTGCATCGGAAGCACAGAATCTTAACTGCTGTACCACCAGGGAAATCCTTTTCTTAATGTAGACATTTAAAGCTATAAATTTCTCCCTAAGCACTGCTTAAGCTGAATCTTATTAGTTTCTGAACTGATATTAGACATATTTTGGACATCCTGGACTGACACCACACAACTCTTAACTGTCTTTCATATTTTTCATCTTTTTGCCCTACTCTGGGAAGTTTCCTTGACTCTGTTTTCCAGTCCTTTTCCTGATTTTTTGTATAACAATCACATTTTTAATCTCTCTGAACTTTTTCTTGTTCCCTGACTTTTCCTTTTTCTGGCTACTTGTTCTTGCTTTGTGAATGCAGTACCTCCTCAAACATCTGAGATATTAACTATGATTTCTAAGTTCTGCTCATCGCCTTTATTATCTGTCTTCCCGGGACGGCTCTTACTTGGTTAATCCGGGTCCTTCTCTCTTGTGGTGACTATCTCTCTCAGTTGCCAGTTTGCACATCCGAGACTGAGGTGATTGGACAGCCAGCAAGGCTCCCCCTGTGGTCTAGGGCTGTTTCCTCAGCAGGCCTCTCCCCTTCCCGAGAAGACTGGCTCCAGCTCCGTCCAAAGAGTGACTCATCGGTAATACATTATCCGTAGCCTTCAGTGGAGGGGGCTGGGCCTCTTCACCCCAGAGACCTGGCCAGTGATACCTCAGGGTCACTTCCAAGCCCAAACCGGACAATGCCAGCCTTCTGGTGGAGCTTCCAAGTAAGCGGAGTGCTCACCCTGAGGCTCTGTGGACAGTCCCTCCACCATCACTCCCCTTCCCTGCAGGAAAGCCCCCAGCCAGTCCTGTTCCTCAATTGCAGACTGAGCTCACAGCCTCCCCAGGTGCTGGGGAGCCTAGCACCTCTACCTGGGCTGCCTCCTGCACACGGGCTGAGCTGCAGTCTCCTCTACCTTGGCTTACAAATCTATACAGTCATGCCTGTTTTTATTTTCTGAAAGTATGTCAGGCAGGAGCCCACCGTTACTCACCTGTGCCCCTTGCCCATCCCTCAGGTCTGCTTGGGATGGTGCTCAGTTGCCATTTCCAGGGGGGTTGGAGAGGGGAGGAGAGTAAAAGGGTGCTCCATCTGCCCCTGGACACCTGAGCTGGTTTCCTTCTTTTGCGTGCCTGTAAGTTCCAGAGTTGGACCATAAAGAAGGCTGAGCGCCAAAGAATTGATGCTTTTGAACTGTGGTACTGGAGAATACTCTTTAGAGTCCCTTGGACTGCAAGGAGATCAAACTAGTCAATCCTAAAGGAAATCAGTCTTGAATATTCATTGGAAGGACTGATGCTGAAACTGAAGCTCCAATACTTTGGCCACCTGATGCGAAGAGCCAACTCATTGGAAAAGACCCTGATGCTGACAAAGATTGAGGGCAGGAGGAGAAGCAGATGACAGAGGACAAGATAATTGTATGGCATCATCGACTCCATAGACAAGAGTTTGAGCAAACTCTGGGAGATAGTGAAGGACAGGGAAGCCTGGGTTGCTGCAGTCCATGGGGTCACAAAGAGTTGGACAGGACTGAGTGACTGAACAAGTCACAGTCACAGACACACACCATTGTCACCACAGTCATGGTAACATGGCCACGTGTAGGAGGCCTTGTCCCTGACAAGACCAGGGTCATCCCTAAGTAAATTGCCTGAGCTTAGCTATGGTGCTCCTGTGCAGTGAGATCACTTGTAATCACTGGCTGATTTTTTTCATGAGAAATGTAATTCACTCTAAAACCTCTGAGAGTGGTATAGCAGCTACGACTATCTTCAGCTGTGAGTGAAAGATATCCTAAAACAACAGTGACTTAAACAAGACACCAGTTTCTCCATGTGTGAGGAGGAAGGTCTGTTAAGGAGGCTGCAGCATATTGAGGCTCTGGCTCCACCCCTCCCAGGATCACCTATGTGCAGCTTCCATTCCTAGGATTATCTCATCGCCCAAGATGACTGCTTCAGCTCCAGCCATCATGTTGACATTCTAGCAGCAGAAGGATAAAAAGGGAGGAAGGACTTGCCCTATCCTTTTAAAACTACTTCCTGGAAAATAAAATTGAATTAAATTAAAAAGAAAAAAACACCTAATTCCTGGAATGGAAGTTATTCTTGGTGATGCCACTCATATTCCATTGGTCAGAATTGGTTCAGATAGCCATGTGCCACTCTCAAAATCAAGGGTTCCATTATTAAGGAAAGAATAGATATAGTGGGGCCCACTGAGGGAGCCCAGGCAGGCAACACATCACCACCCCGAGTTTACTCTCCCAGTGGCCTTCATGCCTCGGGCACTTGGGAAGACAGCCAGTCTACTGTCCGTAGCTCAGGTGGCCCAGTCTCTCTCTACCTCCTTTGCTATGGTCTGAGCATCGTGTCCCCCCCAAATTCACATGTTGGAATCTGTACACTCAGTGTGATGGTTTATTGGTGGGTGTTTAGGTCATGAAGACCTCATCAATGGGTTTAGAGATTAAAAGAGATGTGGAGCTCCTTAGACTGTCCCTTTCGCCTTTGTGAGGACACAGTGAGAAGTCTGCCACCCAGAAGAGATCCCTCACCCAACCCTATAGGTACTTCAATCTCAGACTTCTAGCCTCCAGACAGTGAAGAGTGTATTTCTATTGTTCATAAACCACCCAGTCTGTGCTGCTTTGTTACAGCAGCTGGAAAGCATGATGACACCCTTTCTGGGCCTGTCATTCTCTGTCTGGAGACAAGAATTCTGGGGCCAGGGTCTTCCCTGGTGGCTCAGTGGTAAAGAATCCAGCTGCCAATGCAGGAGACATGGTTGTGTTCAATCCTGGATCCAGGAAGATCACACACAATGCAGAGCAAGTAAGCCCAGGTGCCACAACTACTGAGCCTGTGCTCTAGAGCCCAGGAACCACAACTACTAAGGCCCGTGTGACCTAGAACCCATGCTCTGCAACAAGAGAAGCCACCGCAATGAGAAGCCCCCCACCACAACCACAGAGTAGCCCTAGGTCTCAGCAATTAGAGAAAAGCCTGCACAGCAATGAAGACCCAACCCAATCAAAATAAATAAATAAATTAAAAAAATAATAATTATTATGGGGCCAGAGTTAATGAGCCATCACTTGCCAGGCACCAGGTTTCATTGCAGTCTTTGAAGCTTTGAAGACATTACCAAGCCTGGAGTGGAGGCTCTCCCCCAGGGTGGTTCCCAGCAGAAGAAGCCCTCAGAGAATCAGGGACTTCTGTGTCCCCAGACGTCACGGGGGCCAGGGGAGGCCGTCTGCTGGAGTTGACGACAGTGCTGTGCAGAGAAAGTAAACGGAAAACCACCCACAGCCACCCTTACTCCCTTCCTTGGGGCCTGGGCCCTGTGCCTTGGTTCTGGTGGAAGGAGCTGGGCTTGCAAGAGTCCCCAAGAAAGAAAGGATGGATCACGGGGATGCTGGCCCGACCCCTCAGTGCAAGCTTTTTCCATAGTAGCTTCCCCACATTTCCTGTCCCCTGTTTGGATGAGGCCCTGTCAATGCTGTGGGCTGGGCCACAGCGTTTCTTCCTTCCCTGGGAGGCCTGCCCTGTAGAGAATTCCAGATAACAAGCTGTCTGGTGTCTGCTTCCCTAGCTCCACCCTGGGCTTCCTGCTGTGGGGGGTACAGCTCCCATCCCAGGCTGGTTGTCTGGAACATGTGCTTGCTGGCTGGGGGAGGGAAGCACTGGGTCCTGCTGGCTTTGTGCTCAGCCCCCTCCACCCCTCACTACCCCCCACCCCTACATTGAGCCTTTCCGCCTTCCCTGACTGAAGCTGCCTTTCCAGGGCCTTTGTTATCTGTGGCTACCTAGGGGAACCTGGGCCCACATTGTCTGCCCAGCATCTCTGTACCACTTTCCTGGCGGCTCAGACAGTAAAGAATCCACCTGCAATGCAGGAGACCCAGGTTTGATCCCTGGCTTGGGACGATCCCCTGGGGAAGGAAATGACAACCCACTCCAGTATTCTCGCCTAGAGAATCCCGTAAACAGGGGAGCCTGAAGGGCTACAGTTCATGGGGTCACACACAGTTGGACATGACTGAAACAACTTAGCACGCATGCACAGGACTGTCCCAGAGGCATGTGAGGCAGTCAACTCTTCAGAAGACTCAGTCCCAAGCCCAAGGTCCCTTCCCACGGGCCAAGCAAGATGATTGGCCAGAGACAACCCAGACCCTAATCCCAGACCCTATCACCATAAAACTTAAGACTGGGAGGCACATGGCAGAGCAGTCCTCCTGGGTTCTCTTAACCTCCTTCTTTCTGCCCAGGAGCCTCTTTCCAATAAAGTCTCTTGCTTTGTCAGCATGTGTATCTCCTTGGACAATTCATTTCCGAATGTTAGACAACAGCCTACTCTTGGGCCCTGGAAGGGATCCCCCTTCCTGCAACAAATTTAATTCCCTCCTGACATCATCTACCAGGAGAGAGCACCAGATGCCACAGTTTAGGGGTTCAGTCCTGCAAGACAGCCCCTACTTCAGACAGTCCCAAACCCAGGTTGTCACCTGTGCTTCTGACCAACTAGCTATAAATTGGAGGGTCTCGAAACCTGCTTTTCAGGTTCAATTAATTTGCTACAGCTGCTCACAGAATTCAGAGGAACACTGACTTACAAGCACCAGTTTAATGTAAATGGCGTTTAAAGGAAACAGGTGAGGAGGTACATTGGGGGAGGTCTGGAGGGGTCCAAGAGCCAGTGTTTCTGTCCCTGTGGAGCTGGGCTGCATCACACCCCGACAGGTGGACATGCTCACTCACCCTGAAGCTCATCCCATCTCCTCGTTAAAGAGTTTTTATAGAGCTTAATCTGTAGCCCCAACCCCCTTCCCAGGCTTTCCTGATAGCTCAGTTGGTAAAGAATCCACCTGCAATGCAGGAGACCCCGATTCGATTCCTGGGTTGGGAAGATCCCTTGGAGTAGGAACAGGCTACCCACTCCAGTATTCTTGGGCTTCCCTTGCAGCTCAGCTCGTAAAGAATCTGCATGCAATGAGGGAGACCTGAGTTCGATCTCTGGGTTGGGAAGATACCCTGGAGAAGGGAACGGCTACCCACTCCAGTATTCTGTCTGGCCTGGACAATTCCATGGACTGTATAGTCCATGGGGTTGCAAAGAGTCGGACATGACTAAATAACTTTTACTAAACCCCTTCCCAGGGGTCAGTGGATGGGGCTGCAAGTTCCAAGTAACCAAGAGGTTATTCTTGGTTTGATGCTGACCCCATCCTCAGTCACCCCATTGGCATAAATTCAGCTGGGCTCCAAGGGCTCCTGATGAAGAACAGAAGACACTCACCACTCAGGACATTCCAAAGGTTTTAGGAGCTCTGCCGGGCCCTGGGTGAGATTACATACATGTCTTCTCCTTTTTTCATTATTCTTATGATTATTATCATTGGAGTAAAATTGCTTTACTATGTGGTGTTAGTTTCTGCTGTACAACAACATGAGTCAGCTATATGTATACATACATGCCCTCCCTCTTGAGCCTCCCTCCCACTCCCCTGGTGGCCCAGTGGTAAAGAATCCGCCTGCCAATGCAGGAGACCCCCGACGTGGGTTCGATCCCTGAGTCGGGAAGATCCCCTGGAGAAGGAAATGGCAACCCACTCCAGTATTCTTACCTGGGAAATCCCATGGACAGAGGAGCCTGGCATGCCTTTGTCAATGGGGTCACAAAAGAGTCGGATAGGACTTAGTAACTAAATAACAACAACACACATAGATAATAATGCTGTTTCCAACCTTCTTCTTCCCACTCCCTACACCTCATCATCCCACCCCTCGAGGTCATTAGAGAGCACCGAGCTGAGCTCTCTGTGTTATACAGCAGCTTCCCACTGCTTATTTTACACATGGTGGTTTATATATGTCAATGCTATTCTCCCTCCCTGCCCATGTTCACATGTCCATTTTCTATGTCTGCATCTCTAGTTCTGTTTTACAAATAGGTTCATCAGTACCATTTTTCTAGATTCCACATATATGGGTTAAATATACACTATTTCTTTTTCTCTTTCTGACTTAACTTCCCTCCGTATGATAGTCTCTAGGTCCATCCACAGAAACTAAGTCACAAATCTCTATAAATGACCCAGTTTTGATCCTTTTTTATGGTTAAGTAATAGTCCATTGTATGTATGCACCACATCTTAAACTGTGGAAAATTCTGAAAGAGATGGGAATACCAGACCATCTGACCTGTCTCTTGAGAAACCTATATGCAGGTCAGGAAGCAACAGTTAGAACTGGACATGGAAAAACAGACTGGTTCCAAATAGGAAAAGGAGTACATCAAGGCTGTATATTGTCACCCTGCTTATTTAACTTATGCGCAGAGTACATCATGAGAAACGCTGGGCTGGAAGAAGCACAATCTGGAATCAAGATTGCCGGGAGAAATATCAATAACCTCAGATATGCAGATGACACCACCCTTATGGCAGAAAGTGAAGAGGAACTAAAAAGCTTCTTGATGAAAGTGAAAGAGAAGAGTGAAAAAGTTGGCTTAAAGCTCAACATTCAGAAAACTAAGATCATGGCATCCGGTCCCATCACTTCATGGCAAATAGATGGGGAAACAGTGGAAACAGTGACAGACTCTATTTTGGGGGGCTCCAAAATCACTGCAGATGGTGACTGCAGCCATGAAATTAAAAGACGCTTACTCCTTGGAAGGAAAGTTATGACCAACCTAGATAGCATATTGAAAAGCAGAGACATTACTTTGCCAACAAAGGTCCGTCTAGTCAAGGCTATGGTTTTTCCAGTGGTCATGTATGGATGTGAGAGTTGGACTGTGAAGAAGGCTGAGCGCCGAAGAATTGATGCTTTTGAACTGTGGTGTTGGAGAAGACTCTTGAGAGTCCCTTGGACTGCAAGGAGATCCAACCAGTCCATTCTAAAGGAGATCAGTCCTGGGTGTTCATTGGAAGGACTGATGATGAAGCTGAAACTCCAACACTTTGGCCACCTCATGCAAAGAGTTGACTCATTGGAAAAGACTTTGATGCTTGGAGGGATTGGGGGCATGAGGAGAAGGGGCGACAGAGGATGAGATGGCTGGATGGCATCATCGACTCGATGGACATGAGTTTGAGTGAACTCCGGGAGTTGGGGATGGACAGGGAAGCCTGGCATGCTGCGATTCGTGGGGTTGCAAAGAGTCGGACACAACTGAACGACTGAACTGAACTGAACTGAATCCTAAGACCAGATACATTTCTTCTTAGCCCATGGGCCTTGTCACCCTCTGCCCTCCTCTCACCAGCCTCATCAACCTCTGCAGCTTGCCTTTGCCCTTCTCTATTTGGAAACTCTGCCCAGGTATCTGCTAGGCTCCTTAGCTCACCTGGTCCAGGTCCTTATTTAAACATCACCTGTTGAGGGAGGCCTTCCTGATCAACCCCTTTATGGCTGTTGAGCACCCCCAACTCAGGTCCCCTTCTCTTCATTATTGTTTTCTTTTCATCCTAATCACCACCTCACATGCGGGCTTAGAGGTTTACTGCCCCTTCCCCAATTAAAATACAAGCATGAAAGTGGAGGTGGGGGACTTTCCCAGTGGTCTAATGGTTAAGACTTTTTACCTTCCAAGGCAGGGGGTGGGGTTTCAATCCCTGGAGGGAGCTAAGATCCTACATGCCTTGTGACCAAAAAATTAAAAAAACCCATAAAACAGAAGCAATACTGTAATGAATTCAATAAAACCTTTAAAAATGGTTCATATTTTTTTATATCTTAAAATTAAAAAAAAGTAATGGGAGCAATTAAAAAAAAAAGTGAAGGTGGCCCTCACTCCAGCGATGCTGGGAGAGAATGACTGTGAAGACATCCCTTTCCCAGTGAGAAACCCCAGGCAGAGGGAGGGAAGGGTGGCCTAGGAATAGGACCACCCCTGGTAAGTACTGAGAACCACTTGAGTGGCCTGTAGGTCCAGGCCACACTGATGGACGCTCGGTGGTCTGAACCACCCTCTCCACGGTAGCACAGTAGAACAAAGGGATCATGAAAGCTGTGAAGGTCATTCAGGAAAAGGCCCCTTGAGAGAACCAGGCAAGGAGGTATGGGGCTCAGAGCCAGGCTCTCAGCTCCTCCCTGCCTGGTGTGCCAGGACAGGCCAGGCCTGAGGCCCGACGATTGCCTGGGACCCTCCCTTCCAGTGGCCAGCGCCCCTGGGGCATACAGCAGGCACACCCCGCACATGCACACAGGCGAGCCACTCTGACTCAGCCCACCCCTGTCTGGCACCCAGCCCATAGGTGGCAGTTAGTCTTCAGCACCTTGGGCCAGGTCTGGGTATAAAGGCAGCAGGCCTGGGCCTGGACCCGGAGCAGCGAGTGTCCAGGACCTCCTGGGGCCAGCCCGGCACCTGCGTGGGCCCGTTTCTCTGATGGTTTGGCACATGGACCCTAGAAAATGCAGGGAGCAGATACCTAGCCTGGTGAGCTTTCCTTCTCAGAAGGGGCTGGGCTAAGGGACCCCTTCCATTTCCAAAGGGAGCCCTGCTCTGTCGGAGGGGGATTGGGTAAACCAGGCAGTGGGGGTGGGGGTGGGGGGTTTGGCGCCACCTCCTCCGGAAGGCTGGGAAGGGGAGCGAGCAGGGCTCTGCCCAGGACACACAAGATGCTCAGGGTAGGACTGGGGGTGGGGCTGTCTCCCTCAGCACCGTCTCCATGGAAACCTCTTTGCTGATGCAGGCCCGCCCACTGGGGCGGATCAAAGAGCCCAGTGAGTGAGCATTTTGTAGGCATCTGGGCTGGCCTGTGCTTCCCAGGCCTGGCTACAGGGCCCTTCTGCCCACGGGGGCATATGTGGCTGCCCTGGGCAGGCTTGGAGATGGGCGTCATGGTGAGGTCTCTACCTCCTGACTCGTGGCTTCTAAAACTTGGGCTTTCTGCTTGGTCTCTCCAGTGTCTGGAGACTTTGGGCCACTTACCTGACACTGTGACCCCAGGACAAAGGTGGCTCAGAGGGTCCTGGGTGGGCCCTGGGGATGTGAGCAGCCCCCAGAGGCACTGGCCACTTGCTGCACAGCCCAAGGGCACTGGCCACTTCCTCCAAGGCCATTCCTGCTGGCTGAAGGGCTGGCCCCCACACCGGGCAGCTCCCCACTATCCAGCCAACCTCCCCACCTGAGCAGACCAGAGCCAGAAGCTGGCTCCGCGTTAGGGGGGCGGTTTCTCCCCTCCGATTGTCATAGGTCCTCGCAGCCCGGTGCCCTGAAGCTTATTCCCTAGTGGAAATGGCCCTGCCCCTGGGGCTGGGTTCTCACACGAGTGGGGGCGGGAAGCCTGAAAAATAACATCATTACCGCCCCGCCCGAACCTGGCCTGGTTAGTGGTGGGACCTGTCCAGGCAAAGGCCTTAGTCGAGCGGTCTGGCAAATTACCGGGTAGCTGTCGGAGCGGAGCCCAAGCGCAGACGTGCGTGCAGCAGGCTCCTTATTAGGCTAATTACGGCTCTGCGGCCCCATACGGCATGAAACAAAGACAATCTCAGCGCTAGCCAGGATGGCAGATCTAAGGTGGTGTTAGCCTTGGGAGGAGTCTTGCCAAAGGCAGGAGGGAGACAGACGGAAGAGGGGGTGGGGACCCCAGGAGGGGTCTGCAGACCCCACACTGGTCCCCAAATTCTGCCCCCCCCTTCCTCATCTGTCAAGTTCATCCCTCTGCGTGTATGAGGTGCCAAGAACCGGGTTTGGTCCCTAATAATGTTATTAAGAAAACTGGCTTCCAGCTGTACACAGATCAGTTCATTTAATCCTGGCAACGAACCCATAAAGATGAGGAGTCCGAGGCCTGGCGAGGTCGAGTGACTGCCTAGCTAGCTGTCAGAGCCGGGAACCCAGAAGCAGCGCCTGCCGGGAAGGGGAGCCAGGCCCAAGAATCTGCCAGAACCAGAACAGACAAGCCAGTGGGATATGGGATGTGGCCTCAGAGCCTCCCCAGTGCCCCTCCCTGGAGGGCCGGGCCCCCAGGCTTCCGGCCTGCTGGACTTCTCAGCCCCGAAGCCAACGCGGCGTCCCGCGGGGAGCGGAGGCGCCGCGCCCCAGGCCTTGCTCATCGGGTCCCCGTGGGCGCGGTCCAGCAGCAAGCTTGGCTCCTGTCTGGTAATTACGGTAATTAGGTAATTACGCCGGGCGTGGCCTGGGCCCAGAGCCAGGTGACCTACCTGTCCGCCAAGCACACCACTGCCCTAACCTGACCTCCAGGCCCTGGCCTCCCTCAACACCCTCCCCCACCCCCAGGCAACTTCTCAATTTCGACTCCGTGGGAAATGACCCCAGGCTGTCTGGGCGGCAGAGTCAAAGGCAAGACATGGACTGGAGGAAGGAGGAGGCCCAGTGGATTCACAAGGTAGGGGTGGGGGTTGGGGAGAGGATGACACTGGCCAAGTGAGCTCAGGAGCTTGTTTTCTCACCTGCCAAGCGATGCTTCCAACACGGTCCTTTATTCATACGTGCACTCGGTGAACTTGGGTGAATTAGTATTAGACACTTACTCCCACAGTATCAGCAAACTCTGGGAGATAGTGGAGGACAGGGAAGCCTGGCGTTCTGCAATCCATGGAGTTGCAAAGAGTCAGACTCGACTTGGCTTGGCGATTGAGCAACAATAACAACAACTTATTCCTGTATCAGACGCTGCCCCAGGCACCCAGAAGCCATCTGCAGACAATCGGCAGGAGGCTGGGCTGCGCTTAGTCACTCCATCTTGTCTTTGAGGCCCCATGGACTGTAGCACACCAGGCTCCTCTGTCCATGGCGGGTTTCCAGGCAAGAATACTGGAGTGGGTTGCCATGCCCTCCTCCAGGGGATATTCCCAACCCAGAGATCACACCCAAGTCTCCTAGATTGTGGGAGGATTCTTTACTGTCTGAGCCTGAGGGAAGCCCAAGAATACTGGAGTGGGTAGCCTATCCCTTCTCCAGGGGATCTTCCCGACCCATGAACCGAACCAGGGTCTCCTGAATTGCAGGCGGATATTTTACCATCTGAGCTACCAGGGAAGCCCAGTGGGGGGAGGCAGGGAACATCAAAGAGAGAAAAGAGAAGGGCGATGGCAGTGAGGAGAGAAGGAAAAGTAGATGCAGGGGGCACCTTCAGACTGGATGAAAATGATCTAACCTTGTAGTGATGGTTGCATGTGTCTGGCAATATACTAAAATCCAGTGAACTGTGTACATCAAGTAGGTGAATTGTATGATATATAGATTATATCTCAATAAAGTTGTTATAGGAAAAAAAGTACGCCTGGAGAAATCTTGCTACCACTCGAATCCCCTCTGCCCACAGCCACATGACTTCTTTTTGCAAAAACTGATATACAAAAAAATTTTTAATATCCTCTACTTTCTTACACAAGTGGTAGTATCTTATAGGTACTATTTGACATTTTACCTTAAAACACACACACACACACAAAACTTAGACCCTCTAATGCTGGCTGTTCCAATCTGTGCCCTGCTTTTTTTTTTTTTTTAATTGTTTATTTTTTTGGCCACACCGCAAGGCATATGGGATCTTAGTTCCCTGACCAGGGATTGAACCTTCACCCTCTGCATTGGAAGGCAGCGTCTTAACCACTGGACCACTGGGCGAGTCCCGGTGCCCTGCTTTTTGATGAGTGCACATACTCCCTGGTGGGGGTGAACACCCAGGCTTGCCTGTGGCTTGATTCCCCAGGGAAGGTGCCCTGATCTGAGAGTGCACTCTCCCCACTGTGGCCACGGAACAGGCTTGCTCTCCTTTCAGCCACGCAGATGGTGTTTGACTGTCCAAAGACAACTCTATCTTCTCATCTGTAAACCGGCTATTGTGGGAATCAAGCTTGTTGGCACAGGTCAGGGGTGTAGAACAGTGTCTGGGACATAATGAACATGATTTGAGTGGGATTCCAGAGGGTAAAAGTAAAATGTTGGCTGCAAAGGAGCAAGAATCACAGTGGGACCAGACTTCCCATCAAAAGCACTGGGTGTAAGAAGATAGTAAGTATTTTGAACCCAGTTTTCCATAAAGGCAGACCTCGGAAAGACTGTTCAGACCCAACCACCACAGTAAGTACTGCAATAAAGCGAGTCACATGAATTTGGGGATTTCCCAGTGTATATAAAATTTATGTTATACTTTAGGAAGTGTGCAGTAGCATTGTCTAACATCGTACACACATGATTAAAAATTGTTTGTTGTTTAGTTGCTCAATTGTGTCCAACTCTGTGCAACCCTATGGACAGACTCTAGCCTGCCAGGATCCTCTGTCCATGGGATTTTCCTAGTAAGAATACTGCAGTGGGTTGACATTTCTTCTTCCATAATTAAAAATACGTTATTGCTAAAAAAAAAAAAATGCTGTCATCTGACAATGCAGCATTGCCACAGACCTTCAATTTGTGAAAATCAAAATATGTTTGAGATGCAATAAAATGAGGTCTGCTTGCTTACCAGACATGCATGCGGCAGAACGGCAGTATTGTCACACCTTCGAGGATTCAAAAACATACAAGCCTCCCACACATCCTTTATTGGACAGTTACTACAGGATGTTTTTCAGCAAAGTAATAAATAAAGCAGAAAAACATGGTATTTGGACTCCAAAATTACTGTTCTAGGGCAGGAAAGAAAGTCCCGGAGTTGACAGCTCAGCAAAGCCAGGTAGGGGCGAGAGTAGGGAAAGGGCTGGGGAGGAGGTCTTGAAACAGAGAAACTGAGGCTCAGGCCGAGGCACCTTATTAGTTTGCTAACAAGAAGGAAGAAAGGCATTAAACACTACAGACAGGGACTACCCTGGTGGTCCAGTGGTTAAGAATCTGCCTGCCAATGCAGGGGATACGGGTTTGATCCCTGGTTCAGGAAGATTCCACAAGCCACAGAGCAACTAAGCCTGTGCACCATAACTACTGAGCCCGCGCTCTAGAGTCTGAGCTCTGCCACAAACAGTAGCTCCCACTCTCAGAGAGTGAGACTGCATGAACAACAAAGACCCAGCACAGCCAAAAATTAAGTAAATAAGTTAATTAAAAAAAAAAAAACTACAGAGAAAAACAGGTATACTACAAAATTAAGTTCCAGATACAAGGCAAACTAAAATGAGATATGATTTTTAACTACTGTTGGTGCCTAAATGTGCTCACCCAATTTGCCCTGGATGCTAAAAATATCTTCCTGGAATGGTCCAAGATGAGGATGACTGGAGGTTCACAGAGAAGACTCTGCCTTCATATCAGGAGGCCCATTAATCACAAAACCCGAGGACAGATAAGTGTTCCCCTGAGGCTTTAGGGAATAACCAAAAAGATATTTAAAAATAGAAATGATATAAAAGGCTTATCCCTGGAGTGGTGGAACTTTCCAGGGGAGGGTCAGGGGTGAGTGGGGAAGAGAGAAACATTTTATCACTACGTTTTGGGAGGGTATTCTTTGGTTGTTTAGGTGGCTTAGTGGTAAAGAATCTGCCTGCCAATGCAGGAGACACAGGAGATGTTAGATTTGATTGGTTGAGAAGATCCCTTGGAAAAGGGAATGGCAACCCACTCCAGCATTCTTGCCTGGGGAATCACATGGACAGAGGAACCTGAAGGGGTAGAGTCCATGGGCTCACAAAGTGTCAGACATGACAGCATGCATGCACACGCGCGCGCGCACACACATGCACATTTGGTTGTTTAATCTTGTTCATATGTATTACTTTGATTAAAATTCATAACTGTTAAACAGGAAAGATATGATCACATGACTCCCAAAGTTCACCATGCCATGATCCACAGAGTAAATACAGTTTGCTGTTTTACTTTGTAAAGCATTTTCACTGACACTTTCACAATTAGTTTTACAGCCCATGTGTGAGGAATATGCATCCTGTATACCCTATTGTATACGAGAAGGGGAAAAAAGACCAGTTTCAAATATTTACCTAACGGCACAGTGCCAGAGGGGCTGGGGGTGGGGTGGGTGAAGAAGAATTATGATAAGTATAACAGCTCCCCCCATCCCCCAGGTGGATACTTCAAGGTACCAGAGCAGGTAACGGGACCCCTTCCTGACCTCAGGGCCGCATCCTCCATAGTTTCATATCAATGAATCTTTCTCTTGTTTCTGAGGATCCCAGTGCCTGCCTCCTCTTCTCACAGTTCTATTTTTATTTTTGGTCACTGCATATGGCTTGTGTCCCAGCCAGTGGCTGTGCTCCGAGTGCCAGACCCCCTGGTAGCACCCGTATTTCAGGAGCAGAGCTCATCCTGGAACAGGCACAGCCTGCTGACCTGCTGGAGTAGCCCAAATGACACACATGGGCCCCATCCGTGGGCAATGTAAAATTGTCCAACATTTCACACCTGAAGCAAATATGGAGAAGGAGACAGCCCCAGAGATCCCACCTCCTAAATAAATACTGTGTTGAAGGTACCTGTGAAAGCCCTTGGGCCCTTCTAAGCCACCTGAGCCTGCCCTCCCCACGTCCTCTGGACTCCAGGATATGGGTACCAATGTTGATGCTCAAGGAACATGGTCATGGCTTCAGGTGCTTTCCAGACTTAACAAGCTGGCCGCTACAGCAGTCTTACTGTTTGCAGCTCGCCTTCTTTGTGCAGCAGTGTTTTTGGATATCGTAAGGTTAATGTCCTCGATTCTGCATTGGTCACTGCACAGTTGCGCAGACAGCCAGTGGACGTGTCCCTCCTTATGTGGATGCGTGAGGAGGCCTTTGGGTACGTCCAGGTTTTGCTCTCCTGGAAGGCACTGCTATGAAAGCTGGTGGACATCTCCTGGAGGTGGGGTAGGTGTCCCCAAGTTCGCTTGGGCAAGTTTTTAGCCTCACAAAACTGCTATTGAAATATTTTTAATTATGGTTTTAATTGGAGGATAATTGTGTTATAAGGCAATGGCACCCCACTCCAGTACTCTTGCCTGGAAAATCCCATGGATGGAGGAGCCTGGTAGGCTGTAGTCCATGGGGTCGCTAAGAGTTGGACATGACTGAGCGACTTCACTTTCACTTTTCACTTTCATGCATTGGAGAAGGAAATGGCAACCCACTCCAGTGTTCTTGCCTGGAGAATCCCAGGGACGGTGGAGCCTGATGGGCTGCCGTCTATGGGGTCCCACAGAGTCGGACATGACTGAAGTGACTTAGCAGCAGCAGCAGCAGCAGCATCCTGTTAGTTTCTGCCATACATCAACACGAATCAGCCATCAGTATTTATATGTCTTACACTCCAAACATTATAAGTTCAGTTCAGTTCAGTCGCTCAGTCATGTCCGACTCTTTGAGACCCCATGAATCGCAGCATGCCAGGCCTCCCTGTCCATCACTAACTCCTGGAGTCTACCCAAACCATGTCCATCGAGTCAGTAATGCCATCCAGCCATCTCATCCTCTGTCGTCCCCTTCTCCTCCTGCCCCCAATCCCTCCAAGCATCAAAGTCTTTTCCAATGAGTCAACTTTTCACATAGGGGGCCAAAGTACTGGAGTTTCAGCTTCATCATCAGTCCTTCCAATGAACACCCAGGACTGATCTCCTTTAGAATGGACTGGTTGGATCTCCTTGCAGTCCAAGGGACTCTCAAGAGTCTTCTCCAACACCACAGTTCAACAGCATCAATTCTTCAGCGCTCAGCTTTCTTCACAGTCCAACTCTCACATCCATACATGACCACTGGAAAAACCATAGCCTTGACTAGACGGACCTTTGTTGGCAAAGTAATGTCTCTGCTTTTCAATATGCTATCTAGGTTGGTCATAACTTTCCTTCCAAGGAGTAAGCGTCTTTTAATTTCATGGCTGCAGTCACCATCTGCAGTGATTTTGGAGCCCCCCAAAATAAAGTCTGTCACTGTTTCCACTGTTTCCCCATCTATTTGCCATGAAGTGATGGGACCAGATGCCATGATCTTAGTTTTCTGAATGTTGAGCTTTAAGCCAACTTTTTCACTCTCCTCTTTCACTTTCATCAAGAAGCTTTTTAGTTCCTCTTCACTTTCTGCCATAAGGGTGGTGTCATCTGCATATCTGAGGTTATTGATATTTCTCCCAGCAATCTTGATTCCAGATTGTGCTTCTTCCAGCCCAGCGTTTCTCATGATGTACACTGTATTTAATTTAAATAAGCAGGGTGACAATATACAGCCTTGATGTACTCCTTTTCCTATTTGGAACCAGTCTGTTTTTCCATGTCCAGTTCTAACTGTTGCTTCCTGACCTGCATACAGGTTTCTCAAGAGACAGGTCAGATGGTCTGGTATTCCCATCTCTTTCAGAATTTTCCACAGTTTCTTGTGATCCACACAGTCAAAGGCTTTGGCATAGTCAATAAAGCAGAAATAGATGTTTTTCTGGAACTCTCTTGCTTTTTCGATGATCCAGCGGATGTTGGCAATTTGATCTCTGGTTCCTCTGCCTTTTCTAAAACCAGCTTGAACATCTGGAAGTTCACGGTTCATGTACTGCTGAAACCTGGCTTGGAGAATGTTGAGCATTACTTTACTAGCGTGTGAGATGAGTGCAGTTGTGCAGTAGTTTGAGCATTCTTTGGCATTGCCTTTCTTTGGGATTGGAATGAAAACTGACCTTTTCCAGTCCTGTGGCCACTGGTGAGTTTTCCAAATGTGCTGGCATATTGAGTGCAGCACTTTCACAGCATCATCTTTCAGGATTTGAAATAGCTCAACTGGAATTCCATCACCTCCACTAGCTTTGTTCGTAGTAATGCTTTCTAAGGCCCACTTGACTTCACATTCCAGGATGTCTGGCTCCAGGTGAGTGATCACACCATCGTGATTATCTGGGTCATGAAGATCTTTTTTGTACAAGTTCTTCTGTGTATTCTTGCCAACTCTTCTTAATATCTTCTGCTTCTGTTAGGTCCATACCATTTCTATCCTTTATTGAGCCAATCTTTGCATGAAATGTTCCCTTGGTATCTCTAATTTTCTGACAGAATGTGGTCCACTGGAGAAGGGGATGGCAAACCACTTCAGTATTCTTGCCTTGAGAACCCCATGAACAGTATGAAAAGGCAAAAAGATAGGATGTGGAAAGATGAACTCCCCAGGTCAGTAGCCCAATATACTACTGGAGATCAGTGGAGAAATAACTCCAGAAAGAATGAAGGGATGGAGCCAAAGCAAAAACAATACCCAGTTGTGGATGTGACTGGTGATAGAAGCAAGGTCCAATGCTGTAAAGAGCAATATTGCATAGGAACCTAGAATGTGTAAGAACCTGGAATGTTAGGTCCATGAATCAAGGCAAATTGGAAGTGGTCAAACGAGATGGCAAGAGTGAACGTCAACATTCTAGGAATCAGCGAACTAAGATGGACTGGAATGGGTGAATTTAACTCAATGACCATTATATCTACTCCTGTGGGCAGGAATCCCTTAGAAGAAATGGAGTAGCCATCATGGTCAACAAAAGAGTCCGAAATGCAGTACTTGGATGCAATCTCAAAAACAACAGAATGATCTCTGTTCGTTTCCAAGGCAAACCATTCAATATTAGGGTAATCCAAGCCTATGCCCCAACCAGTAATGCTGAAGAAGCTGAAGTTGAACGGTTCTATGAAGACCTACAAGACCTTTTAGAACTAACACCTAAAAAAGATGTCCTTTTCATTATAGGGGACTGGAATGCAAAAGTAGGTAGTCAGGAAACACCTGGAGTAACAGGCAAATTTGGCCTTGGAACACAGAATGAAGCAGGGCAAAGGCTAATAGAGTTTTACCAAGAGAACGCATTGGTCATAGCAAACACCCTCTTCCAACAACACAAGAGAAGACTCTATACATGGACATCACCAGATGGTCAACACCGAAATCAGATTGATTATATTCTTTGCAGCCAAAGATGGAGAAGCTCTATACAGTCAGCAAAAATAAGACCAGGAGCTGACTGTGGCTCAGATCATGAACTCCTTATTGCCAAATTCAGACTTGAATTGAAGAAAGTAGGGAAAACCACTAGACCATTCAGGTATGACCTAAATCAAATCCCTTATGATTATACAGTGGAAGTGAGAAATAGATTCAAGGGACTAGATCTGATAGACAGAGTGCCTGATGAACTATGGACTGAGGTTCGTGACATTGTATAGGAGACAGGGATTAAGACTATCCCCATGGAAAAGAAATGCAAAAAAGCAAAATGGCTGTCTGAGGAGGCCTTACAAATAGCTGTGAAAAGAAGAGAAAGGAAAAGCAAAGGAGAAAAGGAAAGATATTTCCATCTGAATGCAGAATTCCAAAGAATAGCAAGGAGCGATTAAAAAGCCTCCCTCAGCGATCAATGCAAAGAAATAGAGGAAAACAACAGAATCAGACAGACTAGAGATCCCTCCAAACATTATACCTGAGTAGTTTTGAAATTTAGAGAATTAGCCAAAATAAGTAAGCAAAAGTAACCTATGCTTTCCACTACTTAAAGATAGCAAATGCTTGAGCTTTTTCTTTTACCAGTATTTTTTTCTGTGATTATAAATATGTAATCACAATTACATAGCTATGGAGAACATTTTTAAAAAGTAAAATGTGGGGACCTCCCTGGTGGTCCAGTAGCTAAGACTCTACTTTCCCTGCTGGGGTCGAGGTTCAGTCCCTCGTTGGGGAACTAAGATCCCACAAGCTACATGGCGTGGCCAAAAAGAAAAATGTGATTATAGTTTGCATGTTGCTTTATAACCTGCCTTTTCACTTAATAATATAGTGGATATGGAACATACTGGATGTTACATGGTTTGTTTAACTACTCCCTATTCCTATTTATGCTATTTAAAACATTTTGGTAATGTTAACACATAACTTTAACTTTTTTATTATTTAACATTTGCTGCATTCACAAGAGTATGTGTAGTAGAGGGGACTTTCCTGGCAGTCCAGTAGTTAAGAATCTGCCCACCAATGCAGGGGATATCGGTTTGATCCCTAGTCTGGGAAGATCCCACACGTCTTGGAGCAACGAAACTTGTGCACCACGACTGCTGAGCCTGTGCTCTCGAGCCCGTCCTCCACAACCAGAGAAGAGAAGCCACGGCAATGAGAAGCCTGAGCACCACAGCTAGAGAGTAGCTCCTGCTCACCACAACTAGAGAAAGCCCATGTAGCAGTGAAGATTTATCACAGCCAAAAAAAAAAAAAAGGAATATATATATATAGTGGAAGTTTCGACCCCCTACCCCAGCGAGATCTCATCTCTGACACTTGCTGTGTGCGCCTCCCTACCCCGTGTCCCCCGCCACAGAGGATTTGGGGTATGCGCTTCCACTGCAGTCAAAGTGGAACACTAGCAGCTGTGTTCCCGAATGGAAAGTTCACAGAAGAAATCCCCCAGACCGTGGCTGGGAGACAGCGGCAGAGTCCTGGATGAGCCACCCTCCCAGCTCTGGGTCCAGGTAGTTAACCCTCTGGAATGTGCTGACGGTTGCAAAGAGCAGGAGATGAATGGCCAGCATAAAAAATCTACAAATAATAAATGCTGGAGGCTGTGTGGAGGAAAGGGAACCCTCCTACACTGTTGGTGGGAATGTAAATTGGTATAGCCACTATGTAGAGAAGTATGGAGGCTCCTCAAAAAACTAGAAATAGAGCCCATATGTCCCAGGAATCCCACTCGTGGGTATATAACTGGAGAAAACCATAATTCAAAAAGATACACATACCCCAGAGTTTATTGCAGCACTGTCTACAATAGCCCAGGACATGGAAGCAACCTAAATGTCCATCAACAGAGGAATGGATAAAGAAGATGTGGTACATATGCAATGGACTATTACTCAGCCATAAAAAATAATTAAATAATGCCATTGCAGCATCATGGATGGACCTAGAGATTCTCATCAAATGTTAAGTAAGTCAGACAGAGAAAGACAAATATATGCTATCATTTGTATGTAGAATCTTAAAACGTAGATCAAATGAACTTATTTATAAAATAGAAATAGAGTCACAGATGTAAAAAACAAACATGGTTATCAAAGCGGGGAGGGATAAATTAGGAGCTGGGATTGACATATATACAGTACTATACATAAGATGCGGCTTCCCAGGTGGTTCAGCAGGTAAAGAATATGCCTACCAATGCAGAAGATGCAGGACACTCGGGTTTGATCCCTGGGTCGGGAAGATCCCCTGGAATAGGAAATGACAACCCACTCCACTATTCTTGTCTGGAGAATTCCATGGACAGAAGAGCCTGGAGGGCTACAGTCCATGGGGTTGCAGAGTCGGACATGACTGAGGACCCACACATTATATATAAAACAGATAACCAACAAGGACACACTGCATAGCACAGGGAACTATACTCAATACTCTGTAATGACCTATATGGAAAAGAATCTAAAAAACAGTGGATATATTTATAACTGAATCACTTTGCTGTATAGCAGAAACTAACAACGTTGTAAAATAACTATACACCAATAAAAAATTAATAAAAAGGAAAAAAAGGAAGAGCAGGAGACAGAGAGGGGAGTAGCTTATATTCATCAGGGCCAGAGTTTGATACTCATTTTCCCAGAGCAATAATGAATCACCAAGCAGAAGCCCTTGTGTGTCTGGTGTGTGTGCTGATGACTCTTCCTGGGAGGTCCAAGGAGAAGCCTACTGACTGTGTAAACTATATTGATAATTATTGCTGGTACTCACGCAGGACTCCTGTGGAATTCAAGATAGCTCGTTGCCCTGTTGTATTAATAGGTGCTGGGAATGGAAGACACCCTGACGGGGGCAGGGGTAGAGGACTCACCCAAGGGGCCACTCACTCCTGTGGAGCTGGGTTCCTAAATGAGGGTGACCACGATGTGAAACTACAATGGTCCCCATGCTTCTCGGTCAACACCTGCTGTTCCGGGGGCCGCTACTGCAGGATCTCCAATCCTGGCTGTCACCAAGTCAATATGCTTTCCTCCTGGAAGGCCCGAGGAGTGGTGCTAATGGCAGAAAGTTCCCCAGAGGACAGAAGAGGCTTGACTGGAGGGCTGCTTGAGCCACCCATGTGCCTGGAATAAATTGCACAGTCTAGCCTGCACCTCAAGGCCTGCTGCCTTGAGCTCAACTCAGCAAAGGCCAGTCCACATCCCATCAGGATTGCCAAGGGCACGAGGAGATAGTTTTGGATTTTCTCTGAAACACACTGTGTCCTAATTTTGCCTCCCGACCAGCCTCCCCTGCAGAATGCAGATCCCTACCTGGCAGTCCTGGCATGCTCTGCCTGTGCTGGGAACCCCTCCCCCTGACAGTGGGCCACTGGCAGGCCAATGCCAGAAGATGGGAAATGCTTGGCCAGCCTCTGTCCTCCCAGTCAACACTCCCTCCACCAGACACACCCCCTCCCTCCACCCACTCAAAGACAGCTCTCTGGTCAACCCCTGCACCAGAGATCCGCTGCAGGCCAGGCTGGCCAGGCCGTGTCCTCCCAGTATTTGGTTGGGTAAGATGGGTCTGTCCCAGTCCGGAGTGCACATGCTGGTGGCTCAGCTGTGGTCACATTCTCGCTGACATTCTGTTGGCCTGCTGGTGCTAGAACTCTCACTCTGGTAACCAAGTCATTGCCCAGTGCACACCTATGTGCACACTTACCCCACACCCTCAGCACTGCACCTGACTGCCTTCAGTTTGATCTTTTCACCTGATAAAAATGCAGAGGAAGCGGGACCCAGTGCTGAGGTCCCATTTGTACAGCCCCTCCCTCCATGGTTGATGTGCTGTGTTTGTGGACACAGGCTAGTACGTTTGCTTTTCAAGCAATTGGGAAAACCTATTGGTTTTATTTCCCCCCCCCTTCTTCACCACTGGAGACCTCTTGGGGGTCTCCGGGGATCCCAGGTTCCTGAGATGGGGGCTATCTGAATGCCAGGCCCTGCTTGGAAAGGACTGATGTCACAATCTATGGCTGCTTTTTTCCCATTGATATTTTTGAAGCTTTCAGGCTTTTAGCACACAATTATTTATGGAAGTGGCTCCATCTTGCTTGCTGCTGTCTGGGGAGTTGTGAGCAACCAGGAACTATCTCTGTAAGGCACAACAACCACAGTCGTCTAGGGAACATGTTCCCTCCCACCGAGACTGGGCTCCAGAAAGAAAGACTTTTGTTTGAAAACGGTGTGCATGTTTTCCTGACAGTTCAGTGTATGCAGGGGGCTTCCCTCCCCACCCCTCCTCCTCCTCTATGACACAGAAAACAAGCTCTCATCAGGAAATGCCTGGCGAGTGTGGATGGAGCTTTAGGAAAAGGCATCTTTGGTCACCTGCAAGGCCTTCCTTTGTTATTGCTAGTTTACGTTTGTTCACGGTTTGCATGTAGCCTATGGAGAACAAGAGGTGATCACGGAAAAACCCCAGTTCTGGGTCTGCACCTGGTGGGCTGTGACCGTGGGTTGGAAGCACAACTGCAGTCCAGGACCCTCCCCCACCCCTGCCTGGCGTGGACCAGCCTTGCTGCAGGGAGCAGCTGGGCAGTTCATGACTGCAGATTCAAGTGGGCTCTGGCATCAACTGGACATCAGGGCTTCCCTGATAGCTCAGTTAGTAAAGAACTCACCTACAATGCAGGAGACCCTGGTTCAATTCCTGGGTCAGGAAGATCCCCTGGAGAAGGGATAGGCTACCCTCTCCAGTATACTGGCATGGAGAATTCCATGGGGTTGCCAAGTCGGACACGACTAAGCGACTTTCACTGGCATCAACACACATCACCCTGCACCCCATATTCCGGAATCCCTGTCCCTGTCCCCATGGTCCTAGGCTGGCCCCCTCGGTGTACTTCAGGGTCGGCTTCCAGGCTGACCTACGGGCCGAGCTGGCTGCATACAGAGCATTTTCTGGAACAAGCACTGCACCCTGCACGGGAACCTACCTTCTCAGAGCTCCTGGGGACTGGATTGGTGAGGCTGAGCTTTCTGGGGTGTGGGGAAGCTGATGAGCCAAAGGCACCAGGGTAGTGGGCCACCATGTTGTTCAGTCACTGTCATGTCTGACCGTGACGCCATGGATTGCAGCACACCAGGCTTCCCTGTCTTTGACCATCTCCCAGAGTTTGCTCAAATTAATGTCCATTGAGTTGGTGATGCCATCCAACCATCTCATCCTCTGTTGCCCCCTTCTCCTCTTGGCTTCAATCCTTCCCAGCGTTAGAGTCTTTCCCAATGAGTCAGCTCTTCGCATCAGGTAGCCAAACTACTTGTCCCCTGCAAAGCCTTCTCCCCCTCCCCCATGTAAGGCCTGCCAGTTCTGAGCTGTCTACCCCTTGGGCCAGTTATATCCAACTTCTTAAACTGGGCCATTTTGGTTCCCTCCCCTTCCAGGGCCTTGCCCATCAGAGAAACAGTTCTGGCAAATAATGAATCATAAATTTTATTTCAAAATGTAAACGTCACTAAACATGCATACACGTGAAAACAATAAAATTTACAGTTTCGTTAATTTTTTTTTCTTTTTGCATAGGACATCATTACAATATAGAATCTATGCCTTACAAAATACATACAAAGTTTTATCCGAGCAAGCCAAGGCCAGATTGGGAACTGTACAACTGTAATACTTCACTGTAGTGATCTGGGAAAGACGAGACGTGGCCTTCGGAAGCATGGTGTGGTGCTGGTTAAAAAAACAAAACAAAACCAAAAGTTCCTACAGAAAAGTGTGCTCGATGGAAATGGTCTTGGACCCTTGGAGTCTACCATGGGGTTTGGCAAACAATCCCAGAGAAGCTCCATCAATGGCTTTGGGACGAGGAGGGGTCGTCTGTTAAGTCTAGGGTTGCTGAGACCCCTAGTGCACCCAGCACACAGAGATTCCCGGGCGGATTCCTGGCCTGTGGGAGCCATAAAGGCTCTACCCCCAACAATGCACAGCTGCTCAGCTACCCTCCAGCCCTCAGGGTCCTCGGTGCTTGGCACAGGGACTCTCCAAGGTAAGCCTCCTGCCCACACGCCCAGAGACAGGCACCCTGACCCAGGAATGGATCCTGGGAGGTGGCCCCCTGCTCCAGGGATGGCAAGCTGGCCTGGGACAGGCGCTCCTGGGCTGAGTAGGGGAGACAGCCTTCACCCAGACCTCTGGTTGCCTGGCAGGTATTTGGCTTGGTTTCCAAACAAATATGTGCAGCAGCCTGTCATCATATCACCAGGAAGACATCCTGGAGCCCTGGGAGAAGGCTGCTCATGCACCCCTCCCCAACCCCCCATGTCTCCTGTGTCCCCCACAGGGAATGCAATGTGTTCAGGATAGGGGAAGCAACTTGCTCTCATCCATCCTTCTTTAAATAAAAGTAGTAAGGTTTTAAAGCTGCATGAGAAGGGGAGAGGCTGGGCGGGGCCAGGGGGCACTGCAAGTCCCATATGGCAAGAAGAGTTCAGTAGAAACCAAGTACAGCCCTGGGCTCCTGCCTCCCACCACATCCAACTCTTCTAACTGATGAGACAGAGTAGTGGGCAGGAGGAAGGGCTTCTCCCTGAACGGTGTTCAGGCATTTATCAGTAGTAAGCTGGACGGTGCGTCTGAGTTCTGCTACAAAATTCTCTGGAATGTGTCTGGGACAAACCTTTGAAGCTCAAGTCTTGGAGTCAGGAAAATCAGTTACAGGACCTGGCTTTCCCCAGGGCAATCCTGAATTCAAGAAAAGTCTCGGCCCACACCCTTGGTTTTAGCTTTGGAAGATATACGGTCACCAGAATTGAATGTGGGATCTTTGGACAGCAAAGATGTGGGTGACCTGCAGAGCATTTCTTACTGGCTGCAGTGTGACCAACCCATCAATCTTCAAACCCTTCAGCACTGAGTCTTTGAATAGCTTTGTAAAAGGGTTAAGAAAATTAAAAAAAAAAAAAAAGTGACAGCTGTTAGAAGTAAAAAAAAAATCAGGTAGCCTTGTAAACACAGCCGAAACCAGGAGCTGAGCATCAAGGGGACGCTATTGCTCAGGTCGTGCTTCCCTGCTGGGTGGTCCTTTGCTCGCTGAACTCAAGGAGCAAGTTCCTTGGGGCGCTCTGACCCGGCAGCCACCTTAGCCCTGCTTCTGGCAAGAAAAGCGGCCGGATCTTCTGGGGACAGTGGGCTGGGGGGCAGGAGACTTGCATGGAGACCCCACTTCTGCCGCACTTCACTTGGACCCCAGAAAGCCACCAGCCCTGTCCGTATGTCCCAATAAACAGGCTAGGGGCCACTGGTGGCCCACTGTCTGTCCCTGCCTCTAAGTTGCCTCCCACCCCGCCCTAAGCTGTGACCAAGAGCATGGGGAGGTCTGGGGACCCCAGTGCTGCTGCTGAAGTGTGCACCTGGAGGCCGCACCCTGGCGAATCCTGCACCTGCCCGGATGCCTAGCCTCAGAGTAAAGGGGTCGCCCTGCACCTCAAGTGCGGTGCATGGGCTGCAGCAGGGTGCAAGGCAGGCACCTGCAGGATCACATTCCCATTAAGGGCACCACTGCCCATCCCCACACAGCACCCCATGGGCCGCTGTGGAAGGGGCTCATCTTTCCTCATGGCTACAGAACAGGGTAGGTGTTTGGGGTGCTGACAACCCTAATATGGCTGACGCTGAGGGCTTCCTTGTTTGGGACAAGGGCCAAACACCAGCCCCTAGGTTGAGCCCAGGGTCGCTTGTAGGCCTTCTTGGAGGGGAACCTCGGCAACCTTCATTTTGAGATCTCTGCCCCCTTGGCCTACAAGAACTAGAGTCAGCACACAAAGGTTGGAGTTTTCACTACTGTTTCTAGTTGTCACACTGAAGCCAGCAAGCATGGCCATAAACCAGAAAAATGAAAGACCCTGAAACAGACCTGGGCCGGGAAGACATTCTACTTCTTAGAAAAAAAATGCAGGCTGTTCAGCAGTGTCCTCCACCCACCCTCACCACCATGCAACCACTTCCCACGGGGGTCTGAGGGAGGGAGGCCCTGCACTCCCTCCTTCCACATGTGATGATGAGATGCTAGCAAAAGCCCATTCGAACCTAGCCTGAGATGCATGGATTTTCCCCACCCTTCAAGTGAGATGAATTTTAGCCTCAGATGAGCCAGGATGGCCTGCTGGCTGGAGCTCTAGGCCAAGAGCTCCAGGTGCCAGCCAGTTCTCTCCAGATGCCCAAAGGCAGAGAAGCAGCAGCCCGTGTCCTGAGCCAGGCCCACTTCGGAAGGTCCGCACCCTGCCATTAGACCAAAACTGCTTTGGGAACGAGGACACACTCATCTGCCAAAAATAGCCCGCGCCTGCATATTTCTGTTTTAAGGCAATGTTACCCTTCCATCTAGCAGACGGAACAGCCCTGGGTCACTTAGAGGAAAAATTAAATTAAGTGCTCTCTTTGGGAACAGCAAACGCCCGCTTTCCCTCCCTCCCCCACCCCCCTCCCCCCTCCAAAACAAACCAGCTCTTCTTTTATTCCAAGATGACTGGGTTTAGAGTCCTTTCCCCTCTTCCTATGTGCAGAGAGACATGGGCTCTGAAACCCTCTTTCCTCGGCAATGCCACAGCCAGGTCGCGAGGAGACACCAGGCTCCCGCAGGGCATGTCGCCCCCCTCCCTGACTTTGGGGACCGCGTGTGGGCAGTGAGCGCACCAAAGGACTTTGGAATAAAATTCCTGAACCTGGAATGTGAGTTCCTGAGACATGAAATGTATTCGGAGTGTGGCTTTCTCGGCCCCACACAGAAACGGCTTTGGGAGGGAACTCCAAGGGCCCTGCCGGCCTCACCTGGGGACTGGGCGTGAAAAGCTCTCACCCCCGGTGCTCAGGGCACTGCTCTGTCCAGGTGTCCAGCACATTCTGTTCTCTGTCCTGGACCAAATGCGAGCAGGGCTATCACCCAGCCCCAACAGAGGCCAGGGTGAGGCCTCACCCCCATGCCGCTTCTGCCTGGTTCCCATGCACAGCAAGAACGATACACCTGCCCACCTCGTACCTGCCATGCTCTTAGAAGCCCCCATCACACCACTGGCTGACCCCAGCTGACACAGCAGAGTTAGAAATGGGCACCTGGAGCGCAGAGGAGGGCAGTTGCTAACGACATGGGGGCACCCATGTGCTCTGGAGCCGCCCAGGGCCCATGAGCACCAGCTGGGGCTGGGTCTCCGGGGCTCCTCCGTGCTGTACCCCTCATTGTGATCGGGTGGGGGCAGAAGCAAGATGGCCACAACCAAGGCACTCTGGGCTCAGGGAAGCCCTGCTACGGCCCTCTGAGGTCCCAAGGGTCATTCCTCCTCATCGAAATGAGCAGAGGTCTCTGCAAGATACCCCAAGTCCTTCCCAAACCCACACCCCTGCCCCAACACACACACATACACACACACACACATACACACACTGTCCTGGGGACTTGTATTTACAGGCCCTGACTCCCTGGAGGAAGGCCAGGGAGGTGCCTGGGCGGGGGCTGCCCCAGCCCTCCACAGGGGAGCATGCTGGAGCCTGCCTGACCCACCTGCCCGGGTCGGGGCTCCCGGAGAGATGTCCCCAGCTCTCTGCTCGGGAAGGCTGGCAATGGGGACCCTACACCCCAGTGCCCCAAGGCTGGGGGTGGGCTGGGGCCTCCCAAGTGGGAGGGGGAGACCAGGGAGGGAGGAGTCCAGGGGACACAGCTCATGGAGAAGGTGAGTGTTCGCTGAGTCTCAGCTGGGGACATGGTGGGTCTGAAAAAAAAGCACTTCCCACAACTTCTGTCCGGTGCTCCCCGGGGAGGAAGGAGAATGTATGTTCTCTGACTGCATTTCCCATAGCATCCGCCTTGCTACCCCCCAAAAGTTCCAAGTCACAATGTTCCGGTCTCTTGCTACCGAACAGTCTCCATGGAGTGCTACGCAAGGCCACCACAGGCCACACGCACAGAGCCCTGCTTTACCCACCGTGTCAAACAAAGGCGTCTCACGAGCAGGGTCAGTCGGCGAAAATGTAGGAACTGGATGCACCGGTGACACCTTTGGACATCCTTGTAGGAGGCCAGTCAGAGGACGTGGTATAATAGTGGAAGGTCCTGGCGCCTTCTGCGGGGACACAGCATTGCACAGCCGATAGACATCAGATGGTGCATCGGTCTGCCCAACCCAGGATTGCATCTCTGCTTCCAGCGCTTGAGAGGGACCTGGGCAGGGTCCCCGAGGAGGACTGCTCCCCTTGCCCATCACGGCTTGAGGTGTCCCTCGGAGCCCTCTGCATTCTTAGCCCACTGCCGCTGGGGCAAGCCTGAGGCTGGGCAGGCGGCAGGAAAAGGGAGCCGTGGGCCCTGCTCAAGGGTCTGCCCTGAAAGCACAAGGCTGGTGACCACCGCTCCATCTGCCGCCCGCGGGGAGCTCCACCTGCACTGCTCCGCCCCCAGTGTGTGCCCAAACCTTAAAGGAAACTCCAGAGTGGAAATCTATGTACAGAATAAGGCGGCAGGAAGGGGGTGTCCTCACTGACCTCTTGGAACATGTCCATCCCTGAGAAAGGGTGGCGGGCTCAACACCGCTGAATCTCACCTGCGTGGGTATGTCTCTTGTGCAATTGTGGATGGTGTTTTTTGGAATTTTTTTGGAATTTTTTTCATTGTTGTTTTTTTGTTTTTTTTTTTTTTTTTTGTTTTTTACAAATTTGACACCTGAGGTGAAGAAAATTGGTTTTTTTGTTGTTGTTGTTGTCGTCGTCGACTTCATAAAGTTCTTTCTTTTTTTTTCCCTCTCTTATTACAAAATGAAAAGACACGGAATCACGAGAAGTGAGAGCATCTGCTCATGGCTGTGGTAAGGAGGCGGGGCCTCAGGGCGTGGCATGGCCTGGGTGGGGGCGTGACTTGCCACGGGCCCCGCCCCGCGCGCAGGCGCTCAGGGCGAGCTGGCCGGGCTGATGGTGGGGCTGCTGGCGTCCGAGCGGCTGTAGTCGCTAAGCGAGCCGGTTCGCGAACCCCCACCGCGCCGCTGCAGCATCCCCGGGTGGAAGTTGGCGTGGCGGCGCGCGTGCTTGGTCAGGTGGTCGCTGCGCATGAAGCGCTTGTCGCAGATAGGGCAGCTGAACTTCTTTTCCCCCGTGTGTGTGCGGTAGTGCCGTGCCAGCTCGTCGGAGCGCGCGAACTTCTTGTTGCAGTCCTGCCAGCTGCATGCGAAGGGGCGCTCTCCTGCGGGTGAGAGGGCTTAGGGTCAGTCTCAGCGCACACCCTAGGCTGCCCCGCCCTCCCTGCGCCCCTTCCTTGGCTCCCCATCTCCGCCAACCTCCGTGTGGGCGCCAGCACCCTCCTGTCCCGTCCCATCTGCTTCCATCCGACCCCTCCCGGGAGTAAATGACAGGATCCCAGGTGCTGCGGCCCCCTCAAGTGCGTGCCATCCAGCAGCCTGTGTTGGGTCAGCTGTGCCTGAGCGGCGGGAAGCACAGGCTGGTCCCTGGGCTCTAAGAATGGGAGCTGGGATCGGGGAAGGCTACGGGAGAGCTCGCAAGCCTGCAAGTCTGGCCATATCACCCTGACCCCACAGATCACCCTCACCCCACAGAAGTCCTAACCCCAGAGCCTCAAATCCTGCAGGATCTGCAGACAGTTTGCCGACCCCAACACCCAGCCATTCAGACCCTCTGCAATCTCCTCATCTATATTATGAACAGGTCAGGACAGACAATTTTCTGGGACTAAGAGTCTGTTTATGGGCTTCCCAGGAAGCGACTTAGCAGCAGCAGCAGCAGCAGGCGGTACAGTGGTAAAAAGAGTCTGCCTGCCAATGCAGGAGATGCAGGTTAGATCCCTGGGTCAGGAAGATCCCTTGAAGGAGGAAATGACAACCCACTCCAGTATTCTTGCCTGGAACATTCCATGGACAGAGGAGCCTGGTGGGCACAGTCCATGAGGTTGCAGAGTCGGACATGGCTGAGCACGCAGACACTGGCCAAGAGACTGACTGCAGCTCCAACTAGAGTCTGCTGCTGTTCCTCTCTGAGAAGTTCCAACCTGGCTAACAGTCAGCAGAGGAGACTGGGGGTGACACCCAAGAGAGGAAGGTGAGGACAGCTTAGAGCAAGAGGCAGGTCAGCCTTCACCGAGGCAAACTCTGAACCACACACAAAAAAGGCATTAGTTGCACGGGGAGAACCAGCAGGGAGTTCCTGCACCCTAGAGGGCAGCCTCTGGCACTGGGGGTGACCACAGAGTACCCCTTCCTGCTGCATTTCTCCCCCTCCCTCCCAGACTCTGGCCCTCAAGCTGAGAGCTGGTCTTTGAAGCCTGTCCATCAGGGCCCAACAGAGGAAATTGACACTGCCCACCCCCAATGAGGCCATCAACCTTAAATACAAACAGACACCCAAAGGTGGCCAGGCAGCCAAGGAAAACCAGTGGCATTAAAGGGCAAGGCCAAGAGCAACAAAACCACTCACTCCAGAGGAAAAAGAGTGAAGCCAGGAAACAGAAGAGAATATTAACCTAAAAATTCTGACTAGCATTCTCAAGATATTTCAGACAAAATTTTATGCGTAAACAGGATACCATAAAAAGGAAGTTCAGAGTACAGAGAATAAGTGTTTAAAAATTGAGAGTATTGTTGCCCAAACAAAAATTCCACAGAAAAACTAGAAACATACTCAAGGAACTATCCCAGGAAAATAGAAAAAACAAACAGAAACAGCTCTAGAAAATATGGGAATGTTGCGGTGTTCTCTGTCTCCTAGCAGTGCTGAAGCTAAGAGCTCTGTATGGCTCTGTATGGCTCTGTATGCTCTCCTTACTGACTTTGTTTTGGATAGAAGGGTGTGTGGGCAGGGGGGTTCATAATCAAGCAGGCAAGCAAACCACTTCCCATCTGATAGTTACAAACAGCAGGAGGTCACAGTTCAGAGTCACAGGGAATTGATCCTGTGGGTGCAACATCTAACAGAAGACACTGCTGAGTAAAAGAACAGAAAAGAATGGAGGAGAGGAAATTACCAAAGAAACAATGGAATAGAATCTGTCAGCTGATGCGAAGAGCCAGCTCACTGGAAAAGACCCTGATGCTGGGAAAGACTGAGGGCAGGAGGAAAACGGGGCAACAGAGAATGAGATGGTTGGATGGCATCATCAACTCAACGGACATGAGTTTGAGCAAACTCTGGGAGATGGTGAAGGACAGGGAAGCCTACTGTGCTCCAGTTCATGGGGTTGTAGAGTCGGACACTAATGAGCAACTGAACAACCACAGCAATGTTACAGTAAAAAAAGGAGACAGGAAACTAACATGGAAAGGGTTAGCATAGAGGTGGGCGGAGTAGTGAATAAAGGCTCCTGCCAAGAGTATCTGCAATGTTAGAACACTAGAAGAGACCACAGAACTCACTTGAGAGAAAGGGGAGAAGCAGGTCATCTGAGAGGGAAAGAGGCTGGGACAGACAGCAGCCGTCTTATAAGCCACACTAGATGACAGAGCAACAGATGCTCCCAAGAGTACCTCTCACACACTAGCAAAAATAAGAAGAAAAGGAGAAGCCAGGGAAGTGAGTGAACAATGAAGGGTCATCTTGGGACAGGAGTGAGGGAAGAGACCTGATGGGGCACTGGAGCTGTGGGCCAGGAATCACACAGGGAGGTTTACAAGAAAGGGAGTTCCACACACCAGAGAGTATAGTCAAGAGGCTGAATGCATATAGTCAGGATGCAGTGAAAGCACATAGTATTCTTTGCTTAAAAGAAAAAAGAGGCAATTAGAAACCCCAGGAAAAACAGAAGGCATACAAGAAAATTGTCTAAATTAGAAGTAAACTAAAATGCCAAATGAGGGGACTTCCCTGGTAGTCTAGTGGTTAAGACTCAGTGCTTCCACTGCAGGGGACGCAGGTTCGATCCCTGGTCAGGGAACTAAAATCCCACATGACACATGGCAAAAACATTTTTAACTTAAAAAAAAAAAAAAAAGTTCAAACTCCATTCTAGCAGAATGACACCACACAGTTGTTATAAAGTACTTGGAAAGGCCCAGCACAGGATATGGTGGTGTCCTTCACATGACCAGTGCTGAACCTCAAGGTGAGACTCGGCCCCTCTCTCCACTATATACTGACTTAAAGCCTCAGACAAGTGCCTCACTGCCTGCCATGGGGGTAAAGAGTGGCCCCACCAAAGATATATCCAAGTCCTTACCCCTGGAAGATGGCAATGTGACCTTATTTGGGAAAAATGTCTTTCCAGATACGATAAGGTACAGATTATGGGATGAGATCACAAAGACTAGAAAAAAAGGAAAAAGACTCCAGAGAATGATGGGCCCATAAGCCAAGGGACTCGGTATCTGGGGTGGCCACCAGACACGGGGAGAGAACTGACACTGCCTACACCTTGATTTCAGACTGCTGCCCTCCACAGTGAAGAGAGCACACTTCTGTTGTGAGTGTTCAAGCCACCCAGCTTGTGGTAACTGGTTACAACAGCCACAGGAAATGAACACAGTGCCCCATCTTCATAGTGAGGTGGTGATTCTACAGGACTGCACTCAAGCAGCCCTTGGCACTGGGCCTGGTACATGCCCAGTGATGACTCCTGAGATGCTATTGTCACTTTTATCTTTTATTCTTATCAACTAGTCTTCTCAGATTTGGGCCTGCTTGGAGGAGCCAGGGGTGGGGGTCACAAAACCAACCCAAAGTCACACTCAACCTTGCTTTCTAATAAGCCCCTGTGTCCTCGTTGAGAGCTTGTCCTTTTCAGGGTCCTTCTGCTTGCAACTCTGGGAGGCTCCTTAGGTGGATATAATTAGAGAGGGTTGCATGATCCCAGGACAGCAGGGAGGGGCGACATTCAACAGGACAGAGTGCTGGTGCCTGGCAGCCTGGTGGCAGCAGGTGGGAGGGTCCAGCATCACCACTCAGCCAGCCAGCAGCCCTCAGCCTGCCCAGGCATCAGCAGCACGATGGAGTACAAACATAATGCCTGGCCCTGGGGATGTGGGTGTGATGCTCGCAGACAGAGCTTTCCCTGCTCCCTTCTCTATTCCTCTAGCAGCCTGTTCCCAGCGGACAATAAGCCGGTCCATAGACAGACGGATAAACCATTCAGAAGTTATGATTCATGCTGGCATCAAGCGGCACTGGGTCTGGCTCAGCTGGCCTCTGAGTGGTGACATTCAAGCAGCACCCAGGAGGTGGACCAGAAGCATGGGGCAAAGGCAGCATGGACGGGAGTCCTCCCCAACAGCACTGCTCACCCTTTTAGGAAGGGTGAGAGGGAGCTTCCCTCCCAGGGAGGGAGCTTTTGTTCACCTGGGTTATGTCCATCGAGATTTATCACAGAAATTAAAACAAAATATTTAAACTCAAGCACACATTCCAGTAGCCGTCAGAGGGGTGATGTCACCATACATCACACAGCCTCTGGGATATTCCACTATATTCTTTTGAGAGAATAAAGAACAAATAATGTTACTGTTATGAAAATAGTTCTGACCTTACAGCTCCCCAGAAGGGTCTGCAGTACCTGCAGGTGTCTCTGGGCCTCACTTTGAAAACCTCTGGAGGGTGGGGCTCTGGAGACTGGCCCCAGGTGGCATGGTGGCTGAGCTGAGTGTGTGTGTGTGTGTGTGTGTGTGTGTGTGTGTGTGTGCGCGCGCGCGCGCGCGCGCGGGGTGTACCCAGAGTCGGGCGGGAGGCCAGCAGGCCCAGGTCGGGCAGGGGGTCCACCCATGCTCTAAGTAAAGCCGAGAAGAAACCAAGCTCAAGTTCTGCACCTGCCTCTTCCTAGGATGTAATCAGGACACAGGAGCGGTACCACAAGCTACCACCGGAGGGCGCTCGGCCCAGCGCAGAAAGGACTCAGACCCCAGACCCCTGAAGGGAGTCCAGGTCTCCTGCAGCCTCCCTGCCCACCACCCCCAACTTCAGAAGCCAGGAGGGAGGCAGGTGTGTGGGCCGAGGGGGCCATAGGACAGGATGAAGAGAGACTTTGTGAAGAGAGGCAGGGTGACAGCAAAGGGACTGGATGCTCGGGGAGGAGAGAGGTAAACTGGAGGAGGGTCAGGGTCACAGTGACGGGCCTTGGAGATCCACGGACTGGGGTAGGGGCCTGCCACGCTGGAGGGGTGGGTACCCGCCAGTGAATGCTAGGCCCCAAGGAGCCAGGACTGAGGGACAAGGGTAACCGTGGAGGCAGGTTGAGGATCTGCGGGTGCTGATCCTTGGGGATGTAGTGTGGGGACGAGGTGGGGGGCCGGGCCTGGCCGTGTGCAGTTGCGGGGAACGCAGTCCCGCAGGGAGTGGGTCGTGGGGGTGGGGTAGGGGCACGCAGGGCGGGGGTTACATAAATGTTCCCTGGCGCCCTGAGAGGCAGCCGAAAGCGGTTGCCTCATCTTATCAGGGAACAGGGCGTCCCACACTCTTGCCCAAGCCGCAGGCCTGGGCGGGGACAGCGTGTTCTTTCTGAGAAGCCACAAGAGGCCGGGCGGGAGCCCAGGGCTCTCCTCGCCCAACCCCCGCAACGGCGCCCCGCCCCGGGGCCCGTCTTGCGCAGGTGCAGCCGCGCTCACTAGTGCGCAGGCTCCGCTCGCTCCGACCGGTCCAGAGACCGCCTCCCGTTTGCCCTCCGTCAAGGGCGTGTGCGCCCCGTGACCTCACTCGGCTCATCCAGCCTCGGCCAAACTTGCCAGCCTCCACACAGTGAGGGAGGTGCTGGTTCCAAGAGCAACTGCGTCGTGGTTCTTTTCTGTGTGTGAGCCCCTGGTGGGCAGTCGAGGCAGTGGTGGTGCCAGGACCAGCGCCGCGCCTGCAGACCAGGGCCCCTTCTGGGCAGTGAGTGCTGGGCTCTACCGGCCTCAGCTTCGGGAAACCTGGGGAAGGGAGATGGGAGGAGAAGTCTGACCCGGGGCCCCGGGACAGAGAAGCAGGTGGTCCAGGGGTGCCCAGATCCACAAGAGCACACCTCGGTGAGCACACGGCATCTGTGCGGGTATGTGGAGGATGATGGGGGAGGGGCAAGGCTGGTCCAGTCAGAGGGGAGGCACGGACAGAGGCCTCCATAGAGAAACAGCTGCTCCCAGGCTCCAGTTACTGGCTGCCAGCAAGCGGCCTGCCATTCATCAATAGATCGCTCCAATCTGTGGTCTCCGGCATGTGTCCGCTTCCAGTTCCTAACCTCAAAACGGCCACGTTCTTCACTCCTGGGAGGCCTGCTTTCCCTCCCACTCCGGGCATCTCGGCAGATGGCTGACCACCGGGGCCGATCAATTGCCAGCCTCCGAAGAAAGCCAGACCGGCAGCCTCAGGGTCAACAGAAAGGCCTGTTCTCTGAGGGGGAAGCTGACTTCTATTTTCTTTAGGAGACCATTCGGCTCCTCTGCTGGTGACTTACAAACCCTGTGTCCTGGGGAGTCCAGGCTGGAAGCTCTTACCCACCACTGTACAGATGAGGGAGGTGAGGCCCAGGAGAGAGAACTGCCACCAGGTGGGATCCCCCTTGCCCTGGGACTCAGCGGGCAGAAGCAGTGATTTCTGCCTGGAAGCCAACCCTGCAGAGGTCAGCGCCTGCCCCTCTCCCGCACCTGCATTCCTGCTCATTTGTCTTGGCTGCATCTCACAGTAACTGTGAAGGTTTAGTGTGAGAACACATGTGTGTTCTGAGGAGATAGGCGGTTATCACAGGCAGAGCTCCTGGGAGCGTCCCTGGCTAGACAACCAGCCAGTGCTCATTTCTGCCAAAACTGCCTGGCCCTGCCTGGGGTGCTGCTCTCCTTCAGCAATGCTATGGTGCATGCATGTGTCTCATCACACGCTCCTGTGCACTCTTGCACATGCCAGGGCTGGCAGGACATGAAGGGAGGTGGTACCTGGCTGGAGACTGCTACATACAGCCTGGGGGCTCGAGTTAAACAAGCAAATCTGCCTTCTGCAGACCCGTATGTCTCCACGTTTGTACAGTGGGTGCAGGTGTATTTTAAAAAAATATGTATTTGGCTGTGTTGGGTCTTAGCTGCAGCTTGAAGGCTTGGCATGTGGGATCTTAGTTCCCTGACCAGGAATCGAACCTGTGTCCCCTGCATTGGACAGTGGATTCTTAACCACTAGACTCCCAAGGAACTTCCAATGCAGGTGTATTTTTAAAGTAGGCATTCTGGGTTGTTGCTTTGCCTTGCTTTGTTTTGGAATAGGATAACATGGTCCTAAAATTCATGTAGAAAAATAAATAGAAATAGCAAAAAAAAAAAAAAAAAAACTCTGAAAAATAATATTGAAGTGGGGGCAATGACCACCAGATCTACCATGCCGTTCGTTGCACAGGCTGCTGACTGGCAGTACAGCACAGCAGAAATGCCTGGACCAGATTCTAGGACCATGGAAATTATGGAGCAGAAAATGACATCTAAGGCAGGGTTCAAGGGACAGGGTCCAAAAACATCTTACTCAGGACAACTAAGTAACAATTGCCTCTTAAGGGTCAAAGATTTAAATGGGAAAAGTAAAACCACAGATGTTTTAGGGGAAAACATGAGAGAACATTCCTTTTATATGCTAGAAATTCTTTTCTATGAATCAAAATTTAGATGCCATAAATGAAAAGACTGATAAATTTGACTACAAAAGTATAAAATACATCTCCATAAACAAAGTCACAAGGAAAGGCAAAAAATAAGTAACAAACTGAGAAAAATGTATCTGCAGCTCTTGTTACAAAGGACTAATTTCCAATACTGGAAGAGATGACAGAAATTAAAAGGGAAAAAAAAATAACACGCAATAGAAAAATGGGCGAGGGCACTAACTGACAGTTCATAAACAGGAGGTACAATGACTCTTGAACATCCAAAAAGATGCTCAATACTGCCCATCAGGAGACAGATACAAGCAAAACCCCACAGACACTCCCCTTCTTACCTATCAAGGTGCTGAGATGGTGTGAGCTGGCACACCCACTCTTTATTGATAGAAGTACATACTGCCACCAGCTCTGCAGAGGACAGCCTGGCAATGACTACTCAAATGACAGACCTGTGTATCCTTTGAACTCACAATGCAACTTGGGGGAGCTATCCTGCAGACTACACCCGCACACCTACAAAATGGGATGTGAGCTTGCTCTCGCAGTGTGGCGAACGCCTCAAAACAACTCCTGCTCTTCTAGGCTTTGTTACATACACTTAACAGACCCTCACGCCACAGACGCCTATGAAGAAGGAGCTGAACGGGTTCTTTCTGAACTGAGATGGAAAGATCTCTGGGGGATGGCACTGAGTGAGAAAAGCGAGCTCCCAAGCAGGACACTCAGTCTGGAGGCCAAGTTTCACGTGCGTGCAGGTCTGCCTGGATCTCAGATGCTCTGGGTGGGCACCTGAGGATGCAGGACTAGCAGTCTGTGGGTGCAGAGAGCTGGGCGCCTGGAGGGCAAGGACTCAGAAAACTTTCCTTGGAAAGGGACTTAAATGCCCTGGATTTTGAAACATATAGTGTCTTTACCTAAAATTAAAAACAGAAATCCGTAGCAAACTCGGAAATGGCAGCCACAAATTCTGCCTTTCTACAAGTTCCTAGGGCAGGACTGGGACTCCACCCAGACTCCACAGCCCTGCTCACACTGCAGACAACTGGATGGAGGACTCTCTCTGATAAACAGTGTGACAGACCTGGTATGGCTTAAAAGACAGCAGAGATGCATTCCAACAGCAGCAGACCCGGGGTTGTAATCATGCCTGGAGGCCCCCCAGGTTCCCGCCATAAAAGTCGCTCTGTCCACTCTCCCACAACTGACCATTTAGCACCAGCCTGGGTGGATGGGGCAGACACTGGTTGCCACCCATCCTCCTCTTGCAACCCAGGAGAGTTCATCCTACTGCCAGGATGAAAACGCCAAGTTCAAGGCAGGAGAATGGGAGTCCTTTGCCAGGGCCAGGAAAGAGGGAGGGACTGGGTGTCCTGTGCAGGCTCCTGGGAAAGGTTTTCCTCCTGGACCAAAAAAGAAAGGATGAGGGCAGGGTGTGTGCAGCATGGGGGAGCAGGAATGACATGGAAAAGCCTCTGAGGTGGGGGAGACCTTGGGGTGACAATAGTCACCAGTAGCTGCACAGAAGTCCTCGGAGACTACCACGGGGACCAGACTGCTTCTTGATACAGATGAGCCCTCGGCCAACCTGGGGCCCCACACTACCCCCGCCCCAAAAAAGCCAGCTCTGCATGGTTAGCAGGGCCACCAGGGCCCCAGGGAGAGGGCCTGGCCCAGGGGGTGGGGCACACCACCCCCTGCTCTCAGGAAGAAGCTATGCAAGCACTCTGGCCCTACTTCCTCTTCCTGTGTCCCCTCCCCCAGCCCTCAGGTTCCTCCCCCTGTGCCTCCTGGGTGGGCCTCGCAGGCAGGGAACCAGTCCCTAAGGTGCATGGGCGTGGGTGCGCCATTCAGGACTGCACCCACCCCAAGAGGCAGGTGGGGGGTCAGGATGAACCATCTGTAAGATGGGGCCTGAGGTCAAATGTCAGAATGGCCTCACCTGGCTCACAGGAGGGGATGGCATGTCAGGACTGCCTCCCTCCCCACCATGGACCACGCTCGGCTATGGCCAGCCGCCCATGCTGACCTTGGCCACTAACATCCGGGGTGACAGCAGGAGAGGAACCCTGGAAGCCACCGCCCATCATCCAGACAGCCTGGGGAGCCACACCTGCCCCAGTGTGACCACCTTTCCCACAGAGCCACAAGGCCCCCCTTCGATTCCTCAGGGTAGGGCCGGCAGACCCCCAACCCCGGGCAAGGGCATCCCTGTAGGCAGCCACCATGTGGAAGGAGCCAGGCAGCTCTCTTCCCTGAGGGGCTGGCCTGTCTGTCCGCAAGGCCTGAGCACCCAGAGGCTGCACCCTCAAAACCTGAGCCTGGGCTATGCCTCCAGGCCTGGTGCCTACAGCCAGGCTATTCCAGGGACAAGAAGTAGGCCGTTTCCCTTAGAGAAAAAAAGTCACGAGGCTCGAACAAAACAGAGCCAAACGGTAGACTTTGCAGAGCTGACATCATAAAACAAGTAAATCAGAATAAAAACAAGTAAGCCATTTTACTATCATCTGAAAATGCTTTTGGTTTTTGAGCGAGCAGATGCAAAAAAAAAAAAAAAAATCCTGTCACTGACCTACTTCTGCTACAACAGTTGGGAGACTCAGGGGACCTACTCGAGATGCTCAGGAAGGAGCCCAGGTCACCAGACTCGCCAGTGTCTGGCCAGCCTCGGTCACATGGGGTAGTTACACCCGATTCTGTTTGCTGGAGCAGACGCCATAGCAGGAATTCAGGGGCATTGCCCTGCTGCAAGCCTGGGTGCTGGTCAGCACATCAGGCTGCACACACGGAGGGGGAGGCCACCCATTGCCCGCTCCCCCGACTCTCCTGGCCTTCTCCCTCCCTGAAGATATACATGCTGTCTGGGGAGAAGTGCCCTCCTGGGAGCCTTCCAGGTCCGGGGACAAAGGCTGGCCCTTCTCCGCACACCCTGCCTGGCCCTCTGCCTTTCTCTGGCCCAGCCTGGAGCAGGTTTCCAAGGGACCTGGGCCAGGAAGGAGAGCAGAAGCCACTCTGCAGCCCCCACTCATGGCAGTGTCCCCAGAAGCTTGGGCTGGGGTGCCCCCATCCTCTATGGCTTGGTAAGGGACTGATGCTGAGGATGGCCAGTGAAAGCTGCCCCAAGGTGGCACTCCTTGGAGTCACCTCCCAAGGTCACCACAGCCAGGATTCATGTGTTAGGTAGGGCAGGTGGGTGTGAAGCCAGCCCAGCTCTCTCTCTGATGCTCTCACAAACCAGACAGGGGTCCACTTCACACTTCTGTCCCCACCGGCTAACCAGGAACACAGACCTCTGAGTAGTCAGCCCCACTGTCCCGTGCGTGGGGGAGATGTACGTGCCCCAGAGCTGTCACTGCGTGGAGGACCCACAGCTATCTGGGATGACCTCATCCTGCCATCACTATGGTTTTCAGCTGCACTGCTTTCTACAGTCAGAACGCAACACAATGGTGATGAACACACACATTTACACTTATCTACACGTGTGTGTGCGCTCAGCCGCCCAGTCATGTCTGACTCTTTGCCACTCTATGGACTGTAGCCAGCCAGGCTCCTCTGTCCATGAAATTCTCCAGGCTAGAATACTGGAGTGAGTTGCCATTTCCTCCTCCAGGGGATCTTCTGACCCAGGGATCCAACCCAGGTCTTCTGCATTTCCTGTACTGCAGGCAGATTCTTAACCCACTGAACCATGGGAGATCAACAAACTTAACAGGTATTTCAGACTTGGGCCTATATCCGTGGAAGCCAGCACCCAGGCCTCTGCTGAGGGAGCTCACCGACACGCATGGGTGCACATGCCTGTGAAGGTCAGAAGGACTACACACCAGGCATTTCAGAAAGGTCTTTTTCCTGCTTTTGCTAAGGGTTACAAAACACATTTGAAAATTTCTGTACCCAAGGTCCCCTTTCTAACAGCGAGAATAAAATACCAATGGTTTCTGCCAGCAGGCGGCCAGCAGCCACCCAGACAAGGGCTTGAGTCCATCTCTGTGTGTCACACACACACACTCGACTCACATCCCCGTACGTTTCCTGAAGGGGCAGGTGGGGTGAGGTGTGTCACCTCCCCCGCTCCCTCAATGCTTCCAGACCCCAGACTGCTCCACACAGGGGATCTCCTCCAGGGGACTTAATGCCATGAGCAACTCATGTGAGCTGAACCCCAAGAATAGATGATTCCATCTCTTTCCTCTCTGTTCTGGTGGTCATGTCACTAACTGCCTCCAAAGGGAACCCACTAGTGTCTTCCCTGAGCTGAGGGGAGCAGCTCCGTCAAGGCCCAGCCCTCTCCCTGCCGTCTCAGAAGGAGAATCCTCCTGCCTTAGGAGCAGTGTGCCGTCAACAGCCTGTCTGGGAGTCTGTGATTGGTGGCACCCCGACCCGGACAGCCCAGGATTCACATTTCAGTCAGTTTCATTGGAGATCTTCTCAAACACCCCAGAAAAGTGAGGACACGCGTTTAGGATCCACAAGTAAAGACCCAGCTTTACTCACTTGATAAAAATATTCTTCATGTAAGGCTAATCAAAAGTAAAGTGGGACTGGGGCCTCCCTGGTAGTCCAGTGGTTAAGAGTCTGCCTGCCAATACAGGGGACACGTGTTCAATCCCGGGTCCAGGAAGATCCCACATGCTGTGGCGCAACTAAGCCCGTGAGTCACTACTACTGAGCCCGTGTGCCTAGAGCCTGTGCTCCACAACAAAAGCAGCCTCCGCTTGCCGCAACTAGAGAAAACCCACTTGCAGCAATGAAGACCCAGTGCACACCCTGAAAGTAAATAAAAAGTAAGTACAGGGAACTCATATCCAAAATATACAAAGAATTTTAAAATCTCAACAATAAGCGAACACTTGATTGCATAATAATACCGATGAGAGACCCAAACTCAACTATCAAAGACGCACAAATGGCAAATGCTATGTGAAAAGTGCTCAGTATCATTTGTCATCAAGGAAACCAAAGTAAAACAAGAGGGTGGCACCCTACACAAGTGTGTGTGTGTGTTCAGTTGTGTCCTACTCTTTGTAACTCCCATGGACCGTAGCCCTCCAGGCTCCTCTGTCCATGGCAATTCTCCAGGCAAGAATACTGGAGTAGGTTGCCATGCCCTTCTCCAGGGGATCTTCCCACATCTCTTATGTCTCCTGCATTGGCAGGTAGGTTCTTTACCACTAGCCTCACCTGGGAAGCCCATACACAAATGAGAGCAGCTAAAATCCAAAAAAACTGACCCTGCTGGTGGAGCAGCTGAAACTTGTTTGCTGCTAGTGACAATGCAACGTGGGATGGTCATTTTACAAGATGGCTGGGAAGTTTCTTAAGAAGTTAAACACAGACTCACTAGACAAAGCAGCAGTCCCACTCCTAGGCATTCATCAAGGGACTTCACCATCAGCCAACACTGGCAGTCAGCACTTTCTGTGGGTGAGGGGTTTAACATGAGCTGCGTCCTCACAGTGGAGCACAATTCAGTCACAAAACAGAAGGAACTACTGGTTAGGTGGATGCATCTGAAATGCATCTTGCTACGAAGAAGAAGCTAGACCCCTAAGTCTATACATTGTATGATTACTCATATGACATTCCGCCAAAGGCAAAACTGTAAGGACAGAAAATGCACCAGAGGTTGGAGGGCTGTGGTCGACCACAGAGCGGAATTTTTAGGGTGATGGAACTCTTCTGCCTGGTATTGGGAGGGTGGCTACAGACTCTCTGCTTTGCCAAAACTATAGACTGGACTTCAACAAGAATGTACTGTAATGTTTGTAAATGTTTAGCCTGGAGAGAAGGCTGGAGATCCCAGGATGGGGGCTGGCTGGGACAATAGACACCAGCCATATTACAAACACATGACATGGTGTCTGGGTGGGTGGGGAGACAGGGACAAGGAAGGAGCCCACACTTCAACAGAGCTCCAGCCTCTTAGAGGAGAATCCAGGGCAGACCATCCCAAAATGCTTCACATGTGCTCCAGGGCTGAACAAACAGGTAGATGCAAGGCAAGGGGAGGGAGCCTGGGTCTTGCTTTCAGAGAGGCAACAGCCTCTGGACCAGGGGAGGCAGTGAGTCCTTCCTTGGGGGTAGGGGAGGGACGCCGCCAAATTTGAGATGGTGTGAACTCATGCTCAGTCCTGTGTTCACACAGAGAGCTAAGTGAGTGAAGACTGTGGGCAAGGACACATCCTGGCTCTGTCCACCAGGACAAAAGCAAAAAGCAGTGACACCCCCAGGAATGAGGAACACCCGTGGCACCTAGATCTTGGTCTCTAAATACCACTTTACAACAAACATAAATGGGGATCCTTGGAGACACGGCTCACTCTGGGACTGGAGTGGTAAACATACAAGATGAGCCAGAAGCAGCTTGTAATGCCAGGCAGTGAAGAAGTGGACAGAAGTCAGCATGACAGGGGCAAGGGACCCAGAAGCCAACCTGACCTGGCCCTGGCCAAGGCTGGAATGTTTGAGTAACAAAGTACATACCAGCTGTTGCTCTCCTACCAATATAAAGTGATTAGAAGAACCCTAGGAAACAGCAGCCCACTCTGGTATTCTTGCCTGGGAAATCCCATGGACAGAGTCTGAGCCTGATGGGCTACAGTCCATGGGGTTGCAAAGAGTCAGACACGAGTGACTGAGCACAGAAGAGCACTTCTCCTCTATGGTGTTTTTCCCCCAAAGCCATAAACCCAGTCTCACTCCAAGAAAAACATCAGACAAATGCAAACTGAGGGACATTCTATACAATCCCTGGCCACCACCCCTCACAATGGTCAAGGTCAAGGGGAACAAGGAAAGTCTAGGAACCTGTCCCAGTAGAGAGAAGCCCAAGAGAGCTGACTACTATAGTAGTCAGTGAATTTCGGAAAACTCTGCAGTCACATTGTGGGATCATGAGAGCAGTGAGCACGTGGCTTCTTTCTAACTTTTTATTCTGTGTTAGACTATGGCTGATTAACAACGTTATGATAGTTTCAGGTGGACAGCAAAGGGACTCAGCCATACATATACAGGTATCCATTCTCACCCAAACTCCCCTCTCATCCAGGCTACCTGGCTTATTTCTGAGAAGTCAGTCAGTACTTCTTAGATAGTGCAAAGGGCTAATACAGCCCCACTTGTTGGGGAAAAAAGTAAATGCTGGTGAAAGTGAGAGATTTCCAAGGTTCCTCAGATGTGTTAGGAGGACTGGCTCACACAGTGGCTACCTTTGCCAGCCAGACACTTCCCTGCTGAATGCTTGCCCATTCCAAGGATGAATGTGCAGGAACTGCCCAGTGGTGACTGTGGCAGAAACAGCCAAGTGTCCATTATCCCAGCACCTGCTATCTGGATCTTCTTTTCTCTAGATGACATGACTTTAGCTTCTGCAGCCACAATGCACCAGGGGAAAATGCTTCCTGCCCAACTCCCTTGCAGCTACAGTGGGCTTTGGGAATTGATTCTGCCCAATTTATTATAGTTGTTCAGTCACTAAGTCATGTCCAACTCTTTGCGACCCCATCCACTACAGCAGGCCAGGCTTCCCTGTCCTTCACTATCTCCCTGAGTTTGCTCAAACTCATGTCCATTGAGTTAGTCATGCCATCCAACCATCTCATTGTCTGTCACCCCCTTCTCCTCCTGCCTTCAATCTTTCCTAGCATCAGGGTCTTTTCCAGTGATTTGGCTCTTCGCATCAGGAGGCCAAAGTATTGGAGCTTCAGCTTCAGCATCAGTCCTTTCAATGAATATTCAGGGCTGATTTCTGGTGACTGAGTTCTAGATAAACCACTGGGTGCATTTTCGTGATAGAGGGGGCAATATGCACTCTGCCTTTCATACTTGCCTGGACCACGTCCTCCCTACATGGACCGAGTCCTCCCCACCCACAATGTGGGTTCCAACACTGCAGGACCACCAGGGTCACACCATCACCGGCCTCAGGGGCAGCACTCTCCTGAATGGCTGCCTCCTTGTGTACCCTGAGAAGACTTCTGGCTGGGGCTCTAGCTGTCCTTCCTGGATAACATCTCTGGACAAGAGTAAAAGAAGGGCCCTAGCTGACCGGTTGGACATTGTGGCCCAAGGCAGCAGTGGCGCCTGTGAGGGGAAGGGGTTGTCCTACCCAGTGGTGTGGCAGGTACACCCCCAGGCAGCTCCCAGCCTCTGGGCAGAATCACCACTGGCCACCAGACACATAAGAAGAGCCTCTGACATGGGTGGGCAGGCAGGCCAGAGGAAAAAGGCAGCCTGGGGGATGCAGAGGTGAGGAGAAGCAACTCCCAGAGCTGTCACTGGTGCTCAGAGGTAAGATATGACATGTGTGAAGCAAAAACAGGATGCTCCTTAAAGAGAAGAGACCCAGAAACTGAGTCTGAAAGCAAAGACACACAATACGGGGATATGGCAGAGATTAAAATCCAGTCTCAGAGTTGTCAGAGAACATGGAGACAGCACCACAGACAAAGAGCAAAAGATGAGAAAATGGATGATAAGAGGGCAAAGGTAAGAAAATTAAAGGATCCAGGTACGGAGCCCAGAGAGCCGGAGGACACAGGGGGTTGTCACCCAGGGTGGGCAAGAGCGAGGCCAAGTTCAGGAACACAGCCTATTGAGGAGGGTGAACCAGGTGAGAACCAGAAAACCACCCTCCCCACCCCCATAGAGACCCCTGACAGAAACCACACCCACAGTTCCAAGGACAGGGGAGCGTGTCAGGTGCCAGGAGTTGAGTGGCCGCGGATTTGCCAGCAACCACAGCAAAGGCCCAAGACTGCAAAGCAAGGCCCCTTGAACCCCAAGCTGACTAGGAGACCCAGGACCAGACATCCAGCCCAGAGGACTCAGGCACGAGGCCAGGAGCAAAACACTGCAGATACACGAGTCTCCAGAAAGAGCCTCCTGCGCCTTTCTAGGCTCCACTGAGGAGCAGAGGCTCCAAGAAACAGGGCCTAGATGGCGGCAGGTCCCAGGACAGCAGCACCACCAGTCCAGGGCCTCAAGGAGCTGGAGAGGAGTCCCCTAGAGGACAGGCTGCATGTCCCACCCTGTGGGGAGAGCCACGTGGCCGGGGGCGAGGGGATGAGGCAGTAATAGCAGTGCTGAGAAAACCAGGCAGAAGGGCAACTTTAGTTCTCAGGAAAAGAAACGTGAGCAACACCTGGGATGCCTGCAGCATCTCTTAGTCCTGAGCACCTCTGAAGGTGAGTGGGATAACACCCCAAACTGAGACTGGGAAGGGGGGCAAGGGGGTCACCACCAAAGAGGCCACACGGCTGCCTCTGGACGGGTCACAGCCAGAACGTGGATGCGGGCCTCGGGTCCTGCCCGCCCCCCACCCTGAGTGACTCTGATAATACTGGAGGGACAGGTCCAGCATTCTTGGCAGCCCAGCCTTTCCTCGGAGAGTTGCTGTGCTAGCCTCATCACCCGTCTGCAAAAGCCATGGAGGGCACCAGGTGGGTGGATGTGGTGCCTGCCCCACCCCACCATAGAATATCCCCATCAGCCTGCATCACCCCACGAGCTCTCTGCTGTTTCAGTCATTGCTCCTGTGTCTCTGACAGTGTGCTTGTCTTGGAGCTGCTTGCTCCCCTCATGCAGCTCTGTCAGTGGGTGCAGGGTTAGGGGCTCTCCACTCCCCAGCTCCGTGGTCACCAGAGGATGGGGGGCTTTGGGCTTCTGTGTCTTTATTCCACCTTACTGAGCGCTACTCTAGGCCAAGACACGCCAGACTCTGGTCTCCAAATCGGGGCCCTGACATGTTAGGGGCGCCTGGAGACCCTGCAGATAATCAAGGGCTGAAGGCTCTGCTCTCTCCTCCAGCAGGCCTGGCTCAGAGGCCAACCTGCTCACTGGACCTTGTCCCTCCTCCAGTGCCTGAGGCCCACTTGCCGCACCCTAGGCTTGGGCTTTGGTTAGCGGCTCCAGGTCCGCCCTACGGAGGCCAGGGTGGCGCCCTGTAGGCTGGGCGGAAGCCCTGGCGCTGGGGCGGGGGTTGAGCCTTCCCTGCCAAACGCCACATGGGCCCCTGGATTGTGTGAGTCCCCTCAGCCCGGAAGTGGGCAGTGCTCTGGAGTTGCTGTCTCCAGGGGTCCAAGAGCCAGGTCGGGCCATCGGGGAGGGGGACTTCCCAGAAAGAGCCTGGTTTCTGTTTAAAAGGAGAAACAGACTCAGAAGAGTCCTCCTCCTCTTCCTCACATCCAAGCCCTGTGGGTACAGGATCCCCACCAAGAGGATCTGGGGGTTCTGCTGCAGGCCCCGGCCACCCCTGCTTGCGGCCAGATGGCTGTGGGAACTCTGGCCGCAGACACCGCCCCCCTTCCAGGCACTATTCTTGGTGTGTGTCTCCCTTTGGGGGTAGGATGAGGGTGGAAATGATCAGAAGCTAAAATTAGCAAATGGCAAACAATTGAGGCCAGGGAACTGAGGTCGGCTGAGGATAACAGTTTGTTTTCTGTGGCCCTGAGGTGGTTTGAGCAATAAAGGGAATTGAAAATGAAAATAAATCTGGACGCCACCCAAGCCCTGCTGGGACCAGCCAGACAGGGGGCACCCGGGGGTGGGCGGCCAGATGGCAGGTCCCATCCTGGCCCCTCCTGGGGCTCCCCTCCTCCCGCCCACGGGGACTTCCTGCTGCTTCTGCCCTGCGAGCTGGCCTTCTCTCCCACAGCCGCAGGGATGGCCTCCCTGGCACTAGCCTGGCTGACTTCTGCTCCAGGGAGGGCTGGTATAAACTCCCGTGACTGTGCCCTGAAACCAGGCCTACGAGCCCCTGCCCTGGTTCCATAGGGAGTGCCGGTGACACACCAGGAAACCAGGCCCAAGGGTCTGTGACATGCTGGGTCACACGGTTGGGTGGGCAGAGGCCCTGAGCACACAGGCATGGCTGGGAGGTGGGTGCTGTGACTCCTGACTGCCCTGAGAGGGGTTGGCTGCACAGTGGCTGCAGACAGACAAGGGAGGGGGCCCGGTCTTGTTGCCGCTTGGCGGTCAGGGAGCTCTGCTCCCCTAGAGGTCACACCCAGTGCTCCCGGGAAGGTGGAAGCAAAGCCCCTTTTTGCTCCTAAGGGTGCTCGGCTTGGCCTGGAACACACAGGCCATGGGGTGGCTGTGGCCCCAAGGATGGGGCGCCCATTCCCAAGTCAGAGCGGCTGCCGGAGGCCCTTCCCCGGGGCCAGCCCAGGGCCATGAGCTTGAGGCACCACAAGTGACTCCACCACCACACGTGTGCACATTTCAGTCCTCGAAGCCACCACAGGGCGAGCGCTGGCCCACACCTAGCCAAGCTGGCCTAGACCCAGCACTGACCTCAGTGCCATTTACGTCTCCAGAAACTCTGACCAGGGGTCGGCTGGTCGCCACCTGGGCCACCAGGTCCATGTGTACAGAGCATGGAGCCCGGGTAATTTGAAGAGTGGAACTGGAGTCCAGGTGGAGGGTCTGCTGTGGAGACCAGTGTCGAGAAGAGATGGAGAGCTGTGGGTGAGGCCTGAGCCAATGATGAACACAGCTTCCATGGCCGCTTCCCAGAGCCAGGAGATCTCAGCATCCAAGGTCTCACGCCCTCTAGCCCTGAGGGCCCAGAGGTATAGCAGAGCAGTCTGAGAGGCCCGGGGTAAGGGGTAAAGAGCAAGTCTGGGGCCTTCCCTACCAGCCAGCTCAGCTCACCGCAAAGCCCTTGGACGTCTAACAGCACCCTTCTTCCTGCCAGGGTGCTGGGCTGGGTGCTCTCATGCATCACTGAGTGTCACTCATTCTTCCTTTCTAGAAGGCAATCTGCCCCTAAGTGCGCATTCCTGTGCTTGCTCCCAGGATGATAACAAGGATGAGCCCACCATGAGTGACAGTCAGTCACAGGCTTTCCAGGAAAGCAAGTCACTGGAGGTATCACAGCCCCCGACCCAGGGCCTAGTAAGAACACCAGGGATGAACAGACGAGGATGTGCAGGGCAACCATGAGAAGCCAGGTCCAGGGGCCTGCTGGCACTTTGGAGACGTGACCACCACAGAATGTCACAGTGGGAAAGGGCCAAACGTAAAATGACTGTGTGGGATGATCCCACATTTCATGTTAAAATAGATACAGGCAGACGTGTTAACACAGTGTCTCGTGGGAGGTGGGATTAAAGTTACTGCTTTTCCTCTTTTTCTTTTAATGCTTTTCCATTTCCCAAATCCTCTTTCATGAACATACTTGGCTTTTATAATCAGAAATAAAAACAAGTGCAATGTGCTAAAATCATAGTTTCCAGTAAAGCTACTTCTTACAAGAAACAGGAACACATCTGACCCGGTCCCAGAGCACTACCAGCAAGTCATAAATGGGTGGAGCACACATTCTCCAACTGTCGATGGGACCCGACTCAGAAGCTGCCCTTGGGTCCACGGATGGTGGATCTGGGTCATCTGAAAAGACACAGCTTTCCGGGAGATGCTATGGAGTTCTCCACTTGGCTGTCTACCATCCCCAGTTTTAAGTCTCAGAAGAGACCTAAAGGTGAGGACAGAGCCAGACAACTGCTCTGAAGAGGTAAAATTGGGTATCACATAATCTCTTTTTTGAGTTTTTCCAAATTTTCCAAAATTGTTTGCAGTTAATATATCATTTTTAATAAAAACGTGTGTCTGCACATGCATGCCACATATGGCCCTCCTCTTCTCAGAGAGCACCAGGCTGGGCTGACACAGCCAGACCTTGGGCTCTGCTGTCACTTGAGCACAAAGCCAAGTCAGAGGTGATAGAAGGAGCTGCCGGCTGCTCCCGTGTATGTCCACCGTGTCCTTGTCTCTTTTCTAGACTGGACCCTTCCATGGGTAGCCTGACATCCCACCACGTCCTGTGCATTTTCCACTTTCCTCCATCAGCAGAAAACCTAGGGTTTGGGTCCTGTCTTCAGAAATAGACAAGGGGCACCCAGAAAGAGCAGAAAGAAGCTGCCAGAGCCTTCCCTCCTCCTGTGCATTCTTTCAAAGATACCCTTGGAGGGGAGGGGTATACATGCAGCCCTGGGGCCCTGCCCTGGGGGACATGAAGGACATCGGTGACACCCACTTTTCCTTTCTTCTTCCCTGGCCTCCAGAGTCACCCAGCCCTTCCCTCAGGGCCTCCATCCACTCTGCTGAAGACCCCCACAAGACTCCACCTTCCCACCACCCCTTCTTGGCTCCTGGATGCCCACACCCTAAGCCTGGCTCTCATCCCCAAGGCAACGCCCCTCCGGCCCAGACTTGCCTCTGGACTACCCCCCAGAGACAGGGCAGTGCCTCTCTGCTCCCACAACCCCACAGTCCAAACTCAATCCCCCTGCCCCCGCCTTACTGGAGACTGGTTCACGGCTTTGGAAAGACCCGCCTTTCCCCTCTCCCCACCCACAAGCGCCAGGACCGCAGTCAGCCCATCAAGGTCTAGGCACAGGGACCAGTGCCTGTGACCTTGGCCTCCCAGGTGGTTCAGGGTGGGCCACAGGAGCCTTCTCCTCAGGAGCCTTGGAGCCACCAGTGGAGCTCCAGGGGGTGCCTGGGATGCTGGGGAAGGGGGACACCAAACCCCAGCTCCGTGCCTCCCTGGCCGGTTTCTCAGCCTCCAAGTTATCATACCTACTGAACACGGTGCCTGTCACAATGCCCCAGGTCAGTGGTGTCCATGACGGGAGGCACCAACCCATCCCCGCCCGGGGTCTCAGTGTGGCCTCGTGGCGGTGACACCCCCAGCCAGGCAGGTGCTGCCCAGCAGGGACATCAACCCAGCTCAGCTTTCCCACTTTCCAGACTCCATCCGCTCCTCCCCATCCCCAGTGCCTCCTTTCACCCCCAAGGGTCCCGTCACCACACACCTCCCACCACATACCTGCACAGGGCCCCACGGCTGGGGAGGGAGGAAGTTGGGGGTGCAGGATTCCCTCACCAGTGGGAGCCAGGGCCTTCGTGGCACTCAGGACAGCAAAGAAACCCCTGCCCTGGCACCGTCTTGTCAGGCACACCCCACACATGTGGCTTTACACTCGGGTCCGTGTGTGCCACTGGCCAGGCCAGCCCCTAGCTTCAGCCCTGTTGCCTTGACCTTGGCTACAGTGTGGCCGGGACCCCACTGCCCAAGGACGTGGGACCTCACATGACTCCTGGCCGGCCCACCCTGCCCCTCGGTGTGGTTGGGTTCTCAGCGCTGCCTCCTCCAGACCCATCACCCTAGCCAAGTCTGTGAAGGCCTGGGAGGACGCAGATCCCCAGCCCAGAAGCATCTTCCCAAGACCACAGACCCCAGTCCCCAGGCTGGCCCTAAGGATTGGTGCACCCCACTCATGGCCTCGGGCATTGGAGCCTGTCATCTGGTGCCCACCGTGTGGGGGCGGGAGCCTGCCCAGCCTTGGGGAGGCTGGCACTGTCCTCCAGGGGCGCAGAGTGCTCCTGGCCGCAGGGCCCTCACCACCCCGACCCCTGCCCTGCCAGCCGTCCTTCAAGCTCTTTTCTGTCTTGGAATCCACTGAGATATTGTTGACAGAAAGGTTCTACTGCTTTTAGGGAAAAAAAATCCATAAACCTCTGAACCAGAATTCATTCTCCACATTCTTAGGACAGATCCTGTGATGACCAGGTTTGGCCCCAGGGAGGGGTGGAAGGACAGCCCAGGCCTCCCTGAGCTCTCCCTGCCGACCTCTGGAAACAGGCCCCCCAGCCTAGGCCCCCGAGTGCGGGGTGACTCCCCACAAGCTAGGCCTACGTCAGTGGGGCAGGGGTAGGCCACCCCAACAGCCGAGCACCTGGCTGTTGCCAGTTCCCAGCACCCCGGCACCCTTGGCTGGACTCAGGGACACGTTTTGACCCTGGCCTGATAACAGGGGTGAGGGCGGTGATGAAGACACTCAGGAGACCATTCTGCTGACCCCCCAGCCCTGCCGCAGGTGTGAGAGGGGGAACCAGAGGTCAGCACAGACTGGTCCTGTATGCAGAGGAGGGAGGGAGTGAGGCCAGCCTCCGGACAGAAGTGATAGGCTCCAAGCATAGTGGGTGGGGGCCACTATGTCATCCAAGGGATGGATGACTCCAGACTCCAGGGAGATGGAGAAGCAGACACCTCCCCCCTCCCCAGGTGATTCAGGAACTGGGACCAGGAGACAGCAGGCCTGGCCTGGGAGCCAAGGCGCCCTCTGGCCACCTGACCCAGGGTTTGCAAGACTCCATCCTCCATGGGGTTCACAGGGCCACCATCTGAGCCTGCAAACCAGAGTGTGTCCCAGGACCCGGCTGGCCAGCTCCAGAAGTTCTGGACTGTGTGAGCAGTAAACAGTTCCCAGTCATTTCCTGTGCTGAGAAATCGTACCCTAACACAAGAAACCTGGTTGGCATCACTGTGGCCCAGGGTGCTGGTGACACAAGGAGCTTCCCGCTGTGGGCCCCGCAGAAGGCTGGACCCTACTTGGCCTCCTCACCGTCTCCAAGCAGGTGAGCATCCCGAGGGCGGAGGCAGGGGCAGAGCCGCGCAGGTACAGGGCTGCTGGAGGCATCTGGCTCGGGGACCTCACACATTGACAGCCTGGTCACTCAGCGTCATCCTCTGTCCAGCAACCCCGTGGAACTGCCCCTGCCCCACCTGGAATCCCACAAATGTCCTCTGAAACAACCAGATGCCAGAGAGAGGAAGGACGGCCACACAGGTGCCCAGGTGTCACTCAGCACAGAGGTGCTCCTTCCACGTGGCCCCTCAGACTGCACAGGAAGCACCTTGATGCCAAATGCACTGATGCGAGGGTGAGAGCCTCGAGGAGAAGGACAGAACTGTGGTTCCGCAGCTGACGAGCTGGCCTCAACAAAGCTCCCACACTTCCCTCTAGGACACAACTCTCGAATCTGCAAACAGAGAACTGCAGCCCCAAAAGAGAGAGAAGAAAGTGGAGAAAATCCCCAGATGGCCTGGAGTCCATGAGAACAGTCACCCTGGAAAACACCCTGGGTGCTGCTCAGACCCAGGGCTCAGGAAGCCCATGGTCCTGAGGGGGCTCCCCTGGCCATGGGGACAGAGCCCTTCACCTGAAGGGGCCATGGCCACTGCCAAAGAGACCTCTGTCCTTCCAACTGAAGAGGCTGCGGTTTACAAAGGGGCCCCCCCAGAGGTGAGCCTCTCTCCCAACACGGCTGGCTTCTGGAAGCCCCACCCAGAGGGCCCATCCATCCAGGTGGAGTGCCCTGGCAGGACTGGCACTGCTGCTCATCACCATGAGATGGTCAAGACCAGGGATACCCAGCGGTGGGGAGGTGGAGGATGCCACCCTTGCTTCTACCCCTGGCCCAGGCATGTTCAGAGCTGCTCTGGGGACAGGGACCTGGGCTTCCACCTCAAGGCTCCAGTTCGGCAGCTCCTGTTTTACAGTTTGTGGTCAGGATTGAGTGCCTGGTAACCAGTAACCAGTGAGGCTCACCTGTGAGGGTGCCACTCCCCAGCCTGAGCACAGACTCTGGGCAGCACATCTCCATAGCAACAGGATCTCCACTGCCTTTCTGTGGCCCAGAATGGATGGAGGGGCCTTTGACAGACCAGAGCTGAGGTTGGGACACAGCTCACCCACACAATGAGCTCCGGGGTGGTTCTGTGAGGTCCTGATGCACGAGCTGGAACCTACTTCAAAAAGTCATTCTAAGTCATCTGTTTCTCCCCAAAAGAGAAGTCAGCAAAAATGTCTGTTAATTCAGGTGCCCAAGAGCAATGCAGCAGTGGGGGGAATCTTGCTCTCATGGGGTAGACACACACACACATACTTATAGACACATGCACTCATGGACACATACACACTTGCAGACACACACACACACTAGTAGACACTCGTAGACACACGCACTTGTACACATACTTGCAGACACACACACTCACAGACACACCCCCCCCACACACACACACCATGTGCCTTGTGCACGCTCTCAGGGGTCAGTGGTCAGCACGGCCCAACCTGCTGCCCAGTTGAGAATGTGAAGCAGGCTCCATCTGTTGTCTCTCCCGGGCCAACACCGTACCGCACTTTGCGTCTGTTAAAATGACAGCACACAATCAGACAAAAAGCCTTTCCTCTGATGAAAACAAAGCGTTGAGAGGCTCTTGACCGAGGTTACTAAGACACAGCGCATGTGCAAGCTTCTGTGGGGCCGGGACCAGAGATACAGCAACAACATGGCTCCAAGTCCACAGCCCAGATGGTCAGGACTTACAGATGGCAGGACCCCCAACACACTGTCTCTGCAACCCCAACAGCCGCCTCCTCAGGGAGCTGCTTCTCATGCAGGAAAGCCAGGGGTGGGGGGCCCACGAGGCAGCCCTGTCTTGTGCTGAAGGAAGGGAGCCAAGAGGCCTGCATACCCACTATAAAGACTGGCCCTGGACACAGGCCTGGCCCGACTCTGTAGATGGCCACGTGGGTCTGCTCTATGCGTGATAAAACCAACAAGGTCAGCTTCCTTGCAGACTCACCTGGCACCTTCTCAGTGGGGGCGGATGGAGCAGGGCAGTGCCAGGTAAAGGGAGAGGCCTGTAGGAGAGCCTGTCACTGAGTGTCACCCAGCGAGGTGCCCCCTCCTGGCTAGACCCTCTCGAGCCCAGGGATACCCAGCCCAGCCACCTCTGAGAGCAGCAAGGTTTAAGAGCAAACACCAAAGTACACCTTGTATCAAGGTATACACGAGCTCCTATCTTGGCCTCCCAGGAAGAGTCTGGGGGGTGGGGGGAAAGGTACTGTTTGGGCTTAGACAGACTTCTGGATGCATGTTATGGGGCTCTGAACACCCTAAGATGAGAGAGGTATCTCCCCAAATCTCTCCAGGGAGCTTCATCAACCTCAAAGTCAACACAGTCCTTGGGTGGTGCTGAAGTAAGCACTTGCGGGCCAGGACCCTGCCATCACAACCCCCGCCCCTTCCCCGGCCATGCCAGGGCCTCTCCACAGTTTAAAACAAAAAGCCTATGAATCATGGGAGGAAACATGCCTCCTATAAAAGGAATATAAATGTTTATTAAGAAATTCTAGGAACCAGGTCAGGCATCTTGGTATCTTAGTCACTCCAGCTAATTAAAGGGAAAAAAAAAATCAAAATAGAAGCTCATCCCAGAAACTTGAGACAATGAGAGCTTCTCTTACCACAAGCACTCTGAGCCCTGGCTCAGCCGGTTGCCAAGGCAACCCAGTGTTTACCTCTCCCTGCGCTGTGTAGGAGGATGCTGACCATTGACTGGGAACAGCTAGACTGCCACCTTCAACACCTCACAGGAAAGGCCGCCTGGGTGTCCCCAGGGGCCCAGAAGACTGAGGAGGAAGCTACAGCCCCACCCCAGCCCTCTACCACTCTCCCAGGCTGAGCCAGGCCACAGCACAAAGGAAGGGCTTCTCCAGCATCCTGGGCCTGCTCCTCCTGCACCCACCTGCCTCTGCCCAGGACTGGAACCCTTGAGGACAGCTTGGCAGTGTGCATAGATCCCAGGTTGGGGGAGAGGAAGGGAAGGAGGAGGTGAAGGAAAGGGAGGAGAGAAAGGAGGAGGAAACATGAGGACCGGGCTGGACTTGCTGCTTAGCTCAGGTCAGCCACAACCAGACCCCCATACCAGGCTGTCGGCCTAGATCAGGGCAGAACAGCCCAGAACACGTGACCTACTGGCACCCAGGGAGTCACACCCTCCAGCATGGCTCCAGGATCCCTGCTGGCCCTGCAGCCACTCTGGACACACTGTGCCTTCCCCAGGCTCCTTCAGGGTGACGCTGGGTGTGACGACACACCTGTTGCAGCCAGAGCCACCTGGCCAGAGGCCTCCTGACAGGCCTCCTTCCAAAGAAACAACTGCCCTGAGCTTTGGCGGGAGGCTGACCACATTCACACACATAAGCATGCACAGCACATGCACACATGCATGTCAGTGTCTATCTCCCAAGGCCCCGTGCAGAACTGAACACATGATGAGAGGAGCTGAACATGGAAGAAGTTAAAACAACTGGGTCACAAGTTAGGGAGACAATTAAGGGAAGGGAGATCAATACTGACGTTTCTCAAAGGCTCAAGTGAGTGAACTGAAGGCTGATGCCACCTGTCCAAAGCAGGATGTGAGCAGGTAACACCCAGTCCAGTGTTCAGGAAGGAGAGCCTATCAAAGAAATCAACCCTGAATATTCATTGGAAGGACTGATGCTGAAAAGCTGAAGTTCCAATACTTCGGCCACCTGATGTGAAGAGTCAACCCTGATGCTGGGAAAGACTGAAGGCAGAAGGAGAAGGGAACGAGAGGATGAGATGGCTGGATGGAATCATCGATTCAATGAACATGAGTTTAAGCAAACTCTGGGAGATGGTGAAGGACAGGGAAGCCTGGCATGCTGCAGTCCATGGGGGGTCGCAGAGAGTAAAACACAGCAACTGAACAACAACAAAGAAGACGAGGCTGAATTTCCAGCAAACCCCAGAGGCCTGATGGTAACTCAGGGCAACCACCTCGATCACCAACACAACAGCTATCACCAATACAACAGCACCACGCCTGTGCAGTGAATGCTCAGGCCCCACCCGGAAGAGGACTCAGAGAAAACACTGAATGATATTTCATGATCATAAAAGATGGCATCCTGCAAAGTCCTTCAGACTATCCCAGGGAATACCCTGGTGCCTTAGGCCAAACAACAAGGCAACGTTATTATTTTTTATATTTTAGCTGCTCCGTGAGGCTTGTGGGATCTTAGTTCCCTGATCTGGGATTGAACCTGCAACCCCTGCAGTGGAAGTGCACAGCCATAACCACTGAGATGTCAGGGAATTCCAAAGGCCACAGGATTTGCAGGCAAGCGGCCCAAAGGGGTTCTCTAGAAAAGACAAGGAAACCTGAGTAACGGCCCTGAGCATCCAGGGCTGCAGGAGCGGGAGTCTCGAGAGGTCCTCCTGACCCTGCACTCCCTATCCTCGGGGACAAAAATGACAACTGATGAACAAACATGGGGAAGTCCTTCCAGAATGGGAACTGGGCGAGACCTCAGTGATGGATGGAGATCTGCCTGAGCCCCGCTTGCCTGCCCCACAGTGCTCACTCCCAGTGGGAGAGGATCACCCACGATCAGTGGGCAAACCAGAGTGACCCGAAGGGGGAAGGAGGACAAAGGGCAGAAGTCAGGGAAGCAGGCAGGGCCCCTAAGTGGCCAGACCGCCTATCACTCACCATACAGCTTAGATTAGTATCAGTGGCAACTGTGTAATGAATCCACACTTACTATCTCTCCCCCTAGTGAAAACCTGTAAGGTTCGTTACTCTAAGATGCTAACCCCCCAGCTCCCAGACCCTCCCCCCATCTCAGACGAACAGCTCAGCTGGCCAAAGGCCCAGGCAAAACACCACTGTCCGCCAAGGACATGCCTGGGCCTCCCAGGCCCTGGTCGGCCCCTTCTGGCGGCTGAGTGCTGAGGTTTGTGTGTACCTTTTATGGTTCCTCTCTGTTTCCCAACACTTTCTTGCAAAAACCTCCACTCTTGATCTGCCATTAACTTTAGCTTCTTCCTCTAGCCCCCAAACACTTTATCTTTTTTATTTAGTGAAAGTGTGTTAGTTGCTCAGTTGTGTCCGACTCTGAGATCCCATGAACTGTAGCCCACCAGGCTCATCTGTCTATGGTATTTCCCAGGCAAGAATACTAGAGTGGGCTGCCATTTCCTTCTCCATTTTTAAAGTGAGTGTTAATATACTAAAAGAGTTAAAAACAAATGAGCTCAGAAAAGGAATGTACAGGGGAAGGAAGTTCCTGTCCTGCTCCCATCGGAGGAGGATGACCTCCAACTTAACCCAAGGGTGTAAGGAGCCCCGTCCTGGGCCCCAGACCCCCTGCCAGGCTGCCTAGCTGTCACCCTGCTGGGGCCCCAGGTGGGAGCCAGGAAGCCCCCCAGCTCCTAAGCCCCCTCCCTCTCCCACACCTGTGCTTCTTTCCAGCTGGCGCGTCTGCAGGACATGGGCCTTGCCAGAAGCTCCTTCCGAGACAGGACCCAGCACAGGCCAAGCCTCATACCCCCCAGTGAGTGACTGCCAATTTGGGCCCCAAACTATTTCTTGCAAAGCGCTTTCTCTGGCTCCAGGAGGCAGGCCTGTGCTCAGGGACCATAGGCCACCCACCTGTGCGGGACAGGCTACGGCACAGGGACACTTAATCCAAGCCTCAAGTCTCAGCACTTTTCCAAACAGGTCACCTTGGGACAGACTGGCTGATGGCCACGGAGGGCGGCCAAGTTCCTGGTTAGCAAGTGTTTTTGCGTGATGAACTTGAGAAAAGGAGAACAATCAACAGATTACTCCCACCCCCACTCCCTCTGCATACAGTAAAAACCTGGAGTGTGGCTCCCCAATCCATGCTGCAGGTTCAGAATGATGTCATGCAGATGCCACACTGGGCCAGGCTGCCCTCACTGTACACACAAGGCCCATGGTGAACAGGGAGGACACCCACCCCATCCACCGCACTGGGCCAGGCCGCCCCCCCCACTGCACACACAAGGCCCACGGTGAATGGGGAGGATGCCCTGCCCCACCTGACTCAGTGGGGACAGGGAGCAGGTGGAGGACACGGGACAGCCAGGCCACCAGAGGACCAAGGAGTGCTGTCTCCCCTCCAGGGCCCACTCACCCCCTGCAGAGCCTCCTTGCTGGAAAAAGGCTGGGGGCGGGTGTGGGCCCCGACGTGTAAAACAGACAACCGGGACCAGAAGTCATGGGTTCCATAGAAACAGGTTCCATGGAAACACGCTGCAGGCTGGGATACTCAGGCCAGCTACAAGGGACAGAATACCTTGTAAATGGCAGAACTTGGGGTTGGGTGAGGGGTTCTCCTGTCCTACACTAAGTGCCTCATGTTAGATCACTGCCCTCAGAGTAAAAACTCAAGAGGTACAGCCTCCATTGTCTTGGCCCAGGGCAGGGACCGAGTCCTCTGAGCCCAGTGCTCAGCTCCAGGTGACTCTGTCCTCTCCACCCGCTTCCAGTCACACAGGAGCAGGTGCTCCTGACTTAACTAACAAGTTTATTCCCATCTTGACAGGACACTGACTTCCAACTTGGGGCTGTAAAAGGAACGGAAAGCAGGCTCAGGAGTGTGGACTTAGATCCAGATTTGGGTTTTTTCTGGAAAGTATGTCAAGACCTACTAGGACATTAAGGGTGCCATGGACTGCAGGACCCGCCCACCCAGGTCTGGGAGACGGGTCACTATGGGCACAGAGCCGGGTGTGGGTGTGCTGACCGTGAAGAACACACCCATGACCACCTCCTAAACCGTGACAAAGACCATCCAGAAACATCTGATTCAACCTAACATTAGGGGACTCTCGAGTTGTCCTCTGACTTTAAAAAAGACTTCCAACAACACACCTGAAAAACCAGCACTGGTCCAGGCAAGGAGGCTGGGGGATGCACAGAAGCCAGGCAGGTGGACCGGGCAGCAGGGGCTGAGTGCAGGTGAGCAGACAGCACCCCAGCATGGCACCTGGCTCCACGCACGACCAGCGGGACCCTCTGACAAGCCACGGTCTCAGAGTGGTTCTTATTGTTGAGAGCAGGACATTCCTGTAGAGTGGGGCAGCTTGGCAAACACCCCTTCATTTGCAATACAGCACCGCATGTCCCCCTCTGGGGCACCAGCACGACCTGTGCTATAGTTTTTACCAAAGATGGTTTACATGGTATCTGATCATGAGAAAAACGATGAAACAAGTGCAGATGGAGGGATTTTTCTGCAAGGCAACTGGCCTGGGTCCTAAAATGCCAATGAACCAAAGACCCAATGATGCGGAGAGGTGGTGTGCTTTCAGACTGAGGGATGCTGAAGAATGAGGACAACCAAATGTAATGTGTGATTAACCACATCCTGGCTCTTGTGTGGGCCACCTGGGGAGGGGTTGGTTATCAGGGAAACTGAATATGGACTGTATGTTACATAGTAAATAGTATTTTGAGAGGCAAAGAAGGTAGAAAATATAATATTTAGAGAGAGGAGGCGGGAAGGAGGGAAGAAAGACTTTTTTTAAACTGGGAGAGAATATTAACTACCGACTAGGAGAATATATGGAGAAGGCAATGGCACCACACTCCAGTACTCTTGCCTGGAAAATCCCATGGACGGAGGAGCCTGGTAGGCTGCAGTCCATGGGGTCGCTAAGAGTCGGGCAGGACTGAGCGACTTCATTTTCACTTTTCGCTTTCATGCATTGGAGAAGTAAATGGCAACCCACTCAAGTGTTCTTGCCTGGAGAATCCCAGGGACGGGGGAGCCTAGTGGGCTTCTATCTGTGGGGTCGCACAGAGTCAGACACGACTGAAGCGACTTAGCAGTAGCAGCAGCAGGAGAATATATGAAAGTACACTGTACCATCACTTAATGTTTCAGAAGTAATAAGGACTTGTGGGGGAAGCAGTGTGCAAGGGGCACATGGGCTTCTGACACCCTGAGGCCCTGCTCACCCGCCATCCCCAGGTTCACATGGGCGCAGCCGTCACACACGCAGACATACTCTGGAGCGGGGCTGCCTGGCATAGGTCCCAGCTCCACCCTCACCTGCTCTGCAACCTCCGGCATATTTCTTAACCAGTCTGAGCCTGGCTGTCCTTTAAAAAGCAATAGCGATGGCAATGCCTGTTCCATAGGGTCCTATTGCAAATGGAAGGCCTGGCCCCTGGCGAGCAGTGTAGATATGCTGGACACAACCTGAGAGCTGAGTGTGTCATTCTACAGGTTTTTTATTTTGAAAACTCTTTTCACTGCCTTCTTTCAGCCCAAACCAGACACACCTTAACTATGCCCTGAAAGCTCCAGACCTCTGTTGGGAAGATCAGGTGTCACGGGGCACAGACCCTTGGGATGGCATGGCTTCTGCAGACACCCCAGGTCTGTCTGCTCTAGTGCTGTGGGGTTTGTGGGGTTTCTCAAGTTATGCATTTAAACACATTACTACTACATGTGAATAAGCCTTTGGTTTCCTTTCTCCCAGGCTTTTAGCCACCAGCAGTGCATCTCAGCCTTGCCCTTCTGACGCACTACATCCAGGAGTTAGACAACCACCGGCATTCGAAGTCATGTTGGGGCAGACAGGCCCTGAGAGCCAGGGGTCCCCACGAGCCCCCTTCAATGAGTGGACTTGGCAGCAGCAACTGCTCTGAAGGGGGACTCCCCTAACCCTGTTGGTTCCAGAGGCCACACACAGACAGGGCCTCTGATTAAGTAAAACCTGGTTCTACCAGCCACTCACATGGAAGTGGATATGTGTGTGGGGGTGGGGTTGGGGGGGGTTCCAGTCTGCTTTTAGGCAGGGAAGTGGGGAGCAAATAGCTCACATGACACTCCCCCACCAGTGCAGGCTGTGCTGGGCAGCCCACGGGGCATACCTCACTGCAGCGGGGGCTGAGCACCAGCGGGTAAGCCATGTCAGGATAGCAGGACGGCTGGTCGTGAGGCATGGCTAACACAGCTTTGTTGAGGTTGCTTCAAAAAATGTTCTCGATGTGATGCTTTCACATGTACAAAAGGAGAACTGGAAGAAGTTTTGTTTTTTTAGAAAAAAAGAAAGGGCAGCCAGCAATATAGCAGGACCCTTAGCCCTGGGGTCTTTTGGTCTGTTTCCTTTCAAAACATAACCTGTCCTTTAAGTCAACAGAGTAGTTCCACCACACATGCGCCACCTATGCTGTCACTAATACCGCTAAGTCTTGATCCCCCACAAATGCCAGGTGGACACAAAGACACACACTAGAGTCCCCTGCTACATGGTTTCCAACAGCAAACAGATGAGAAAAGCAGCACAGCTGTGCCTGCAGTAAGAGGCTGGGTGACTGAGAGTACCGCCGCATAGCTGCACACTGGAGTATGAGGCAGCCAGGAAAAAGAATGAAGCTGCCTCCCTAAGCAAACACACAGGACAAAAGCCTTGACTGGATGTGTTCTGTGGATCCTACATGTGTGTTTTCAAATCACCTACTCCGTGGATAAACATGCATGTGTATATACACAAAAATGCATTAAAAGAGTCTGGAAAGAAATGTATCTATAACAAGAGTAACAGTGGCTAGCTGGGGGAGGGGAGGGCTCATGAATTCTGCCTGTACACTTCTGCATTGTTTGAAGAGTTTCACAACCAGGCCGACTGGCAGGCTAGGACTGTGGGGGAGCAGGGGCGGGAGATACTGGCCTGGCTGTGGCCCAGACAAAGTGCTGGCCCTCTGCCAGCGTGGCTTGCTCTGGGTGAAGGAGATCCTGGCAGCCACCCTCCACGCTGACAGGCTGCCTTCCCAACACAGCTGCCTGGGGAGCACCTGCCAGGGGTCTAGGCAGGCAGTGTGCTTGGAATACCACGTTCTAACGCCAGAGCTCAAGTCAGGGGAGAGTTAGGAATAAATCCTGGCCCCTGTTACGGCCCTGGGGATCAAATCCCTTGTTCAGGGGGTCAAGATAAATTTTAAACAAACCCTGCCCCAAGTGATCACAGGAAATGGCTGAGACAATGCAACCTTCTCTACTTTCCATCCCACACAGGCCAGGTGAGCAGGAGCAACTAACTCTGGGACTGCAGGAGGCGGGGCTGGATCCACCTTTCTAGCCAGGCCCCCCAGACCTGCTGAGATGGCCCAGCCCAGGGTGCAACGAGAGGTTCTGGCTGCTGGCGCTGGAGGGCGAATAGGGTACAAAGGTTATCTGAAAACAATTGTTTGTGAGAACCCACAGGGAAGAATGGATCCAGGATGTGTCTGCGAAGAAAGCCTGGGCCCACTCTGCCTGAGCTCCACCAAGCCCAGCAGGCAGGAACCCTTCCATGTGGGACTTTGCCAGGTAGAGGGGCTTGGGGGTGTCCTCAGAGGGATCCAGTGCTTCCCTTCTCCAAGTCCTTGAATTTTCAAATCAAAGCCCTTCAGACTCCAAGAAAATCTGCTCCTGGTTTAGGGAGTCCCCAGAGTGAGGTTAAGCAAACTTCCCAGGTCTGGGCTGGGAAGTTATGATCAACAGTAAGGGGATTCAGTTGCAAAGATGATCGTGTGTTTTGTTCTAGCATGCGCATGCTCTAACACCAGTTACCTAAAGGTGACAGCAGGTCATCAGTCCTGAGGATGACCAGTGGGGAATGTAACAGGGGACCACACTGCCACACAGCTAACTGCGGCTCTTTCCATGCAGCTGGTCAGGGTGGTGGTGGGAAATCGAAGTCAAAGCTGACCTTAGGACCTCCCAAAGGATTTTCACATATGCACACCCGTTTCCTGCAGACCTTCCAGGTGGTCAAGGAGGCATGGAAATCAGTCCCTAGGCAAAGCAAGCTTCCAACTGCCTCCTTGGCTAAAGTCATATTGGTATTCACGCCCCCCACCATACAATCACTATTGTTAGGGCGTCCCAACAGTTTGAAAGGCCTAGCATAACCTGAGTCACTGCCTGCAGAGACCCTCCCCACCAGAACACTCTGGGAGCCCACAAACCAGGGTCTGCCTCCTGGGTCTTCGCAAATCGCCTCTGAGTCAGCCCCTGCAGCCAGCTTGCCTAGCCTCTCCCTTCTGTGGGCTGCCCCTATGCCCTCTATGATCACCAGTTACTTATGCTCTGCACACCTGGGCTCAGGCTTCCTGAAGGTGCCCTGGGCCACAGGTAGGTCCTTAGTTCATAAGCAGATGCATCTGGAGGGATCCCTTAAATTGCAGTCAGCATCTGGGACCTAGGAACCTACATTTCTAAAGGCCCCAGGGGACCCTGTGCACTCCTGACTTGGAGATCTGCTCTGGAGGCAGAGATTCGAGTTTCTGCACACCTGGAAGGCGGGGCCGGCTCCCTGCTCTAAGAATGAACAGACTAGCACATTGCAGGCCAAAGAATGGATTCATCCTGTTCTGGCTTCCAGGCACCACGGAGAGGCTGGCTTCCGCCCCACTGCGAAGGCGCGGGTTCCCAGCGCCCCTGCCCTAAACATCTAGCCATCTTGCCCCGTGCCGCGTAGGGCACAGGCAGCCTGGCTCAGGGGCCTGAGGTAATCCGGAAGGCAGCCCCAGCCGGAGGCCCGGGCGAGCCCCGCCCCGGGGCCGATCCCTCCGAAATTCGCGAATCTGGCTACCGGATGCTGCCGGGTTGGGAAAGAGAGAGAAGTCGCTCAATCGTATCCGACTGTTTGCGACCCCATGGACTGTAGCTGACCAGGCTCCTCCGTCCATGGGATTTTCCAGACAAGAATACTGGAGTGGGTTGCCATTTCCTTCTCCAGGGGATCTTCCCGATCCAGGGATCGAACCCGGGTCTCCCGCACTGCAGGCAGACTCTTTACCGGGTTGGGAGGCCACAGTAACACAGGATTCAGAAAGCTTTTCCAATACAGTCCCCTGCTCGGTACTGGCCTGGCTCTCAACCGAGTGCTCAATTCCAGCCACAAACCAAACGCGGCCCCGCTACTAGGGGACGGGGTCCACCTGGCTCAGAATCCAGCGTGGCCCCTCCCCCACGACCACACCCACTCTTGCAACAACGTCCCCACCCCGGAGTCCACACAACCCGAATTCTGACTCAGCCTAGAAATGGCCCCACCTTCACCCGCGACCCCACCACCTGCCAAGCGGTTTGAGCGGTCATAGCGCGGGACCAGAAATGCGGGGCCGGCGTGGGGGGTGCAGTTCGTGAGATACGAGGTTCCTAACACCTGCAGACCGTGGGGCGGTTCATTTGCAAATTTATCGGGAGAAAAAGCTTTTCAGCTCTAGATCCTTGAAAACTGCGGCTTTTAAATTAGTCATTTAATCAGCTTGTGAACTGTTTGACAAATGAGACGCCTCAACTTTTGAAACAAGGTTAATCGTATGAGAGTTTTGAACCGGTCCCCAAAGTGGAAGACTTGTGTCCAGAAGAGTTCGCGCGGGCTCAGAGGAAATACACAATTCTTTAAACCAAACTGGGAGAGAAAGCATGCCATCCATTGAAAGGTTGTTTCCACTTTTGTGTTTAAAGACAGAAAACCACTACAGAGGAATCTACGACAAAGTCCTGGGCCCGCGAGAGGAAAATGCTGCCCTAGGGTGGGGGCGGGCGGCGGTCCGGGGCTCCTAGAATGTCGGCTCCCGCCACCCGCCCCCGTGCAGGTGCTGCCCGCCCGCATCCGGCCCCCGCAGGTGAGAGCGAGGCCGCGAGGAAGGCGGCACAGATCCGCGGCCAGAAGGCAGTGCGCTCCTTTCGGGAGACAGCGCCGCGGCCCCAAGGAGCCCCTCGGGTCCGGCGCGCCCCCGCCGGCCGGATGGGCGGGGCTCCCACAAAGAGCCCCGGACGAGGACCCGGGACCGCCCCCCGCGTCGGCACCCTCTGGCTCCGGTTTCGACAAATTAAACCTTAGAGCGCTGGAAAAATTACAGGAAGAGGAGAGCGAAGAATGTGCCGAGTGGCTGGAGAAAGCCCTGTCCCCGCGTGAACTTCGCCCGCCGCGCGCCCGAGCCGGGCCCGCCCCTGCTGAGCGCGCGCCCGACCGACGGGGGAGGGGCCAGGAGAGGACACCCGCTCCCCGCGGCTCCCGGGCGTCCGGGCCGCCAATCTCCCCGGGTGCCACCAGTGACCCCCATCCAGCTCGCCCGCACCTGCCCGCGCGCCCCCGGGCCTGGGCGGGGTACCCGCCCCCGGGCCAGATGACGACACTCGCCCCCGCGGCCCCGCCCGAGCGCGCCGGAGGAGGGGGCGTGCCCGGCGGGGGCGCGGTCGCCGGGCGGGTGCCGGCTCCCAGCGCACGGACCCGCCTCGCGCGGCGCGCAGGGTTGCCCGCAGCCCGGAGCCACGGGGAAAGAGGCGAGGCCCCGACTGTTCCCGGCCTGATCGCCCTCGCACCCAGCTGGTGGCTCCGGGGGCGTGGCCGGGCCACTAGTACTGCCCCCGGGTCGCTTGCTCGGGGCTCCCGGGCCGCCCCACTGACCTGTGTGAGTTCTCAGGTGCGCCTTGAGGTGCGAGGATTTCCCGTAAACTTTCTCGCAGCCCGCGTAGTGGCACTTGTGCTTTCTCTGCGGGGACTCGAGGTCGGTGCGACTTCGGCCCCGCCGGCCCCTTTGTCTGAAGCCGGGCTCGCCGCTCCCCGCGGGCCCCGGCTCTCGCTCGGGCTCCAGCCCCGCCTCGGGTTCGGGCTCGGGCTCGGGCTCGGGCTCGCTCCACGCCGGGCTGAGGGGCGCGGCCGCCGCGCCACTGGCGCCGGGGGAGGCGGGCTCGGGGGCGGGTGGCGGCGCGGGCGGCAGGCGGCAGGGGGTCCTCGCCTTCCGGGCCGCGGCGCCTTCTCTGCGCTCCGCCGGGGCGGGCGCCGGCGCTTGCTGGTTAAGGTCCGCTAGGATCCGCGCCACCACGAAGAGCGAGGCACTGTCCTTGCCGTCGCGGCGTTCTTCGACGCGGGGCAGCGTGGCGGCGACAGTGGCCGCGCCCTCGGGTCCGGGCTCCGGCCCCTCCCGCGGCCCGTGCACGACCGCGCGGTTCGACATGGACACGAGGCACTCGGCGGCGAAGTGGTCCACATAGGCGGCGGCTGCCATGCTGCGGGATCCAGCCGGCGGACGGGCGGCACTGCTGGTTGCTGCGAGTCGTCAGCGGCGCATCCGCACCCACGGCCTCCGGAGAGCGGGCGGGGGGCGGGGGCGAGGCGCGCCCTCTCCGCGGGCTGGGCTAGGCGCGCAGCCGCCTCTGCCGTCACCCGCGCGGCTCCGCGTCTGCTAGGCGCCCGCCCGGCTGGGCTCCGAAGAGTGAACGCATGGGGGGCGCGGGCGAGTGGGATCCCCGCGCAACGTCAGGGGCGGCCTATCCTAAGGATGCCGAGCGGCGACGTTAGGGACAACCGCGCCAAGTCGCGGCCGCAGCCTCGCCGCGCATTGTGGCAGGCGGGACAGCAGCCGTGCGCGCCGCGGCTCGGTGTGGGCGGCCCGGCCCCGGGGGTGGGCGGGGCCGGGGCCACATCTGGACCCGACGTCAGCCCCCAGCCACATCCTGGCGGCGCAGGTTACAGGCGGCGGTGGCGGCGGCGGGGAGCCGCGCACGCGGAGGGGGCGGGGATCCCGGAGCGCGCACCGGCGGGATGGAGCGGTCGCGCGCCCGCCTCTGGGGAAGGGGCGTGGCTGAGGACAAGGACTGGCGCCATTGGTTCGCGGGTACAAGGCCCGGCCAATCCTCACAGTGAGAGACTCCCACTCGGCCTAGGGGCCTGCGCGTGCCAATGGGCGTGCCCCCTTGGCGGCGGGAGGAGGGGCGGAAATTAGAGCTGTGAGCCGGGCACGCTGACGCACCACGTCCGAGGGCGGCAGGCCGGGGCGTGGCCGCGCGGTCGCTCCCCCACCCCTCAGCGGCTGGGACCTCGCGGGGTATTTTCCTGCTGGAGCTTTTGTACGGTGACAGCTTTGAACCCCGGCGCGGAGGCGAGCGCTCAGGAGGGCGCCCCTTTGTCCCTCCCGCCCCGCCTCTGCCGTGCGCCGGGTGGGCGCACCCTGCGGGGCTCGCCTCCGCTTCTCCCTTTCCCCTCCCGAGTGAGGTGCCCAGCGAGGAGGCGTGTCCGCTCCGGCCAGCTCGGAACAACCCCGCCGCACCCCGCCGAAGCTGGGTTCCTGGGCGGCCGCGCCCCGAGACTCGGGCCGCTCGCCCGCTGCAAGCTCCTCCCCTGCCGAGCCTGGTGCTTGGCGCGGCCCAGCAGGGAGCGGGGTCTCGGGTGGGGCAGGGGATGCACTGACGGGAGGCACCCGGAGCTCTCGATCGTCCCGGGCAGCCGGGAACTGGGCCCGGCCCCACTGCCCTTGAGCCTGGGTCAACCGGAGGCGGACTGGCACCAGGCTGGTGGTTAGCCTGGCAGCGTGGGTGACGTGCCCACCGCGTCCCATGCTCGCAGGAGTGAACTACGTGCCGGGGCGCTGGCGCCGCTGCTCATGGAACGCGGGGCCCCTTCCTCTGGCTCCCCTCCCCGGGCCCGCTGCCAACTTCTCCCGGCTGCCCCTCTCCCTCCCGGCGGGGGAGGCTTCCGACGCCACCGACTGCGCGGGCCCCGCCCACCCGCTGCCGGGCCTCGCCGAGGAAACGCTCCCTGCCCTGCCCCGCCCACTTGCCCTTGGCTCTCCCCGGCGCCCTCACCCTCGCTGTCTCCGAGACCACCCCACCGCCCTTCTCCAGGCCTAGGCCATCAGCCTAGAGGTTAGAGGCTGAAGCCGAGCGCAGCAAGCCCCTGGCCCGGAGAGACCGGCCGGGGTCTGCAGCCCTTAATGGACATTCAAACGTGTTAGCTGCCCGCGCGGGGAGAGTGGAAGGAGGGCAGCCCAGGCACTGGATCCCTCGAACCAGAGAAGAGGGGTGGTTGGGACAGTGTCGTCCTGCGCACAAAATTAAGAGCAGCCATTTCACACCAAATTATCTTGAGGCCTGGGTAGAAAAAACTTTCCAGGTCACCAAGGACAAACGCATTTTGGGTTGCATGTTGTGGTGACCTGTAAACTGGTGTGGACGTCTGGGTGCCCTGGGAACCCTGGGAACCGTGACTAAAACCCTAAAGTTCCAGCAGCTCACTGGTGGGCGACCCCTGGGAAGACCACACAGTGTGCTCTGCCGGGGTGGGGCTCTGTACTGGCCTATTGGGTCAGACTCCTCCTCTAAGAGGGTCTCCTACTGGCAGGAAATAATCTCTCTTCTCCCAGCCAACTTGTGTTGATGACATTTAAGAGATTTGTGTTCTGACCAAATAATGATTCAGAATGTTCCTGCAGTCTCACCACATGTCACAATCAGTCACTTCATTTAGGATGGGGCTGGCCGGGTGCTGACTTACCAGCCATCCACCCCACTCCCCACTCCCTCCAGCAAGCAGGATTCTGCTCAATCTCCAAGGTACCACTAGCTCCATGACCCCTCCTTGACACACTCCAGCCTGGGCACACCCTGGCAGGCCTCTTAGGAGTAGGCACCCTTCTAGGCGTTGGGCTACAAGTGACCATCCTCTGTTCTGGGTGACGGACATAGGGCTGGGTCAAGGGTCCTCCTCAGGTACACACACCCCACCCCCATCCACAGCCCAGAACAGTCCCAGGTCTCTGCATGGATGCAGCCTCCCTGAGTGTTTGGGCTGCACTCTCAGAGCATCCTGGGGGGCAAAACTCACACCCTAGGCCTGCTTCTCAGGCCTTTAACGGTTGTTCATAGAAGGGGGTTCTGGGGCCCAGCAACCCTCATCCCAGCCCCACATGGGAGTGTCTTCCAGATACATACATTCTCTTCCTCAGGGGAAAATCTCACCATAACCGCTGGCCTGTGTTATTTTTGCTTCATAAGATTTTGACAGATATGGCTTCTGTATGTCTGAGGGTGGGTGGGGATCAAGTGTCAGATGGAAGGAATGGAATAAACAAAAACAGGAGCTGCCGGAGACCGAGGTTCAATCTCTGGGTGGGAAGATCCCCTGGAGGAGGAAATGGCAACCCACTCCAGTATTCTTGCCTGGAAAATCTCATGGCCAGAGGAGCCTGGTGGGGTATATGGTCCATGGGGTCGCAAAGAGTCATACACGACTGAGCACACAATTCAGGAAAGATCAGCCCAGAGCAAGTGAATGGGGATGTGTCTGGAGAGTGGAGAGGCTGGGCTGGAAAGGGGGCTGAGGTTTCCACTGGAGATGGCAGATGGATGGTGTGTGTTGACTCTGACTTGTAGAACCTCCTTTCACAGCAGTGTTTACCTGTTGTTAGAAAGAAACTGGCAAGAATAGGGCAAGCAAGGGAACAAGTAACTGCAACACAGTTGTTGAAGCTAGAATACTATACAGACCTGAGACAATGAAGTCTTGAAATGGTAGCGGGGTGGGATAGGGTGTGGGGAGCCAAGAAAAAAAACTCTGGAGTCCCCAAAAGGTCCACCAATGGATGGCACTAGGCACCTCTGGATGGGGGTTTGAATGGGGGCTAAGATAGTAATTGGCTGAAAGTCTGCGAGAGTTGGTTATGGACAGGGAGGCCTGCTGTGATGCAGTTCATGGGGTTGCAACGAGTCGGACACGACTGAGTGACTGAACTGAACTGAATTGCTTAAGAAGCACCCAGACTGTCTCAGCAGATCTATGCTGCCTTCCCCATCCTGACCAAAGATGGGATGTCTGTCATCTAAAGAAGGTTAAAGGGTACTTCCCTGGTGGTACAGCAGTTAAAACTCTGTGCTTCCAATACTGGGGTCATGGGTTCAATCCCTGTTAAGGGAACTAAGATTCCACATGCAGCTCAGCATGGTCAAATTAAAATAATAATAATAATATAAATAAGGTAAATGGAAGCATCTTGGGATGAGAGATACCATGCACAGGGCAGAGGTGCCATAATAGGAACAGAGGAGTTAAATGAACCTGTAGATATTAGATGCTGAGACCATGTTCCAGCTTCCCTTCTGGGTTTTCAGAACGCGGGCAGCCAAGAGGCTAGAAGGGTCTTTCCTGGGGCATTAAAGCAGGCCAAGGGGAACACCTTAGTTTCCTTACATATGCAGCTGCCCAGTGGAACCACCCACCAGACCACACTCCAGGGAAGGCTGCACTTCCCGAGCCCCCACAGATACAGAACCTCTAGTCCAGCTTTCACAGGTGGCCAGAGCTGATCAAACATCTCAGGAAATCCTGTGTCATGAAATCTAAAGCCCCAATAGATTTTTTAACAGCAACTTGGAGGAAACAGAGACTGTGCAGAGAGAAGTACACAGCAATGTAACCATCAATCGAAGTCATGTCGTCAGAGTAACTAAAGAAACTACAGCAACCCATGAAGGGAGGCCATGTATAAAGAAATTTTTGGTGAGCAAACAAAAAGTGTTCATGGAAATTTGAAGTAGTGGAAATAAAGGGCTTCCCAGGTGGCTCAGTGATAAAGAATCTGCCTGCCAGTGCAGGAGACACAGGTTTGATCCCTGGATCAGGAAGATTCCCTGGAGGAAGAAATGGCAACCCACTCCAATATTCTTGGCTGGAGAATCCTATGGACAGAGGAGTCTGGTGGGCTACAGTCTGTGAAGTCTCAAAAGAGTCAGACATGACTTAGCAACTGCATATGTAAAATTTAAAAAACAATACTGCCAGGAGGGATTGGAAGATAAAGTTGAAGAAATCTCTGTGAAAGCAAAACAAAAAGAAACCTCCAAAATGGGAAACAGGAAAGAAGAAACAAAGGCGGACCATCCAGAAAGTCCATTAATGAAATAATAGGAACCCTAAAAGAGCGATCAGAGAAACACAGGGGTGGAGGTGGAAGGGAAGAAATCATCAATGAATTCATCCTTTAAAAAATCTCCCCAGCTCAAGAGCATGTGTTGAAAAACCCACAAGAAGCTCAACAGGGAAAAAATAGTTCTTCCCAAAGGCATATCACTGTTGAAGTGCAGAATAATGGGGACAGAAGTGTCCTGACATTAGAAGCAGGTCACAGATAGATGGTCAGGAGTCAGAAGGTGAGGGGCAAAGCCTTGGGGATCTAAAGGAAAATTATTCTCCAGTCATCACCCAGCAAAAGTGTAAATCAAGTACTTTGAGATGAATGAGGTCTCAAAATTTTATTTCACCAAAATAAAGAAGCCAACTGAGAAAGAGGGAGGCGTGTGATACAGGAAAGAGGCATTCAACACAGAAGGAAAGGGAGGAGCATAGAAGCACCAGGCCAGGCTGGAGCAGGGCAGAAGCTCCACGGACACTTCTTCAGGAGATGAAGTAGACAAGATCCATGTACCTGTCAGGAGAAGCTGGGCCATGCTGCAGGAAAGACTGCCTGTAAATCTCAAGTGTTAATTTCTGGCAATGCTACACTTCCTTTGTGAGTTGCCTGGGGACACCCAAGTTGATGGAGCAGCCTCTGTCTAGAACATGCTGGTTGCCATGGCAGAGGGACCCAGAGTGTCCCTCATGCCTTCTTTTCCATACACAAAATACACTGTCCCCCTCCCCTGGTGGGAAACCTTATCAATCCTGACCTAGAGATCAGAGACAGGCAGGAAGACAGAGATTCAAGCATCGACTGGAGATCCATTACCTCTGTAGGCTGCTGCACCCCACCCCCAGCCCCAATACACAACCCCAATGTGCAGTGATGGGAAGGGACAGAATACACAACAAACAGACCAATTCAGAAAGGGGAGGAGGGGGCAACCCCAGCAGACGGTGTTCACAGTGATTCTGAACACTGCTGGGCAAATTTTGCCCTTCATCCTGGAGTGAGTGTGTGAACAATCCAGCCCCGCTCCCTGGGAGGCCAGGTCACCGTGGGGTGCTCCTCCACTTTGAGGGGATCCCCCTCCACCATCATTCTCTTTGGCTGCCCTGGGAGTGGGGGGCGGTGGTGGTGGGCAATGGGAATCTGCCTCCCTTAGAGGGCTGAGCACTTTCCCCATAGTGCTTCCAGCCTGAAGGAGGTTAGAAATGAAGGGTTATCTTAAGTTCCAGACACAAACTCTATTAATGCTTGGATATGGTTTCTTTGGTCCTACTAGTTCCTCAAAAATCTAGTTAATAGACATTGAATATGCTGATAACCTTGATCTTGGACTTGCAGCCTCCAGAACTATGAGAAATAAATATTTGTTGTTTATAAGACACCAGATATTGTGTTTCAGCACCCCAACTGGCCTAAGATATCCACAAAATCCATCCCCTCTTTCTACAGCAGTGAGCAACCATACTTTCCACAGACCTGTGCAGTGAGGTGTGACCAGGTGACTAAGTCCCCAGGGTGGGACTGTGAGCAGAGGAACTGCAGGCTTTTAGAGAGTGGATCTTTCCTCCTTTATCTTCTTCTTTTCCCTCTGCCCAGTGGATGCTTATGTCAACAAAGCCCTAGGGGATGGGGGATGATGGAGTCACAAAATAGAGCAGCCTGGAACCCAGAAATCTAGCCAAGGGTGCTCACAGATGGTCACTGTGTTTGAGCCATAATCATCCAGGGCCTACCTATTACTGCAACTTAGCCCACCTTAATGAATACAAAAGTGGGAGAGGAGGTGACCGAAGGGGAACAATAGAACATGGTTTATAGAGAGAAGCTTGGTGGCAGATGGAGTGAGGTCTGTGCTTTGTTCCATAGCATTCTCCTCTGGGGCTGGCTTCCTGGTGGCAGCCAGGCTGTGGGGTGACAACTCTGGGCATCATCCTTCCTCTTTCCCAGGGAGTCACTGATGGCTTGCCGTGCTAGTAGGGGAACAAACCATTCTCTGCTGTATGACATGGGGGTGGAGCAGAAAACTGTCTTCATGTCCAGTCTCCCAGTGGTGCTGAAGGGCAGAATAACCCACTGGGGCCTGAACAATGAGAGCTATCCTCACATCTGGTACAGGTTTACACAGGGGAGAGATGAAATGGGAAATGCTTCTGAGACTCCGCTATCCAAAGACTTAAGAGATATCTACAGGGTCAGCAACAATGTGTGAGGAAGGCATGTTAAAATGATGGATGGTCTCTTCCAGGCTTCCTGGAGCAGATGGCTTCAACGCCTGAGCACAAGCGACATGGGACCTGCCCTCCTCCACGATGATCTGGGAGGGTCTCTGGTCTCAGTGGGTATTGTCTGTTCTTTCTGGGACTGTCCACCCCCACCCTCAACACACACACACCCGAATAACCATTCATAACTTGTAATCCCCTCCCCCAGGAGAAGGAAATGGCAACCCACTCCAGTATTCTTGCCTAGAGAATCCCGTGGACAGAGGAGCCTGGTGGGCTTCTGTCCATAGTGTCGCACAGAGTCAGACACAACTGAAGCGACTTAACATGCATGCATGCATTGGAAAAGGAAATGGCAACCCACTCCAATATTCTTGCCTGCAGAATCCCAGGGACAGGGGAGCCTGGTGGGCTGCCGTCTATGGGGTCGCACAGAGTCAGACACGACTGAAGCGACTTAGCAGCAGCAGCAGCAATCCCCTCCCTGGTGGGTATACTGAGCCAAATGCTGTATTTAATCCTTTTGAGTTGATTCTGAGGTTCTTGCTCAGCACCCATCAAGGTCAGTAAGTCCCAGCCTCCGGGAAATGCTTCAGAGCTCCCCTGACATGTTGACTTATTGACTCGCTTGGAGATGGCACAAAAAGGGGGCCAGGCCTTCCCACCCTACAGGTAAGAAAATCAAGCCTCAGTCAGGTCCAGAGACTTCCCGAGGCCACATCTAGCGAAAGGCAGAGCCCAGGTTCTCTGGCCTTGTCCTGGTGCCTGCATCCCCAGCCTCTGGGAAGCTAGCTAATTAATGTGAGAATTTATCAGATCAATTAAATTAGAGCCAGGTTAGTCCATTCTGGGTTCTCAGGGGAATCCTGTCTAATGAGTATTCCTGTTAACAGGGTTGGGCAGATTTGCAGTGAACAATGTAAGATAAAGACTTAATTCTTGGCTGTTTGCTTGTAGGTCTTAGGGAAGGACTGAAGGATAGTTGACAGGATACAGGGAAGCAGTATTTTTTTTGTTAGTGCAGAAGGGAGTTAGAAAGTGGGATGGGGTCATGCCCAGTCTCTTGAGTATGGGCACCAGGATTGTGTGGTCACCTTTAATATCCATCCATCATTCACATCCTCACATGCATATCTAGTTTCCTGGATTGTGGGCTTCCTATGTAGGACAGTACATCGAGAGTAGTTGTTCAGTCTCTCAGTCATGTCTGACTCTTTTTCGACCCCATGGAATGTAGTCCCCCAGGCCCCTCTGCCTATGGGGTTCTTCAGGCAAGAATATCCGAGTGGGTTGCTATTTCCTTCTCTGAGGGATCTTCCCATACCAGGGATCGAACCCACATCTCCTGCATTGCCAGGCGGATTCTTTATCATTGAGCCATCAGGGAAGCCATACATTGAGAAAGTCCGTAGCTATTAGACCTGATTTTATAGTTAAACTGGTTGATTTAAAATATTGCAAATGTAGTATGGGCTGATTGTTTTTATTCGAGGGTCTTTGAACCAGAATTTTCTGGTTTGGGATTTGGATTTGGTCTTTAGTATGAAACTTCTTTCGTGTGTAAAGCAGAGAACTGCACAACCAGGGATATTGTTTCAGGTGACAAAAAAGAAATATTTTCCCCCAAGGAAAAGGAAAGGAGAAGTTGAAAATGAATTAGTTTTTTTTTTTTTTTTTTAATGTATTGATTTTTATCTATTTGGCTGCACTGGATCTTAGTTGCAGCATGCAGGATCTAGTTCCCCTACCAGAGATTGAACCTGGGCCCTCTGCATCGGGAATGTAGAGTCTTAACCACTGGACCACCAGGGAAGTCCCATGAATTTGTTTTAATCACATTTCAGGTAGCTTGAGAGCAGCCAAGAGGTTGCCATCTCCAACCAGAAGTCCGTTTCTCTAAGAGCAGAAATAATTCCCACTGGGAACGGCTGACGGAGGCCCTTTGAGGGATCTGCGTCGGCTCTGGCAGGTCACTGGGAGACAGGCCCTCCAAAGATTCCTTTCCAAGGGGACACGGATGCCCAATGCTCTGGGCCAGCCACTGGACAATGCTATGTCATATGCAGTGCCTCAGGGCATACAGCCCCTCCCAGACGAGTCCTCAGTGAATGGGGATGGGTTCTGCTGTGTCCTTGAAGTCTCACCTTAGAGACCTTTATCAGCCCACGCTTCATTATGAAGCAGTAACTCCTGGGGTGGGAGGACCCAACTCAGAGACTGCAGCCCAGACTGGTGGGTGGGTTGAGGGGGAGGGAGCCAGGCTCATCATCTGAACCATCCCAGTGATGCACATAGTTCTACCTACAGCAGCTTTACCCACGTCGCCTGTGGGAGCTCTCTTCAAGGGAGAAATTGTTGCAAGATCGTAAGGTGCTTTAGAATATTGTTGCAGTGTTGTCACAGTTTTAAAAAATGGCCATGAACATTTTGACACTGGTGACTGCTTCAATCCATGGAGCCCAATGAAAGGGAGGTGGTGTGACTTCCCTGAGCTTCCATGTAAGATGTCCTACCACCTTGACCTGGAAGCCAGCATGTGAGTGTAGAAGGGGTTGAGCAGCCATAAGGCCCAAGCATCAGTGGTGCAGAAACAAACCATCTCTTCCGAGCCCTTTTGAAATTCCTGATCCATGGAATCAAGGGTTGTTGCTGTAGGCTGTTACATTCAGGGTTATTGTGGAGCAAAGTGTGTTAGTCGCTCAGTTGTGTTGGACTCTTTTCGACCCCACGGTCTGTCCATGAATTCTCCAGGCAAAAATTGTAGACTGAGTTGCCATTCCCTTCTCCAGAGGATCTTCCCAACCCAGGGATCAAACCCCATTCTCCTGCATTGCAGGCAGATTCTTTACCATCTGAGCCACCAGGGAAACTAAAATAAGTTAGGTGAAATAAACACGGTCCCTGTAAACCAAGAAATGTCTGACCTAGTGCTCATTCAAGGAAAAGGTTTTTGTTGTTCTTGTTGTTGTAAATTTTATAAAAATTTGATCCTGTAAGCAACATAATATTCCATAATGAGAAAAATCAAATTCATTGAAGTATTTCTCTATGTGTGGTGATCTGGTTACTTTTTTATTCTCAAGGTGAATTGCATTCTTTTTTTTTAATCGAGGTAGAGTTGATGTGCAATATTATATAAGTTACAAGTGGACAACATAGAGATTGACAATTTTTGAAGATACTCCATTTATAGTATTATAAAATGTTGGTTGTATTCTCTGTGTCGTACAGTAAAGAGAAAGGAAGGGAGGGAGGGAGGAAAGAAGGAAGGAAAAGGTTTTCTTTCCATCTTGGTGAGGGAAAAGCCAAGATAGTGGGCTTGGGTCTGAGGTCTGGACTCTATTTGTGAGCTGTGGGATTTTCAAGGGACTTGACCTCTTCTGTGTTTGACTTAGGGACTGACTTGAGACTCCCCTCATAGGTCAGGGAGAGACCCCAGTGGCGAGTTCCCTGCCTCAGACTCTCCTCTGACAAGCCAGGGAGAGGTGATTGTGTGGACCCCCATCCATGCCACACCTCTGGCACCTGACCCATTTGGGGGTCTTTGCAGCCCGACCTCCTCCTCCAGAAGGTGACCAGAACTATGACTGTCCCAAGCCTGGCCCCTCTGACACACACTAAAATTCCAGGCTTCAGGAGCATCCTTATTATAACACTATTAAATTTGAAAAATATTCAAAAGCTTAAAAAGCTTAAACGTTGCTAATAATCTCCATTCTCTCCATGAAAAGAATCACTTCTTCGCTCCTTTCTGCCATCTTTTCCAATGACAGACCAGTTTTCTCTACATACTCATTGTGACGGTCATTGATAATTGTTTACTGTCTTAGCTATTGATAATTGTTTACTGTCTTAGCTACTGCTGCATAACAAAATGCCTCGCAACTCAGTTGTTCGAGATAGCAATAAACATTTATTGTTGGGACTTCCTTGGTGGTTCAGTAGTTAAGACACCACGCTCCCAAAGCAGGGGTGTGTGCATGCATGCATGGTAAGTCGCTTTAGTCGTGTCCAACTCTTTGGGATCCTGTGGACTGTAGCCTGCCAGGCTCCTCTGTCCATGGGATTCTTCAAGCAAGAACACTGGAGTGTGTTGCCATGCCCTCCTCCAAGGGATCTTCTGGACCTAGGGATCAAACCTGCATCTCCTGTGGCTCCTGCATTTCAGGCAGATTCTTTACTGCTGAGCCACCAGGGAAGCCCCAGTGCAGGGGACCTGAGTTCAATCCCTGGTCAGGGAACTAGTTCCCATATGCCACAACTAATAACTGGCAGAGCAACCCCCACTCAAAAAAAAAAAAAAAAAAACCTGGCACCCAGAAGTCACACAGCAGTGTTTCCACAGGACTCTCTGCATCAGGGCAGTCACAAGGCCTCCCTCCTTCAAGAGGAGGACACCTCTTGGTGGGTGAGTGGCAAGATTCTCCAAGAGCATACAGGGTGAGAGGTATTGCTGTGGCATTCTTCAGGAAATGAAACTTGCCACTGGGAGCAAGAGTGAAGGCGTTTCCATGCTGAAGCGGGATGGTGTCGCAATCTTCTGCAGCTCATAAGGACATGGCTGCTGCTAAGGTGCTTCAGTCTTATCCGACTCTGTGCGACCCCATAGATGGCAGCCCACCAGGCTCCGCCGTCCCTGGGATTCTCCAGGCAAGAATACTGGAGTGGGTTGCCATTTCTTTCTCCAATGTATAAAAGTGAAAAGTGAAAGTGAAGTCACTCAGTCGTGTCCGACTCTTCGTGACCCCATGGACTGCAGCCTATCAGGCTCCTCGTCAATGGGATTCTCCAGGCAAGAGTACCGGAGTGGGTCTCCATTGCCTTCTCTGGGAAGGACATGGCAGAGGCCTGAAAAGCTACAGCCCAATTTCCCTTCCTTTCTTCCAGGAAACCAAAGATTTTTTTCGAGAAAAAGAGGTGTTATTTCCTTTTAAAGATAAACTCTAATTTCATCAGTGTCAAGGAGAGGTAGATCTCCACAACAACCTGCGGTCCCTGTGAAATCTGAGTCTATTGGGAGAGGGAGAGAGATTCCAGCAGTTTGAAAGATGGTTCCAAGGCCACTTCCCAGAGGGTTGTGCTGAGAGTGACTCTGGCAGAGATCCACTGCACCCCAGATGGGTATCCCCAGGGCCTCTGCATTAGAGGAGAAAATGAAGTCTCTGGTCTTCCCAGCCTCCCTCGGACCTGGGCATGCCTCTGACTCCATGTGGACCAATGGGATCTAAGGGGACCACGGAGATATGGTGTCCCGGAAACCCCAGGATGGAGCGATGTGGACACTTATTGCCTTCCACTCCCAGTGTACCACTGCCTGGAATCTAGGGCTCTGGGAGCAGCCATACCTGTCCTGCCCCAACCTCTGGGCTGCTTCCCTGGGGGAGGAATCAGGCCAGGCTGGGCTTTCTCCTGTGTAGTCAGCCTGCCCCTCGGCTCATGGCCTCTCTCCCGCAATACTTGGAGCAGGCATGGTCCCTCAGCCAGGAGAGGATGCCTAAGCAGAGCCTGCTGGGCCCTGGATGCTTTCTGTAGGATTGGCCTGGAGGGACCAGGCCTGGAGAAGCATGGCAGCAGGACCTTTGGACAAAAGAGCTGCCTTCTGTCCATCCTTTGGGTTCTTCCTTCTGAGGCCACTGTGGCCGCCTCTCTCCACTTGCTGTGCACATCAGCTCCTGCACCCTGGCTTCCTCTCTCAGCTGTCTCCAGGCGGCTTGGCTTCAGCACCCTCTGCTGCCCCACTGAGGCTCCAGGGACAGATCCACCAGGAGGAGGCCCGATGGACAGAGGGACAGCCCTGCTGGTGGGTGGCTCACACAGCAGGTGTCCCCAGGGCCCTGGCCAGTAGAGCAGCTGCCCTAGGTGAGTATCTGAGACCTGCCTGCTGCAGGGGGAGGATGGGGAGAAGCGTGCAGCTGGAGCCAGAGAGTCTTAGCCCCACCATGTCTTAGCGGGGACATGCAGCCAGCAGAGGGGAGTGGGTTCTGTCTGGGTTGGAGTCCCAGCTGGACCACCTCTACCACCCGGCATCCTCATCCTAAAATCCTAAGCATCCTTCTCCATCACACTATAAACACCTCAATATTAGGAAGGGCTCTGGGTGATGCTTGGCCTGTGAGAGACGTCCCTGGTAGTAGCAGGAAGGGCAAGAGGGCAAGGTGTCCCAGGCTTTCTCTAACTCAGTGGGCACTGCAGAAGGTCAAATGCCATTTGCTTTCTTCTCTAACACTTAACTTTGAAAGTTTTCTCCCTGAAAGAGAAGTGAAATGACCATCTTTTATGCAGACTCACCAGTGGTTGAGTTTTTGCCATCCTTTCCTCTCTTTCTCTCTCTGTATATCTTTCTGTATCTATTTTTTCCTGAATCATTTGAAAGTACAGTGTTCACACCTTACTCCTAAATATTTCTTGGCTTTGAGAAGCCAAGAAGCCATAGTTGCACTCAAAATGTTCATCATCCTTTAATGATGATTACATAATATACAAACCGTATTTAAATTTTTTATAATGGATTTTAATCTCTTTTCTGGCCACATATCTCTTCTTTATCAACCAAACTAAAAAAGCTGCACTCCCTCCCAAACACCTACTGCAGGTGTTTCTGTGGAGCCTGCCCATTGGGTAGGGGGCACTGTGAGGGAGTCACCAGGGACCAGGATATCTCATTGCCCCCTGCCATCCTCATCCAACCCAAAGGGATGGAGTTGAGTCTGGATAAAGGTGTGGGGTTTTCTGCCTTTAACTGGCTTGGTCTCAAGCCCTGGGACTTCACCCTCATCTATCTCAAGCTACAGGGCTGCCCTCAGCCCCCAGTCATCTGTACCCCTGCCCCACCTGGGCACCATCTCATTTCTTCTCATAAAGACATGAGCTCCCCAGATGGCACAGTGGTAAAGAATTAGCCTGCCAATGCCAGAGACACGAGAGATATGGGTTTGATTGCTCAGTCAGGAAGATCACTTGGAGAAGGAAATGGCAACCCACTCTAGTATTCTTGTCTGGGAAATCCCATGGATTGAGGAGCCTGGCAGGCTACAGTCCATGGGGTCACACAGAGTCAGACATGACGAAGAGACTGAGAACATACCCATGCATAAAGACAGAAAAGAACACGCATCCCCTTCAGAAGAAAGGGGATCATGCATGGAAGAGAGCAGTGATCACTAGCAAAAGGTCCATGTTTATCCACCCATGGCTAACACCATGCACTTGTATCTGGTCCCTGAAATGGCTCCATTGTATGGGCTGAATATTTGTCTCCTCCACATCCATCTGTTGGAGCTTTAAGCTCAATGTATTAAAAGGTAGGAGGTAATTGGGTTTAGAGGAGGTCATGGGTGGAGCTCCCAAGATGGGATTGAAGTGAGTGAAGTGAAGTTGCTCAGTCGTGTCTGACTCTTTGCAACATCATGGACTGTAGCCTATCCCATGGAAAATCCATGGGATTTTCCAGGCAAGAGTACTGGAGTGGGTTGCCATTTCCTTCTCCAAGGGATCTTCCCGACCCAGGGATTGAACCCGGGTCTCCCACATTATAGGCAGACTCTTTACCAACTGAGCCACCAGGGAAGCCCTCTGCCCTTAAAAGAAGAGGAGGAGACATAAGAGGTCTCTTTCTCTCCACCACATAAGGACACAGCAAACCAGAAAGAGAATTCCCACCAGATCTTGAATCTGCACCACCTGGGAAATCCAACCTCCCAAACTTTGAGAAATTCATATTTGTTGTCTGAATCACCTAACCTACAGTATTTTGTTATAGCAGCTGGAGTTGACTGAAACAGCCTGTTGTTGTTCAGTTGCTGAGTGGTGTCCAACTCTTTGCAACCCCATGGACTGCAGTATCCCAGGCTTTCCTGTCCATCACCATCTCCCAGAGCTTGCTCAAACTCATGTCCATTGAGTTGATGATGCCATCCAACCATTTTATCCTCTATTGTCCCCTTCTCCTCTTGTTTTCAATCTTTCCCAGCATCAGGGTCTTTTCCAATGAGTAGGCTCTTCACATAAGGTGGCCAAAGTATTGGAGCTTCAGCTTCAGCATCAGTCCTTCCAGTGAATATTCAGGGCTGATTTCCTTTAAGATTGACTGGTTGGATCTCATTACTGTCCAAAGGACTCTCAAGAGTCTTTTCTAGCATTACAATTTGAAAGCATCATTTCCATTTCTTCCAAGGAGCAAGAGTCTTTTAATTTCATGGCTGCAGTCACCTGGAGGTAGGGTAACTTTCTGCTGCACAGGGAAGCCCACCCAGAGAGGCACAGAGGCTCAGGAACGGCCAGGGCCCTGTCTGGATTCCAAGCCTAACTGATCAGTTAGAGATGCTTTGAGTTATAAGTAACAGAACCCAGGCAATTGTCACTTAAATAAACAGGGGTATCCCATGCAAAGATGACAGGGCTGGAGAAGTGGCTCAGGGTGCCCATGGGTACCCAGTGCCTTTTCCCCACCCCTTCACCATCCTTAAATGCTGGCCTTCTGTTGTAGAGGCACTGGCCAAAGCTCTAGGTCTGCAGTTGGAGCTAGAAGTTGGTTAAGGGGCTGAAGAAGAAGGCAGAACCTCAGGACCTGTAGGATTTCTGCTTCACCTTAGCCAGCCATGCCAGTTCTAGGTAAACTGAGGAAGCAATTCTCTGGGGCACCTGTGTCACTACCCCCGCCATCCCAGCACCTGTTTAGACCTTGCTTTCTGACTTAGGGTGTTTACCAGGTGGGACAGTCCAGGAAGTCACTGAAATTCACAGTGCCTGTAAGGTTTAATTGGATTTCTAACAAATGAGCCTGCTTTGATGTATGATGCTTGTTTTCCTAGGGGGGAGGGAACAGAGGATGAGGGTTTTTCATTCCATACCTCTGACCCACCTCTAGATGTTTCAAGGTTTTTTTGTTTGTTGGAGGGTTTTTCAAGCTCTCCATGGACTTGGCCAAGGTGGCTGGAACCCCTCAGAGCCTCCTCGCGGGTGGAACCACGAGGGGACCAGGGGACTCTCTGGTCTTTCTTCCTTTAATTATGCATCACGGCCTGCCTTCTCCTGCTAAGATGAATGATGTTACACGGGATCACCCTGGCGAGAGTTCAGTTCTTGGCCCAGGGACTAGGCTTCTCAAAACGCTACCTTTCCACTGTGACACTGAGGTTTGGGGTGACCCACTGCTCCCCAGCCTGCTAGCCCTCTCCTATGCCCAACCCACCTGCAGCCTCTACTTGCAGCCTCCCCGCCCCCACCTCCTTTCTTGCCTCTGCTCCTCTCTGGCCCCCATTTCTCCTCCTGAGACCCAGGCTCAGCCCTGATTTCCCCGACCAATGGGCATTATCTCCTCTGTGGCTGTATCTTTTTGTCATCCAGTCGGCTGTGCTGGGCTCAGGCCTTCACAGGGGGCCCTGTTCTGGGACTCCTCCAGTGGGTCCCCCACCTTCCCCCAGCCCAGGGATCCCAGGCCCCCTCCACCTTCCTTGGGCTTCTGGTCAGTTTGGGACTATGGGGATCCCCAGAAGGAAATGACAGGAAGAGAAGAGGAGGGGCCCTCCCCAGGAGTCTATGCAGACTGGCTGGACCCCAACAGAGCTTTGAGGGAGCCCCTTTCCACTCAGCTGTTTCCTAGTTCCAGGCACTGCCCATGCCCCAGGAGGACCTTGCCTGCTCTTACTTCCCCAAGGGGATGCCCTGCCCCATGTCCTTGTCAAGGCCACATGCGCTCTCCCAGGCATGTGGGTGCATTTCCCTCAGTGGCCAGCCCGCCCCTCACCCCTCCAGATTAGCCGGAGCTGCCCACAGTGTAGCTGCAATGTTCTCCTTTGGATACAGTTGCGAAGCGGATGTAGTTCCATGAATGTTGGCTGAGGGTAGGCACTGAGGTGTGGCTTCCGGGCTCAGCACCAAGGGCGCCAAAGCACAGAGGCTCACAGCCAGGCCAGGAGGCCCTGAGTAGGAGAAGGCAGTTGAGCTCCGGGGAGCCAGAGGAGCCCCCAGGGAAGATGAGATGTGTGCAGCGGCTGGGTGGGTCCACCAAGGACGGAAGGTTGGCGGGTGATGGCAGAGGCAGCCCAGGACCAGAGAGGAACTTGAGGGGCAGGAAAGTTCAGCCTGGCTGGAGAACAGCGCTCCAGGAGGCAGGGGATGCCTGCTGATGGCAGGGCACTAAAGAGCTTGGCAAGGGCAGACAGGCGTGTGCTAGGGGATCCACGCAGGCAGGGGTTGGGGCGGGAGGGGGCTCCGAGAGGAGTCCACAGGCTGGCCCAGGCAGCTGCCTCCCTAGGGAGGGAGGGGTGAGCGAGGGAGAGAAAAGGTTGAGAGGTCAGGACAGGAAAGGAGGAGGAGGGGCCCGGAGCCTTGGGGGCAGCTGAGAGGACCATCCACTGAGGGACTGGGTCCCTGGCTCTGCTGTGTGACACTAGGCTGGCCAGTGAACCTCTTTGAACCTGCTTCCCCATCTGAAAAGGCTGCTTTGAGTGGGCTCCAGATACTGCCGTGCTCCAGCCTGGGTGTGGCAGGTGAGTGTCTCAGAGCAGTGTTCCTCCCTCCTTTGAGTCTAAGGTTACTGTGAGTCACCAGACGACCCGGACCTCACTTCATCAGGCAAGGTCAGCCCCTCTCCTGGCCCTGGGCCTGAGGTCTGACCCTGGCTGTGTCCCTCGCACGGGCCATGTTCGCCCCGCAGAGAAGCTGGGAGGCCCCTGGGTGGTGGCGCGGGGAGCAGATGCTGGCAGCTGCCGCTTGCCCCACAATGTGGCTTTTGTCAGCCAGGGTGGCTGTGTGGCTCGGGACAACCTGGGCTAGGGAACAATCACCCAGGCTTGGCTGTGGGCTCTCAACAAAGCCGCTGGGCACTTCGGGCCCCACTTTTGTGATGCAGATGTGGTGGTGGCGGTGGGTGGAGGGAAGCACACACTCCCTCTCCTCCCCGCCCCTGCCCCTTTGTGATGCAGATAGAGCAAGACCTCCCGTGCTAGGCAGGTTGTTCCTGCCCTTCCCCCCCGACCCTCCCGGCCAGGCTTAGTGACCACTGTCCAGCGCGTCCCTGAGCCACCGGGCCCTGGCTCTCAGGGACTCTGGGTTTAGCCGGGAGGTGCCAGGACCAGAGAAAAGAAGTGGAGGCAAGGGAACCACACAACTGGCCAGAAATACTAGACCAGGCTCCTCTGTGCAGGCAGGGCTCAGGCCACACTGGCCAGCCTTTGGACAGCATCTGGAGTGGACAGCCTTGTGGGCAGAGGTACAGCATGTGACAAGATCTTGATGTGGGATGGCCAGTCCTAGGAGGAGACAGCTGGTGGGAGGAGGGCCATTTCCCTACCCCGGGGTTGCATGCCCGAAGGGAAGGGCCTGAACACCAGATCGACACAGTCAGGGGACCCTCTGGCCCCACCACACACTAGCCTGGAGGGTGAGTTCACAAATTTCCAAATTTCTCTGAGCCTGCTGTATGAGGATAGGAATAGCTTCTATCACAGGATCCTGGTGAAATGAAATTGGACAATCCAGATAAAATATTGAGTTCATTGCCCAGCACGCAACAGGCACGCAGTGGCTGATAATGATGGACAGACATGTGGCAATATTTATCAAACTTAGAGGTGCAAACACCCATTTTCCTATAATACTACTTCTAGGAATTTATCCTGCGATTGTCCTCATGTGTACAAAATGACCCACATTCAAGAGTATTCTTTGCAGATTTGTTTGCAGCAGTCAGAGAATGGAAATTACCCAAGTGTCCACCTCCAGGGATCAGTCACATGGATTATGATCTGTCCACTCATGTAACAGTCCTCTTTTGGCGGGGATGGGCCAGGGCATGGCTATCTGACCTTAGTTTCCCACCACAGATTGAACTTGGGCTTGGGCAGTGAAAGTGGCGAGAGTCCTAACCAGGGAACTCCTGAAAGAGTCCCCTTCAGTTCCAGTATTCTTGGGCTTCCCTTGTAGCTCAGTGGGTAAATAATCCGCCTGCAATGTGGGAGATCTGGGTTCGATCCCTGGGTTGGGAAGATCCCCTGGAGAAGGAAAAGTCTACCCACTCCAGTATTCTGGCCTGGAGAATTCCATGGACTGTATAGTCCATGGGGTCACAAACTGTGGGGTCACAAAGAGTTGGAAGCGACCAAGCGACTTTCACTTTCATTTTCTTTCAGTTGAAATAAGAACCGGGGTGTGTTTGTGTGCTGGTAGGAGCACTCGCCCTGCACAGCAAAGTCAGTGCCCTAGGAAAGGAGGAGGCCCAGCATCACAGGGGTCCAGGGTCCACCGGCCCAGGGAGCTGGGCAGCTGAGCCGGGAAAGGGTAGCGTGTAGGGCCAGGACAGTGGACACACAGGCGCACACGCACATACACACACACACACACACACACACACACACACACCTGGAGGTTGAGAGTCTCTCCTGCAGAAACAGACCGTTTTGGGGGCAAAGTGGCGCACCCAGCTCTGCAGTGCTAGGCTGATGCAACCAGTCACCATAGCAACAGCGGGCAGTTGTAATTTTCAGAAGGCGGGCAGGCCCTGAGCCCAGGAAGAGGCTGCAGGCCCCAGCAGGGCTGCCTCTGGTTCACCCTGGATGTGTATGTGGCCACAGCGGTGTGACTCTCCATCTGTAAAATGAGGATCTGACCCATGAGGCCTCTGCACCTCAGGAAACAGCGGGAGTGGGCCTGAGAGCAGATGCAGGGCTCCATGGATGCAAGGGCTGTCAGCCTCCCACTGCAGTCCCAGAGGGAGGGCTCAGCCACACTCTGTCCCCCGTCGCCCTCGTGAAAGAGGACTGTGTGCAGCCCTGAGTTCCTGTCCCTAGAGCCTCTTCCAGATAAATAAGGACTAGAGAGGAAGAAGGCAGACGGCTTTGGACAGGAGCTTCCTGGCCCTGCCGCCCACAGGGGCTGCTACCTGAATCCAAACCCCTTGCCTCTACCCCCACCCTAGTCCTTTCAGTTTTGAATCTGTTTGCAAAGTCATCCTACCACCTCACCCACCTCCCTGCCCCTGGCTCCCCAGGAGGTGACCCTTCCCCCACCCCCACTCCTGTCTAGCTTCATGGCCTGAAGTCAACCTCCCCTGGTACATCACGAGCCATATGGGGGGTGGGGGTGGGGACAGGGGTCTGATTCTAGTTTTCAACATCTCCCAGGTCTGATCCTGCTGGGAAGGGCTGCAGGGGATCTTTGACCCCTGGGCATGGTGACCCCAGTCCAGTGGGCAGCCTCTCCTTTGTCTCCAGGACACACAGGGCTCTTTCCCCATGGAGAAGCCCTGTAGATCAACACAGCGGGCAGGAGCAGGCAAGGATTTGGGGGATATCCTGTCTACTTCCCTCCTAATGCAGCTTTTCCATCTCTGGGGTGGGGGGTGGGTGCCTTGTCCCCTCCACCCCTGCCTGGTTGGAGCAGGCTGGCTGCAGACATAGCCTCCCAGTCCTTTTTCTTCACGGCTGTCTCACCCTACAGCCTGCCCATCAGCCTATCAAGACTGTCTGCCTTCATCCCCCCCACCACACCCTGTGCCCACCCTCCTCCCCACTCACTTCACTCACACAGGCACCAGGGCTGGAATTAGGTGGGGTCTTAGATCTCCAGCTCTGTTTCAGGATAGTGGGACAGTGGGCCACACCCGGTGTGCAACAGCTCCTACAGTGATTATGAGAAATGGGGAAAATCCACACTGCGTCCTAGGTCAAGTGTCACCTTGTGTGGGTGGCTTCGCAGGATGCCCTTGGCGGGGGATGGGTTTGAATAACAGTCTCCCTGCTGCCCCTCCCCACCCCCGCCTCCAAGGTGGGACATGGACAGACACCTGTACTAGTGCATGATCCCCAGTCAGTGCAGGAAAAGTTTTATCTTCTCAAAGGGGTTTCTGGCCTGGAGAGTGGTTTGAATGGCCAGGCTTTGGCCACTGGGGCAGCCTGAAGTCCCCCAATCTGCACCTTCCCCCAGGTGGAGTCAGACCCTCACTCCCCTCTCCCAGCCAGGTGGGCTCTGGTGAGGCACAGGGCTCTGGGCTGTTGGCATAACACACTCCTGGAGTGGGGGTGATTCCCATGGGCTTGGCTTTGGGCCAGGGCTGCCCACAGTCATATTTCAGGTGTGGTCCCTTTATACTGTTGTTGTTCAGTCGCTCAATCGAGTTTGACTCTTTGTGACCCCCAAGAACTGCAGCATGCCAGGCTTCCTTGTCTCCTTCACCATCTCCTGGAGTTTGCTCAAACTTATGTCCATTGAATCAGTGATGCCATCCAACCATCTCATCCTCTGTCACCTCCTTCTCCTCCTGCCTTCAATCTTTCCCAGCATCAGAGTCTTTTCCAATGGGTTGTCTCTTTGCATGAGATGGCCAAAGCATTGGAGTTTCAGCATCAGCATCAGTCCCTCCAGTGAATATTCAGGATTGATTTCCTTTACACTGTGCAATCACAAAACATCCCCATGGTCTTGAACAAACGGAGACTATCTGCCGTGAGCGAATGACAGAGACACTGTGTATTGAAGCATCTGTCATTTAGAGATAAGACTCTATTTTAAGTTGAACCTATTTAAAGATTATATTCCTTTCATTCTAAATGCCACCGGGCAGTGTGACCCTGCACAGCTTTGGGAAGAGTGTTCTGTCTCTCTGGGCCATACCAGTCCCTATCTGAGATTCCAGAGAGTGGGCTCAGACCCCAGCTCAGCTAGGCACTGGAGGTCCACCTCCTCCACCCAGGCTAGGGGAATGTCTTTCATTTTTTCCTTCTCTTCTCCCCTGCCCCCCACCTCCCACCCAGGTCCTGAGGGCATGACACCTCTCCCCTCCCTCCCAGTAGAGACCCCAGTGACTGCTTCCAGGGGTCTCCATGGCACAGAGGAGAACACTGGCTCAGAGAGAGGACCCGTGGCTGCTTCTGACCTGCTGGCTACACCCCCTTCCCCTGGCCCCCAGGTTCTCCACCCTCGGGGAGGAGCCAGCGAACCTGGCTCTGCAGAGACTAGTCTCTGGGGGTTGGAGCCTGGCTGTGCCAGTGAGGGATGAGGGACTCTCCTCCTGGCCTGGAAGGATGGCACACCTGGGCATATTTTTCTGCTCTGGGGCCTTCAATGCCCACTCCTCTCACTGTGACTTTCAAGCTGGAGTGTCTTCTGTTCATTTGCTCCCCAGGTTTCCTCCCAGGCTGTGACTTCCTGGGATCTGGGCTGGGCATGTGGTCTCAGCTCAGGGCTCATGGCAGCTCCCTCAGCCCTACAGTTCCCCTACCCCCTCGCCAGGCACACAGAATGGCCTGGACTGGGTGGGGGTGCCTCAAACCCAGAGGCAGTTCTCCACTTACCTCACCCTGACTAGGGGGGTTGCTACTCTGTGCTGTGTGTGTATGTTAGGGAGAGGGGCCCTCAGGGCTGGGGAAGTCTGTTTCAGCAGCCAGTCCCCTCCTAAGCATCCACAGAACTGAAATGAGTTCAGATCTCTGGGAGACTCAGGCCCAGGTGGAAAGGCCTTTTTTGCATTTTTTTTAAAAAGCTTGCTGCAAATCCAATCCAAAAACATCTGAGAGTATTCCTTCTTAGATGAAGTTTGACGTATGAGTATGTCATTTGAGAGGTGGAACCAGAACAGACGTGCCCCTGCATTTCTTTCCTGAACATTTCAGTGAATGAAAAGCTGGTTTTCTGCCAGGCTTTCTATGGAGAACCCTGCACTCGACCATCCCTGCTGAGGGCCTGCTCTGGTGGGACCCTCTCCAGCTCTGATAAGGTCTTGGGTGGTGGGTTTGGTCCTATTAAGTCCCTGCAGATTCAGACCCAGCAGGCAGGGGGACAGTCAGGGCCCACTGGGCAAGGCAGTTTCTCAGATCCAGGCTGTTTCTCAGCCTCAAGGCATCTCTCTATTGCCCACCCCCAACCCTGCTCCACTTAAAGAGGAAGCCAGGCAAGTCAGGGGAGGGGGAACAACGTGAGCAGCCCACCAGTACTGCCTTTGTCCTCTAAGGTCCCCCTGGCCAGGGTGTTCCTGAGAGCTGGGCTGGCTGGACATCTGAGCCCTTGCTCTGACCGGCTCCCAGACTTGCACCACACAGGATGGAGGCTGGTGAGGGCAGGGAAGGAAGCAGAGCGGGTACTGTCTCCCCTAGGCACATATTTTGTCTACACCCAGCCCTGCTCAGAGATTCAGTCGTCACTGAGGAACCCCAACAGTAAACCCTCTCCCTGGTCAAGAGGGAAGAAAAGTGGGGGCCCCAAGAGACCCCCACCCCTCCCCCAGTACCAGTTCTGAAGACCTAGGTCTGGCCAGTGCTGTGGGGTCAGTATTTGGGGCCTCCGTGAACCAAATTATTTTTTTTTAAGGCATGAAAACAGTCACCAGTTTCTTTTTCTTCCTCTTCTTTTAGGCTGCATTGGACAGCATGTAGGATCTTAGTTCCCTGCCCTCGGCAGTGAAAGCTCAGGGAAGTCCTTGCCAACTTCTTATGTTGTCAATTAGAGTTATTGTGACAAAAACAGCCTCTATCTACCATGATGGTTTTTTAAAAAAAAGAATGTTCTTGCTGCTGCTGCTAAGTCGCTTCAGTCGTGTCCGACTCTGTGCGATCCCATAGACGGCAGCCCACCAGGCTCCCCTGTCCCTGGGATTCTCCAGGCAAGAACACTGGAGTGGGTTGCCATTTCCTTCTCCAATGCATGAAAGTGAAAAAATAAAGTGAAAAAAATGCATGAAAGTGAAAAAATAAAGTGAAGTCGCTCAGTCGTGTCCAACTCCAGGGACTGCAGTCGTGTCCAACTCTGTGCGATCCCATAGACAGCAGCCCACCAAGCCTCCCCGTCCATGGGATTTTCCAGGCAAGAATACTGGAGTACTGGAATGGGTTGCCATTGCCTTCTCTTTAAAAAAAATTTTTTTTTAAATAGATACATTTAGCTTTATAAAAATTGACCAGGCTGGCCTGGTTTTCTCTTCCCCTAAGACCAGGAAGCTCTGTTGGGAGTCCCCAAGGCAGGCTGAGCTGGCCTAGTGGTGCCAGGGCGCCTTGCAGGCCCTGCCAGTAGTGGGACTGATGACCAGGCTTCTGCTGCGGTTGCCCACTCCCTGGACGCAACCTCGACCCCTGCCCCCCGGCCCTGGGGTCCCAGGATTCCAGGGGTCCAGGGAAGCAGCAAGGCCCAGCCCAGGTGTTTTCTGGATGGTACCTGGCCTGGGACCCTGGAGGACTGAGCAGGAGACACCCTCCCTCCCCAGCCTGGCATCTCTGCACTTCAGGCTGGCACCGCCTGCTGGCCAGGGCTGCACCAGACGCGCGGCCTGTGCACCAAGCCAGCTGCCACACAAAGCCGCATTGTGGGCCTCTGCCTGGTGGGCGAGCACGTGACGGTGGAGGGTGGGCGGTGGGCCCTCCGGCTGTGCCCCATGGCCTTCCTCCAGGTCTGGACCCTGATTCCTTGCATCTGACCCCACGAGGCAGGAGCCCTGGCCGGGGGCCATGGAGACAGGAGAAAACCCAGAGTCGTTGTGCCCGTGGGAGGGCCTCTGTCCAGAGTCTTTGAACAGGGATTCTTCCTGCGGTGTGCCCAGCACCTGGACCTGGACTTCATCTGGGCCTTGTCCTTTGGCTTCTGACCCTGACACCTTCTCCATGAGAGGGACTCTGAGTCTAGCACCCTTAGAGCCTTGACCTGAGGTACAGAGCGGGGCTGGGGATCACCAAGGGTCCATTGTGGGCACAAGCCTGCCCATTCCCTGGGCACAGGGGTCCTAACCCAGGGCCTCCAGCCTGTGCCATGTTCAGCAGACAGGAAGGAAACAGAGCCCCTGAACTCGGGGCCCCCTCAGAGGTGACCCCCCAGGAATGCGATTTCCACACAACAGAAAAGACCAAGACAGTTCTGCTTGTGTCTGCTGACCCCTGCAGGGAGCCCCCAGAGCTGCTTGGGGTGATCACCATCTGAAAAGCAAGCGGACCCCAAATACCCCAACCAAAAGGCAGAGACTCCTCCAGAGCCCAGGGTGTGTATGCCTGCCACAGCAGCCCTTCCCTTTCCAGACTCTGGAATGATGAGGGGACAGTTGGTGTATTGAAACCTCTTCTCACCGTGGAATACTACACTGTTGAAAAAGCACTTACAAACAAATACAAACCAATGTGAAAAGCATACACCCCCAGCTATGTTTCTGAAGACCCCGTCTTGGTGAAGAGGCTACTGCCCTCCTTCTGGCCCGGTGCATCCTCCTCTGCCCCCCACCCTTCCTCCTCTTCTTCTTTGCTCTGTCACACACTGTATGGAGGTCAGTGCCCCACACACCTAGAACCCCAGGAGGACCCTGTTCTTGAGTTCTTCTCCAGCTGGGCCCCTCTCTGCGGCGGACACACCCACCCAGAGCCTGCACCCCTTGGAATCAGCACCAGGGCTTTCAAGTTCCCTGGCAGACATCCCCACCTGCTTCCCAGGCCATCAGAAGCAGGTGTGGCCAGGCCAGGCTGCTTCCCTGGCTGAGCTGGGTGTCCAGGGTGCTCCCTTTGGGCCTGGCCATCCAGGCAATTGTATGTCAAGGTGAGTGAGTAGAAGGTGTTTCATCAACAGTGTGTCTGGGGACTTCCCTGGTGATCCAGTGGTTAAAACTGAGCTTCCATGGCAGGGGACACAGGTTCTATCCCTGGTCAGGGAACTAAGATTCCAGTGGCCAAACAGTTAAAAAATAACCCCCACCTCCACCAAAAAAACAGTGTACCCAGCTTGACTGGTCACTCTCCACATTAGGATGCAGAGCTGGCAAGCCCATCCTCTCCCTCGGCATTGCTGCCTCAGCCGTGGGCTGCACTCCCCAGCCCTCCTCCCCTGGTGCTGACACTGAGGTCAGACCAGGCTTCTTTTGCACTTGGAAGGAGCAGCTCCAGCCTGGAGCCCCAGGGCCTGGTGCCGGCCCCTGTACCTGCCTCATGCCCTCCAGGCACATTAACCCCAGGCCTTTGCACACTGTCATCAAGTTTTAGAAGTGACCTCCTCCTTGGTCCTCCCCAACCCTTGAGGGCACAGGGATTGCCTACCATCCAGTTGAAGCCAGTTTTGATCTGGGTCCCCCTCCTCTCCCTGGTGACCCGGGGGTCGGCCCTGAGGGTCATGGCAGCCATCCTACCCTCAGCCCCTTTCTGTCCTGCCAGTGAGATAGGAGTACAGGTCTCCTGGGAGTCCCCAGGGAAGGCGGCTTAAATAGCCTCACAGAACTTGCCATGTCAGGATGTCACATCTCTTACCAGCTGAGGCTGAAGCCACAGTTGAGGAGGACCGGGCTTGGCATAAGGTGCTCACTGCTACTCCTGCCTCTCCCTGTACTTCCTGCCATGAAATAGTCCATCTCTGGCCACTTTCTCCAGCTTGAGCCTGGGTCTTGTTCACTTGCAACCCAGGCATACTCTGCAGGTAGCTCTGCCCCCTCCCAGGATCAGCCCCACCCACCTCCCCAAAGCATCCCTTAGGGTGGAGGTCATCTCTCACCTATTCCATGCCCTGCCTTCCCCCACCCTTGCCTCCCAAGTGCAGACTGAAGACCAAATACCTCCAAGGTGTTCAGTAGAGTTTGCTGGAAGGATGCATTTCTTGTAAAACACCCATGGGCAAACTTGCCTGTTTTGTTGGGTAACATCCTTGAGATCCATGCGGAATTAGAATTCTGAGCTAGGAAAACATTCCTCTCTATCTCTAGAGATTAATTAACAGCTTCTGTCATAGGCCCATAGTCTCTTACGCACCGTTCCAAAGTCTAAATACTTCTGAAAAATCAAGACTTTCCTCATAAATTAGTGGCCAACTCATTTGGTGGGAAAACCTGCCCTGGTCAGGCGTTAAGGTCTGTTAATGTCTTAGAGTGAGAAATGGGTAAATTTCACCACAGATATAGAAATGCACTTGATAATGGGTTGCTGTCTTAAATCTTGTAAGGGTGTAACTTAACATAGAGCATATGCGTGTTATTCCTGGTCTAAAATTCATATGTTCTGAATTCAGAAAAGCCTTCTTCCCCAAGCCTTCTGATAAGCAGCAGTGGAACTGTGATAAACAGCAGGAACTTTGTAATATGCTTTATTTTCCTTTTTTTGCCCTGGTTGCCAAGAAGGTCAGGGTTAAGTGATTATACTTACTCACAGCAGCTAGTCTTTGTGTAAAGTTTCCAAGTAGAATTATCCTGTCTTCTTATGTGCATATGCTCAATTGCTCAGTCAGTGCCTGTTTCTTTTGTGACCTCATGGACTATGGCCCTCCAGGCTCCTCTGTGCATGAGATTTCCCAGGCAAGAACACGAGTGAGTTGCTATTTCCTATGTCTTCTTACAACTTGCCTTTAAAAAATTATCTGTGCCCTATAGCTTTCTTGAATTTGTCTTTGATTTGAATTTCACCTACTTAATATCATTGTTATTTAGGCAAAATGAGTATAAACTTATCACAAATGAGTGAATCCAGAGGGTTCTAGAGACTGCTGGGACAGATGGTCCCTAAGTGTCCCCGTCTGCCCTCCTGCCTCCTGGCGGGTGGGGACTGGGGTGGGGCTGACATGATTAAGGATTGTGTCTCTGTGCCTTGCCGCATGCCCTGGAGAGACACTCCCCTGCCACCCCAGTGACCTCAGTCCTAGTGGCTTTTCAGTCAACTCATCCGCTCTTGACAAGCATCCAGCCACCACCCAGATGCAGGCACAACCCACTTCAAGTCAGTGCGATAACTTGCTGGCAAATTGGCATTGCTGACAAACTTCTCCCCAGTTCTTCCATCAGATCCATCTTTCTAGAAAACCTCAAAAATATTTGCACAATTCATACAAAGGAAGTCAACTTTAATATAAAGCTATTTGTCTGGATGGGATTTCCCCAGCGGTCCAGTTAAGACTCTGCCTTCCAGTGCAAGCGGGAGAGGGTTCGATCTCTGCTCAGGGACTAGATCCCACATGATGTACAGTGTGGCCAAAAAACCAAAAACCAAACCTAATTGTATGGGTATATAGATGATAGAGTACACATGCTTGTTCGTTACAATAGGGTGACAGTTGCTAAATGATGAGGACTATGAATGATTCTTTTGTTATTTTAAAAATTGTATTTATTTTTGCCTGTGCGGGGTCTTTCTTGTTGCACATGGGCTTTTCTCTAATTGCAGAGAGCAGGGACTACTCTCCAGTTTGGGGCTTCTCATTGTGGTGGCTTCTCTTGTTGGGGATCATGGGCTGTAGGGCACATGGCTTCAGCAGTGGGCTTCAGCCCTTGGCTCTAGAATGCCGACTCAGTAGTTGTGGCACACAGGCTTTGTTGTTCCTAGGTGTGTGAAATCTTCCCAGACCAGGGATCAAACCCACGTCCCCTGCATTGGCAGGTAGATTCTTATCCACTGCACCATCAGAGAAGTCCTGATTCTTTTATTTTTTGATTACCATTAAATTTTCTGAGATGAACAAGTATTACTTTTGTAATAACAATAAGGAATACAAGTTTTTTCTTCATCCCCTTTGCAAATATTATGACAGAGCAGTTGCTTAGGGCATGGCAAACTTTTTCTAACCAAAAGCTTCACTGGGTCTTCATAAGACACTTCCATGTGGATAAGCCAGAAATTTCTCTTACAGTGGAACCCAACTGCACAAAAATTACTTCAGTTAAATTTCTGACACTGTCTCCTTCATTGGGTAACATTTAAAAGAGCTGTTGACGGGGCTCCCCTGGGTATCCCAGTAGTTGAGAATCCACCTTGCAATGCAACAGACATGGGTTTGATCCCTGATCCAGGAATATCCCTCATGCCAGGGGGCAAGTAAGCCCACATGTCACAACTGCTGAGCCCATGTGCCTAGAGCCACTGCTCCTCAAAAAGAGAAGTGACCACAATGAGAAGCCCATGCACAACTAGAGAGTAACCCTCAGTTCAGTTCAGTTCAGTCACTCAGTCATATCAAACTCTTTGCGACCCCATGGACTGTAGCACGCCAGGCTTCCCTGTCCCACTCCCATAGCTTGCTCAAACTCATGTTCATCAAGTTGGTGATGCCATCCAACCATCTTATCCTCTGTCATCCCCTTCTCCTCCTGCCTTCAATCTTGCCCAGCATCAGGGTCTTTTCTAATGAGTCAGGTCTTTGCATCAGGTGGCCAAAGTATTGGAGCTTCAGCTTCAGAATCAGTCCTTCCAATGAATATTCAGGATTGATTTCCTTTTGAATTGACTGGTTTAATCTCCTTGCAGCCCAAGGGACTCTCAAGAGTCTTCTCCAACACCACAGTTCAAAAGCATCAATTCTTTGGCACTCAGCTTTCTTCACCGTCCAACTCTCACATCCATACGTGACTACTGGAAAAAACATAGCTTTGACTAGACGGACCTTTGTTGGCAAAGTAATGTCTCTGCTTTTTAATAGGCTGTCTAGGTTTGTCATAGCTTTCCTTCCAAGGAGCAAGTGTCTTTTAACTTCATGGCTGCAGTCACCATCTGCAGTGATTTTGGAGCAGTGAAGTGATGGGACCGGATGCCATGATCTTAATTTTTTGATTGTTGAGTTTTAAGCCAGCTTTTTCACTCTCCTCTTCCACTTTCATCAAGAGGCTCTTTTGTTCCTCTTCACTTTCTGCCATAAGGGTGGTGTCATCTGCATATATGAGGTAGTGATATTTCTCAGCAATCTTGATTCCTGTTTGTGCTTCATGCAGTCTCGCATTTCATGTGATGTACTCTGCATATAGGTTAAATAAGCAAGTTAAATACACAGCCTTGTTGTACTCATTTCCCAATTTAGAACCAGTCCGTTCATTGTTCCATGACCAGTTCTAATTGTTGCTTCTTGATCTGCATATAGATTTCTCAGGAGGCAGATAAGGTGGTCTGGTACTTCCATCTCTTTAAGAATTTCCTACAGTTTGTTGTGATCCACACAGTCAAAGGCTTTGGTATAGTCAGTGAAGAGTAGGCCCAGATCTCTGCAGCTAGAGAAAGTCCATGCACAGAGATAAAGACCCAGCACAGCCAAAAATAAATAAATAAAATATTAAGAAAAAAAACAAAACTGTTGAGAGCTTTGTCTACGTGGCATCAAAGCAGTGAGATAATTCCATCATTCCACTGGAAATAAATAGACTTTCACTTCTAGATATGACAGAGCGTGTGGTAGCAGGCTAGCCCTCCTGCTACAAACAAGGTGAAAACTGGGGGAAAAAACCCATAAAACCAGTGTTTGCAGACATTGGACAACAAGCAGAGAGGAAATGTGATCCCTCAGAGAAAGTAAACAAATAAAATGAGTCACATAATCTACCTGGCTTCTTGCCTATAGTCATTTACTGGACACTAGGGCAGAAAGGAGACCCCAGCAGAGAACAGCAATCCCATTGAGCTGAGGAGACAAAGGTTGGAGTTTGGGGAGGCTGAGGAAGCCGGGAATTTGTGGGGTGGAGATCTGAGTAGGAGGGATCCAGGCAGAAAAGAAACTTGGAAACCTCCACATGGTCCCTGTTCAACTGTGGATGGGCGTTACCTGCATGAAGGAGGATGGGTAGGACTGGACAACAATAGGACGCTGAAGGGAAAATATAAACACACAAATCTAAAGAGTGCTATGAAAACTGATACGAGCCAGTGCAAAGAAAGTCACAGCAAAGATGATTTTATTCAAATCACTAAAAACCTGTAATGAGAAAATCTTAAAATCAACAAAGAATAAAAGACACACTATGTTTGGAGAACAAAGTTAACAATGCTCATCAGAATAAAGGCACAGTAGAGGACACTCAGATGAATGTCTTTAAAGTGCTGGGGGCCAGGGAACATAGAAAAAATTTCTTCAGAAGAAGTTGACAATTTACAAGATATAATCATCTACTATGGATAAATCAAAGCCTTAACCCCCAGTGTGACTGTATCTGGAGATTGTCTTTAGGAGGCAATTAAATTTCAATGAAGTCATGGGACTTCTCTGGCAGTCCAGTGGTTAAAACTTCTCCTTCCAATGCAAGGACTGAGGGTTCAATCCCTGGTCTAGGAGTTAAGATTTCATATGCCTTGTGGCCAAAAAATCAAAATATAAAGCAAAAACAATAATATAAATTTAATAAAGACCTTAAAAATTGTTGACATCAAGAAAATCCTTTAAAAAAGTTTCAGTGAGGTCATAACCATGGGGCCCTGATCCCATAGGACCTTGTGAGAAGGGGAGGAGACCAGTACTTTCTCTCTTTCTCTATCTTTATGTGCCCAGAGGGAAGACTACCTAGGATAGAGTCTTTGGGCTTCCCCAGTAGCTCAGCAGTAAAGAATCCTCCTGCAATGCAGGAGACTTGCAGGAGACATGGGTTCGATTCCTGGGTCAGGAAGATAGCTTGGAGAAGGGGAATGGCAGCCCACTCCAGATCCCCGCCTGAGAAATCCCATGGACAGAGGAGCCTGGTGGGCTACAGACCATGGGGTCACAAGAGTTGGACATGACTGAGCAGAGAGAGTCTTTGCCAGAAACCAAACCCTGATGAAGTTTGATTTTGGCCTTTCCAGCCTCCAGATTTAATGTCTGTTGTTTAAGGCACCAAGTCTGTGCTTTTTGTGATGCAGCCCCAGCAGACTAAGGCAGACTTCAATGCATGTGCACACACTGAGTGACTCAAACTATACTAGACAAACACATATAGAACTGAAAAGCTGCTGCTGCTGCTAAGTTGCTTCAGTCGTGTCTGACTCTGTGCGACCCCATAGACGGCAACCCACCAGGCTCCCCCGTCCCTGGGATTCTCCAGGCAAGAACACTGGAGTGGGTTGCCATTGCCTTCTCTGAGAACTGAAAAGAGAGACAGACAAATCTCTTATTTGTGGGAGATTTCATCACCACCTGTACAGAAAAGCATTAAGGATACAGAACACATGAATAACACTATCGACCTACTTGACCTAACTGACATATAATCATTCAACTGGAGAAGGCACATTATTTTTGTGTGCTCATGGGACATTCAGCAAAAGAGATGGTGTTTTGGGTCATGAACCAGATCTCAGTACATTTAAAAAGCTGGAAATGTAAGGTAGTACTACAGTACTCTGACCACAGTGGAATTCAACTAGAAATCAATGACTTGAAAGGGTCTGGATAGTTCCCAAATTTGAAAGTTTCACAGGACACTCCTAAAATTTCCACCAGAAAAAGAAGAAATAAGAAGAGGATTAAAAAGTCATTTGGATAGCATGATAGTGAAAACACAATCTATCAAAAATCTTAGGAGACAGATAAATAGTGTTTTGAGGGAAACTGAGGGCTTTAAAGACTTGTATTAGAAAGGAGACAGGTGGGGACTTCCCTGGTGGTCCAGTGGTTGAGACTCCATGCCTCCACTGCAGGGGGTGAGGGTTCAGTCTCTGGTTGGGGAACTAAGATCCCACTTGCCAAGGACACAGCCAAAAAAAATTAAATAGTTTTAAAAAAAGAAAGGAGATGGGTGGGTGACACCTGTATTCCTGAAACTTTGGGAGAGGGTAAGGATGACACAGGTTGGGCAGAGTGAGGGGTTTGACACAGAGTGTCCTGAACAAATAGAGGAGCCGGAGAGGTGAGCCGGTTCCTGGTGGTGGGCAGGGGTGGGGGTGGGGATGAGCCCTTGGCGTCTGAGGATGGAGTCATGCTTTCTGGAGTTCACTGCCACCCAAATGCCTAGAAAAGCCTGACCGACGGTTTGACTGGAGTCGGCAGAAGAGGGTTAGACGGGATAGGGGTGGCCAGCTGAGACCTGGGGTGCAGGGGCTCAGGCCCTTAGCCTGAGTCTATCTGAAGCCCCACAGCCTCTCTCCTGGAACCAGTCGCCTGTGCTTTCCCATCCCATCGCTCTGAGTAGGGGGCAGGACAGGGCTGCTGTTCTGACCTCGCGGTGAAATCTGAATAATTGATGCCTGGGTCTAATGTTTCACCCAATTGTCATAAAGCAAGAAACACAAGCCCAGTGTGCAGGGAACGGGCACAGGACAAAGGCTGTTTTCATCACCCCCTTTCCCCCGCCTCAGGTCTGCGTGGCTCTCTCCCCAGCACATGATCTGTGACAATCGTCCTGTGTTCTCCCACCTCCCGGGGGAGCCGCGGGAGGGATTATCAGGGAGGCGGTTCCCCCAGGACAGGACGGCAGCAGGGAGGGCTTCCCGCCCCCACCCCCACCCCCACCCGCGCCTGGCGTGTGTCATCTGGAGCATGTGCCCAGCTGTTGCTGGCTACCCGCTTGGCACTGCCTTCTCTGCTCAGAGCTATTGCACCGCCTGACAAACACAGAGCTCTCACCCAAACAAACATGGGGCCCCAGGGGCTCTGAGTACATGGGGAAGAGGGTGGGGCATCCTCAGGACCTGCTGAGCCCCAAATCCAACCCTGTTTGGACTTCTGGTACTGGGGGCTATGTCTCATTTGTCACACCCTGAAGGAAAACCTACAGTCAATGAACTCCAAACACACTGTTCCAAGAGCAGGGAACCAGTGATAGACATTTTGTGAGCTGGCATTCACGGCCCTGACAGCACTTCTGGGCTGGGGTGGGGGTGGGGTTTGCACGTGGGTGTTGATGTACACGTGTGCATCAATGATGATCTGGTCACCGTTGAAGCTGCAGGAACAGGACTGGCGGGGTGGGATGTGGCTGGGCTCCCTGCAAGTTTTCCCAGATCAGTCATCTGTACTATTAATATCAGAAAAGTGCAGAAATCCTTGGTGAGCCCAAGTTAAGCTCCACACTCCCAGGTGAAGAGCATGGGGTCCTGGAATCATTTTAGTAAGTTTGGGGTTCAGAGGATAAACATGCTCCATGCATTTTCTGGATGAAGAAGAGAACATCCTGGAAGGAAGGTGAGGTTCTCCGGCCAGGTGTGGGGGCTGTGCTGGCTGCCTCTGGTAGCTTGCAGACCCAGCCTGGGTGGTGAGGAAGGCTGTGTGGGCTTCCAGACCTGGGTGCAGAGCTCAGAGCAGGGACCAGCGAGAAATCACCAGTGAGAAATCAAAGTGCAGGCCCTGAGAATGGACGTGTGGATATGGTGTGGGTAGGTGAGAGTGAGATGAATTGGAGATTAGGATTGACATACGTGCACTACCATGTATAAAATAGATGGCTAGTGGGAATCTGCTGTATAACACAGGGAGCTCAGCTCGGTGCTCTGCGATGACCTAGAAGGGTGGAATGGAAGGATGGAAGGGAGGGAGGGGATATATGTATATACATATAGTTGATTCACTTCCTTGTACAACAGAAACCAACATGACATTGTAAAGCAACTATACTCCAATTAAAAACAAAAATGTATCGACCTAATAAGTAAATGGTACCTAGGTGGAAATGTTAAAAAAAAAAAAGAACAGAACACAAAAACAACCACCACCACCAAGAGCAGACCCTTTGTTCAAAAAGCAGTGGAAAATGTGTTTTCCATTCTTCCACGGTCCCTCTGTCACCCTGTCATGATTAAGAATTTTCTCTTTAATATTGGTTTCCCTTGGACCTTGCACTTGTGGGGGGAGTGCAGACCCTCATAGGTGCCCCTACTCTGCACATCTGTGTGTGGGGTGTGTATGCCTCACCCTCCCCACACCCGGCCTGGGCCTCCCAGGGTGTGAGCACCTGACATCCTCCACTGACTTCACTCGCAAAACTCAAATTCAAGAATAAAACTGTTAAGGATTTCAAGAAGATGACTGCAGAAGCTTGCGTGCCCCTTCTGAGCTCTGGGCCCATGCAGGGGTGGCATACACCCAACTGGCTCTGTCTAATGGGGCCTTTCTAAGACTAAGAGTGCTGGGCGCCCTGCCTGGGGAACCACTGCAGAACTGGGGGGGTCTGGGTCAAGCCTTTACCCAAGGCAGCCCGAGGCAGCCACACCAGCAGGGACAGTCAAGTTCAAGGCAGAGGGAAAGCTGTGCTGACCTGGAAACAGACAGCAGAGAGTTCTGTTCAGATCCCTTCTGGAGAGCCCCACCTCCACCCACCCGCTGTGAAAAAGACTACCCAAGACCATGTGCCCCACCCCCACCCCACCAAAGACCTGCTGCCACATGGGTACAGAAGCTGGCACCCTTCTGTTTTAGGGCGCCTCCAGAGGCCCTGGGGTGCCTATAGGGCCAGCCGAGGCCTCAGAGGCAGTGACATCCTGGGTTCCTCCCCCCTCTGCCCTGTCCTGCCCTCTTCCCTTCCTGACACTTTTGGAGTGTGTCCCCTGAATGGAATTGCTTGCCACTGGCTGGCACAGAGGGTCTGAGTACAGGCAGTGGGTGAAATGTGACATAGCCAAGTGGGGCTCAGCCTTTTCACCAAGGTTGAGCCCAGACACAGCGGATAGACAAGGGACCTGGCGGCTGCATGGGGGAGGTGTCAGGGACCTAGGATGGGGGTGGGGGCTGGCTGATCTGAGATTGCTGGTTGTGGAAGAAAGGCACGACAGACAAATTCAGCCCAAGAGGTGAAGGCCAGCAGGCCTCTCTGGGGCATCTCAAGAGCCCTGATCTCTGGTGGGTGGTGAGGTTTGGTGGATAAAGGAGGGGTAAATGAGGCTGGGTTTTTTTTCCTAGGAGTGGTGAAGCTCTCGACCTTAGAGGGAGACTTCCACAAGGTCAGGGCCCTGAAAGGGTGGGACCCTGGTGAGGGGCGTGGTGGAGGTCTGGGTAGATGCAGATGAGAACTTGGAACTTCAGATCCCGTGAACTTGAAGGACTGTGTGGATGACCGCTCCCCTTACAGGCTCTAGTGGTCCCCCACCTGCATCCTGCTTGAGGCTCACGCTGTGTGGCAGGTGTCTAACCAGACAGTGGCTCCCTGGGGACCCACCTCCACCCTCCCTCCCTCCCTCTGGCAGTCTGACTGGTGTTAAATCCCAGCCCAGCCGGCTGGGGAGGCGTGGACCCGCTGAGGAAGGGGAGAGCTTTTAAATTGTTGTTTTTATTGTGGTAAAACACATACAGCACAAAGTTACCATCTGAACCATCCTTAAGAGTGTAATTCAGCCGTGTGATGTAGGCTCACACTGTTGTGAAACTCACCACCGCCCTCTCCAGAACACTTTTCATCTTGCAAAACCGAAAACCCTGCCCCCATCAAACACCAGCTCCCTGCCCCCGCCCTCGGCCCCTGGAAACCACCGGCTACTCTCTGCTATAAATTCGACTGCTCTAGAGACCTCACATAAAGTGGAAGCAGCCTCTGTTTGTCCTTTCGTGCCTGGGTTATCTCTGCTAAGCATGAGGTCTTCCAGATTCACCTGTTTTGGAGCAGGTGTCAGAACGGGGGGAAGGGGCTTTCTGCCAAACTTGGGCTCAGGTGGGACCTGGCAGGACTGGGTCCTGAGGATGCGGGAGTAAGGAGGGCAGAACTCGGATAAGGAGAGCTGTCCACGGAGGCATATTGTCTGTGATTTACATTTCACACCCTGGGGGGACCATCCAGAAGGCCGGTGCTACCTTGTGCCTTCGGTCTAGCTCTTAGAAGGTGGGGAGGGAGGGAAGACGACCGAGGGATGAAAGGCTCAAATAGAGGCTGGAAAACCCGGGAAGGACTGATGTAGCCCTGCTTATCCACATGACACAGCTGGCAAGGGGCACAGTGCATTTCTGTGTGTGTTCCTGGCAGGTCAGGGCTGGTGGTGGAGGCTGCTATGGGACCCTATAGCGATGGGAACAGCAGGGTCTCCGTGGAACTGAGGACAGATGGTGGGGTCAGAGCAAGGGGAAGGCAGTGATCTCAGTGATTCCAAGATCAGAGTGGCAGCTGTGGGCCTGTCTGTCAAGTAGATGGCTCCTGGGACCTGGATCCATTGAGGCCAGCAAGATGGGCAGTCAGCAAGGGTCCTGATTCATTTCTAGAGTAAATAACACTGGGGGCAGAAGATCAAGAGGCTGGGAGTAGCCACATCATAATAACTGAGCCAGCAGTCACACTCAGTCACCAGCTCTGAGTGGGAGGCCTGGCCACCCCATGGTGGGTGTAGGTCTCCTGGAAGGAAGCTCAGCCTTTCACTGGGGGACTCCATACAGGGGAGGGGAACACAGAGACTTTTCAGGAGTACTGGACACAGTCTCTGAATTGATACTAATAAGTGGAACCCAGGGGTCACCACAGCCCCCTAGTGGGGAGGAGTAGGTGGGATCAAGGATCAGATCTGGCTTCTGTGTCAGTGACCCGTGTCCCACTTTCTAATGGGGTCATTGGGATGGAGCCTCTTGGCTGTCAGCAGAACCTCCACATGGGCTCCTTAACCTCTCGAGAAAGAGCTACAAGACAGGAGAGGGCCAAGGGGAAGCAGCTGGCCCTTGCCCTTCCCTGGTCAGGATATGAGATCAAAAACAACACCCCATCCCAAGGGGACGGCAAAGATGACTCACCCAATAACCCAGGGGTGGGGGTCCCATCATATCAACATTAGTTCATAGATCTTGAGCCTAGGAAAACTAAATCTGATGGCAGGTTATTGCCATATTAAGGACTAAATTGTGTCCCCCCCACCCAACTTCATGTATAGAAGCCCTAACCACCCACGTGACTGCTTGGAGAGGGCCCTTTAATAAGGGAGTCAAGGTTGAACGAGGGCTGGTATTTTTATAAGAGACACCAGCAGTTTATCTGTCTCTGCTTGTGCTCAGAGCAGGGCCTTGTGGACTGAGCGAGAAGGTGCACATCTGTGTATGTTCATTCACTCATTCGTGTCTGACTCTTTACGACTCCATGGACTGTAGCCTGCCAGGGTCCTCTGTTCATGGGATTCTCCAGGCAAGAATACTGGAGTGGGTTGCCATGCCCTCCTCCAGGGGATCTTCCCAACCCAAGGATGGAAACTGCATTGGCACGCAGGTTCTTTACCACTTCACCACCTGGGAAGGCCCAGTGAGAAGGGTTGTTGCTGTTCAGTGCTGTTCAGTGTTCAGCAGTGTTCACTGCTGTTCAGTGGCTCTATTGTGTCCGACTCTTTGCAACCCTATGGACTACAGTATGGCCACATTTCCCTGTCCTCCACTATCTACTGGAGTTTGTTCAGACTCTTGCATTGAGTCAATGATGCCAGGAGCCGCCTGCAAGCCCAAGAGCCTCAGGGGAAACCAACCCGGCAGCACCTTGGTCTTAGACTTCCAGCCTCCGGAATGTGAGACCACGCATTGCTCTTGTATAAGCTAAGAGTCTGTGCTATTCTGATGGGGCAGCCGGAATAGTGTACCACACCAACTTCTTTAAGCAGTGGCAGGTCAGACGCCCTATCTCATACAGAGCAGACTGACATGGTTCAAGTACCTGGAAGGTGGTCCTTTCCATCCCTGCATGAGGGGGCTTAGAGGCAGTTTGCATTCGTGTTGGGTGGACAGTGTGTGTGTGTGTGTGCTAAGTCACTTCTAATGTGTCTGACTCTGCGACCACATGGACTGTAGCCCGCCAGGCTCCTCTCTCTGTCCATGGGATTCTCCAGGCAAGAATACTGGAGTGAATCTCCATGCCCTCATCCAGGGGATCTTTCTAACCCAGGGATTGAACCTGAGTCTCTTATGGCTCCTGCTTTGGCAGGTTCTTTACCATTAGCTCCACCACAGCATCACACATTTATTCAAAGAGTCCTGGACTGTCTGGTCATGAACAGACAATCCATATACATTAAGTTCTTCCGCAAACAACTTGTCCTCCAGGTTGGTCACAGACTTGGTCATTCTTGGCTAATCTAAAAGATGGATAATAATCACTCATGCTCCGAGGTGGGTGGGAGCTGGCAAAGGGGGGAGGCATGCTGGGACTGCAGAAAGGGAGAGGGGGTCCAGGTGGCCTGTTCGCTGGAGGCGGCGACAGGAAAGCAGCCTCAGGTTGGGAGAGAGGATGGGTTGAGGGGGTGGGGTTGATGGCGGGACTGGAGAGGATCCCCAGGTGAGGGTCTGAAGATAGGGCACAGTGGTGGGCAGGGCCAGGGAGCAGGCAGGTGCTGGTCCAGGCCTGAGCACAGGTGGGATCACTTTGCACACCCACCGGGCAGAGTCTGGGGGATCTGTGGACAGGTCTGAGTGGGGAAGCCTGGACGGAACCCCATGCCCAGAGCCTGATCTCAGAGCACAGACCCCAAAGGCAGAGTCCTTGTAGGATTCAACTAGTACAGTGGCTCCCAGGATCCACGCCAGAAGCACCCCCACAAGGGCATGGCCTAGGGCTCACTGCTGACTCTGAAGCATTCCTGAGGTTCTTGGGCCCTGTTCTGAGGGGCCTCTGCTGACAGCCCAGCCTTGTCTCTGCTGTTTTGTCACTGCAGCCCCTCTGCTCTGCAAGTGCTCATGTGACAGCCCCAGGTGGGGTGGGTGTGATAGACCTGCCCAGCAATTCTACCCCATCCCTGCCCAGGCTCCCAGCCTCCTAGCCCCACCTGTCTGTGTCCTGGGCCTTTGGGACAGGGTAGGGGGACAGCCTCTCCTTCACCCACCCTCCCCAACAGAAGCACTCTGCAGGTGGCTCAGAGCAGCCAGGAGCCTGGCCCAGCTGCCACCTTGCAGCCTGGGGCTCATCCAGCCTTTGCATCTTCTAGTGGGGAATTCCAGAGCCAGATATTAGGATAATAAATGCGTTTCTACCTCTTTCTTTTGGGAACAGAGCAAGAGACAGTGAAGTGGCCGGCCCTTTGGGGGATCCATGGGCCTGTACCAGCCTCCAGGCCTAATGGTGGCTCTGAGAAGTGGGAAGGGAGAGGTGATGAGGCTTACAGCAGAGGAGTTCCTTCTCTACCTGCTCTGGAACTTCCTCCTGCCTCAATGGGCCCCTGTCACTGACAGGAGGTGCCAAGGGAGGAGGGGCCACAAGCAATCACATCATCTCTGACTGGCAGCTGCATGGACGTTGGTTCCCTTACCCCATCTGCGGATGTTCTCTGCACCCCTTCTCCAGTCTCCAGTGTGCCCCCCAGGTCCCCAGCTTCCTGCCAGGTCTCTGACTGTCACCCATCTCATATGGTGTCATGAGAGTGAGGTGTGGAAAGCACCCAGCCCTCTCAACCTTGGCCCCCAGGGGGCACTGACCTCTTGTCTCAGTGCTCTAGTGGGGTCTGCAAAGACTCTTAGCCGCCAGGGACCAAGAGACACCAGGGAGTCAGGAGTCAACCCAGGGTGGTTCTGGAAGCTTCAGTGGCTCAGCAAGGGGAGAACCAAGGGGAGGGTTCCAGGCCCCAGGACCCCTGGAGCAAGCCCACACCCAGGATACCTTTCTGTTGTATGTTTTAGAAGGTGATCTTTTGAAATTAAGAGTAAACATTAAGAGGACGAATTGATGCATGTTCCCTTAATGTCAGCTTTTACTTTTTTTAAAAAAATTAATTTTATTTTATTTTAGCTGCTCGGGGGATCTCAGTTCCTCAACCAGGAACTGAACCCGGACTGTGGCAGTGAAAGCGCTGAATCCTAACCAACAGGCCACCAGGGAACTTCCAGCTCTTACTCTTTCACACATCGGTGTCAAGTTCATTTTGTCCAAAAGCTTCAGGAGGCTCTACTGAGCATTTTCTCCATGGTGTCCTGTACACTTAAGGCTCAGAGAGGCCATATCCTGGAAAGAATATCCCAGGTCATGGGGTGGACAAGCCCACATGGCCTGAGCAGCTGGAGGGATAGAAGAACGGAGGAAGAGCCCCAGGCAGGAGGGAGCCTCACACACCCCAGGTTTGCAGGGGAGGATCCCCTGGCTAGAGTGGCCCTGGGGATGGAATTAGGGTCTCTGGGGGCATCACAGAGCCTTTGCTTGTGCACTAAGGACAGATCAGCAGCTCACAGATGTGCGAGGCAGGCAGCACTCGCAGTGGAGGAGGGTGAACAGCTTGGGTCTTGGGCCCAGTGGTCAGGGCGTTGGAGGAGGGTTCTCTACCTGCTCTGTGAGCACCTGGTTGGGGCTTTGGGTCTGCTTGCTCACTTTTCCTGAAGTGTCCTGGATTCCATCAGGCCCGGGAGGCAGTTCTTATGCTGGAAGCTGAGGATGGGGTCTGAACAGAGAGGCCTGGCTCCAGATCCTCATACCTTGCCTAACTGGCTCCATGTGCTGGGGCAGTAGGGTAAGCTCTGCACACTGAAGCTTCCTGATTTAGGAAATAGGTTAAGAACCCGTATGTACACCCCAGGGTTTTGTAAGGAGGAAAGTGAAGTGAAAGTCACTTAGTTGGGTCCGACTCTTTGCGACCCCATGGACTGTAGCACACCAGTCTCCTCTATCTATGGGAATTCCCAGGTAAGAATAGCAGAGTGGATTGCCATTTCCTTCTTCAGGGGATCTGCCTGACCCATGGATCAGATCTGGGTCTCCTGCATTGCAGGCAGATTCTTTACCATCTGAGATACCAGAGAAGCCTTTGTAAGGAGGAGGCAGGATAACAAAACCAAGGCTCCCAGCTCGGGAGGAGAGCTCCGTCTGGGTAGAGTGCAGGCCTGGGAGCCCAGAGGCCTGCCCAGGAGGCCTCCCCAGCCAGTGCTTGGACTCTAGGGACAATCTGACTGGGCAGTAGGAGGCAGGAAGGGGCCTGCAGGGCCTCCCGGAGCAGATAGAGCTCCAGGGTGGCTGCAGAGGCTCCCTCAGACTGGTTCTGAACCCCAGAGGGTGTCATTCCCTTGGAGGGGAGCAGCATTGAGGCCCCTCTATGTGCCCACGGGTTCCTAGACAGAGCCATCAGGGTGGGCAGGGCTCCCTAGGGGGCTGTGGAGCATCGCTGGAAACCTCTGAGCTGGATTCCAGGGCCTGGGAGGGATGGAGGAGGCCCTGAGGTGGGATGCACCGGGCTCTTGTTGCCTGGACACACCCGGTGGGTGGCCCCATCGTCTGGATCCTGCCTGGACTTCTATCAAAAGCCACACCCTCTCCAGCACAGGGGGTTTAATTTTTTCTTTCAGTTGCTAGTCACAGTGCAGCCCTCTGTGGAGTCCTCTTGAAGACTGCACTTTATAGCTGCAAGTACAAAGTCCTTGGCCTGGCAGCCAGGTCCCTTCTAGAACCTGGGCCTCCCTGGCTCTGCCAAACCAAATGGGCTGCAGCAACTGGCAGGCAGAGCTCCCTTCTTTCTGCTCCTTTCCCACCTTGGAGCTGGCCTGTCTCTGTACTAGGAGGCCCTCCTGCTCCCACCCTCTGCTGAGAATGGGGGTTACTGATGCGGCCCAAACCCCTCAAGCCCTGGCCACCACTGTGGAGTCCCCATCAGGGCCCATAGGCCGTTTTGTCCTCCAAACTGGCCTTGGCATTTTTAGTAGCTTCATTTTGCCATTGGAGTTTCTAAAGCCAAAGCAAAAACGTAGGAACACCAGAGCTGGATTGAAATCTGGGCGGGTGGAACAGGTGAGCAGCCCACTATCCCCTTGTTCTTGGGCCAGCCCAGCCATATCTGGACCTCCAGACTAGAGCCAGGTGTTCTGGAGAGGATATCTTCACCCCTACCCCTGCCTTAGGGCAGATGCCAGGGCCGGGCAAGCGGCGGTGCTTTAATACCCATGAATCAGACCATCAACAGGAGGAAAGCATCCAGGCCTCAGCCCTGGATAGCCCTGGTGGATGAAGCATCTGGTCCCATCTAGAACCGGCTTGCCTGCCTCTTTCCCAGGACCCTAAGGCCAGCGTCGGCACCAGCCCTGCCCAGCGGGACACCCTGGACAGCTACCTGCTGCCTTTGATCTGGGGTCAGCCTTGTGGGGTGCTGAACCATCCACCTGAGCCATGCCTCGGCCTTGCCCAGATCACTCGTTCATTTTCTCAGCAGCCTACTCTCCCAAGAATTAAGGACCTTAGAGTCCTTTATTGTCGTTAAGTTACTCATTCATGTCCGACTCTTTGCAACCCCATGAACTGTAGCACGCCAGGCTTCCCTATCCCTCACTATCTCCCAGAGTTTGTGCAAGTTTATGTCCTTTGAGTTGGTGATGCCATCCAACCATCTCATCCTCTGTCACCCTCTTCTTCTGCCTTTCATCTTTCCCAGCACCAGTGTCTTTTCTAATGAGTCAGCTGTTGGCATCAGGTGGCCAAAATATTGGAGCTTCAGCTTCAGTTTTGAGTTCTTAAATATGCTGTTTCTGAAGATCGACTCCCAAGACTTAAATGGTTTTAGTGTCTTCTGGGAGGGCTAAACCAGCTTTCAGCCCACACCAAGTTCGTGTCCCAACACAAGACTGTATGCCGCAGCTAAAGATCCCACATGGTGCAATGCACATCTAACATCCCATGTGCTGCAACTAAGGCCCAGCAGAGCCAAATAAATAAATAAATATGTTTTTTAAAAAGAGAGAGAGAGGGAGTCTTGACTAAACCCCAGCTAGTTCCTAACAGCTCAAGGCTGCAACCCTAAGATGAAGGCGCAAGTTCCAGCTTTCGTTCAGCGTCCCTGGGAGAATCTGTCTCTCCAGGTCAAACCCTGGTGACAGGCAGAAAGGCCCTGAACTCTGTGAGACCAGTTACTTCAGAACATCCTCTGTCCTTTGAGATGTCCATCACCCACCACCCAGGACTGTACCCACCAGGACCTAGGAGCTGTCTCTTGGAAACGCAAGCATTCTGGGAGTCCCTCCTCACCCAGCCAGGCCCCCCACCCTGAGAGGGTAAGGGCAGTGGGTAGTCACCTTGCTCTAACTGCCTCTTCCTCCTGAAGACACAAGAGATCCTTTCCTGCTTACAGAAGCACCAACTGACAAACCCAGTGGCCTGAGCCCTGCCCCCAGCACCCTCTGGCCTTTACACAGTCTCCTGCCTGTGTCTCTTCAAAGTTGAGTTGAATTTGCACTGAATCCTCTTGTCTTCTGCAAGTTATTCTTTTTTTTTTTTGGCCTTGCAGTGTGGCATGTGGGATCTTAGTTCCCCAGCCATAGACTGAACCTACACTCCCTGCATTGGAAGTGCAAATCCTTAACCACTGGACCACCACGGCAGTTCTAGCAATAGTTACTCCTGAATACAGTCTGTCCATGCCTAGACTTCGGCTGGTCTCTGGCTTTGTTTATCTTTGCTGGATGCTGGGGCTGGGGTCTTGCTGTTTCTTGCACTTGTCCTAAGGGTGTCCCTTGGGCTCATCTTTAAGGAACCTCTGCACATGGGTTGGTGACACATAGAACTCTGCTTTGTCATCGCTGTGGGTCACAGAACTGAAAGCTTCCCCAGCACAGCCCAGGGAAGTGCAGTGAGGCTCAGACCGCGGGACCCTCGTGCTCTTGCAAAATACTTCTGAAATTAAAATGCAACTTTTCCTTTGACATTTTTTTTTTCTCAAAGGAAACCTTCTTTAGGACTGGACTCCATCTCTCTAGGCACAAAATAGTCATGGTGCAGACATTTGACCAGATTCTCCTGAACTGGTGTGGTTTTCCCAGGCCCATTGCTCAAGGCATGGGTTTAGGCCAGGGCCACCTTCATATATGCAAGGCAGCTGGACTTGGGGCCAGGATGTCCAAGACCTGAATAGACAGGTCCTCACTGCCCCCAACGCCACTTCCTGGGCTTCAGCTTGAAGATGCCCAGTGGAGATGGGACTTGGGGCCAAGAGGAGGGAATCAATCTGATCAAACTTAGGTGGAAACCTGGTGGCCACCACTCTCAGGGACTGTGAGCTTAAGTGAGTGTGGACACGAGATGCTCATTATGGAAGCAAGGATGCAGCCCCATCTCCTGTGGGGTGGGCACAGGCAGCTCTGGGGAGGGAAAGCCCCGGTGTGTGGGTATGTGCAGACATGTGTGTGCATATTGGGTGTACGCATGTTGGCGTGTGTGTGCCTGTGTGTGCAGTTACACAGATGTTCACGTTGGGGGCTGGGTAGCTTTGCCTGGCAGGTGGCTGCCGGTCTCAGGGATCTGGGTGAGGCTGAGAGAGGAGAGGTACCTGCGGACAGGGCCGTGGGAATGAGGACAGCTGCTCTGACATCTCTGAGAGGTCAGAGGGGGACGTGAGGAGCCCTGGGGGCGGGGGCCTTCTAGAGGTCTCGTTCCTCCCTGGGAGGCGGGGGTGACCTCCTGGTTCTGGCAGAGGCGGGCCCTCAGCACATCTGCAGCACCCACCCCACCAGTGGCCCTGCTTCCTGAAACGTTGGTTAAGGGTGGTAGTGGGCAGGGGGGTGGACCAGAAGTCCTCCTCCTAGAAGAAGGGGAGCCAGACCTGAGCCTGTGATAGGTGGCCTGGCCCACTGACCCCAACAGTGGAAACCTATGGACCTCCAGGGTAAAAGGCAGGAAACCTATGGACCTCCAGAGTAAAAGACAGGAAAGACTCAGGAATGTTGGGGACCATTTCAGAAACTGGCATTCTGCAGTGTCCTACCCATGTCAGTGCTGTCTACCGTACTGTGTTTGCTGCCTTGGCCTGCTGTGTCAAGCAGCCCCAGTCCCCAGAATGTGCCTCCACCACTATGCCTTTAGAAAGAGAACAGTATTTTATAAGAGGAACTCATCACTGATGATAGATGGTGTTTCAGACAATGTAACGAGTACTCGTCCTGGGGGCTCTCCCCGACAAATGACAAAATAGGCACATCTGCGGAAGTACCAGCAGCTCCTGAGACCCCCTGAGTTCTGGAGCTCCCTCTGCAGTCACCTCACCCACCTCCCCACCAGCGGGGTCTCTCCTGTCTCTTGGGAGCCCTGGTCTGCCCTCAAGAAGAGCAGCCTTGGGTTCCCAGTGCACCCATAAACCTTGTGGTGAAACGGCAGCAGCCCGCCCCAGGGGCTGCTCTGCCCCCCACCCACCTCTGGCTTCAGCGCAGGTGTCGGCCCAGCCACGGTCCCTAAACCACATTCCTCTCTGTCAGAGGGGTCTTTGGGGACTTGGAAGGCAGTCCCACTCTGGCAAACCTTCCCTCCTGGCCTGTAATGTAAACAAACCCGCTGTGCAGGCAGTAAGGGAGATAAAGGCTGAAGCCTCAGGCCCAGCTGCAGCTGAGCGGTGTTTTTCTCTTCTTGTGGTTTCTCCTCAGGGTTAAGCAATGTTTCATTTCTCGGCACAACAACCGACGGGGCCTCTCTCTGCAGTATCAACACAGTCTGATGGGGAAGGGGGAGGGGCTCCGCACCAGCCCTTGGGTCTCTGGGCTTCTCTGAGTGAAGGAATGAGAGACCCCCAGTGTCCTTCGAAGCCTCTGAGCGGAGGGAGAGGCTGCCGAGGGCGTGTTCTAGAAAGATTAGGACACAGTGAATGCCAAACACAGTGCCAGCACTCCTGGGAGAGACCAGCACCTTGATGAAAGAAGGTCCCCCAGCTCTGAGCAGACAGCCTCTCTCCTCCAGCCTGGCTGGGTTGCCTGGGACCCCATCCTGGTTTTCTGGAAGTCAGCCCCACCCCATTCCTCTTCCCATCCTTCACCCTACCCCCTCCTTGAGGATCCTCAGGGAGGCCCTCCAGGTGCCAGATGCTCCCCCAACCTGTGGATTCATTTCTGAGACTGAGGAGGTCACTGCAGGGCGATGGGAAGCTGTGAAGAGGGACCGTTGCCCAGGGCTGATGAGCATCCTGGCATCGTCTGAGGATGGCCCTGGACTCTTGCACCCCTGCCCGCCCTCGGGGCCCCCACACCAGGAGAGTGCGCTCCTTAGCCTGAGAGGCATCTCCTCACCTTGACCCAGCCTTCAAACAGACTCCCCGAGGCTGCCCTAGTCCCCCCCATCCCCCAGTGTAGGTCCCTAGGGCTCTCTAGGTCTTCCAGCTGCATGACCAGACCCCTCCCTGCCTGGCTGTGCCCCCAGCATCCTGGCCCTTGGCCAGGCATTGTTTGGGGGTAGCCAGGCTCAGAGTGGTTCCAGTTTCCCAGCCTCCCCTATAGCGGGCGGCCCTGGGACCCTAAGCCCGGACTCTGTGGTCTTTTGCTCTCCTGATAGAACCAGAACCCTGCAGCTGACCAGTCCTGACCCCTCCATTACTCCTCAACTCGAGGCCTGTTCTGGAGCCCTCATGGTGGGCGAGGAAGGCCCAGGGATGCTCAGAAACTGGAAGCCTGGACCACCACCATGCTGCCTGCCTCTGCCTCCTTTTACAAGGCAAACAGCTTCCCTCAGCCTCGGCCAGGTCATCTGTTCTTGCAGGTGACGCTGTGCTGACTACTCAGAGCCCCAGGAGCGCAGAGTAGGGGGCCTGGGTCCTCTGACTCTGCTCCCCTGCTCCCAAGGCCTCAAGAATGCATTTCCCTCCTGAGGGTGTGAACAGCCCACCAGCTGTGATCTGAGCAGGGTCTCCTCTGAGACTATGCGGGCCTCTGACAGCCCCTTTGCCACCCACTCCCTGTCAACCCCTCTGGCCCAGAGTCTACAAAGTAAGGGAGAGAATAGGCAGGATCTGGGTTTCTGGTGGGTCTGCAGCAGTCAGCAGGGCTGGAGTTTTCAGGATTGGTTACTGGTAACCAGCCACAGCACAAGCTGGGCTTCCCTGGGAGCTCAGCTGGTAAAGAATCCACCTGCAATGCGGGAGACCTAGGTTTCATCTCTGGGTAGGGAAGATCCCCTGGAGAAGGACGTGGCAACCCACTCCAGTATTTCTGCCTGGAGAATCCCATGGACAGAGGAGCCTGGCGGGCTATATGGGGTCGCAAAGAGTTGGACATGACTGAGAGTAAGCACAGCACATCAAAGTGCAGGGCACTTCCTGAACGGTTCCCCTCCCCCAGGGTCACACAGGGTCACCCAGAGGCTTCTCCCCGCTGCACTGCAGCACTTAGAGGCCCCACCACGTGCTCCATCCTGGGTGGGGCGCCCCTGCTGGAGGCTGGGGACAGTGAGAGGGGCTTCCTGAAGTCATGCCACTCCCTCCCTATGTGGCCCCAAGCTCCGGACCTCACAGCTACGCCCACCTTCCTTCTCAAAGCCAAATGTTCTGGGTCCTCCCTCTCAGGGTTCTTCCTGTGATCCTAAGCCCACAACAGAATTTAAGCTTCAGGCCGCATGCATTGTTCCTAAGGCAGCCATGGGAGTGGGCCAAGAGAGGCCTGCCCAGATGGGCCCCTCTAGGAGGACTCCGCCTGGGCCACCATTAAGGGAGCCTGGGCACCCTCCGCCCCTGCCCATGACAGGGAGTTGGAACCAGCAACCGCAGTGAGGTTTCAGTTCAGTCAGCATTTAGGGAACCCTGGCTCCGTGCCAGTACAGTGGTTACCCTGGGGAGGTGCCAAGAGGAACAGGAGCATGATGCTGCTAGGATGCAATGGTTCCCTGGATCTCCAGTGTGCCACCTGTCAGCTGGGGGCTGAGGGCACAGGGAGGTTCTGGGGGCCAAGGCTTCCACGGGCTTGGGAGGGAATGGGGGAGAGTACAGAGGGTGGGGCAGGCAGGGCTGCAGCTCAGAGGGCGCAGGGCAGGGGTCTGAGCATTATGTACAAAGGGAGTCTCTCAGAAACATGCACCCCTATGTTCACTGCAACAGTGTTTACAATAGCCAGCACATGGAAGCAAGGAGCTGAAGGTGGGACTGCCTACTAGGGGGATTCACATGGCCCTTCTGAGTGGTGGAGTCAGTGTGGAGTCAGTGTGGAGTTGCATGAAGAGATCCAGGAAGGACAGTCAGCTTATAGAGAGGTAGGAATGCAGTCCCAGGCTTTCACGCTTGCTGGGTGAGGAATATAGCTGACACTCTAGAATGTGCTGCAGGGTAAACAGCCCAGGGGTCTTTGTGCTTAGGCCAGGTTTTCCAGAGCAAGAGAAATTCTGCAAAAAAGTCTGCTTGATTTGGGTCTTTTGCAAACAATCAATTCTATCTGGCTTTACACACAAAAGAGAGGAATTCAGAACAGGAAAGCAGCACTGGAGTTCTTAAGAGCCCGAGGACAGGGTGTGGTGGGCTCTGGACTGGGGTCTGGAGCATTATGTGGTACAGGGTCCCCTCACCCCTTCTGGGATCTCTTTGCAACGGTGTGGCCTGCCCACATCCTACCATGGAAAATGACCACCTTCATGTCTATATTTCTGCAGATCTTGCTGTGATCCCCCAAGGCCGGCTCTGTCCTCCCAAGGAGGGGGCTTTGGTGGTCCTGGCTTGGGTCCGGTGCCTGTCCCCAGGCCAATCAGCATGGCTGGTGTGGGGACAAAGGCACCCTGGGGACATTACTATATATTTTTTTTTTGTTCTAACTTTTTATTTTGTATTGGGGTATAGCCGATTAACAATGCTGTGATAGTTTCAGGTGGACAGCAAAGGGACTCAGCCATACATACACATGTATCCATTCTCCCCCCAACTTCCCTCCCATTCAGGCTACCACATAACATTGAGCATAGTTCCCTGTGCTATACAGTAAGGATGTTACTGTCTTCACCGCAGAACTATTTACATCCCTGAAACAAAATCCTAACCTGAAACTCTAAATATGCCAGGGGCATGCTTGGAAACAGCAGGCAGATGGCCTCTTGGAGTCCAGGCTCCACCATGCTCACCTCCTTCCCTCCATGAATCTTGAATAAACCTTCAGAGCCCGTTTGAGAAATAAACAGGTCTTCCTGTTCCCGTGAGAGCTTTTCCTCCCTCCTGTCCCAGCTGCCACCACCTCTTTTTCAACAACACATGTCTCCTGGGTCCCAGGAGGCACCCCAGCCTCCCTGGGGTCTGCAAGGATCTTAAGTATCAGGAGCAGGGGCTTGGAAATGGCAGCTCTGGGAGGCACATGGAGTGATGACTGGGGTCAAGGGCATGCATGCCCACCATGATAGCTCACAGCACCTCCAGTCCTGCCCCTGCCAGAAGCCTCCTTCAGCCTGGACCCATGCAGGTTGGGGGCCCAGAGCTCGCCCCTCCCTGGACCAGATGCATAGACCACAGTTCTCCTGGTTTCCCACCATCTCTGGCCCATGCAGGTCTTCTTAACGTTCCAGCAGTTTGACCGAGGAAACAATTTACAGAGAAGCAAAAGGAAAAGAAGGCAAATGGGACCAGTGTTTCTGGTATGTGTCAGCTCATTTACATTAACCAAAGAATCCCTATAATAATCAGCATCTTTATGAACCAAGAGTCCAAAGCCTGGAGCTGGTCAAGTCCCCAAGGTCACACAGCTGGTAGACTGCTGAGCAGGACATTTAAACCAGATGCCCAAGACTCTAACAGGTTTCCCTGGTGGCTCAGTGGTAGGGAATCCACCTACCAATGCAGGAGATGTAGGCTTGATCTCTAGGTTGGGAAGATACCCTAGGAGGAGGGCATGGCAACCGACTCTAGTATACTTACCTGGGAAATCCCATGGACAGGGCTATAGTCCATGGGGTCTCAAATGAGTCGGACACAACTTAGCGACTTAACAAAAAAGACTCTAATGCCCTCAGTTTCTGCACCACCCCGTCCAGAGCGGCATGAATTGTGGGTGGTCAGTGGAAGATCCAAGCCCTGGGTCTCATCCATGGTCTCTAGGCTCTCACAGTTGAGCAAGTCCTCCAGTTTAGCCAATTCTAACCATGTCTCTAGCTCCTGGGAATCCTACAATAGCCCTTGTGCTGTGCAAAAATGCCACATGCCTAGGCAGGGAGGCTGGGCTCCAGACGCCATGTCTGTGCTGCTTGTCGAGGGCCTACCTACTATCTTCACAGCTGTGTCAGTTCTGCACGGGACATGCCCTTAAACTGAGCTCATCCCTCCCCACCACCCCAAGATGAACTCCCCCTAAGACCCTAGTGCCTGGTCTCTCCTTTTCCCAGAAGACCCTTGCCCCTCTGCCACTCCCGCTGTGCCTACTTCCTCTGAGCTTGCCTGGTACCCAGGCTTGTTACAGGCTAAATGAGTTGTGCTGGGCTGAATTATGTGCCCTCCCAATTCATCTACTGAAGTTGAAGTCTCAACCCCCAGGACCTCAGGACATGATTGTGTTTGAGAATGGGGACTTTTAATAGGACTTGTGTGCTCAGTAACTCAGACGTGTCTGACTGCAATCCTATAGTCTATATAGCCCACCAGGCTCCTCCGTCCATGGGATTTCCTAGGCAAGAATACTGGAGTCAGTTGCCATTTCCTCCTCCAGGGGATCTTCCTGACCCAGGGAATTGAACTTGAGTCTCCTGCATCTCCTGCTCTGGCAGGCAGATCCTTAACCACTGAGCCATCAGCAGAAATTAAGGTTAAATAAGGTCACTGCAGTGGGGCTTATCCACTCTGACTAGTGTCCTTATGAGGAGGAGAGATTAAGACACAGACACATGCAGCGGGATGACCATGTGAAGACGCAGGGAGATGACAGGCCATCTCTGAGAAGCCAAGGATACCAACCCTGCTGACACTTTAACCTTAACTTCTGGCCTCCAAAATTGTGAGAAAATAAATTTCTGTTGGTGAATCCACCCAGCCTGTGGCACTTTGTTATGGCAGCCCTGGTGGACTTGTACACAGAAAGGTATTTAGAAAGTCTGTGTGCAGGACCCTGGGGCACAAAAGGTGGGGAAGGGCTCTGGGCCAAGGCTGAGAGAAGAGGGTGGAGCATGTTCCAACACCAGGGTCTTCGGGGTCCTTGGGAAGACTGAGTCACCCCTCTTGGCCTCAACACTGCTTGCCTCACAGAGCTGGGTGACAGCCAACCAGACAATGCCGAGGAAAGCCCTAAAAAGTCTATAAAAGAAATGTCTGTCTTTCAGTCGTGTCCGACTCTTTGCGACCCCATGGACTGTAGCCCGCCAAGTTCCTCTGTCCATGAGATTTCCCAGGCAAGAAACTGGAGTGGGTTGCCATGCCCCACTCCAGGGGATCTTCCCAACCCAGAGATGGAACCCAGGTCTCCTGAATTGCAGGCAGATTCTCTACCGCTGAGCCTAGTCTGCAGATAACCTTTCAAATAGTCATCCTACTCCCGCGTCCACCCTGTTAGAGCAGCCACTCAAGTTAGCAAAATGCAAGAACATGACAATGAAACCTGAGAGATGGATGGTGCCCAGCTTTGTGAGTCCTGCAAAGACATGTGTTATGGCTGCCACTTCTTGGGGTCACATCAGTGGGGGTTCACCCAACTCTTCAGAGCCTGTGGCTGAGCTGCTCTGCTGCAGTCTGGAGCCTGGGCGCCTTCACTGGGCCAGCTGAGGGGCACACAGAGACCACTGAGATCTGGTCCTACCCCTGGGGGACTCTGGCTTGGAAGGTGTCTGGGGTGACTGTCCATCTGGTCTGCTGGGACTGAGAGGATTCCTGGGGGTCATGACTTCTGAAAGAAAGTGCCAGGCAAATGCAGAGAAAACTCTGGAAGCTGCTGGCCAGGAAGAATGGTGACAGCCTTCCAAAGACATAGTTTTGGCACCAGCAGGAGCGCGTGTCTGTCCTGAGGTACCCTGCAACTGGTGTATTAATATAGTCCTGCTTCTCCACTGAGTCCAGGACTCAGAGTGGGAATGGGCATGGGAGGGGGGCTCCTCAAAGTGTAATGCCAGAAACACTCAACTTACGAAGTGTCTGCTGCCCACCCCTGCAATTTGGATCATCATTGGTTTGATAGTCTTGGTCCCTGGGGATGAGGGGACTCCCCCTCCAAGGTGGAGGACCAGAGTCCTCTTGAGTGGAAGTGGAGACTGACACTAACTACTGTGTTGGATTCCTCAGGCTCCTGAGACAATGGGAGGAAGAGGGGACTTGCTACTCTATGGGGTAGTCCACTCCCATCACCAAGGGGAGGCTGGGAGCTCTACACACAGAGGTGGGCAGGACTGGTTTGGGACAAGGGCACCTCTAAGGGCCTCCTGTCCAACCACAGAGTCAGGGAGAAGGTCCAACAACAACCATAGCAGGAGACAAGCCTTCCTGGGTAAAGGGCCCTGTCAGCTGCCATGTGGATCTGCGCGGCTTCAGAGCCCCGAGGGGTGGTCCTAATTGGCCACAGGTCTCAGGACTAGTTATAGCAATGAAAATCTACTAACATACTCTTTCTCATTAATATTTGCTGTATATACGCTATTTCCCCCCTTGCCTTCCCTATTTCAAAAATGTTGATAAACTTGTTATTGAATTATAACAGAAACACAGAAAAGTACACAAATGCAAAGTGTAGTCAGAGGCACACAGGTGAAGACGTCTGTGTATCCACACGCAGATCAAGACACAGAATATGTTAGGAAAGGATGAATTTGGAGCTTGGGACTAACAGATACACACTACTATATATAAAATGATCAAGGACCTATGGTATAGCACAGCGAACTACACTCAGTATTTCATAAAAACTTGTCAAAAGGGAAAAGAATCTGAGAAAATAGATCTATTTTAAATGTATTTGTATGTACGATTGAATTACTTTGCCATACACCTGAAACTAAAAACACTGTAAATCAACTTTACTTCAACAAAAATTAATTTTTTATAAAAGACACAGAACATGGCCAGCACCCCAGACACTTTGCCTAGGCCCACTCCCCCAAAAGTAACTACCGTTACTAAAGAACTTTGCCGATTTTGAATATGAGCATGGCCTAATGAAGGCCATACTCTAAGGTAGGAGCTTCACTCAACTCGATGGGATGGAGGAGAAGCTGAGGCTGGGGGAGAAGCTGGGGCTGGGGGAGAATATTTGCTGCCAGTCATTGCAGGAAAAGAGGGAAGTGAAGGCCATTATCTGGTGCTCACTTCTTGGTGTCCTCTAAGCTCTGTCTCTGGAGAAGGAAATGGCAACCCACTCCAGTATTCTTGCCTGGGAAAATCCCATGGACAGAGGAGCCTGGTGGGCTACAGTTTGTGGGGTTGCAAAGAGTCAGACATGACTAAGTGACTAAGCACAATCTCTGTCTCACTGGATGCACACCAGACCCATGAGTCCCACAGGTGCAGCGCTTGCTAGAACGAGAGGGAAAGAAGCACCGGTCCAAACAAGGCCCAATGGGTCCAGCATCCGGACCCCAGAACCCACACCCTGGGCTCTGCTGATTTTCACCACATCCCTTCAGCTGGTGGGCTGGCCACGCAAGATCCTCCAGCAGGGGGCAGTACAGCAAAGCCGAAAGGTCTTTGGACCAAATCCTCTTAAGATCAATTTAGGGCCAGGAAATTGCCAAGGGCTTGGGTTGCGGGGCGGGATGGTGCTGCTAGAGAAGTGATCACAGACGGGAAGGAGAGACAGGAGAGTGCCTGCCGGCCCCTGGAACTGGATCAAACACAGGGGCCCCGTTCAGAACTGGCAAAGCAGGCTTGGGGGGAGGGGGAGAGAAAGGGTGTGGGTGGTCCTGGGTTACTGACTGCCAGAGCCCGCACATGGGAGGGCAGGGACCCATGCCCAGTTAGAAGCCCAGCAGTAGCCGGGACTCTGCTTGGGAATCGCATTCCCTAATCTCCTACTGTCTCAGCTGGTAGATCACAGGGTAGACGCTGTCCTTGCTTCTTTGCTGCGTGGGGAGTTGGGCAGACCCCAACACGAATAGGGCAATTTGAGGGATCACCCCTGACCTGCCAAGAAATTGGGGGAAGATAGTTCTAGACAGCTTTGGTGGTTGTAACATTTATTTATCACCACATAATGAACCACCTCAAAACAGCTGCATAAAATTCAAAATATCAGTTACTCTTCTGATGAATCTGGGACTTCGGGGCTTCTGCCAGTGGCTGCCCGAGGGAACGCCAAATTTTCCAGTTTTTCTAGACAGCCTAGAAAGTCAATTTTCTTAAATATGGAAAAGTCTGATTTTTAGCTAATTTACAGACTATAGGGGCTACACAAGAGCAGCCCAGGTGCAGCCAGCCTGTGCCTCTGCCTGGCCATGCAAGGTCAGTTTGGAATGGTCAAGGGCAGGTGAGGATTCCAGAAGCTTCTCTACTCAGCACACTGGTGCTTTGTTTGGAGTACTCAGAGGAGGAGGGGCTTCCCAGGTGACACTAGTGGTAAATAGCCTGCCTGCCAATGCAGGAGACACAAAAGATGAGAGTTCGATCCCTGAGTCAGTAAGAGCCCCTGGAGGAGGGCATGGTAACCTGCTCCAGTATTCTTGCCTGGAGAATCCCATGGACAGAGGAGCCTGGCGAGCTGCAGTCCACAGGGTCACACAGTCAGACATGACTGAAGTGTCTGAGCACGCATGCTGGGGTGCTTGGGGTAGGACCAGGCCAGGGTAAGGAGGGGTAGTGATGAAGGAGTGGGGAGAAAGGCCTCCCTTAGAAGTCTGGCAGAGCAACTAAGCAGCAGATGAGGAGGGGACAGCTGGGGGTACCCCCAGGGCACAAAGGCCTCCTGCAGTCCACTCTTCATTTCTCCTGAAGACCTCACTTTGCCAACTTCTCCAGCAGAGCACACCCTCTGCCTCCCAGCTGCAGCCTTAGTCGGTGCCCCATACACTCACTGAACAAGCACACCTCTGGCTCCCACAAAACAAGCATCAGGCAGCCTTCTGGGCACCAGTCTACCATCTGCCAGCCTAGTGGTGCCATGTTCAGTCTCTTTATTAGGGAAAGGATGGAGAGGAAACCTGACCCAACCAGGTAAGGTTGTGCAGGAGCCCATCCATGGGTTCTCAGAGGAGGCCGTGTCACATGTCGTGGACGATCAAGTTCAGCAAGATCCCAACAGGCTTAGTGTGCTCCAGGCAGGATGTGTTGTTTGGATTATTAACGTAGTTACAAGTTTAAAGTAAATGTTGTTCAGTCACTCAGTCATGTCCAACTCTTTGTGACCCTATGGACTGCAGCGCGCCAGTCTTCCCTGTCTTCCACCATCTCCCAGAGTTTGCTCAAACTCATGTCCTTTGAATTGGTGACGCCAGCCAACCATACAAAGCACTGGACAGAGTGAAAGTCACCTTCTCCTTCTCAGCGTGGTGGGGTGGACACAGGCTCTGGAGGGAGTCAGAGGACGTGAGCTCTCAGCCTGTCTTCTCCTCAATGACTCTCTGAGAGAGCCTGGAGCAGCCTTAGTGCAGATCTGTCAGTTATGCAGGGAGGAGATTTCACAGACAGAATCCAGTGTTCCTCTAGGATGCAGGAACTGCCGCCCTGTTGATGCTTCCCCAGCAAAGCCCACAGTGCTGGGGATTGGTGGCGTCTTGAAGGCAGACACTCCTTCCCTAAATTTCAGTGGATGTTGCCACCTTCACTTTACTAACCTAGAGAAAAGTGTCTATCCACCCAGTATAGAGCTCCAGTCTCCAGCCTACTCTGTGCTGACACCTGGCTGATTTCGTCTGACACCAAAAGCAAAGGGGATGCATCCGGACACCCCACATAGAAGCGTTCTTGAACCCCCAGCTGCAGGAGCCCCCAAGGGCAGTGTGTGTCTGCTTACATCTAACCCAATAGCAAAGTGTCCAGAGGGACCAGCCTCGGGCTCAAAGAGGGTAAGGAGTCCCCACCTCCCCACTCTGCCACCAACTGTGGGGTGATTCCAGGTGCTGAGAAGAGTTTAGTGTTGTTGACTAAAATTGTATTCATGACTTAAAAGTAATGTATCATTTGGCAGACAAAACTGAGGATTTAAGCCTAGGACACAGCAACTCAGACAGCTCTGAGGGGATCGCTCCAGAGACGCCAGGGTGGGGTGGGGACAGAGCCAGGATATAGCAGAGTTTTTGCGACCAACATCAGGTAGTCAGGGTCCTCCCTGGTAGCACAGTGGATAAGAATCTGCCTGCCAATGCACAGGGCACATGTTTGATCCCTGGTCTAGGAAGATTCCACATTCCTGTGTGCTACAACTACTGAGCCTGTGTACCTACACTACTGAAGCCTGTGCTCCCTAGAAGACAGCCTGTACCCTACAACAAGAGAAGACACTGCAATGAGAAGCCCGTGCACTGACACGAAGAGTAGCCCCTGCTCGCTTCAACTAGAGAGAGCTCTCATATAGCAATGAAGACCCAACATAAACAAAAATAAAATAACAAATAAAAAATTTTTTAAAAGATCAGGTAGTCAGAACATCAAAAGATTCAGTCATTTCAGTTCAGTTGTTCAGTCCTGTCTGACTCTTTGCAACCCCATGGACTGCAGCATGCCAGGCTTCCCTGTCCATTACCAACTCCTGGAGCTTACTCAAATTCATGTCCATAGAGTCGGTGATGCCATTCAACCATCTCATCCTCTGTTGTCCCCTTCTTAGGCCTTCAATCTGTTCCCCACATCAGGGTCTTTTCAAATGAGTCAGTTTTCCACATCAGGTGGCCAAAGTATTGAGTTTCAGCATCAGTCCTTCCAATGAATATTCAGGACTGATTTCCTTTAGGATGGACTGGTTGGATCTCCTTGCAGTCCAAGGGACTCTCAAGAGTCTTCTCCAACACTACAGTTCAAAAGCATCAATTCTTCAGCACTCATATTTTCATTTTCTTTATCAAAAGAATACTGCTAATTAAAGATAGTTCAAGTAAGGAATTTATCGATTTTCTATGTATGGGAAGATGCATACACCTAACCTTTGGTAAGGGACATCTGTTCCTACCTAACCATGACCCAAATCTCCTGCCCTGGCAGGGAACCCCCATGGTGGGAGTTTGGTGAGAGATGGCTTTTGGAGCTAAAGTACCAAGACTGTCCTTCCTCAGCAGTCTACCCACCCAGCATGGGCCTGTGACCTGACGGATGTTCCTGGGCTCCCGTGAGAGGAGGCAGTGAGAAGGGATGGCTAGATTTCCCACCTGGGAGGGCGGTGGCTGCCCGGAACTTAGAGCAGCGGCAGCTCCCTGACTGGCCGGTGCTGGAGGTTCAGCCACACACATGTGCTTGCCCTGCGCTCTCTTGGCTCCTGGGTGGTTTCCAAGCTTGGCTCTGCTGCCTGGTGTCCTTCAAGTTAAGGCCCTTTCTGCTGAGTCATCCTAGTTGGTCTGTGTTGCCTGCTGCCAGGCTTTCTATTTGTCTGATGCCCAGGAGGGGAGATGGGGCTGGTCTCCAGGAAGCCAGCCTAATCTTAGAAGGCACTTGTGAGGTGCATGCAGTCTTCAAGCAGTGGATGGGGGCTCTGTCTTCAATGAGAGGGAGTGAAACCTGAGGGAGCCCTGGAGGGGCTCAGGGGTCCTGGGGCTCAAAGCTGTCAAGGCCCAATCTCCCCATCCTAGGCTGCCCTTCCTGATCTGGGTCTTGAGGTTTGCTGGCCTGCATGGGAAGGAGAGAAATTCCACACCCAAGTTGCTGTTGGACCTGCCTAGTACAGACCCGGGGCTCCAGCCAAAGGGGACAGATGTGTAGGCAAGTAAGAGAGACCTGTTGATATGTGGGTATTCTGTCCTCACACAGAACGCAGCATCCTGGAATGTGTCCTAGGAGGATTCCTTCTTGGGTGGCTCTTGGAAGCTTGAAAAAAAGCAGTGAATGGCCTAGTTTTTTAAGAGAAGGGCAATTGGAAAGGAATGCTGGAACTTGCAAAGCAGACTGTGGAGGAAAGATCAGTGCCTCAGAGAAGCAGCCTGTAGGACTCACAGACACAGAAAACAATCTTCCAGTCACCAAAGAGGCAGAGCGGGGCAGGGAGGGGGGTAGTTTTGGATTAACAGATATATGCAACTATATATAAAACAGATAAATGACAAGGATCTACTCTATAGCACAGGGAACTATATTCAGTATCTTCTAATAACCTATAATGAAAAATAATCTGAAAAACAATATCTATATATTTGCATGTGTGTGTAATGGAATCACTTTGCTGTACGCCTGAAACTAATACAACATTGTAAATCAATTATGCTTTAATAAAAAGAAAAAAGAACTGGTCTGCTCTACAAGACTGGAAAACCCAGCATATGACTCTGCTCCTCGGAAGGTCTGGAGGATACTTGCCAAGATGGTAAGGAATTCATGGCAAGAGAGGAGGCACTGGCCTACTTAAGAAGCTGGGTGGTGGCTGTCATCAGAAGGGCAGCCAGGGCTGGTGGTAGGAGGTATGATTGGACCGATCAGGAGCAAGGAGATCTGGGGAAGAGGCACAGAGACCTAGAAGGGAACCTCCCCATGGACAAGTGAATTGGTGTCTGACTTATATCCCTTGGGCTCTTACCTGGTGGCTCAGATGGTGAAGAGCTTGCTTGCAGTGCAGGAGACCTGAGTTCAATCCCTGGGTTGGGAAGATCTCCTGAAGGAGGGCATGACAACCCACTGCAGTATTCTTGCCTGAAGAACCCCATGGACAGAGGAGCTTGGCAGGATACAGTCCATGGGGTGGCAAAGAGTCAGACACGACTGAGCTACTTTCACTACTCACTATACTTGTAGCCCTTGAGTGTGTGTTTTGGGGGAGGAGGTCGGCCTCCCTGGACCCAGTAAGATTCCAGGAACTGAGGACTGGCCCTGGGCCCTGAAGCCCCTGCAGGCCCTCGGGAGATGAACCGGCTCCCTCCCGCCAAGTCCTCCTGCTATCCTAGGGTCTGAGTGACTCTCCCTTGCTGGTTGCGACCCAGTCTTAACTTCTGTCCACCCCATCCACCCCATAGTCAACTGCCCCAGTGGCCATGCCTGGGGCGAAAGCCAGCCAATCAAAGGACACTGCTGTCAGCGGCATCTCCTTTCCCTGGGCCCGGGCCCTTGGGGAGCAGTGGGCCGGCGGCGGTGATGGGAAAACACACACTGTTTGGGGGCGTTGCGGATACAGTACGGATTATTTTTAGCAAATTGTTCTGACTTAGTGAAAACCCTGAAAGATAGTGTTGATGATCGCCCCTATTTTGGTGCTGCAGAAGGCATTGCTATAATTAGACGCTTGTTTCTGGGTGATTCTGCACTTCCCAAGAGAAGACACCACGCCTGCTGCAGAAACGCAGCCCTGAGGGCTGTCTTTATTGTTCGACTGGGGGCTCCATTTTTTACTCTTTACCCTTAAGGATTCACAGCATTTCTGAGAAAAAGTAAATTATTTGCCTGTCTCTCAAGCTAATATTAGCTGAAGCATAAATGAGAGGGTTGGGCCCTCTTTTGTTCTGCGATCCTGCTGACAACCAGGAATTATTCCTCACAGCCCGCCCTCCTCCTCAGAGGTACTTCCTGGGCCCCAAGCCAAGCACGGCTCCTTACCTCCTTCCACCCCGAAGTCTCTCTCATATCAGTGTCTGTCATTTGTGACCTCGAATTTATCTCTGAGGCACTTGGACTAACATCTGTCTCTCTGCTGGACCATAAGCTCCACTTGGAAGGGATTGTAGCTCTCTGCCCTGTCCCCGGAGCCTATGATGGTGACATCAGTGAAATGTCACCATCAGAGTCAGGCGTGTGGGGAACCCACAGCCCCCAGCTCTGTTCACTGTCCCTCATCTAGAAGCTCACTGCATGGACTTCTCTGTGAGTGCATGTGTGTGTGCGCGTGCTAAGCCACTTCAGTCGTGTCTGACTCTTTGCAACCCTATGGACTATAACCCACCAGACTCCTCTGTCCATGGGATTCTCCAAGCACGAATACTGGAGTGGGTTGCCATGCTCTCCTCCAAGGGATCTACCTGATCTAGGGATCGAACCTGCATCTCTTATGTCTCCTGCATTGGCAGTTGTGTTCTTTACCACTAGCACCACCTGGGAAGTCCTCTCTGTGCAGTGACAAGCAATTTACAAATCCAACCAGCTTGGGCAGAAGCATCATGAGACTTTAGTATGGGATGTGAATGAGGTAAGCCTGAAAAGGGAGAAGGTGATATGAGCTAGTGATCCTACTATTGAAACTAGGGTTGGGGCAGGGAGAGAGGGAATCAGAAACTAAGAGTGTCAGTTTCGTGGGAGCTGGTGTCCCCTTCAAGACCTGGTGATAGCCACAACCCGAAGCTCAGGGTCTCCCGTACAGTAGGTGCTCATGACTGCCCATGGGAGCAGCCTCTGAGATGGCCCTCAGGATCCTTTCCCTGGTGGCCACAACCTCGTGTAGGATCCACTTGCACTGTGCCAGGACCAACAGAACACAGCAGAAGTGAGGGTATAACATTTCCAAGAAAAGGTCATAAAAAGCACTGTGCTAAATATCCACTGACAGAGGAATGGATAAAAAAGATGCAGCATATATGCAATACAACAGAATATTACCCGATCAAGAAAAAGATGAAATTGTACCATTTGCGGAGATATGGATGGACCTTGAGTCCATCACATAGAATACAGTAAGTCAGAAAGAGAAAAACAAATATTACATATTAATGTATATTGTTGAATATAGAAAAGTGGTATCAGTTCAGTTTGGTTCAGTCACTCAGTCGTGTCTGACTCTTTGCAACCCCATGGACTGCAGCATGCCAGACCTCGCTGTCCATCACCAACTCCCGGAGTTTACTCAAACTCATGTTCATTGAGGCAGTGATGCCATCCAACCATCTCATCCTCTGTCGTCCCCTCCTCCTCCTGCCTTCAATCTTTCCCAGCATCAGAGTCTTTTCAAATGAGTCAGCTCTTCACACTAGGTGGCCAAAGTATTGGAGTTTTAGCTTCAACATCAGTCCTTCCAATGAATATTCAGGACTGATTTCCTTTAGTATGGACTGATTGGATCTCCTTGCAGTCCAAGGGACTCTCAAGAGTCTTCTGCAACTCCATAGTTCAAAAGCATCAATTCTTTGGCACTCAGCTTTCTTTATAGTCCAACTCTCACATCCATACATGACTACTTGAAAAACCATAGCCTTAACTAGACAGACCTTTGTTGGTATAGATATGAAAAGAGGTATAGATATGAGCCTATTTTCAAAATGGAAATAGAGACCCAGATGTAGAGAACAAATGTATGGATACCAAGGTGGGTAGAGAGGTGGGACGAATTGGAAGATAGGGATTGACATATACACACTACTATGTATAAAACAGATAACTAATGAGAACCCGCTGTACAGCTCAGGGAACTCTACACAATGCTCTGTGGTGACCTAAATGGGAAAGAAATCCAAAAGAAAGGGGAAATATGTATACCTGTAGCTGATTCACTTTGCTGTACAGAAGAAACTAACACAACACTGTAAAGCAACTGCTGCTGCTGCTGCTGCTAAGTCGCTTCAGTCGTGTCCGACTCTGTGCGACCCCATAGACGGCAGCCCACTAGGCTCCTCTGTCCCTGGGATTCTCCAGGCAAAAATACTGGAGTGGGTTGCCATTTCCTTCTCCAACGCATGAAAATGAAAAGTGAAAGTGAAGTCGCTCAGTCATGTCCGACTCCTAGTGACCTCATGGACTGCATCCTACCAGGCTCCTCCGTCCATGGGATTTTCCAGGCAAGAGTACTGGAATGGGGTGCCATTGCCTTCTCTATTTCTTATCTTATTTCTTTGCAAATGAATCTCCTTTCTCTGTTCTCTCCTTTTGCAACTCCAAGAGTAGGATACTGAATTGTCTGGACCAACCTTCTAGTTGTCTTTTCTCTCTGTCATAGACATTTTCTCTCTGTCTAGACATTTCCTCCACCTTGCCTTCTACCTCATCTATTAGGAATCCAAGTGCTTGGATGACCTCTTCCTTGTCTCTTGGGTGCAATATCCTCTCTCACATCCCTGAGAATATTAATGACAGTTTCATTAAGAGCCTCTCTTCTGCTCCTTTCTCTCTAAGTCCTCTAATGCCTGTTTTCTGTTTGGTTCCACACTGGCACATCCATTCACATGGTCAGGGATTCTGGGCAATCTGTTCAGAGTCAAGAGAGTAGCACTAAAGTGCCCTCTGAAGATTTCTTGGTGGGAGGGGGCTTTATGCTAGTGGGAAGAGCAGATTTCTTATGGGGTAACCTCATAGGTGAGCGTTTCCAGGTCTCTTCTCTAGGGATGTGTGCTCTCCCTGAAGCATGGAGGTCCTGCTGCCATCTTCCTGGATGTAGAGCTGGGAAGGCGCTTTGTCAGTTCTCTTAGTGTGAAGTCTTTCTTCTTCTACCCTCGCCTTTCTCAGTCCAGAATCCCATACCCACCTCCTTCTGTCCCTGGAGTCCCTGAGACCAGAGTCACCCCTCTCCACTTTCTCCAAAGAGCAAAACTTCAGACTTGTCTGGAGACTGCAGAAGAGGAAACCTGGGGTCCCACCTGCTTCCTGGACAGAGTCTGAATCAACCCCTCCCTTTTTTTCTTGCCTTGACCACCCTTACATCATCTGCCTCTTGTGATGTCAGCTGCTACCCACTGTCCAGGCTCCTGGGTTCCAGAGTGGACAGACCTGATCCTTGGCAGTGGACTCCACTTCACCCCCACATATCCTTAGGTCCTGGCTTCCTCTTCTCCATCCTACCGTCTCATATCTTAGCCTACCTCCTCTCCATCCTACCCCCTCACATTTCAGCCTACTCATCGGGAAAGCAGAGGTAGCTGTGGATCCCTCCCCCATGCTCTCGCAAGGCAGAAATGAGGTCACCATGGTGCCATTGATAGGGGAAGCACACTGACTGAAATAGCCCACCCTGGCCAGGCACCATAGTAACTGCTTGCGTGAGTTATTTTACGAAAGGAGGTCCTGGTAAAGAATGAGGAACTAACAGGCCACCACCAACCGGAAGAATTTGCGGAAGTCAAAAGGAGACGCCACGTGTCCTGCCACCTCCCAGAATACTCCTTGCTGGCATCCATCTTGGCTGAGTGATGCACACAGCACCAGCAACGTCCGTGGGTCAGATGACTGGCTAGAGACAACCTGGAAACTCACCCCATCACCATAAAACTGAGACTGTGGGCCACATGGCAGAGCAGTCCTCCTGGGTTCTCTTACCCTGCTGCTCTCCACCCTTTCCAGTAAAGTCTCTTGCTTAGTCAGCATGTGTGTCTCCTTGGACAATTCATTTCTGAGTGAAAGCCAAGAGCCCCCTCTCAGACCTTGGAAGGGGTCTCCCTTCCTACAAACACCATGACCATGATGGCAGCCCCTCGGGTGAGCTCTGTCCCTGGCGCACACTCTGTTTCTCCCACACAGGCCCAGGAAAAGGAGTCACATGTAGGGACCATGGGAAGCACAGAGCCAGGAAAACTGTCTCTTCCACGTGCCCTCAACCCTACCCATCCATGCAGGACCGGCCCCCAGCCAAGTGTGCCACCCAGTGACGCCACGTTGGCTGTTTCACAGCCTCCCCAAAGTCTCCTTTCAGCCCCCTCCCTCCACACCCACAGACAGAAATGTGAAGAAGTGCAAAGTCACCATGACAAGAACATGAGCTGGCAGCTGAGACCTGCATGGCTAATGACGGTCTGAAAGAAGAATGAGCCAGCTCTGTGCCATCTGCCCACCTACTCCTCAAATTACCTTCACCCACCTTCGAAATGGTGTCTGACTTTAGGAAGAGTGATTGCCAGAGTGGGAAAGATGTGTGTCCCTCCCTTGCAGGGCGAAGCAAGCTTGCAGAGCAGTCCTAGTTCTGTTCTGTGGGGGTCTAACTTGTCTGTTGCAGCAGGCTCCTGGCAGAGCACGGGCACTAGGGGTTGGTGACACAGGTTGTTTCAGGTTGGGTCTGTTCCTGTGACTCAGGTTGGCCCACCTCCCATCCCTGACCAGGACTGTTGAGGCAGGAAGCCTTGCCTGGAGCCTTTGATGCCCTGAGGCCTGGCCAGACACATGGACAAGCTTGTCTTGTGCCCTAGTATGTGGTCACAGTGCACATGTGTATTTCAGGGAAGTCATTAGGGTTTGAGGTCATTCATTTGATGCCCTGGACATTTTCAGAGGCTAATTTAGGAAAATACAAACTTAACCTACATCAGCTGGTAGAAGAAAAGCATTTGTTAGTTGTAATGGCCTCCTTCTAAGGCAGGAGGGTCTCTGGTGGCTCAGTGGTAAAGAACCTGCCTGCCAGTGCAGGAGACTTGGGTTTGATCCCTGCGTCGGGAAGATTCCCTAGAGGACAGCATGGCAACCCACTCCAATATTCTTGCCTGGAAAATCCCCATGGACAGAGGAGCCTGGAGGGCTCCAATCCATGGGGTCACAAAGAGTTGGACACTACTGAGTGACTAACACTTTCACTTTCACACCTGTGAGTTAGGATTTCAGTATATGAATGGGAGAGTGGGGCAAAAACGATTAGCCCAAGACATCAGAGAAACCCATGATGCCAGTGTCCATGTTTTATGTATCCTGCCAAGAATTAATTTCTATGCTTCTACACACACACACACACACACACACACATGCGCGCGCGCGCGAAAGGATTCTACACACACTGTCTCTAGCTTCCTCTTTTTCATGAGTATACTTGTATATGCTTTGAAGACTGGTCCATATCACAGACCTATATATTTGCTGTTGTTTAGTCACCAAGTCATGTCTAACTTTGTGACCCCACAGACAGCAACATGCTAGGCTATATACACACCTTAAAAAAAAAAAAACAACCTGATAATTCCATACTATGGATGTGCCATAATTTCATTAATATTACTATTGCTAGTATTTAGGTTCTTTAAATGAGGAGGATGAGATGGTTAGATACCATCACCAACTCAATGGATATGAGTTTGAACAAACTCCGGGAAACAGTGAAGGACAGAGAAGCCTGGTGTGCTGCAGTCCATGGGGATGTAAGGAGTCGGACACGATTGAGCGGCTGAACCATAACAAGGTGTTTCCACCCTTTTACAATCATAAGCAATGCTTCCATGAGCCTGTGATCAACATTTTTGCAGAGGTACTTGAGAACACACACAGAACAAAGTCTGAAAGCGAGCTTGCTGGGCCGGTGGTTCTGACATAAAGGCCCAAACCTTCCAGGTCCTGTCCCTCTGGCATTGCAGTTATCAAAGTTTCTGGAGTTTGGCCAATCTGATTTAGGTCTACAGTAAGGTTCCCAGGTGTTTCAGTCTGCATCTCTTTTACCGTGAGATTAAGCCTCTTAAGCCTTTTCCCTTCCTGTGAGGGATTTCTGTCCATTTTTCAATTCCTTCCCTGTTTTTTTTTTTTTTTGGTATTGATTTATAGCAGTCCCGCACTTGTGACATAAATTGTGTATATTATTATGCAGATGATACTGTTTTCATATTACAGACATAAATATACTTTGTTCATTTAATGACTGCATGATAATTCCATTTTAGGATTGACCCATTATTTTATTCTTAGTTGAAAGTTGCCTTTCTACTTTAATCTCATGTTTTCTGCCAAGCAGAAATATCTGGCTCTTATCTGGTATCAGTGATGTGATTTATGGCCTAGGGTTTTGTAACATAAGCCTCCAAGCCCAGGAGCCCCTTTCAAGACATGGCGGTGGCCAATGTATCCCTATGAAGTGGTGTCCCTAAGATGGGAAAGTTGCCACATAAAAAAGTGTCTGATCCACATGGAAGCATTCCCACCGCCTCCCGTCATGGTGTGACTGTCTCAGAGCAGGGGCCCAGGCCAGCTTCAAGCACCCCTGCAGCTGAGGAAGAAAGGCCCAAGGCGGAGGGATAGGTGGGAGGCCAGGTGGGTGGGTCCCACACACTCCACCGAGGCTGGAAGTGTCCACAGCCACCCCAGCTGCCTGTCCCTGGCCTTTCCTGCCCAGCATTCTCCATCCTTCCCCACGGGACACTGCCAAACACTGTAGTGAGCCGCTTCTTCGTGTCAGGGCCTGCCCTGGGGGGCTGGGACGATTGCACTGTGGAGATTGGTGGTCTGCAGAGGGCAGGCTCCCAGCACCAGGTTAGGGCCCTGCTTAGCTGAGGGAAGCAGCGGCTTGCACTGAGCGCTGCCCAGAATCTGGGAGGGAAAGCTGACAGGAGGCAGGTGGCAGCAGATGAGGCCAGACCCGGGGACCAGAGCCCGGGCTGCTCCCCACCGTGAACACACTGCAGAGACCCCATGGGATCAACACCCCCCAGCCAAACCAAGCTGGAGGCACCCCACACCCCCAGGCGAGACTAGCAGGGATGCCCCACCACCTCGGAGGGCAGTGCCCATCCAGGACCTCAGCGACCCCAATGCCTTTGGGGACCAGCCAGGCTCTTTGGGCTGGCAGCTCAGCCTCTGGTTCTGACTTAGAGCTGATTATCAGTTTTCTCATCTATAAACATCGCGTAATGCTATGGCAACCCCTGAGATGGGTGAGGAGTGACCCATGTGAATCCTTGGATCTGTGAGCACTGCTCAGTGAGTGTAGATGGAGGGCGGAGCTGATCCCATTCACCAGCCCAGTGGTGCACACCCCTCCCACACACACTCATCCAGGATCACATTTTCTCTGCAAATGGAGAAACTCTCCATCACAGATTTCAGCACAGCTAACATCTATGCTGGGAAAGACTGAGGGCAAGAGGAGAAGGGGGCAATAGAGGATGAGATGGTTGGATGGCATCACCAACTCAATGGGCATGAGTTTGAGCAAACTCTGGGAAATGGTGAAGGACAGAGGAGCCTGGCATGCTGCAGTCCATGGGGGTCGCAAAGAGTTGGACACGACTGAAACTGAACAACAACTGAACCTCCACGATTTACCTGGGCCACCAGGAACCAAGCGCCCCCACTCCTGGAGGATGCTCTAGGTAGGACTAGGGGTAAAAGTCAAATTGCACCTGTTCACCACCAGAAAGGTGAGTCCCTTGCCCCTTTCCTAGAGGTGGTGACATGCACAAGTGTATCAGGTTCCTGACAAATGCTGGCTCCCTTGGGACTGAAACTGCTTGCCTGCAGGAAAGCCCAACTGCACGAGACACTCAGTGACCTCTGTGTTTGCTGAGGTGGGATGGGAGGGGGCTGGTGCCGCCCCTCTGGTGTCTTGCCCACCCCTCTGTGGTCCCTGCAAAGAGTCTGTATTTAGGAGATCAGGAAGTGGTCCTTTTCACAGGGCTGCCTCGAATTATTTCAGCTGCACCGAGGTATTTCAAAGTCAGACCAAATAAACATTTGCATCTAAAAGAGGCAAAACAAGGTCATTTGAAATAGAGAAGAAAGCCTTTCCCATATCCGGAGGGTGTGGCCAGACTCCCCCACGAAGCCTCACAGCGTTAGCTTTGGTTTTATGAGTTTGCCAAGGCACGGAGCTCTCTGGCTTCAGGAGGAAAGTGTTTTGTTTGAAATAAAACATGAGCTGATCTAAGGTTCCTTCCCTGATCTGCTCCGTGGCCACCCCGGCCCCCTGCAGCTGCCGGGACCACATCTTTAAAGGTTTGTTTTTCCTGAGGAGGCAGCCGGGACCCACTGGGTGTTAACAAGCAATCAGGCCCAGGGCGGGTGTGTGAGTGTGTATGTGTGTGAATATGTTGGGGGGGCGCTGCTCCCAGCCTCCACTCAGCATCCCCCGCATGTGGTCAGATGGGTCTCTGGCCTGCCCCCAGCTTTTTCTTTCCTCCCTCTTCATGTTGGGCCTGGTGCCCAAGAGACACAGCTGGACCTTTCCTGAAGAGTCTGGACCGAAACCAGGGTGTTCCTGCTCAGTCGCTCAGTCGTGTCCAACTCTTTGCCACCCTGTGGACTGTAGCATGCCAGGCTTCCCTGTCCCTCACCATCTCCTGTGGGAATCACCTTTTCTTTCCTTCTAGCGATTATTTCTGCCCTCCCCTGGCTTAAACACATCTTTTAAATTAAGCCCAAAGGAGGGGCTGATATCCCTGCCCCCCACCCCCACAGGGACCTGTAGCATTTCCACCAATCGCTGAGCTCCTGGATGACAACAGACAGGGTCAGGGAACACCCTGGCCTCACCTGAGGTACAGGTGCTCTTACACAGGTGGGACTTCCTATCCAAACTGCATGCCCTCTGACCCTCATGGCATCCCTGCCTCAGAGGAGTGTCTGCACAGACCCCGGCCCTCCTCGACACCCCCACTCCTCCAGGAGCCCTTGCTCATTCATTCATTCATGCATTGGGCTCAAGATGACTCATTCAACATCCAACTCTCCCTCGACCCCCCCACTCCTCCAGGAGCCCTTGCTCATTCATTCATTCATGCATTGGACTTAAGATGACTCATTCAACATCCAACTCTCTATTTCAGACCCTCTGAAATAGCAGGATAAATATAAAAACAAATCCTTTGTATAGACGATCTTATTTACAAAACAGAAATAGAGACACAGGGGTAGAGAACAAACATGGACACCAAAGGGGGAGAGGGGTGGGATGAACTGGGGGATTAGGATCGACATATATACACTATACTATGTGTAAAGTAGATAATTAAGGAGAACCTACAGCATAGCACAGGGAACTCTACTCACTGCTTTGTGGTGACCTGAATGGGAAGGAAATCCAAAAAAGAGATATATGTATGCATATAGCTGATTCATTCTAGTGTACAGCAGAAACTGATACAACATTGTAAAGCAACTGCACTTCAATAAAAATAAGAAAAAAAACACCCAGATGCCGTGGAAAACTAGAAAAAGTGCCACCAGTAGACCAGAACATGGGAGAATTAGCAGAAGAGGTCAGATTAGTGGTGAAACCTAACATCCCTGAGGACCCACAAGGCTGGACCACCTTCTGAAAGGGAGGAGGGGTGCATGGCCACAAACATCTATGGGGAGAGTTACCTGAAGGGCCACCCAGGCAGCCAAGCTGGTTTCCTGTTTGCCCAGGGGATAAAGTCAGAAGACAGTTTTAGAGGCTTCTCTAGAGGCATAAAATATGCATAAGTGGATAAGAATCTGCCTATCAGTAGGGGTGAACAGAGGCTTAACCCCTCATCTGGGAAGATTCCACAAGCTGCAAGGCGACTAAGCCTGTGAAAGTCAAAGTGAATTCGCTCAGTCGTGTCTGACTCTTTGCGACCACATGGACTGTAGCCTACCATGCTTCTCCATCCATGGGATTTTCCAGGAAAGAGTACCAGAATGGGTTGCCATTTCCTTCTCCAGGGGATCTTCCCGACCCAGGGATTGAACCCAGGTCCCTGCCTTACAGGGAGACACTTTACCCTCTGAGTCACCAGGAAAGATGTGCCATGACTATTGATTGAGCTTGCATGCTGCAACTACTGAAGCCCGTGCCTAGAGCCCATGCTCGGCAATAAGCCCTTCCCAACAAGACCAAGCATCACAACGAACAGTAGCCCCAGCTTGCCACAACTAGAGAAAAGCCCAAGCAGCAACGAAGACCTAATGCAGCCAAAAGTAAATAGTAATAAAAAAAAGAAAACAGCTTTACAACAGGACAGGGGGCTGCAAGGGGCATCCCAGAGAGGGAGCAGGGCCACTATCCCTTAACTGTAGCAAAATGAGAGGCAGAATGTCCCTGTGTCAGAGGCCTTCTCAGCGTGAGAACAAAAGGTTTGAGGCTTTGTCTCTTCAAAGTGGCCCCCTCCCAGCATTCTGCTCCCATGTGTTGGTCTGAGAGCGGGTTCTGTGGGAGATCCACAGCCTAGAGCCACCCCACCAGGCTACCTCAAGGCATGGCCCTTAGGGGTGGGGGATGCAGCCAGAAAGGAAGGATAGCTCCTCTGCTAGCCCTCCTCACCCCCGATAAAGACTCTATAGGTCTGCCCCTCCCCTCCAGAAAAAGAAAACACAGGATGCTGGCCCCAGGTAGCTAAGGTGGACATCAAAGGAATGATTTCAGTGGGCCCAGACTTTTGCATATCTTCCCATACACAGAAAAGTGCCAAATTCCTTAATTTGGGATATCTGGTTTTCTTTAATTAACAATCATCTTTTGATGTTCAGGGCTTCCCTGGTAGCTCAACTGGTAAAGAATCCATCTGCAATGCAGGAGACCCCAGTTCTTGATTCCTGGGTTGGGAAGATCCGCTGGAGAAGGGAAAGGCTATCCACTCCAGTATTCTGGCCTGGAGAATTCTATAGTCCATGGGGTCGAAAGACATCACTGAGCTACTTTCACTTTTGATGTTCAGACCACCTGCCCTTTTGTTGCAAAACTTCTATATAACCTGACTCCTCCCCCACTCACCTCCTGGAAGCAGTTCTCTCAGGGTCACTTGAAACACTGTCTCCCTGTCTTAAAGTCCTAAAGTGAAAGTGAAAGTGAAGTCACTCAGTTGTGTCCTACTCTTTGCGACCCCATGGACACCAGGCTCCTCCATCCATGGGATTTTCTAGGCAAGGGTACTGGAGTGGGTTGCCATTTCCTTCTCCAGGGAATCTTCCTGACCCAGGGATCGAACCCAGGTCTCCTGCATTGTAGACAGACGCTTTACCGTCTGAGCCACCAGGGAAAGTGAAAGTGAAGTCGCTCAGTCGTGCCCGACTCTTTGCGACCCCATGGACAGTGGCCTGCACCAAGCTCCTCCGTCCATGGGATTTTCTAGGCAAGGGTACTGGAGTGGGTTGCCATTTCCTTCTCCAGGGAATCTTCCCAACCCAGGGATCGAACCCAGGTCTCCCGCATTGTAGACAGACGCTTTACCGTCTGAGCCACCAGGGAAGTCCACCAGGGAAGTCAGTCCTAAAAATTCCCACCAAATAAAACATAACTGTCAAACTTTATGTTGTCACTATTTTTTAAGTCTACAGGAACAAATGAGTTACTGCATGCAAAACGCTCAGAGCTGCTTGGCTTTTGGGGACCAGTCACTGCCCAGTAGGTCTTATACTATCCTGATCTCATTTCTACACCAAGCACATTAAAACACATGAATGCCGATTGATCCAGCTGTACCTCCTTGGCCATGAACAGTGGCTACCTTGGAAGTGGGAGTGAGGAGGGAGAAAGGGGGTCAATATGTTGCAGGAAGGGGGACCCCTTCCAGGGCCCGAAACTGGGCTCTTGTCTAACACTCGGAAATGAATTGTCCAAGGAGACACATGTGCTGACATAGCAAGAGATTGTATTGAGAGCAGTAGGGTAAGGGAACTCAGGAGAACTGCTCTGCCATGTGACTCACAGTCTCGGGTTTTATGGTGATGGGATTAGTTTCCGGGTTGTCTTTGACCAATTATTGTAATTCAGAGTCTTTCCTGGTGGCACACGCATCACTCAGCCAAGATGGATGCTAGCCAGAGGGATTCTGGGAAGTGGACGGACTCGAGGTGTCTCCTTTTGACCTTTCCCGAACTCTTCCGGTTGGTGGTGGCTTATTAGTTCAGTATTCCTTACCAGGATCTCCTGTCATAAAACAACTCATGTGAATGGTTTAAAGGGCCTGACCAGAGTGGGCAGTTTCAGTCAGTGTGCTTCCCGTAACAAATACGGTGTCTATTGGTCATTGGTCTATGGATAAATCCTTTCAATTTCCTCTAAAAAGTACTAACTCCTGTAGGTAGGCAAGTAAGTATACAGGTGACAGGTACTCAAATGGATGTAACAGGACAACGCAGGCAGAGCCCTGGGACCTGAAGCCTCTTCAGGTCCCTGAGAGACACCCAGGAATGCGGTGGGGGGTGGAGCTGGGGGTGGACCCTGGAGAAGGGGCACTGCACAGAGCAGGGCCATGACATTCATCATCGCCACTCGCCTTTCTGTCCCGCTCTTCGATCCATGAGGTCCCAGGGCTCAAGTCCCCCCAGTGGACACAGTCAGTGAGTGGACAGTGATCTCATCGGAAAACGCACAGCCTTCTTGAAGGTCCAGGGTCCCAACTTAGTGGGAGGAGCGGTGTAGGAACTGTTCGGGACAGCTGCTGGCTGACCCCAGGCGGGGGACGGGGGTCAGGACACGAGGAGGGTGGTACAGCCTGTACCCTGCACCCCTTAGACCTGGAAGGCAGGTACACCGTTCATTCATTTCATACTTCCCTGCAGGGCTAGCCTAGGGCCCGGGGAAGAGGCAGGGGTGCGGCCTGCGACCTCCAGCTTCCTCCCGCTTCTCCCCTCCCCCTCCTGCCCTTCCCAACCCTCGCTCTCTCTCATTTCCCTTTAAGTTTCTTTCTTCTCCTCCCGCCTCTCCGCTCCTGTCCCCTTGCTTCTTCTCCCCTTTCTTGTCCCTCACAAACCTCCTCCCTCTCCTCTCCCCGACCCTCCTTCGCCTTTATCTTTTATCCTCCCCATCTCCGGTCCACCCCCCGCCCCCTCCCCCTACAAGCAGAGGCGGGCGTGCTGGGTGGCCCCGGGCTCGGGCCCCGCCCTGCGCTCGCACCTGCTCCGCTGCCGGTGGATTCCCCGCCCCCGGCTCCGCGGCTGCAGGGAATGTGGGTCAACGCGGAGCCGCTGCGCCTGTGCTTGGAAGCAGATGGAGGACCCGGGACCTCTGCCGGCGCGGGAGCGGCAAGCGGCCGCTTGCGTAGCCTAGGATGCGGGCCCGCTGGCCCCTCCTCGCCCCCTCAGCCCGCGGGAGGCTGCCTCCCTCCGTGATACCCCGGCCGCTGCGCCCGGCGCGCCCGCACTTCATCTGGCAGGTCGGAGGGTCTTCCCTCCAGGACGTGGTTCCCGCTACCCCTCGCTGCCCCCTAGTGTCATCCCCCGGACTGCGCAGGCTGGAGCCCAGCCCTGGAGCACGCCCCTGTGAGCATCTGTCTGACGCCCCCAGACTCCGGCCCTTCTGCCCAGGTGTGCGGGGCCCTGGGTCTGCTCTGTGAGGAAACCCCCAAGCGGCCTTCTCGCCTCTACTACAGGCGGTGCTCCCGCCTGTAGCCCGGCTGAGCGCTGTCTAGCCGCACCCTAGCCCAGCATCCCGAAAGTCCCGTTGCAGATCCGATCCAGGTCCCTGCCCTGCGGCGGGGACCAGCTATGGGACCATGGAGGTGACCTGGCCTCCCAGGCATCAGCCCTGGGGTCTGTCCGCGGCAATCTCCCACCCTGGGCCTCACTGCCTCCTGTACTGCCCTGAGACTTCTCCAGTGGGCATCGCAGCTCTACCACCTCCTAGTACACTCATTCTGAATTCTCTCCAGCCTAGGCCTTGGATTCCTCCTGGATTTAAGCCTGATCCTGGAAAGCCCTACTCCTTGTTCACCTGACCAGTGGGTCACCTTAACCCAGAACCGTTCCAAACCCTGTCGCCAGAATGCTGCTTCCTGCCCTGTTTCCCGGGATCCACAATTTGCATCTGTCAGTGACCAGGCTGAGCGCTGGCCTGTCAGGGAGGCTGGTGTCTGTGAACCCCAGCAAGATGAGCTTCTCATATAGGAAGCAGGAGGCCTGCCCGAGTCAGAGGCTGCCAGAGTCCATCCACCCCCACTCCACCCCCCACCCCACCCCACCACCCCTGCCCTCACAGGGCTCCAGGTTTGAAAGACTTTGCCTGGCGTCCTCAGTCATGTCAGACTCTTTTTGACCCCAAGGACTTTAGCCCGCCAGGCTCCTCTGTCCATGGGATTCTCCAAGCAAGAATCCTGGAGTGGGTTGCTATTTCCTTTTCCAGGGCATCTTCCAGACCCAGGGATGGAACCTCTGTCTGCTGCATTGTCAAGGCAGGTTCTTTACCACTGCACCACCTTCAGACAAATCATCTGTGGAGCCCTGCGGCTGTCTTGGTAAACAGCACTCAAGAAAAGCCAGGGTGGGCCCTGCCCACTCAGTTAGGAAACAGATTTGGATTCAGTTTAGTTTTGTTTTTATTTGAAGCTTTGGTCACGGGCAGGTTATCAGGGCAGGTTATCACCGTTGAGGATCTTCCTTCCCATCAACTCCTGCTGAGTTCTGAGGCTCTGAAATTCTCAGGGGAACAGACACTGGTTAATAAAACTTGGAAACGGCTTTTTTTTTTTTTTTTCATGAAGTAACCCTCCTTTCATGTCTGTTTACTGCTGGGCTCCACGTAGCAACGTCTGATTAAATGCCCAACATGTCCTGGGGCGAGAGACACATAATTGCAGTGCTTCGTTTTCCCATGTGATGATTAAGGAAGGCTTTGCTCATTTTGTACCTGTGGGAAAGAGACGATGTTAGTATTTGGATTTGAAAACTTGTTGGTGTTGCTGTCCTGAGAGTGTGATACAGTGTGGGTTGCCCCTGCAATGGTTACTATACATCTTTGAAAACAGAAAAGATTTTTGGTGCCAGACGGTACAATGGGGCATGGAGGGAGGTATTCCCAGCCTGCCTTATATGTAATGTTACACACAACAGCAGGACATATTTCTTCCTCAAACACTAGATAAACAACATACACCATAAATGAGGATCCTTTGTCATTAAAGATCTCAGTGTGACTAATGTTTTGGACCTGCCACAAGGCTTTTTTTCTCAAGTAAAAGGAGAAAATATGCCTACCTGTACTGCTTCTTCTATGGAACTTTCCTGCCTCTGACTCTATGGGGAGAATGGAAAGAGCCTGGCCGAGGAGTCAGGATGTTCAGTGATGAATTTGGCTGTGAGCTGTCTGTGTTATGTTGCAGAAATAGCTGTCCTTCTCTGGTCTCAATTGCATTATATGTTAATGGACAAGAGAGAAATCTACCTTCCTCCCTCTCTTTCTCCTTCCCTCCTTCACTTCCCTCCCCTTCCTTGTTTTCCATTTTTGGGGGGTTGATTTGTTTGTTTCTTGGGTTTTCTTGGCTGCACTGGGTCCTCCTCATTGTTGCACACACTTTCTCTAGTGAGTGGGGGCTGCTCTCTTGTTACAGTGCTTGGGCTTCTCATTGCGTTGGCTTCTCTTGTTGTGGAGCCCAGGTTCTAGGGCACGCAGGCTCGGTAGTTGAGGCACATGGGCTTAGTTGCCCCTCGGCATGTGGGATCTTCCCAGAACAAAAATTGAACCTGTATCCCTTTCACTGGAAGGAGGATTCCCAACCACTGGAGCATGGGGGAAGTCCTCCTGTGACTTTTTATTATGGAAACTTTCCATTTCAAAGATAACCAATTGTAGAGAGAACAGTGAAGAAATAATAAGCCGTCGTGTACCCCCTCACCAGCTTCAACAGTGACCATCATAGAACCCATCTTATTTCATCTTTGCTTCCACTCAACCCCCCACCCCCAACTTGTGCATGTGTGTTCAGTCACTCAGTCATGTCTGACTCTTTACCACTCCATGGATGGTAGCCTGCCAGGCTCTTCTGCCCATGGGATTCTCCAGACAAGAATACTGGAGTGGGTTGCCATTTCCTCTTCTAGGGGATCTTCCCCACCCAGGATTCGAGCCCTGCATTGATAGGCGGGTTCTTTACCTCTAAACCACTGGGGCTTCCATACCCTCCAGCTTATTGGGAAGCAAATCCCTAAACATCAGTAATTTCATCTATATACGTTTCAGGATTATCTGATTTATCGCTGCAATCTGGTTGCTTGAACCAGCACTACTCTATTAGATTAAGATGCTGTAGCTTGACAGTTTTGGCTGGGACCAACTGGACTGTTCTGTTGATGCTGCCTGGTTCTCTCATATTAAAAGTAGTTAGCTGGTGTATTGGTTGTGGCCACACAGTCTGTGATGGCTTTATGCGTCTGACAGCTGGCACCTAGGTGCCTCCATTGTCCACGTGGCTCCTCCAGTTAGGCTAGCTCGGGCTTGTTGTCATGGTTGCAGCGTTCCATGAGTTTCCAGCGGCAAGAGAAGGCAAACCTCAATGGGAAGTTACTTTCCAAGCCTGCTGTTTGTGTCATGTTTGCTAAAGTCCCATTTGGCAAAACAGGTCTTGTGTAGCCCTGCCCAGAATCAACACGGGAGAGGAAGAGAGATATACAAGGAAGGAGAAACAGGGGAAGTAATTTATTGGGGGCTGTTACTGCAGCAGTCTACCATAAGGGATCGAAACCATCCCCAGGAAACAGAAATGCAAAAAAGCAAAATGGCTGCCTGAGGAAGCCTTACAAATAGCTGTGAAAAGAAGACAAGTGAAAAGCAAAGGAGAAAAGGAAAGATATACCCATTTGAATGCAGAGTTCTAAAGAATAGCAAGGAGAGATAAGAAAGCCTTCTTTAGTGATCAATGCAAAGAAATAGAGGAAAACCATAAAATGGGGAAGACTAGAGATCTCTTCAAAAAAATTAGAGATACCAAGGGAACATTTCATGCAAAGACGGGCTCAATAAAGGACAGAAATGGTATGGACCTGACAGAAGCAGAAGATAATAAGAAGAGGTGGCAAGAATACACAGAACTGTACAAAAAAGATCTTCATGACCAAGATAATCACAATGGTATGATCACTCACCTAGAGCCAGACATCCTGGAATGTGAAGTCAAGTGGGCCTTAGGAAGCATCACTACGAACAAAGCCAGTGGAGGTGATAGAATTCCAGTTAAGCTATTTCAAATCCTAAAAGATAATGCTGTTAAAGTGTTGCACTCAATATGCCAGCAAATTTGGAAAACTCACCAGTGGCCACAGGACTGGAAAAGGTCAGTTTTCATTCCAATCCCAAAGAAAGGCAATGCCAAGGAATGCTCAAACTACCGCACAATTGCACTCATCTCACATGCTAGTAAAGTAATGCTCAAAACTCTCCAAGCCAGGCTTCAGCAATACGTGAACCATGAACTTCCTGATGTTCAAGCTGGTTTTAGAAAAGGCAGAGGAACCAGAGATCAAATTGCCAACATCCGCTGGATCATTGAAAAAGCAAGAGAGTTCCAGAAAAACATCTATTTGTGCTTTATTGACTATGCCAAAGCCTTTGACTGTGTGGATCACAATAAACTGTGGAAAATTCTGAAAGAGATGGGAATACCGGACCACCTGACCTGCCTCTTGAAAAACCTGTATGCAGGTCAGGAAACAACAGTTAGAACTGGACATGGAACAACAGACTGGTTCCAAATAGGAAAAGGAGTACATCAAGGCTGTATATTGTCACCCTGCTTATTTAACTTAGATGAAGAGTACATCATGAGAAACTCTGGGCTAGAGGAAGCACAGCTGGAATCAAGATTGCCAGGAGAAATATCAGTAACCTCAGATATGCAGATGACACCACCCTTATGGCAGAAAGTGAAGAGGAACTAAAGAGCCTCTTGATGAAAGTGAAAGAGGAGAGTGAAAAAGTTTGCTTAAAATTCAACATTCAGAAAACTAAGATCATGGCATCTTGTCCCATCACCTCATGGCAAACAGAAGAGGAAACGGTAGAAAGAGTGACTGACTTTATTTTTTTGGGCTCCAAAATCACTGCAGATGGTGATTGCAGCCATGAAGTTAAAAGACGCTTACTCCTTGGAAGGAAAGTTATGACCAACCTAGACAGTATATTAAAAAGCAGAGACATTACTTTGCCAACAAAGGTCCATCTAGTCAAGACTATGGTTTTTCCAGTGGTCATGTGTGGATGGGAGAGTTGGATTATAAAGAAAGCAGCGTGCCGAAGAATTGATGCTTTTGAACTGTGGTGTTGGAGAAGACTCTTGAGAGTCCCTTGGACTGCAAGGAGATCCAACCAGTCCATCCTAAAGGAGATCAGTCCTGTTGTTCATTGGAGGGTCTGATGTTGAAGCTAAAACTCCAATACTTTGGCCATCTGATGCAAAGAGTTGACTCATTGGAAAAGACCCTGATGCTGGGAAAGATTGAGGACAGGAGGAGAAGGGGACAACAGAAGATGAGATGGTTGGATGGCATCACCGACTCAATGGACATGAGTTTGGGTGGGCTCTGGGAGTTGGTGTTGGACAGGAGGCCTGGCGTACTGCAATTCATGGGGTCACAAAGAGTCGGACATGACTGAGCAACTGAACTGAACTAAACTGAACCATAAGGATATATTCCTAAAACCTAAGCCCTTTGCCTTTTTAATATAACCATAATTCTGTTATGAAAGCCTACCAAATTGACTACAAATCTTTGATATGGACGATATCCAGAGTTCCCCCATTTTCATATAAATGTGGAGAAATGGGAACTTTTGTACAGAACTGGTAAATAATATGGTGCAGCCACAGTGGAAAACAGAATAAAATGGAGTATTATTTGTGTGTAACTGCTTTTAAGTTTTTTATGACTGTGTGCACTCTTATAGCATAAAATATATCTCTGTTATTAAAAATGTTTTACAAACCCAAAGGTTGGTCATTTTGTCAGTAGCAGAGGGGACAGAGTTCTCAAGAAATAAAGAGCAGTTGTAATAGTTCTGAGGACTTTTTGCTTGGGTCTGAGCAGCTACACTATGGCTTTATTGTCATTCATTGTCACTTGAATAGCTACTTTCACATTTCACCAACTTTAAATCTCTCAGGTGCTGTCATTAGTGCAGTAATAAGACACTCAAGTCCTTGCAAGCAAGATCAGTTGAAATACACAATTTTCCCTGATGCAATATAGTTATTATTCTCTAAAATGTAACTGCATACTCTTAGGTCTTAAGAGCCATTTAGACAGGGTGGATCTGGATTCTGTGAGGTCTGAAGATTATAGACTTGTGAGACTCCTGTAAGAATTAGATGTTGCAAAAACCAAGTTAGGTATAAAAGTGAATATTTAGAATGAGAAAATAAATCACAACAAATCAGAAATTTTAAAGTGCTGAAAAATGCCCCAAACACTGTAAACCCAGAAATGTAACATAACATTAAAAAAATTAACTTCCTGACATAATTATATAGTATTTGTTTTTCTACATTTTTGGCTAGACTTTCTTATATGGCAGTTCTTTTGTCATATATTTGTATAAAGTTTAAAAGATGATTAGAAAGTGAAAGTGAAGTCGCTCAGTTGTGTCCGACTCTTTGCGACCCCATGGACTATAAGCCTGTCAGGCTCCTCTGTCCATGAGATTTCCCAGGCAAGAATACTGGAGTGGGTTGCCATTTCCTTTTCCAGGGGATCTTCCCAACCAGAGATCAAACCCGAGTCTCCCACACTGCAGGCAGACTCTTTACCATCTGAGCCACCAGGGAAGCCCTAAAAGACGATTAATCTCTGTTATATAGCACAGAGATCAGCTAACTTCTCCTGTAAAAGACCTATCAGTAAATACATCAGGCTTCATGGCCATAGAGTGTCTGTCACGACTACTCAACTCTGCCACTGCAGCATGGAAGCTGTCTTAGATGATGTGCAAATAAAGAAACATGACTATGTTCCAATAAAACTTTATTTGTGTAAACAGGTGCCAAACCAGGAAGTGACAGCAAGATGATGTAATAGGAAGACACAAATACAGAGATTAACAACAATAAATAGTTCAAAAAAGTGTTTCAGAGAACTCCATAAGCCAGTTAGGAAGTCATAACATCCTAGGAAGCTGAAAGCTAAGAAGAGCTGCATTGAAACAAGGAAGAGAAATCCATTTCATTTAAACCACATCAACCCTTTCCCCAAGCAGGCACAACTTGCTATCAGGAGAAAGTGCAACTCCCAGCTTCTCCTTTGAGAGGAAGAGAGCAGAACATACGTCCAGTGTTTCAACTTTTCAGGGGGCTGCCCAAGAGACTGGTTTCTGTCGTTGCTGACTCAGAGCAGTGATGGAACTAAGAGAGCTCAGATCCCCAGGGCCACAGAGAAAGCTCAGCAGCTTGACACTGCTCCAGAGAACGTGCAGTACTACAAGCAGACACCAGAGGGAGCAAGACTACACGCTCCTGAGAAAGAAATTAGCAGATCTCATCAGGAAGATCCTCTGGAGAAGGAAATGTCAACCCACTCCAGTATTCTTGCCTGGGAAATGCCATGGACAGAGGCGCCTGGTGGACTACAGTCCATGGGATCCCAAAGAGTTGGACATGACTTAGCGACTAAAACAACACAGCAGCAGCAACAACTTATCTCTTTAGACAAGAATATGTTGGTCCCTGTGAACTGGTAAACTTTTTCGAAGTTCAGTTCAGTTTAGTTGCTCAGTCGTGTCCAACTCTTTGCGACCCCATGGACTGCAGCACACCAGACTTCCCTGTCCATCACCAACTCCTGGAGCTTACTCATACTCTTGTCCATCAAGTCAGTGATGCCATCCAACCAACTCATCCTCTGTCATCCCCTTCTCCCACCTTTAATCTTTCCCAGCATCAGGGTCTTTTCCATTGAGTCAGTTCTTCCCATCAGATGGGCAAAGTATTGGAGCTCCAGCTTCAGCATCAGTCCTTTCAATGAATATTCAGGATTGATTTCCTTTAGGATTGACAATGAATCTCCTTGCAGTCCAAAGGACTCTCAAGAGTTTTCTCCAGCACCATAGTTTAAAAGCATCGATTCTTCAGTGCTCAGCTTTCTTTATAGTCCAACTCTCACATCCATACATGACTACTGGAAAAACCATAGCTTTGACTAGACAAACCTTTGTTGGCAAAGTAATGTCTCTGCTTTTTAATATGCTATCTAGTTTGGTCATAGCTTTTCTTCCAAGGAGCAAACATCTTTTAATTTCATGGCTGCAGTCACCATCTGCAGTGATTTTGGAGCCCAAAATAATAAAGTCTGACACTGTTTCCACTGTTTCCCCATCTATTTCCCATGAAGTGATGGGACCAGATGCCATGATCTTCGTTTTCTGAATGTTGAGTTTGAAGCCAATTTTTTCACTCTCCTCTTTCACTTTCATCAAGAGGCTTTTTAGTTGCTCTTCACTTTCTGCCATAAGGGTGGTGTCATCTGCATATCTGAGGTTATTGAGATTTCTCCTGGCAATCTTGATTCCAGCTTGTGCTTCATCCAGCCCAGCATTTCATATGATGTACTCTTCATCTAAGTTAAATAAGCAGGGTGACAATATACAGCCTTGATGTACTCCTTTCCTGATTTGGAACCAGTCTGTTGTTCCATGTCCAGTTCTAACTGTTGCTTCTTGACCTGCATACAGATTTCTCACAAGGCAGGTCAGGTGGTCTGGTAATCCCATCTATTTAAGAATTTTCTACAGTTTGTTGTGATCCACACAGTCAAAGGCTTTGGCATATTCAATAAAGCAGAAATAGATGTTTTTCTGGAACTCTCTTGCTTTTTCGATGATCCAGCAGATGTCGGCAATTTGATCTCAGGGTCTTCTGGCTTTTCTAAATCCAGCTTGAACAGCTGGAAGTTCGCGGTTCATGTAGCCAGGTGGTGTTGTAGCTTGGAGAATTTTGAGCATTACTTTGCTAGTGTGTGAGATGAGTGCAATAGTGCTGTAGTTTAAAGATTCTTTCAAAGAACACAATGAAAATGGCCACCAAAGTGTGAAAATTGCAACAATATCATTGCACATGTAATTAAAGAGAATTGCACAATTATGTTGATTGACAGGGTGAAGATGTCAGAACAATCTGGATAAGTGAAGAAAGCTGGCTTCACCTGGGAGCTCTTAATTCCGTCCAGGCAGCTCTACAAACAAGAAGCTTGCATAAGCGGCAAACATTCCCCGAAGGGTTCACTCCCAGATGGACATAGTGGGTGCCTCGGGGAAGGGGTCCTTTCCAATTTAAATCCTTCCTTGATGTTTGATCGTTTATCATGTTTATGAGTTGTTTTTACTTTAAAAAAACACACATTTATTGTAAACATTTAGAAGCATGCATGCATGTGTGCTAAGTCGCTTCAGTTGTGTCCAACTCTTTGGGACCCATGGACTGTAGCCCACCAGGCTCCTCTGTCCAAGGGATTCTCCAGGCAAGAAAACTGAAGTGGGATGCCATGCCCTCTTCCGGGGTATCATCCCAACCCAGCGATCGAACCCGAGTCTCCTGCACTGCAAGCAGATTCTTTACTGCTGAGCCCATGTAGAAGTATCAGTTCAGTTCAGTTCAGTTGCTCAGTCATGTCCGACTCTTTGCGACCCCATGAATGGCAGCATGCCAGGCCTCCCTGTCCATCACCAACTCCCAGAGTTTACCCAAACTCATGTCCATCGAGTTGGTGATGCCATCCAGTCATCTCATCCTCTGTCATCCCCTTCTCCTCTTGCCCCATCCCTCCCAGCATCAGGGTCTTTTCCAATGAGTCAACGCTTCGCATGAGGTGGCTGAAGTATATCAGGATACAAAAGAGAAAGTTCTACCAGCGACTCCACCTCCCAGAAATAAGTCCGACGATCGTCTTTGAATTTGTCAGTTAAGGAATTCATACAGACCTTGAACTCTGGATGTCTCTCCAGGCTGCTCAGCCTTTTCCCACAACCCTAAACTCGGCCATAGCAAATTATTCTAGTTCCTGGATGATCTTTTGACACGTTGGGCCATCCCCTACCCTGCCCTGCCCTGCCCCCCTCCCCTGGCCTGTAATTGAGGCCATCCAGGGGCCTCATCTGTTAGTTCTGCACCAATGGCCCCTTGGGCAGCATCCCCTTCTCAACAGAAAGATACATCACAGTAACCCCATGGGCCCAACAGAGGACTAGGACCCCAACGCAGAGTTCTGTCTGCAGCTTCACCTCTGCTGCTCCCAGGGGTTCCCCCAGATCCCTTGGCTGGTCCTTCCCTGTCTTGTTCATAAACGTCAGCCCTGTGCACACTATACTGTCATTGGCTTTGGGGACACTTTTAAATTCACCTTGTTCTTCCCCTCTGCTTTCTATTCATAACCAGCAAATGGCAAATGTGCTCAACCCTTTGCAGATTTCAGATGCTCAACAAATAGATGTTGAAAATGGCAGAGTGAAGGAGGCTGTGTTTATAGGTGATTGTGGTCCCCACTCGTCACCCTAAAAACTCCATCACAGCAGCCATAACTCAGGCCCTACATGGTGGAGCATTCTGCCATTTACAAGGGACTGGGAACTGCTGGGGCTTTTCATGCTGTGGGAAATAAACATTCCCAAAGGCTCACAGCTGCCAGGTCTTCTGTCGAGAAGTAGGCAGGCTTTGGCAGAGGGCAGGGCCACCTGTCTTCCCTGTGACACATGGACAGGAGGGTGACCAGATGGGCCACAGGGAGGACAAAAGTCACCCCGCTGTCCTGGGCTGCACTCTCAATACAGGTGATCATCCGGGCTTACGTTTAGGGTCTCAGCTTTGCCTGGCCCTGCACTTTTGCCTTTAATCCCGATTTAGGATGCACCCCAATGCAGGATGCTTAAGCCTGGTGAATGGGGCAGGAGTAATAACATTTGGGCTTAGAGGGAAGTTAATTCTTTCCACTCTTTGGGGTCTGGAGATTTTGGAAAGCACAGGTATCTCCCGGCACATGTAAGGACATGGGCTCTCCTAGGCTCTGTGTTAGCAGCAGGTTTCCCGGCCATTCTCAAGCTGCTCCCACCTGGGAAGAGCTGCCTTGCCAAACTTGCAGCCTTGACCATCCTTTGGGCGCTGCCATGAGGAGACATTTTCCCTCACTGGCCCCAAGCCAGTGAAGACTTTCTGAGTCCTGACAAGCCAAGGAACACACTGCTGACTTAAAAAATATTCAAAACCTAAAAGTTGGGACTTATGTTTTATTCAGCAGGAAGTTTTAAGACTTCAAACCCGGAAGGCAGCATTTCAAGTAACCCTGAGAGAACTGCTCCGAGAATCTTACTCAGGCATTTGCGTCCATGTGGACAAATGTGTCTTGAAGGTAGATGGCCAAGAAATGGATTTTGAATATTCATAGAAGCAGCCATTGGCTTTCTGTACCAAACAAATTTCTTTGCCTATGTAAAATTTTTTCCCCTCCAAAAATCTTTGAAAAAGAAAATAAATAGCACCTGAAATCTCAAGAATCTGAGATAATAAGCATTATCATTTTTTACACATACACACAGACACACATGTTTACATTGGTGGCGTCTCTTCAGCATTCATTATTATAAAAAACTCGAGTATCCTTTAAATGCAGTGTTTTTCTTCTGACTTTCTCTTTTCCAATTCCCCACTTCCCTAATCTCTTTTAATCTAATATGGACCTCTGGTTAAACATACTGAATTGAAAGTTGCATTAACCTCTGTTCCCTCCCCAAACTCAGCTAAAATGACAGTAAATGGATGACAAAGGCATTATCCCTAAGTGACAAAGAGCTCAGCAGAATATTGGACAGCCCTTGAGAAATGCCCAGGACATTTGGGAAGCAGGAAAACAGCTGGGCTGACTGCTGACCTTGATTCAGCAAGGCTGGGGAAGCTAAAACCTAGCTGCCTTCAGTGGGAAGCACACAGGCTGATTTTCCCCCAGTGACCCCAGGAATGTCAGTATTGGGGGGCATCTGAGATCCTTTGGGAAAATATGAAATCAGCAGCAGCTGCAAGTCAGCCTAAGAAGCAACTGAATCTCCAGGTTGTCTCCTTCACCCCTCAAGTGACTTCCCGTCCCTCTCCTGGTAGTAAAACCAGGAGGGAAGGGGGAGAGGGTACAACCTTTAAAATAATGACAGAGCCCAAGGGCACAACATAAACTGATTAGAAACAAACATCACCAACTCAATGGATATGAGTTTGAGCAAACTCCAGGAGATAGTGAAAGACAGGGAAACGTGGTGTGCTATAGTCCATGGGGTCGCAAAGAGTTGGACGTGTCCTGAGAGACTGAACAGCAACAACAAAGTCAAAGATGGCAAATGGGTCAACTCTACTAGACCTTAAGCCTCAGTATATGCTCACTGTAACACATTAGCTAAATGACACACACACAGATGCTGTGACATTCCCAAGGCCAACCATTAAGGTAAAAAAATGGGCAGTGGACCAATTTCTGGAAATCCCCACCCCTCCCCCAAATAGCTGGCATAGTCCTCCCACTCATTAGCCTGTGAAATTAACCACTCCTATAAAAACTGACAACCCAGTAACCAAGGGCTGTTCTCTTCAGAGATGGCCCACACTCTTTATGAGGAGTGTGTTTCTCTCTAAATAAATGCACTTATTACCTATCACTGTGTCTGTCACTCAATCCTCCAGAGACATCAAGGACCTGAGTTCCATTAAGTCTTGAGGCCAGGTGTGTGATCTCAGTTAAGAGACCAATTTGGGTTGCATGGTTTCAGCAGGAGGTGAAGTTGCTGTCTGGAGAGGTTGAATCCATGAGCCCCATGGATGTGGGAACCCCAGGCACAGCCCAGGGTACGAGATCCATTCTGGACCCAGGACACAGGGGATGTGAAGTACTCGGGACCTCTCCTCCCATGGCTCAGGGAACCTTAGGGGTCAAGCTCATCCACCCAAGTCAGAGGCTAGAGGGCTTCTCTCTGCAAAAATTACTTAATAGGAAAGATACACAGATGCTGGTGTTACCAGAATCATACCCCTGCCCCTCCCTCAAATTGAAACTAATTACTCTTAGCTAAGAGTCAGAATGAAGCTGCAAAAAAACCCCAAAAAACAAAAATAAAAGCTGGTTGGAACCAACTAGGTCCAAGTTGGCAACCTGCAGTAGAGCTTGAGCCTCATCATAGGCTCACTGTGACACATTCTCTAAAGGACACACCCACCAGTCCAAGAGGGTTGACAGTTGCCATGACAACAACCAGAAAAGCCCATACAAAGGTTGTTTTAATGATGGTATGCATATTGTACCATGATTTACTTATTTCTCCTTTGAATGACACTGATTTTGTTTCCAGTTTTTTTGCTACTACCAAAAATGCTGTAGTTAACATCTTTAAATACATATATATATATATATATATATATATATTTATATACACATGAAAGTGAAAGTGAAGTAGCTCAGTCATGTCCAACTGTTTGGGACCCTGTGGACCATAGCCTACCAGGCTCCTCATTCCATGTGATTCTCCAGGCAAGAATACTGGAGTAGGTTGCCATTTTGTTCCCCAAGGGATCTCCCCGACTCAGGGATCAAACCCAGGTCTCCCGCATTGCAGGCAGATGCTTTAACCTCTGAGCCACCAGGGAAGCCCCTTATATACACATAAATGTGTATTTAATATGTATACAGATATATACATATGTATACATATGTGTATGTATACATATATAAGAAAGTGTTATTTGCTCAGTCGTGTCTGACTCTTTGCGACCCCATAGACTGTAGCCCTCCAGGCTCCTCTGTTCATGGAGTTCTCCAGGCAAGAATACTGGAGTGGGTTGCCAAGCCCTCCTCCAGGAGATCTTCCCGATGCAGGGATTGAACCAGGGTCTCCTGCATTGCAGGCAGATTCTTTACTGTCTGAGCCACCAGGGAAGCCCATACATATACATATAGAAAAGATACATAGATGCTGGTGTTACCAGAATCATACCCTTGCTCCTCCCTTGAATGGAAACCGATTACTCTTAGCTAAGAGTCACAATGAAGCTGCAAAAAAAAAAAAAAATATATATATATATATATGTATATATATATATATATATATATCTTTACATTACATAGAGCTTCAATTTCTGTGAGAGAGAGCCCATAGAGGAGTTACTAGTCAACAAGTAAGTGTACTTTTAAAATAATATATTAAATGTATTTTATTTATTTATTTGAATAGTATAGCTAGTTTGACTTCCAAAAAGTACTGCAGCAATGAATGAGAATATACATTTTGTCAAAATCTCCTTTCATGTTCTTCAGTAAAATTCTATCATTTCCTCACACTGAACTTACAAACTTGTTGCTAGGTTTATTGATGGGTGTTTTGTTATTTCTTTAGCAATTTGATGGGGATTTTTTCTCACTGGGGCTTCCCATGTGGTGCTAGTGGTAAAGAACCCACCTGCCAATGCAGGAGACATAAGGGATGTGGGTTTGATCCCTGGGTTGGGACGATCCCCTGGAGAAGTAAATGGCAACCTACTCCAGTAGTCTTGCCTGGAGAATCCCATGGACAGAGGAGTCTGGTGGGCTGCAGTTCATAGGGTTGCAAAGAGTTGGACACGACTGAGCGACTTAGCACGCACACACGAGGCAGAACTCTTGGGCAATATGGGGATGTGGCACCCAATGCTTCTGCAAGACTAGGGAGAATTAGGACTGAAAATGCTATTGGGGGACTTCCCTGGTAGGTCCAGTGGTTAAGACTCTGTGCTTCCAGTGCAGGGGGTCTGGATTTGATCCCTGGTCAGAGAACTAAGATCCCACATGATGCAAGGCACAGCTGAAGAAAAAAAAAAAAGGGCTAGGGCTTAGCAACACCAAGTCCTGGATTGTCTCTCCAAAACCATTTCACCCACAGGCTTCTCTGTGTCACCCAGGGCAACTCCAGCCTTCCAATAGCTGTGGTCCTGAGCCTGCTACACATTGACTTTTCTCTACTCCGTCCCCACTCCCGCCCTGTCATCCCCAGGCCTGGTCCTTCACACAGCCCCTCAGCTCTGCTGTCACTGTATCTTCAGGGTCAGACCACCACTCACCACCCTACTCCTGCCTTCTAAATGACTGGGCTCCCCTTCTGCCCTGGCCCCCCCAGCTAGCCCTCCCAGGGACCACAGGGGTCCCTTTCAACTGCAAATCAGGCCATATGGTTCAGCGAACCCTATAGCTCCTTAGGAGGCTTCCAGGGCCTCCACGATCCCCACTGCACATTGACCCCACTTCCAGCCACCTATGCTTCCTGGCTCTTCCTCTTTCCAGACATCCCCCCCCACATACACCCCCCTTCCCCCCTTCACTCCCTCTTCCCGACTGCTCCCTTGGCCTGGAGCCTTCTCCCACATTCCTGTACGGCTTAGACCATCCCTTTCCTGGGAGCCTTGTCCACACTGAGAGAGTGGGGAGTGTATTGAAGAGATGCCAGAGTTGGGCCTCTCCAAGTTCCTAAGCCCCCTAAGAGGAAGAGGTCCTGTCTCCGAGGTCAAGCAGCCTCCTGGGGCAAGAAGGAGTGTGTGATACACCAGGAGTCTGACTCAACACACTGGCCTGTTCCTCATTCTCCCTACCCATCCCCTTTTTTCCTGCAGCCCCCCTCCTTGTCTCCCTTCTATCCTCTGGTATTTGGGGTGGTCCTGCTCCAGGATTCCTTCTCAAGGGGAAGCCAGAGAGGGGTCAGGATGAGTGAGTCTCAGATTTCAGCAGTGATTGCAGCAGTTCACAATTCACTAAAGGTTAACAAGGTTAGGGCTTCCCTGGTGGCTCAGATGATAAAGAATCCGCCTGCAATGCAGGATACATGGGTTTGATCCATGGGTCAGGAAGATCCCCGGAGAAGGGAATAGCTACCCATTTCAGTAGTCTTGTCTGGAAAATCCAATGGACAGAGGAGCCTGGCAGGCTATAGTCCATGGGGTAGCAAAGAATGGGACATGACTGAGCGACTAACACACACATGTTGAGGTTAATAGGAAAAGGAAATGCCAAAGCAGAGAGTCCAGCTTAGAGTGCTGTGCAGGCTCCAGCAGCTACCATTTATTTATTGAGCTAAAGCCTGTCTGTCCTTAAAAAATTCACCTATGACCTTGGGAATACGTCACTGTCCTCTGAGGCTCAGTCTTTGGGTTCAAGAGGACAGACTATCCACGTTTGCAGGGAGTGATGACACCTGTGCCCACAGAAGAGAGAGCTGGATGGGTGATGATGCTGACACAGAGCACCCCATGGGGAACACCCACCACGTGCCCACCTGGAGCTCTGGCCCAGAACTTACAACCCATCTCCCTTAAGAAACTGAGCCCTTTTGTGGGGGGCCAGACCGGCACTCCTGAAATAGCCATGACAGAGAGGCACTCACAGAACACTCTGAGCCCCAACCCAGACTGGATAGACCATCAACAAGGATGTCTGTAACAGGCCATGACGGCATTGTAACAGGCCATGACGGCATGTTAACAGCGGAGAGAGAGCGTGCCTGGAGCTGGGGGAAGGAGCTGTGACCCAAGGGGCCAGGCCTTGGTGCTGGTCTTACTTCCAGACTGGGGAATCTGGGTGCTGCCCTTGGTGGGGGTGGCCCACCCTGCAGCTGTGGGCTGTCTGCCCCCATCTGAGCCTTTCCGCTCTGCACACCCAAATCCCTCCCGTGTGACCACCCTTTGCAGCCACCACTTTCTCAAAGTGGATTTACTTTCAATCGCCATTTGCTAAATCTGCCCCCTCTAAACCTTAGGGGGATGGAGGGATTAAGCCTGATTACAGATGTTATAGAAGCGCCCCGGAGCTCCAAGGCAGGAGTCTGGAAAGAGGGCAGCTGGAATCCGCACCTGCTCCTCCTGGGCTGACCAGACTCTGGAACCCTTTGACCAGCCCTTCGGGGGCCCCCACAGGGACTGTGCCTCCACCCATCCCAGGACACAAGAAGCAGGCTCATGGGCTCCGTGAGGAAGATGAGCAGCTCCTTCAAGAGGGGTTCACTCAAGAGCTCCACTTCAGGGTCACAGAAGGTGAGTGGGCGGGCAGAGGGCCTGTGAGGAGGGGATGCTGGTCTCCCGCTGCCCTCTTTCAGAGTGCCTGGGGGGTGGAGGTGGGCATCCGAGACTAGAGCTCCTGTGTCAGGACTGCTCCTCACCCTTCATGCCAGTATATCTAACGCCCACCCCTCCCAGCTGCCCCCACCATGCAAATATCCCCCACGGCTCTCGAGGAGGCTACTAGGAGTGTGAGCCGTGCAGACAGTGTGGGTCTCACATTCCATTCCTCCACTGTAATGTCACCCCCTTAGCTCTTGGGGTCTTGCCTCAAAGTTCACCTTCGTTCCTCATCACATGTCTGCGGGATAACTGTGAGGACTTTGGGGAACCCTCAGTGAAGATCAGAGATGCCTCAGAGGGCCCCGGGAGGGCCAGGGGGCTCCTGAGACTCAAAGCAGACTGATGGAAAGAGGTTGTGATGCGCCTGCCCCTGGGCCCCGTCCAGTGCCTTGCAAAGAGGTGTGCTGACTTGAACCCTACCTGTGCTTTTCCCAGGCGACTGGACTGGGGGCCTGAGCACCCAGGGCCTTAAATGATTCTTTGAACTCAGGGGACCTGGACAGGCCAGCACTTAACCCTTACCATTCAGAGGGTGGTGAGATCCAGCCAGGAACCCAGCCTGGGCCATTCTGGGGGCCTCTGGACATCTCATCTCAGAGGCTCAGGGAGGGGGAAATCTCTGTTTTCCCTGGGGATGCCCACTGAGGGAAGGGAGTGGGGGAGGCAGCAGAGGTGCCACAGTGCACAAACAGGGGCCTGCCCTGTGTGGGCAGCGAGGACACCCCTTTCCCACGAGCCCTCAATAGCACCCACATGCAGGCGGGCTCCAGGGCCTGGGACTTGAGCCAGGAAAGGCCTTTCCCCTGGGCTGGAAGCAGAGGGGTCATCTTGGGGCTCCCCAGGCTTCAGGCTCCCAGCTGCAAACTGGGTGGGCAGGTATGGATCAGTCTCTCACATCCCATGAGCCTGAAGATTCAGATGAAACAAATGAAAGGCTTTCTCTTCTAAATAAAGAGTTAAAATTCACTTGTCTCAGAAATAGGAAAGACCCGTCCTTTGGGGGCTCTGCGGGGGCATCTCTCTGCTTTTATGCGTGTATGAGTCAGTGTTCTTTGCAGGGACAGTGAGCACCCATGTCTTGTGCAAAATCAATATCCAAAAACCCACCACAGCATTTGGCAGGAATGAGACTCATGTGCAACCTGGGACCACGTGACCCCTTCTCCCCAAACCAAGCGTCCACTCTGTTCTCACTGATAAACTCTGAAAAGGAACAGGCTTTTGTTGTTCTTGAACATGATATCTCTTCTTGACCTGTGCCTCATGCTGGAGAGGGAATGGGAGCAGGGAAGTCCCAAATGGTGATAGATGGGGTCTAGACTCAGGGAATTTGGCAAGAGGGGAGGAGGGGGAAGTGCTCATCTTTTGTTCAAGATTGAAAAGCACCTAACTAATATAGACACGCTCCCAACCTTCGCTGTAGGAGACATGCCATCGGTGACAAGTCCAAGAGCAAAGATCTCAGCCCCACTCCTCATTTCTGAGCAGACAGTGCCAAACTCCTAGAAAAGCCGCTTAAGGTGAAAAGTCTTAATGTCATCGTTTGCCCTATTTACAACCCTTGGGTCTGGAACTGAGAAGTACACTTGCTGACAGAAGAATGAACAACAACACCTCTGGCTTTTAAGGAAGCCACTCTTTAAAGCGGTGCTAGGAAACACCCCCAAAATCACACAGGCAGATAGTGGACTGTGCCCATTCTATTTTTTTACACACTTGGCCCTCCTTTGACATCACTAGCTCAGGGCCAGGTCCCTATTTCCTAACCCAAACCCACATTCTTCTGCCTGGTGTTCACTGAAACACACCAGGGGTCCCAAAGGGAAAAAGACAACACAAGGTACAGCATGCACAACCTCCCTGGGGTCATCTTGTCTGGACCTTCCATTGCCAAAGGCAAATTTGGCCTTTAGTCCTTGTCTGGCCAGCTCTTCTCACCTCTAAGGCTCTTCCTATGGTCTTAGACAGACAGAGATGGCCGGCATGCAGTCCTGGGCGATGACCCAAACTCGGTGGACTTTGGAGCCCCTGGAGCTCCATCCTCAGCTGCCTGGCAGAACGGTCTCTCTTCCTGAAAAAGCCTCAAGTGTTCACACGGGAAATAGAAAATGTTTCTGTGTGTAACTCCTTGTCTGTACTTTTGTCTCCGTCTACATTTATTTAGCTGAAAGATGCAGAGGACATTTAGAGTCCACGGCCAAGGTCTTAAACACAACTAAATAATAGTCTGGCCCAGTGATTATATCTTAGAGTCAACCTTGAAAAACTGTAGTCCATGTACTCAAGGGAAGGTACACAATGCTCGCGTCAGCATTGCGTGCTGTGGAAAATCAGAAAGAACCAAACAGTCCATCTAGGAGGGTAAGGATCAGCTTCTGTTTATTCACACAATGGAACACTCTAGAGCACTTGAATAACCAAGCCAGTTATCTCAGCATGGATGCACTGAATAAAAAAGCAAACCCTGAAAGCGTACTCTTTATTGAAATTCTAGAACACAGGAAAATTCCACATAAATACACATATTTCTTTAGTGTGGGGGTGGTTAGCTGTATCTGTAGTGTGCTCTCTCATCCCCTCCTTCCCTCTTTTTAAAGAGAATAAAAATATACGAAGCACATATGGAAATTCAAAACACCTGTAACAGCAGGACTGTGGGTCTATGCTTATCTGTTGTATTAGCTGTATCTCTGATATTGAAATCAGAACCATGTTTTCATGATTTTTTAAAAAATATGCTAATACTTGCTTTTTAATATCACAACTGCTGCTGCTGCTAAGTCACTTCAGTCGTGTCCGACTCTGTGCAACCCCATAGACGGCAGCCCACCAGGCTCCCCAGTCCATGGGATTTTCCAGGCAAGAGTATTGGAGTGGGGTGGCATTGCCTTCTCCGAATGTCACAACATAGGATTTTATTTCTTTAATTCATTCAAATGTTCATGGAAGCTTAGTCCATGCCAGACACAGTGTGAGGACTTGTGAATAGACAAAGACTTAGATTTTGTGAAGCTGATATTTCAGTGGAAGAGATGAAGTACAACAGAATGTGGTAGGAAGTAAACAGGGGTAGGAGAGAGAAAGATAGGGCTGGGTAGGTGGCCATCTAATTTATAGATAGTGTCTAAATAGCTGGCATTTATACTCATGCCTTCAGTTTCAGAAGGATTCAGCTATTCAGAGAGCTGAGAGAACACTCCAGACAAAAGGGAACCAAAAACTGTGCTAATACCTTTAAAGTAGGCCTCAGGGGCAGTGAGGGTAAACCCGGGTGTCCTGACCTGGGATTGTCCCAACTGCACGCATGGAGGATGAATTGTGAGTGAGGGCAAAGCACATTACAAAGCCAGGCTGAGAAGGGACTCCTTTAAAGCCGCCCCCAGGATTGTCTGAGCCTCCTTCTCGAGGTCACCATGCAGGCTGGGGTCACTGCCACCAGTCTCACCTCCTGCAATCCTGCCGCCCCTCACCTTGAGCAGCGGTGGCAGACCTTTGGCACTATGACCAGATCCAGTGCCCCACGGGTTTCTGCCTCCCCTACTTCTCAGAGGGCATTGCTAGAACCTAGGGTGTCATGCATACCCGCATAGCCTGCATTTGGAATTCACTTACAGAATTCCAAGTACGTGTGTCTTCAGTTGCTCAGTTGTGTTCGACTCTTTGCGACCCCATGGACTGTAGCTTGCCAGGCTCCTCTGTCCATGGGATTCTCCAGGCAAGAATACTGGAGTGGGTTGCCATTGGTTGCCATTTCTTCCTCCAGCAGAATTCCATATGTAAATCCAAACCATCCCCATCCCCAAGCAAGGAGGGGCCCAGCTCCCCACTCCTCTGTCATGAAGGCCATAGAGGTAACAGACTCCTACCATGACCCGTCTCTCCACGGTTGCCCCATCATCTGTGGGACAAAACCTGAAATCTGACTGTTGTGAATAGCCAATTGTTACATCTTCAACCCATTATAGACTGATACTTTCATAGAATGCAATACAAATGAACTATTAAGTGATGAAATTTTAAAAAGAGATACAAAATTCAAGCCTTAAGGTTTTAAAAAATTATTAACTGTAACAGACATCCATTGACTCCTTCAAATAGCTGCACTGGCGTGGCCCTCGTGGCAGCCCTTACGGTCTACAGCCCCGTGCTCAGGGCACACTTTGAATACAAGGGTCCAGGAGACTACACGACCCCTTTAATCCCTGCCACTACCCCAGGGAGCAGGTGCTGTGGTCCCCTTTGAGGCTGAGGAAGATTCTCAGAGCAGAGCTGAGCCAGGGGAGACTCAATCTGGGCCCTGTCTTTCCCCAGGCGCTGTGGTACCTGATTCTCTAGCATCTGAACGGGGCAGGGGAGTTCCCTTTTGTGTGAATATGGAGCTCTGGGGATCCCCAGGCCCAGGAACAGGCTCCATACCCCGTGTTCAAACCTGAGCAGAGTTCCCCAGGCAGCCACCCATGGGAGAAGGGCCTGGGTGATGTGGCAGAGAGCCCTTGAGTTTGGGAGAAGGTGCCACAGGGGCCCCCAGCCTGTGGACAGTCCAGTCACCCTTCACCTACATGACAACAGGTGTTCCCAGGGATGGGGGGTCCAGCCCCTCTCTGGGGCCTGTCAGGTAGCCCACTTGCCTGCAGGTCCTAGTTTCTGGTTCACTTGGACTCCTCACTGTTCGGTAGCCCTCACGTTTAGCCCAGACACAGAAAGGTCACAGGCCTGGTTCTTTCACTCTGAGAGGCCTGGGTGGGGGAGCTGTTATTCAGTCTCTAAGTAGTGTCTGACTTGGCAGCACCATGGACTGCAGCACGCCAGGCTTCCCAGAGTTTGCCCAAATTCATGTCCATTGAGTCAGTGATGCCATCCAACCCTGGGGGCGGGAGAGAAAGCAGGGAATGGGCTCGGAGTCACTTGCTCAAAGGACATTGCCCCTCCTTGCGCCTGCCACTCCCCCTCCCCAAAGTATCAGAGAAAGGGCCCCGGAAAGAAGCTGCCAGGGTGACAGGAGCCAAAGGGAGTTGGTTGGGCTGCAGGGTCTGTGTTTGAGGAAGTTGGAGGGGGAGTACGGGAGGGGCGAGCAAGTCTGACATTGCCCGATAACTCACAGGCCCCCAGGGCTGATGTTGGGTCCAGGCTGGGCTGAGGGGCACCCCTGGGCTGAGCAGGGGCTGAGACCTGGCGAGCCCACCAAGACTGCTGTGTTGTCCAACCAGCCTGCCGCCCTTGCTTTGGGCAAATACTCAAGGGGAGGTATGACTCTGGCAGGCCAACCCCCACCCCAGTGTAAAGGGGATGCCAAACAAGAGACCCTTGGAAGGCATTCCAAACAAGGCACCCCTGTACATTCCAGGAGGAGTCTGGCCGGGCCGGTGGGGAAACATTTGGTTGCTTTGTTGAGTTGGCCTGAGAATGAAGGAAAGCCATCACAAGGTTGAGTCAAAATCTCTGATGGGTTGGGAGGGGCTGTAGGCAACCAAGATGTCCTATTGCTTCATGACCCCCAAGAGGACCCTGTGAAGCCTAACATCAAGAACAGCCTGGAGAGAGCAGCCCCCAAACCAGAGGGAGCAAGGCGTCCCTTGTTAGAGATTCACAGTGCACACCGCCATGTTAAAGGTTCTGATAAGTCTTGCATGAAAGAAACTTCCGTTTAACTCAGAGCACCCCACCAAAACCCTTTTTATGTCACCATTTTTGGAGCAGTTCAAGGGGAAGGCTGGGGACGCAGTGGCAGCCCTGTGACCTCTGACCTCCCCTTACCCTTTGGCCTGTGCTTCAGTGCACACAGCAGATCAAGCCACAAACCAAGCCCTTCACCAGAACCCCCATCCCTAGAAAGCAGCTCAGATGACCCCCACCTCCCTGGAACCACGGCCCCTCTCCCCTGGCCCCTTTCAAAATTCCCTCCCCAGGAGATTTTCAGCTGCTAAGAAAAGTCATACTTTTCCCCACATCAGCCCTTCTGTGTCCTGAGACACATTTCCTCTTTTGAATGCAGGTAAGTGTCTGGAAAAGGCTCACGTGACCCTGAGCAGTAGGGCCACGCTGGCACACTTGACCTTCAGCTCTAGAGCAGCCTAGAATGCTAGAAAAGAGCCTGGAGCCAGGAAGGCCTCAGTGCAAATCCTAGTTCTGCTGTGTGGCCACAGGGAAGCCACTTAACCTCTCTGGGCCTTGGTTTCCTCATCAGAAAGATGAGCTGGTTTTGGATGGGACTTTTCTAGAAAATTTCTTACTTTCTATATGTTTTATGCCATTAAAAACAGCAACAACAACAATTTGTAACATGTCACAGGTTTAATTTTTAGAACACTGGCTGAAAGGCAAACAAAACACCATTATGATCAGCTAGGAAGTTGTTGGTGCAAGTATGTCATGATTCTTTGTTCTCTGCAAACCCACCCTGGTGTTTTAGTAAAGCCAGGTGCATGCCATCCTTCCCTAGCAAGGACATCTTAGCCCTGCTGCATGCTCCTGGGACCTCTTGGAGCTCAGGAGCCAGTGATGGCAAATCAGAACATCAGGGGCAGACATCCAGCAGGGTCACCCGAATAAGGTGCCAGCTAATGAAAGCACAACAGCAGCAGGAGGGGCAGAGCCTCAGGGCAGGGGCTCCTATTCTATGTTGGCCCCAGGGAAGGAGGCACTGAGCAAGGCCTGAAGGACAGGTGGCTCAGAAGGTAAAGAATCTGCCTGCAGTGCAGGAAATCTGAGTTCTATCCCTGGGTCGGGAAGATCCCCTAGAGTAGGAAACAGCAACCTACTCCAGTATTCTTGCCTGAGAAATCCTATGGACAGAGGAACCTGGTAGGCTACAGTCCATGGAGTCGCAAAGAGTCAGACACGACTGACTAAGTGCACATAAATGCACATAACTTTACTGCAGTCAGCTTTGACCTGTTATGAAGGTTTTTTTATTCAATAGTACAAGAAAGATGGTCCAGAAGACTGAGATTTGTGATTTGGGCAGGGGGGGAGGGGAGGGGAGGGGAATTGAGCTGCATTTCACCAGATTAGACTGGATTTCACATTCTTCCATGGGCCTGGAAGAACCCCTGGCTTGAACAATGCAGTGCTTCAGTGCCTTCAAATTTTACATGGTGCTGTGACATGTATTTCACACTGTCAGGTATGATAGTATGCTCCCCTGGCAGGCTAGGAGAACACATAGGGAAACAGAGCCAGTGTCGCAGTCACTGGGGCCGCCTGCTCCCCTGAACATCCTAGAGTCTGTCAGCACCCACAAGTCCCCTGCTGCCCATCCTCCCTTACCCCACATCCAGAGGAAGCAGTGTAAGCCCCTGCTCCCTCCCATCCTCTGGAGATAATTGGCAGGTGGTTGGTACCCCACTGGCTTCTACACACTCAGACTGGAATGTACACACACATGGAGGGGTTAGTAGATGGAATCATCCTTGTGTGTGTGTGTCTGCTCAGTCATGTCCAATTCTTTGCTACCCTTTGGACTGTAGCCCATCAGGTTCCTCTGTGCATGGGATTTTTCAGGCAAGAATACTGGATTTTTCAGGCATTTCCTTCCCCAGGGTATCTTCCCAACCCAGGGATCAAACCTGGGTCTCCTGCATTGCAGGCAGATTCTTTACTGTCTGAGCCACCAGGGAAGCCATCTTTACTCAAACAGAATCCCATAGTTCTCATCACTCACACCTTTAGCGGTCCATGTACTCTTTCAGCAGCATCCCTATAAGCCAGCAGATCTAGAGCTAAGTCTATCTTGCATTTCTGGGTGTTTCATCCATATATGTGTACCTGTAATGGGGTCTTTCATTTTTCTCCCCTCCTCTTCCCTGTCTACTCGCTATGCGTGTGTAACACGGCATCATGATCATTGTGCTCCAATGAACAGATAGTAGAGTCTGTGGATGCAGAACGAATACCCGTATCTCGGGGTTTTGTCAGTGTTTACTTCTAAAGATGGGATGAAAATGAATGTTTATTTGTGTTTGTGGACGTAGATGATTTAAAACTCTTGAAATCAGCCCAAATAATTTGAAAAAACCTAGGTTGCTAAGAGTCGGACATGACTGAGCAACTTCACTTTCACTTTTCACTTTCATGCATTGGAGGAGGAAATGGCAACCCACTCCAGTGTTCTTGCCTGGAGAATCCCAGGGACGGCGGGGCCTGGTGGGCTGCCGTCTATGGGGTCGCACAGAGTCGGACACGACTGAAGCGACTTAGCAGCAGCAGCAGCAGCAGGTCCAGAAAAGGTGACCTGCTGGACTTGGCTGGGGTTCCCTTGCCCGACAAGACCCAGCCCCACCCCATTCCCCTCAGCTCTCCAGCCACACACAGTGCTCCTCTCCTCCGGCCCACTGGTCCCGCCACCTGAGGGCTTTGCATTGGCTGTCCACTACCCTGGGCTGCCCTTCCCAGAAGCCTCACTCATTCATTCCCTCAGACACCCCATCTGTGGCAGCCACGCCCTTAATTTTCCCTCTTTACATGACGAATCTGCTGGTTCATTCACATTAAGTCTGACTAGAGTGACTGCTCCAGAGAGCAGGGCTCCATCCACCTAGGTGTCCTAGCTCTGCAAAACTGCAGCCTGAGTGGTGAGGGGTTCTCTCTGGGCCTGTAGTGGAAGACGAGCCCTTCATGGGGTCTGACTTTACACTGTACTCCTTGGTATTCTTTTCTTTCAGTGCCTTTTTTTTTTAAAGTTTTCTTTTTTTTAAAAATGTGGGCCATTTTAAAAAGTCTTTATTGAATTTGTTACAATATTGCTTCTGTTTTATGCTTTGGTTTTTTGGCTGCAAGTCATGTGAGATCTTAGCTCCCTGAGGAGGGATTGAACCTGCACCCCTGAACTAGAAGGTGAAGTCTTAACTTCTGGACCACCAGAGAAGTCCCCTCCTTGCCTCTTTTTGTAGCCAGATTCCCACCATCAGCCTTTCCAGTCCTTCTGTGGTTAAAGACACTCTGGGACCAAAAAGGAGCAAAACGTACCCGCATTTGAATCCCCTGGGCCACTGGGAGGAACCTGAGGAGCCAGAGATCTCTCCTGGAAAGCGATGCTACAACCAGTCATGCCTCCTTCCCCAGGGTCTCCTATCCCCTCAGGCCCATGGAAGAATATGTGCTTTTTAACACTGCTGGTCATGGTTAATAGCAAAGGAGGCAGAGGCTGTAGATTTGGGAGTGCTCATTTGCTGCCCAGTGGCCATTCTAATACTGTGTGAAGCCTCATTGGCCATGGGAGAAAGGGTGAGCGCGAAGGAGGCCACGCAGCTGTGGGTGGTGGGGGGTCGTGGACCCACCTGGGGGGCTGCAGGATCCCAGCAATCCCGAGATGGGGGCGAGGGTGCAGTTCAAGGGTAATCCAAGTAATGGCCTGGGAAGCAGGACGGCAGCTGGAGGGCTAATGCTCCTTAGTATCTGCTTTCGTGTGATTAATGGCTGTGGATAAACCCTTGAGCCCGGGAAAGTGGGTGCCACAGCTAAGCCTGGCCGCGAGCATCACTTTGGGTTATGCTGGGAGCAGGGAGTATTTCATCCACTTACATTTTAGCACAACTGTTTGAGGACAGTGGCCAAGCCATCATCTGAGAAATACTAAAAGCTGACTAATAACAGACGTGGGGCTCTGAACTCATGGAGAGAGCAGAAAGAAGGCCAGGAGGGAGCCTGGTGCTGGGGCCCCAAGTACACTCTCACTGCCTCTTGTCTGGGCTCACAGGTCTCCTGCCCCACCTGGATGGCTCCAGGCTGCACCAGTGGTAACACCAGGAGCATTCTGCCTTTGCATCATCTACATGTCTTTCCTCTGCATGTGATCGATTTGCATTTCACCAGGACCCGGTAAATAGCAGGATTGGTGCAGACAAATCAGATGCCAGGCAGGGCATTAGGCAGGTCCCTGCGGTCTCAGGTGTGCCCAGCATTAACCCTTCAGCTGCTGGGTCATAGAGAAGTACCCAGGGTCCCAGGAGAGGCACTTGGATGCCTGGGCAGCTCTGGACAATGGCTATTTCCTAACCTGTATAGAGGCATCCTGATGTTTTCCCATCTGAAAGTGCATTCCTGCTGAAGCCCAGCCCTGCCTGTGACCACCTGCCTGTGACCACCTGCCTGTGCAGGAGGCAGGTGCTTGGTTCCTAAAATCACAGGTGAGAACACTCAAGCTCAGAGGGCTCTGGACATTGGCACCATCCAGTGTTCCCACCAGACCAGGCACTGACTGCATTTGGCATATCCTTTCCCTTCTGCCAAATTGGCCCGCTGCAACCAAGGCTCGTTGCCCCAAGGCAGCTGTCACTCATCCTCCAATGTTGGTTAACCTCTGGGCCAGGCGAGGCGCCCCACCCAGATGTCAACTGTTCCCGCCCACCTGTCCTCACAGGAGGAGCCTGCTGATTCTCTCCCAAGAACAGTGAGTTGCCTGTCTTTGCCCAGGGGCGCCTGGCTGCTGCACTCACTGAGCACACCCTTCCTCTTCCCCCTTCCTGGTCTTCGGGGCAGGGGGATGGATGCTGTTCTCGCTGCACCCATTCATTCCCCACAGGCAGTCAGTTTCTATGCCAATGTCTGAACTGCCCCCAGAGCGACCACAGAGAGCTGACAAACTCCCGGCCCCTCCTGAGCAAGTGCTAAAGCTGTACTTCACGATTGTTCTGTTTTTGTTTTTGGGAGGGGAGATGTTCAAGATTTTTTTTGGAGTATAGTTGATTTACAACGTTGTGTTGGGTGTACAGCAAAGTGAATCAGTTATATACACATATACCCACTTTTTTTTAAAAGGCTCTTTCTCCATATAGGTCATTACAGAGTATTGAGCAGAGTTCCCAGTGCTGTACAGTAGCTTCTTATTAGTTATCTATTTTATACATTGTAGTGTGCATATGTCAGTTCTAATCTCTCAATTTATCCCTCCCCCCATCCCCTGTAGGATTGTTCATTATACTCATGTCTTTTACCCTACCCTTTTACCCATGTCCCTTCATTCCTTTTAGTAAGACTCTGCTAATCCATGGTATGAGGTTGGACCACTGAAAGTTTGCCATTTGTATGGGTCAAAATCAGCCAACTAGCGGCAATTTCATGTTGCTTCAGGGAGTCGGCAATTTAGAGCCACACAGACTCCGACTGTGTGGTCAGATGGGCTGTAGAGGCGGCCAGGAGGGGGCAGCAGAGAGCTGAGCCGGCACAGCTCCGGCCCACATGCGCGGCTGGGGCTGGTGCACGAAGCCAGCTGCCTCTGGCTTCTTCTTGAGCCCTAATCCTGTCCCAAGTGGGGTTTCTGGAGGGGGCAGCTGCCTTCCATATCCATCTCTGCGGTGGCTCCAAGGCTCTGGAAGCAGGGAACCACTGGCTCCGGCAGCCAGCTTTTGGTTTTATTTATTTTCTCTGTTGATTCTCTGTTTTTCATTTCATTGGTTTCCTTTCGAATTTTTATTATTTCTTTACTTGCAGTTGTATTAGGCTTAATTTGTTCTTTCTCTGGTTTCCTAAAGTGGAAGCTTAGACTATTCATTTTTTATATTCTTTCTTTTTAATTATAAATGCATCAAGGCTATATATTTCCACCTCGGCACTGCTTTTGCTACATCCCACAGATTTTGCCTTGTTTTGTCGTTGAGTCGTGTTTGAGTCTTTGTGACCCCATGAGTTGCAACACGCCAGGTTTCCCTGTCCTTCACCATGTCCCAGAGCTTGCTCAAACTCATGTCCATTGAGTCGGTGATGCCATCCAACCATCTCATCCTTTGTTGCCCACTTCTACTCCAGCAGTATACATTTACCTCTAATCTAGGTCCCTTTGAATAACATGCCAGTTCAGCCCATCTTCTGGGTGCCCACAGAAGCACAAACACCAGGCCTGTGGGATGATTGGAGACAATGCAAATCACAGGGACCCTACTGTGACCATGCAGAATGGATCACGGCTGGCTCTGCCCTGTTTCACATTCCCAAGGGGAAACAGAGCAGTGGACTGGACTCAGGCCATTACTGCAGAACCCACTCTAGACACAGTTCTCCTTCTGTGTGTTCAAGTGTTCTCCTTATCTTCCATCTGTAACTTTAAAAAAGATCTATTTATTTATTTTTATTTGGCTGCACTGGGTCTTAGTTTCAGCATGAAGGATCTTTAGTTGCTTTATGTGGGAACTTAGTTCCTGACCAGGAATTGAACCCAAAGCCCCTGCATTGGAAGGTAAAGTCTTAGCAACTGGACCGCTGGGGAATTCCCCACTGAAAGTTTCCTTTGACATCTCCAAAATCACTGAGTCTCCAGGGTCTAGTCTGCCAGTGAGCCCATCAAAGGCATTGTTCATTGCTATTATAGTGCGTTTGATTTGATTTCCTTTTTCTTTTTTAGAGCTTTCATCTCTTTGCATGTATTACCCCTCTATTTTTGCTTGTCATCTTTTTTCACATTAGACCCTTTAGTGTAAAATCATAATTGTTTAAAATTCCTGGTCTGATGATTCCAAAATCTCTGCTGAATCTGAGTCTGGTTCTGTTGTTTCTTTTGTCTCTTCAGACTGTTTTCCCTTGTCTTTCAGCACTCCGTGTAATTGTTGAAAGCGAGACATGTTATATTGGATAATGAGAACTGAGGTTCATATGACTTTAGTTGGAGGCTTTATATTTATTTGGCTAGCAGTTACACTGTGTTTGCTCTTTACTGTGGTTGTAGATGTCTGAGGCTTTACTTTCATCCAGTGTATTTTTTACTTTCGTCTAGTGTGTTTTTTTTTTTGGTCTTTGAGTTCCTTTGAGAGTCCTTAGCATCTGAGCCTTGTGATCCACCCAGCTGTAGCCCTTCTATTTCACAGGAGCTCTGTTGTGGTGCGTGGGAAGATATGAGGGCCAGTGGGTGTACAGGAGCATTCTGTTACCCTAAGATCAGGTCTCAGTCTTAGTGAGCCTGTGCCCTGGGCTCCAACCTTCACAAGTGCATCTCAGCTTTCTTCTCCCACTTACACAAGACAAGAAGACTGGAGGAGGTTAAAATTATAAATTTTATGTTATATATATATAGTTTAGGGCAGATGGAGAAGGGGGCAATAGAGGATGAGATGGTTGGATGACATCACCAACTCAATGTGTATGAGTCCGAGCAAACTGGGAGATAGTGAAGGACAGGGAAGTCTGACATGTTGCAGTACATGGGGTTGCAGAGTCTGCCATGACTTAGCAAATGAACAACAAATAAAAGTGATTTTATGTGTGTTCTTTAAAAACAACAAAGACATTAATTGGATGCCATTGACTCTGCATCTGGGGACTGGTGTCCTCAGTTGGTTTGGGTGTCTTCGGGCACCACAGATGAGGGGGAGAATGGGAAACACCCCAGGCTTTCTGCAGCTCCCCGGGGGGGCAGAGATGGGGACCCAGAGGCAGGTGAGGGTAGCCCCCAGTGGAGCAGAGGCAATGGAACCAGGCAGGGGCCTCAGAGGAGCTTTGGCACAAGGCTGCCAGGTGTGGCTAGAGACTCCAAGAGCACAACCAGAGCAGGGCCCTGGGGAGGGCACTCCAGGAAGGGCTGCAGCAGTGTGGGCACAGCAGAAAAGCAGAAGCCCAGAGCACAGCCATGGTGTAGAGCTGGTAGCCCCTGTGAGGGCCCGCAGGGCATTTAACACTCAGGAGAACTCCTATCAGGCCCACAGGGACTCCTGCGCTATGACAATGTCCCAAGCCAAGGAGTCATGTCTGGCAGGGAGCACTGGCCTGTGCACAGTCGCTCCCATCCCACTTGGGATGGAAGGTGCTAGGGAGCCAAGAAGAACACAGAGTCCCCAGGCTGGACCACCCAGGAAGGAGTTTGTCCCACTGGAGAAGTTGGCCCTTTGTGGAGCTTGGGACAGAAAGTGGGGCCTGTGCTCCACAAACGTGCTGGATAAAATGTCAAGGGCAAGAAAGAGAAGGAGGGAAGGAGGGCAAGCTTTAGAGCCCTGCAAAGAGAGGGCAGAGTTGCCTGGTCTAAAAGGGTGGGAGCAGGACCACAGAGCCAGGGTTGCACAGAATGCTGAGCGTGACAACTGGCCACAGGACAGTCACCAGACCACCCTCTGCCCCCGACTCTCCAGGTCCTGTCTGGCAGGGGGTTCAGGGGGCAGACCCTGGAGTCTGAGAGGGCAGGGGTCTGCCTCCATTTCCAGCTGGTTTAACTGGGACACTTTCATCAGGTACCATTCTTGTCACCCAACTGAAGGTGGGTGACAGTGGGAGTGATTCAGACAGAATCCACACTGGGAGATGATCCCATCTCACCAAAGCCAAGGAGGTTTCTATAGGGATCCTTAGCACCCCATCTCCAGACCTTCAGATGGACCTGGGCAGGGGGCAGTTTGCCTCAGAACAGTCATCAGCCCCCCAGATGGTTAAGCTCCTGGTACTTGGGGAGGGGGCTTCCCAAACCTTCCCTTGTGACTTTGGATTTGAGATACACTTGGAGGTACTTCAGAAGAAAAAGGGGGATTAAGGGCCAATGAGTTTGGAGAACACTGGGTTATGTAAAATTAAAGACATTTATTGGTTGTAGGACTTCTCAGAACCATTCTACATCCTAACATATGAATCTCTAAAAGGAAAATACAATCTGCAAAATGGTCTCAGTTAATTCATGTGGGACCATTTTTTGAGAATGTCCAGTCTCGGAGGGGCCCAGTTTAGAAGTTTAGGGAATGTTGTTCCTGGGCAGACTTGATTCTCTAAGGAGCAGCATCACTGAATTAGGAACTCCTCACAGCAGAGATATTCCTCTTCATCTCAGGGGCTTAAAAAAAGTTTAATTGGTACCTTGGGAGGAGGGAACTGGGTGTGATGGGGAGAGAAATCTCAGCTAGCAAAGTTTCCCAGCACTAGAGGGAATTCCGGACTCATTGCTAACAACCTCACAGCCAGCGTTGCTTGTTGTTTGCTTGCTTTCTGAATCAACTGGGAGAGAAATGGTGACCTGAAAAAAATAGAGTGATTCAGTCCTGAGAAGAAGGAAATCTCATGATTTCTCCCCTCCCCGGACCTGGAAGGAATTGCCCTAAGTGAAATAATTGAAATAAGTCAGATAAAGGAAGACAATGTATGATTTCCTTTATATGTGGAATTTTTAGACTCTCAGAGAAACCTAGTGGTGGTTACTACGGGCTGGGTGGTGGCAGGAATGGGGAGAAGCTATTGAAAGGTCGAAAGTTTCAGTTTAAGATGAACACATTTGAGTATCTCATGTACAGCGTGGTGATTAGAGGAATAATACTGAGTTACATGCCTGCCTATTGGGAAGAAAATAGACCTTAAGTGGTATCACCACAAAAAAAAAAAAAAAGAGAGAGAAGAAGAGGGTGGAGATGGTAGCTAATACTATTGTGGTAATCATTTTGCAATTTATAAATGTAACAGATCAACACTTACTTACACGATGTTGTGTGTTAATTATTTCAATAAAGTTGGAAAAAATAAACATAATATGAGACCTTGGAACAGAGAAAGGAATTAGATAAAAGAACCTAAGGTTAGTTTTTTAAGGAAACTCCATACTGTTCTCTATAGTTCAGTTCAGTTCAGTTGCTCAGTCGTGTCCGACTCTTTGTGACTCCATGAACCGCAGCACTCCAGGCCTCCCTGTCCATCACTAACTCCCGGAGTCTACCCAAACCCATTTCCATCAAGTCGGTGATGCCATCATCCCTTCATTGTTTCTGGAGTTATTTCTCCACTGATCTCCAGTAGCATATTGGGCACCTACTGACCTGGGGAGTTCATCTTTCAGTGTCCTATCTTTTTGCCTTTTCATACTGTTCATGGGGTTCTCAAGGCAAGAATACTGAAGTGGTTTGCCATTCCCTTCTCCAGTGGACCACATTCTGTCAGACCTCTCCACCACGACCCGTCCGGCCATCGTGGGTGGCCCCACACGGCCTGGCTGTATTCACACCCACGGTGTAGGAGGGTTCCCTTTTCTCCACATCCTCTCCAGCATTCATTGTTTGTAGATTTTTTGATAACGGCCATTCTGACTGGTGTGAGGTGATACCTCATTGTAGTTTTGATTTGCATCTCTCTCAGATCAGATCGGTCGCTCAGTCGCGTCCAACTCTTTGCGACCCCGTGAATCGCAGCATGCCAGGCCTCCCTGTCCATCACCAACTCCTGGAGTTCACCCAGACTCACGTCCAACGAGTCAGTGATGCCATCCAGCCATCTCATCCTCTGTCGTTCCCTTCTCCTCCTGCCCCCAATCCCTCCCTGCATCAGAGTCTTTTCCAATGAGTCAACTCTTCGCATGAGGTGGCCAAAGTACTGGAGTTTCAGCTTTAGCATCTCTCTAATATTCAGTTATATTGACCATCTTTTCATGTGCCTCTTGGCTATCTGTATGTCTTCTTTAGAGATATGTCTATTTAGGTCTTCTGCCCATTTTTTGATTGGGTTGTTTGGTTTTTTTGCACAGGGGACTCAGCTTGGTACTCTGTGATGACTAGAGGAGTGGGAGGAGGGAGTGGGGTGAGAGGGAGGATCACTAGGGAGGGGATATATGTATACATATGGCTGATTCACGCTGTTGTACAGCAGAAACTAACAACATTGTAAAGAAATTATATTCCAATAAAAATAAATTAAAATTAAAAAAACTAAGGAAATATGAATAAAGCATAATCTTTAGTTAGTGATAATATGTCGATATTGGCTCATTAACTGTAACAATATACCACAGTATATGGGGCTTTCCCAGGTGGTGCAGTTTTAAAGAATCCACCTGCCAATGCAGGAGACACAGCTTGGATCACTGGGTTGGGAAGAACCCCTGGAGAAGGAAATGGCAACCCATTCCAGTATTTTTGCCTGGAAAATCTCATGGACAGAGGAACATGGTGGGCTGCAGTCCATGGGGTCACAAAGAGTTGGACATAACTGAGTGACTGTGCACACACACAAACACCACAGTAGATGTTGTTGTTGTTCAGTCATTAAGTCGTATATATGCTACTAGAATAACGTATTGGAGAAGGAAATGGCAACCCACTCCAGTATGCTTGCCTGGGAAATCTCATGGACAGAGGAGCCTGGCGGGATACAGTCCAAGGGGTCACACAGAGCCAGACAGGACTTAGCAATTAAACAAACAACAACAACAACAGTGTATACAACATATATACATTTATATTCTAGTATAAATGGACCATAATAATATGTTAATATTATTAAAGAGTATAGGGGAGATGGAAACTATCTATACTGTCTTTTCTCTTTTTATTTCTATTTATTTTACATTTTATTTTCTTTAACACCAAAAACATTTTGTATTGGGGTATAGCCAATTAACAATGTTGTGATAGCTTCAGGTGAACAGTGAAGGGACTCAGTCATACATATACATGTATCCATTCTCCCCCAATCCCCCTCCCATCCAGGGTATGCTGCTGCTGCGGCTAAGTCACTTCAGTCGTGTCCAGGGTATACTGTCTTCTCAATTTTTCTATAAATCTAAAACTGTTTTTAAAATTAAAGTCTATTTAAAAATTTTTTAAAGTAAAATGCCAGAATCTTTCTTGCTGTTTCTAGAACCGAACCTTACCGACCATAAGCTCTGTGCTCTCACACTGGCCACTTTCCTCCAGACCATCCTGCCTGGGCCTGTTTTTCAGATACTTTTCAGGAGATTTTCATCAAACGATTAAAAATCAAAGAGTCACTGTTAATGGAAACATGATTCAAGTGACAATGAGTACTTGATTCCCAGAATGTTTTGTTTGAAGCCTTACTGAGATTTACAGGATGTGGCTAAATTTTTATTTGGGTGTATTTTTTTTCTTCATTGATTATTGCAACCAAATTGGGTGAAACCCAAATTTTAGTAGCTGTGAAGCATTGCTCAGAAGAGATGAGGCTGGTAGGAGATACGCTGATGAAGACCATTCTGAGCACTCCCTTTCCAACAAGGTGTGAGGTAGAAACAACCGAGGTGCCAGGTGGCCGGGGGAAGCCCCATGTGTAGAATGTGTCTGTGTTCCAAGACATCTTTCAGGGCCCAGCAGTGAGAAGATACAGCTGGCTTCCTGAGGCTGAAGTTCCTCCTTTTGTCTCCCAGCGAGTCTGTGCTGTTGCAGTCAGCTGCTATAAACAAAGTCAGACGGAGGCAAAACAACTTCTTGCATGGTTCCTGCCCAAACATCTCCTCTGAAACACAGACATCTCAAAAGAAGACAAGGTCACATTGACTTCCACATAATTGGACCCACATTTCGGGAGATGGGCCACTGTTCCAGAGTGAAGGCTGAAGAAGCATTAACCACCAGTGCTCAGAATTTGTAAGAAGGGCCCTCCTCAGTCCCACCAGAGAGCAGAAGATGACATCGTGGAATTAGACGTGTGGTGATTCCACCACTGAGACACGGTGGGTCTTCTTACATGTGGTTGATTAGTTTGCAGATTAACTAGATGTCAGGAATTTGATGAGAAGAAAAACCAGCTCAGAAAAATGTTCTCTCCTGGGGACTCCCAGAAGCTCCAGCCATGAGCAGGCCAGCCCCCAGAAGGACAAGGCACACACTCTCCTGTGCCCAGACTGGCCACCCCAGTTCCTGGAATTTATGGATGGTGACTGCAGCCGTGAAATTAGAAGGCACTTGCTCCTTGGAAGGAAAGCTATGACAAACCTAGACAGCATATCAAAAAGCAGAGACATCACTGCCAATAAGGTCCATATAGTCAAAGCAGTCACGTACAGATGTGAGAGTTGGTCCATAAAGAAGGCTGAGTACAAAGAATTGACACTTTCAAGAGTGTGCTGAGAAAAGGGAACCCTCTTACACTGTTGGTGGGAATGTAAACTAGTACAGCCACTATGGAGAACAGTGTGGAGATCCCTTAAAAAACTGGAAATAGAACTGCCATACGACCCAGCAATCCCACTGCTGGGCATACACACTGAGGAAGCCAGAAATGAAAGAGACATGTGTACCCCAATGTTCATCATAGCGCTGTTTACAATAGCTAGGACATGGAAGCAACCTAGATGTAATCTAGCCATTGGCAGACGAATGGATAAGAAAGCTGTGGTACATATACACAATGGAGTATTACTCAACTATTAAAAAGAATGCATTTGAATCAGTTCTAATGAGGTGGATGAAACTGGAGCCTATTATACAGAGTGAAGTAAGTCAGAAAGAAAAACACCAATACAGTATATTAACGTATATATATAGAATTTAGAAAGATGGTAACAATGACCCTATACGTGAGATAGAAAAAGAGACACAGATGTAAAGAGCAGACTTTTGGACTCTGTGGGAGAAGGCGAGGGTGGGATGATTTGGGAGAATAGCATTGAAACATGTATATTATCATATGTAAAATAGATTGCCAGTCCAGGTTTGATGCATGAGACAGGGTGCTCAGGGGTGGTGCACTGGGATGACCATGAGGGATGGGATGGGGAGAGAGATGGGAGGGGGGTTCAGGATGGGGAACACGTGTACACCCATGGCTGATTCATGTCAATGTATGGCAAAAACCACTACAATATTGTAAAGTAATTAGCCTCCAATTAAAAAAAAAAAGAATTGATGCTTTCAAATTGTGGTGCTGGAGAAGACTTTTGAGGGCCCGTTGGACTGCAAGGAGATCAAACTAGTCAATCCTAAAGGAAATCAACCCTGAATAGTCATTGGAAGGACTGATGATGAAGTTGAAGCTCCAATACTTTGGCCACCTGATGCGAAGCGCTGACGCATTGGAAAATATTGAAGGCAAAAGGAGAAGGGGGCGGTTGAAGATGAGATGGATTGATAACATCACCAACTCAATGAACATGAATTTGACCAAACTCCAGGTGATAGTGAAGGACAGGTAAGCCTGGCATGCTGCAGTCCCTGGGGTTGAAAAGAGTTGGACAGAACTTAGCAGCTGAACAACAACCACACCAGTGTGAGGCTCCTACAAAGCTCTGAGGCAGTTGGTCATTTCCACCACAAAATCACCAGCTTTCTTTTTACTGCAGAGATTATTCTGGAAACTAAAATACAGTCAATGTTTTTTTTTTTTTTTTTGCCCATGTGCTTGTGATTCCAGGACATATCATCTGCCAGCATTGCAACATAACCCATTGAGAAGCCAAAATAAATAAAGAGAAGAGAAAAAGGAGAAATGAAGAGAAAGCGCCCAGGATTAGATAGGAAGCTGTTGTCCATTTGGACCCTCTTGGCCTGTGTCCTCCACTGAAGAATGACCAAAGCTCTGTCTTCACTAGTCTAGAGCCATGTGAAGAGGAGGAGGGAATGTAAAAAAGCTGCTGCCAATATTCAACTATTGATCGGAGAAGCACCCTTTGGAGAATGACCTATGCATTTTGGTCTATGTGGCCCCTGAGATTCACCAGAAAGACCCTCTGCTTTTCAGATGGAGAGGGGTGAGCTTCCCAGGCTTGTGTCCCAGATGTTTGAGGATCTTCTTTCCCTAAAGTAGAAAAACCTTCCTTATTCTTCTGTCAGTTGGTGGAGGATTTCCAGAGCCATGGAGTCAGAGTTTATGGTGATCAAAGGTTTTGATGAACCTGTCAGTCTCTGCCTGATCAAGTTTTCCATTTATTTTTATGACTATCCTTGATCTCAGTATCAAAGGCCTTCAAGTCCACTCTGACCTTCCTCATGTATACAGGCATTGTTTGATGACATGTGAATTTTAATTTACAAAGCAAATATATTTGTTTGATAAATCTACCATTTCAGCTTTGTTTCAAAGATTCTGCCAATGGGGTCATAGGTCATAAGTCAACACTTGCTCTTGCTTGCTCTTGTTAAGTCACTTCAGTCGTGTCCGACTCTGTGTGACCCCATAGATGGCAGCCCACCAGGCTCCCCGATCCCTGGGATTCTCCAAGCAAGAACACTGGAGTGGGTTGCCATTTCCTTCTCCAATGCATGGAAGTGAGAAGTAAAAGTGAAGTCGCTCAGTCGTGTCCGACTCTTAGCGACCCCATGGACTGCAGCCCAACACTACCTGGTTTTAAAATGTATGTAAATAATTCAGAAATATTGAAAGTGGATGCTCCCTCCTGCAGCCATTTCCAGGAGCAGCATAGTCTGTCAAGCAGGTACAAGTCCTGCATCAAATGAGACTTTCAGAAGAAGGCCTTTGGGACAGACCTCTAGGTCAAGATTCACAAATGGCCAGTGCTGGCCCAAGCACTTGGCACTCCCCAGGGCTTTCTCATCCCTCCCTGGACACCTGTATTAATAATGAAAGACCTCAAGTCAATAATCTAATCTTCAGCCTTGGAAAACTAAAAAAAACAAAAAAACAAAAACAGAGCAAACTAAACCTGAATCAAGCAGAAGGAAGGAAATAAGATTAGAGTAGAAAGAAATATAATAGAGAATAGGAAAGCAATAGAAGAAATCAATGAAACCAAAAGCTGTTTTCTTGGAAAGATGAACACCATTGATAAGTTAGTTAACTAACAAAGAAAAAAAAAAAAGACTTAAGTTAGTAAAATCAAGAGTGAAAGACAGGATACCACCACTGATCTTCTGGAAATAAAAAGGATAATTTTAAGGGAAAACCATAAACAACTACATGCCAGTGTAGTTGTAGTGTATAACAACTAAAAACCCAGCTGTAATGAACAAATTCCTGAAAAGATACAAATTATTGGGACTGCCTCAAGAAGAAACAGAAAAGTCTGAGTAGATCTATGAAAAGCAAAGAGCTTGAACTATTAACTTTAAAGTTAATTTAAAACTATTAACTTTAAAACTTCCCACAAAGAAAACCCCAGGCTCAGATGGTTTCACTTGTAAATTCCATCAAACTTGTAAAGAAGAATTAATACTAATCTTTCACCAACTCATACAGAAAATAGAAGGTGAAACATTTCCCAGGTCATTCTGTGAAGCCAGGATTATCCTGATTAAAAAACAAGCAAACAAACAATAAAACTGGACAAGAGCATTGCAAGAAATGAAAACTATACTTATTAAGACACCATTTCTTAATAAGATGAACAAAAAATCCAAAAGTTTAATAACACATTATATAGACAAAGCTGCGGGGAAACAATTCTCATAAAATACTGGTGGAAATGCAAGATGGTGCAACCTCTATGGCAGAGAAGGCAATGGCAACCCACTCCAGCGTTCTTGTCTGGAGAATCCCAGGGATGGCGGAGCCTGGTGGGCTGCTATCTATGGGGTCACACAGAGTCAGACACGACTGAAGCAACTTAGCAGCAGCAACAGCAGCAACCTTTATGGAGGGAAACTTTGCAATGTTAGCAAAATTATGTGTGCATTTACCCTTAATTCCAATAATTTCACTTCTAGGAAACTAGCCTAGAGATGACTGGCAAAATACAAAAGGACACATGGCAAGGCTTTTTGCTGCTCGGTGATTTGTAAAGACCAAAACTCACCCAAGTGTCCATCTGGTTGAATCAATTTTCGTGCATTCACTGAAGGATTCAGAATACACAGCTACAAAAAAGAAATGAGACACGGCTAAGTAATGCCTCCCCAAAGTGGAGAATATAAATACAAAAAGCAAGGTGGGAAAAAGTGTATAAAGTCCTCTACCAGTTCCATGAAAAAAAAATACATGTGTCTATATAGACACAGAATTAATATTATGTACTAATATTCAAAAGGAGAAAGATTAAACAAAAAATATTTTAAAGTTTACTTTACACTTTAAAGTAAATAAACTTTAGGAGAAAATAGATATAGTAGCCAGACACAAAGAAAAAACCTTCTTTGCAGTTTTGAGTTTGCAATAATGTAATCATTTTCAGTTCAGTCGCTCAGTCATGTCTGACTCTTTGCGACCCCATGAATCGCAGTACACCAGGCCTCCCTGTCCATCACCAACTCCCAGAATTTGCCCAAACTCATGTCCATCGAGTCAGTGATGCCATCCAGCCATCTCATCCTCTGTCGTCCCCTTCTCCTCCTGCCCCCAATCCTATTTTATATAATTATAAAACAAAATTAAATTGAGAAGCCAATCTCTAAAAACCCAGGGGAAAATTCCATAAGTGAATCCAACTATGTATCATTTTTGCTGAGTAGCCACACAAGGCAGAATCATTTTAAGTAATGTGAAAACCCTGATGGGATATATGTGTGTGTGTACTAAGTGTCTTCAGTTGGGTTCAGCAGTTTGGGACCCCATAGACTGTAGCCAGCCAGGTTCCTCTGACCATGAGATTCTCTAGGCAAAATACTGGAGTGGGTTGCTAGGCCATCCTCCAGGGGATCTTCCTGACCCGGGATAGATCTGATATCTCTCTGTCTCCCACATTGGCAGGTGAGTTCTTTAGCACTTGAGCCACCTGGGAAGTCCTTGATGGGATATACCTCAGACCAAAAAGAAAAATAAAACAATATTTTAAACTGCTTTCGGTAATTTACGGGTCACAGTAATACTGTTGCTCTGAAACTTTACCTAAGTTAAAGCAAAAGAGAAACTGTGTCAATGACCTGAAGATAAGAGAGCATAAAGAAAGAGACATAGATATAAAATCAAGAACTTTAAAGAAAATCAGTTTCTAAATCTGAATGGGAAATTATCAGTATGAACTCATGATGAATTTTCTTTTATGTATATTATCTAAATTAATATATGTGATAAAAATCACATATGTTTTTATTAACATAACCTGTTAGCATATCATGTTCCTTTCTGGTCCTTTTTTCTCTAAGTATATTTTTATAGCTGGAATCAAACTGTACATAAAACTTACTCATATTTTCCTCCTAGTATTAATCATATTGAAAATTAAAATATTAAAATAGAATATATTAAAATATTAATAATATTTTAAAATAATGTTTTATTCAACTGCAAACATCCAAAATATCATTTCAACATGCAATCAGTAAAAAATACGATCACCAGTCTTGGCCATTTCATGTGTTTTATGCATAGATTTCATCTCAAATTGAACGGGCCATGTTTCATGTTCTCAGTGAGCAGGCAGATGGGGCTGGGGCCACTGTGTTGCATGTGGCAGTCCCAGGGGGCTGGGCTCAGCACACTGATCCCAGGGAGGATGGGCATTGGCTTGCAGAGGTCTGGGGATCGATCCCATTCTCTCCATCTTATCTGATCCTGAGAAGGGCCTAAATGACCAGTGACAGTCGTGTCCACTGACTGGAGAGCCACTTACTGGCTGGCTGGGATGGGGTTGGTCCTTGACACTGATCACCAGGTTTCACGTTCTGCAGCCATGGTGGGGCTGACCATAGAGGCAGCCACAGGGAAGGCGGGAGGGCTCCCTAGTTGCTCCAGTCTGATTCCTGATGCCCCAGAAGCGCCCAGCACCCATAATTTTGCCTCGAGCCATGCAGTCAGACCTACAGCCACCTGCAGCCCACCTTCTGCCCAAAAAGACTCCTGCTAAAAGCTGTGAGCCCATCAGGGATGTGGTCTACAGGGCATAGAACCCTGCTGCTAGGCCAGAGCTGCTTCAGGGCGGGCACTGCCGACTCACTCCAGGCTGTGTGCATGGGCAAAGCTTGGCAGGAGTCACACTTTACCCAACCCTGGCACCCACTCTGCTGGGACAAAGCTGTCAATCTTTAGTGGGGAGAGACCTGAGACAAGCTGCTGAAAGCAAAGGATAGACCTCCTCTCCCCAGGCCCCCTGCACAATCCTGCATCCATCTCCAAACTTCAGAGGCTCCCCAAGCCTCTGGGCATCCCCCAGGTGTGGGTATGTCCTCCTGCAGCTGGCAGTGGGGCTGGTCCCAGGCTTGGCCTGGTCCCAGGAGCTCTACAGGGTGGACCTGACAGCCTGGGCCAGTTAGGGTCCTGCCCGCCTCTTACAAAGTCTGGGCAAACAGCCTCTTGACTCACATGATCCTCAGTCTACTCATCTGTAAAGTGGGAACTCCCCTAATGCCCCTCGGTTCCAGTCTGCCTGCATCTCTGTTGGCTCCTCTGTGATGACAGATGGAACCCAGGCTGAGGAGACTTGCAGCCTTCTCTGTTGGGGAGGTGTTCCTTGTGTGGAAGGCCATGGGTGGGAGAATTTCAGGGCTCAGGTTTCTTCTTTCCTCAATTCATGTCCATTGAATCGGTGATGTTATTTAACTATCTCATCCTCTCCTGTCCCCTTCTCCTTTTGCCCTCAATCTTTCCCCCCATTAGGGTCTTTTCCAATGAGTCAGTTCTTCCCATCAGGTGGCCAAAGTATTGGAGCTTCAGCATCAGTCCTTCCAATGAATATTCAGGGTTTATTTCCTTGAAGACTGACCTGTTTGATCTCCTTGATCACTGGACTACTCATTACAGCAAACCTTAGAAGCTCTCATCAGGGTAGATGTCAGGTGACTGTGGACATAGGTCATTTGGGCTGTGGTTGGAGTGGGGACCTGGGGCTCAGAGGCACCAAGACAAGGCTGACAGTCACATGGGACTCACGTCCACCTCGACCTCTGGCCCAGCCTCAGATGATGTGAAAGGATTAGGGTAATTAGGGCACTGCCTTCAAGCCAAGAGTCTGCTGAAAGAGCCAGTTATGTCCAATTGTCTCAATTATTCAAATAGTGCTGACATTTTTAGCTGGGGGGAAGGGTCACTTCAAAGGGAAAGTTCTCGCTCCCCTCCTCCCGCCTCCCCAAACCCCAAGGCTGCTTTCGTGGCATCGACATTGAACAGCCTGGTGGGCTGGGCTTTGGCTTCCTTTTTGGGCCTGGAAGCGAGGTCACAAGCCTCATGGGGATCATGAGAGCTCAGTATGGGGGCTCACGTGCTCCTCATGTGGACGCCCCCTCTTAAAGGGTTGGCCCTCCTCTGCCAGCCTCCTGCCTGGCCAGAGGAGGAGGCGGAAAGAGGCCAGCTGCACCCTCTTGGCCCCGCGTTGGGGCAGGTAAGCTCAGGTGTGGGGAAGTGTTGGAGGTGTAGGACTCAGCTTCCTGGGGCCTCCAGCTCCTCTCCTGTGGACCCTGGCTGGACAAGGTCATGTGGGAAGAGCCAGTGAATCCATGTTCCCTGAAGGGACAAGCCTATGGAACTGGCCACCACCAGGCTCCAGTGTCTAAATGCAGATGCCAGGGTTCTGCTGAGAAGCTCCAGCTCCAGGGCTTGGCCTCCTGGCCTTTACTCCCTAGCATCTTACCTTGGTTTCCTGCTTCCTGCAGAATGTCCATCTGTGCGTCTTCCTCTTGGCTGGGATGTCCCTGTAACCCTTTATTAGCTGACATTTTAGCTGTTAGTTAAAACCTCGGTGGAAAGATTGATTGGCTGTGAAGGAAGATGGAGATTCCTTCTCACTGCTAGGGGGCGGGGGGTGGGAAATGGGAATTGGCTTCTAGAAGGCAGTTCACCTGCCAGTGCAGGAGATCCAGGAGACGTGGGTTTGATCCCTGGAGAAGGGCATGACCCCTGGAAGAGGGCATGGCAACCCACTCCAGTATTCTTGCCTGGGAAATCCCATGGACACAGGAGCCTGGCGGGCTACAGTCCATGAGGTCACAAAGAGTTGGACACAACTTAGCATGCACACACGCCCAAGTCCAACAACTGCACAACTAAGGATATGTCCTAAGGCAATAATCCCGATGGATTAATGTAGATGTAAGCCAACATTTATAGAGCGCTGTTTACTACAGTAAGACACAGGGAACAACAAACGCGGAAATAGAGGACTGGACACATAATCATGGTCTATCTACAAGGTGAAATGTAGTCTTTTTTTTTTTTTTTGATGTGGACCATTTTTAAAGTCTTTACTTAATTTGTTACAATACTGCTTCTGTTGTATGTTTTGGGTTTTTGGCCTTGAGCCATCAAGGATTTTAGCTCCCTGACCAGGGATAAAACTCTCCTCTCTAGCACTGGAAAGTGAAGTCTTAACCACTGGACAACCAGGGAAGTCTTTGTAATGTATTAACTTTTTAAACGACAGAGAAGAATGAATAACGACAAAGCAGGATAATCATAGTTTTCATTACACACATGTGCACACGCTCACACACACACACACACATCTTATCTATTCATAGGAAAAAGCCAAGGAATACATTGAAATGCTAGCCATTATTTTAAATGCAGTTAGTATGTGTGATGTTTATTTATTCCTTTGTACATTTCTTTTTCTTTTACTTTAACAAAATTCAATAACAAATACATTTTCCTTTTGTTACCAGAAAATTTGTAAACTTTAGCAAATATTAGCAAAAATAGTGGGAATGTGGGGAAGGTTGAAAATATTTACAGGATTTGTTCTCGGTTGACCAGGGGTAGGCGATGGGAATAAAAGAAGAGAGAGAGGTCAGGAGAAAAAAGACAAGACAGATTTGCTGAGTCTGAAGTAAGTATTTATGGAGGAATTAAGAGGGACGATCGGCCTCTATGGGAGAGGACCTTAGTAATACAGGTCTGATTTTGGGAAAGGGTTGTCTTTGGGAATGTTCACCAAATTACAAAAATGTAATTTTTAGTTTGCAAAAGCAAACTATTGAGCAAAAAAAGAATATATATATATATAATATATATAAATATATAATATATATTTAAATATAACTAAATATATAATTTTATATATTTAAATATATTTTATATGTTTAAATATATAAAATATATTTATATATTTATATATATTTTATATAAAATATTTATATATATATAATATATATAAATATATATAATTTGATTTGTTTATTTATGGCTGTGATAGCTCTTCATTGCTGTGTGGGCATCACTCTAGTTGTGGCCAGTGGGGGCTACTCTCTAGTTGCGGCGCTCAGGCTTCTCTTATTGCAGAGCACGGACTCTAGGGCACCCAGACTTCAGTAATTGTGGCTCCTGGGCTCTAGAGCACAAGCTTCGTTGCTCCACAGCATGTAAGATCTTTCCGAATCAGAGATCGAATCCATGTCTCCTTCATTGGCAGGAGGATTCTTTACCACTGAACCCCCAGGGAAGCCCCTCAAGCAGCAGTTTTGATTCATGGCATTTGCAGTGATATTTGTCCCATAAAGTGATCATTCCCTGCCATGTATTTTAGGCCCCAGAAAATGTAACTGGAAATGTCAACCAGTGCCGAGGGTATTTGCTGTCATGGTTTATGTTTTATTAGTTATTTTTCAGCAGAAGTCAGGGCTTGTGTTGGGTTTGGCTCCTTTGAAACTTCATTTATTTACTTTGCAAAGTTGATAAGTACAAGGCACAGAAAGATGTGCAGGCATTTAAGTGGTTGGTCTTCATTCTGAACTAAGTGAAAACAAAGCAGACTTTCTATTAACTTACAGTCCTCTTGACCTGGAGCACTAGGTATTCTTAGAAAATTCTCTCTTACTTTGTTTGAAAATGTTTTAAAGATGTCCTATAATTTTGTGTGCATGTGTGCACGTTTGTGTGTGTGTGTGTGTTAAAGTTCTAGATCTGGGAAAATAGAAGCCCTCATCCAGAGGACTAATGAGACCCAGTCCTTGTCCTAGACATTAATGGCAATCAACATTTAAACACCTCCGTTAAAAAGACAGTCACCAGGGATGTATTAATATGCAGAGAGATCTGTCCCCAGACATCATTGTACATTGTAGAGTAGCTATATCCAAACAAAAATGAGCCATGTTAAAAAAAATTAGTGAAATATAAAAACATATTTAACTCAATATATCCCCAATATGATCATTTCAAAATGTGGTCAACATAAAAAGTGTATTAGTGAGATACTTTTTGTCTGTTTTTGAATGCGTTTCTACCTAGTAGCTCAGTTGTGTCTGACTGTTGTGTAGAAACAACAGTCCAGTTGTGTTCACAGACACCATGGACTGTAGCCTGCAAGGCTCCTCTGTCCATGGGATTCTCTAGGCAAGAATACTGAAGTGGGTCGCCATTCCCTTCTCTAGGGGATCTTCTCAGGAATCAAACCCATTTCTCCTGCATCTCCTGCATTGGCAAGCAGATTCTTTACCACTGAGCCACCTGGAAAAAATCCTCCCAAACACTTTTTCTTTTCTTTCTTTCTTTCTTTTTTGGGGTGGGAGGAGTGGGGTGACAGTAATGCAAAGCACATAGGATCTTAGCTCCCCAAACAGGGATCAGATCCACATCCCTTCATTGGAAGGTGAAGTTTTAATCACTGGACCTTCAGGGAAGTCCCCACTTTTCTTTCTAAGGTCCATTGTTAGACATGGCAAATGATAACTTGCTGTTTTACACATAAATTCACAGCATATCCCAACTCAGACCAGCCAGATTTAAGATGTTCTATGACTGCCATGTTGAACTCAACATTTACACCTCAAGGTTGGTTCTTGCACAGCTAGATCGTGCCAGAAAAATCTTATTACAACTTTTTTTTGGATTCAAAATAGAGATAGTTCTGTTCTCTATCCTCCTTAAAGGGAGGACCTCAAAAGCATCTGCCCATTTTGGAGAAAAATTTTTGAATCTGCCAGAGAAGACAGATGTGGGACAGAGCCATGCAGGGGAGTCAGGCCGGCCACCTGGCCATGAGACTGACCAAGCTTGTGGCTTCACCATGTCATTGTGTCTTATGTCTCAATGCCCCCTAACTTCCCAGTTGTTCAGTCACTCAGTCGTGTCAAACTCTTTGTGACCCCATAAACTGCAGCATGCCAGGCTTCTCTGTCTACCACTATCTCTGAGTTTGCTCAAACTCATGTCCATTGAGTCATTGAGTCAGTCATCCAATCATCACCTCCCAGAGCCCCTACCAAAGTCCTAACTCCTCCACTGCCTGTTTCCTCATCTGTGAAACCACAGTGAGGGAGCCCATGGTCTCTGCATGGCCCCCACCCCAAATGCATCCAGGTTTGAGCGGGCATCACTGTGCCCATCACAGCAGAGAAGGGAGTCCTGGCATTCTTCCCTGTCCTGCTGTCCCCTCTTCAAGAGCACTTTCTTCATCTCTCCTGTGTCGGGGGACTCAACGCCTCTTGCAGCTGTGCGGGAGGTCTGTCAGCCTGAGGTCCCACATCCCCAGGGCAGTGCAGGGCAGCCAGAGGTCAAGGTTTTCACACGGGGACCTCTCTCGCAGTTAATAACAGCAGCGAATTCTCCTCCTGATACAAAGGTCAAACCAAGTCCACGTGTGGGCCCCATGCAGCCCTGGATGAGAGCGCAAGACGTCTGCTCTAAATAGACACATGAGACCAGCGGTTTCTTTTGGCTAAATTGGTCCACAAATCACCATTTCACTGTGGCCTTTGCTGTTAATTTTGGCCCAAGAAGCAGGGCCACTGAGTAAACAGAGACTCACCCAGCAGCAAACCAGCTCTTAGTTCTGAAGCCACTTCCTGAGGCCCAGACCAGGCTGCCCTGTCGCCCCAGCCCCACCCTCCCCACCTTCCCTGGGCACCCCCACTTCAGCTCTGCCTTCTCCAGGCTGTGCCCTGCCCTGCTCCTCCCACCTACACCTCCCCAGAGGCCCCTCCCCATCCACATGAACCCATTCCAGAAGGTCCTGATGCCACCCCTATTCTGGATGGGGGTGGGGGTGCAGGGTGAGGCTGGCTGTCTACAGCGCCTCAGGACTTGGCTCTAAATCCACATGAAAGTCCAGCAAATGTCCTGATCGTGAGATCTGGTGGCTACTCCCCAGGTTGTACAAACGTTACTTGGGGCTTTTTATTGTTAATAGCAGATACTTTTTTTTTTTTTCCTTTCTTTGAAAACAAAACAAAAAGACGAGCTGGCAGGGCCATCAACCCGCCCGCCTCTGACCTCCTTCCCGCAAACCTGGTTAGTCCATCAAGGACACATGATCCTCAGCAGGCCCCTGAGACACTGTGTCTGTCCTCCACCGCCCAGACCTTGTGTCCCCAGCCCTCTCCCCTGCTCCTGGGGACTCAATGCCAGACGCCTTCCTCTCTACTTCCTGTAGTCTCTCCATCAGCAATCTCTCTGATTCCCATTATCTAGAGTTATCTAGATATCACTATACCCTGGGTCTCATTCATGCAACCAGATGACCCCTTTCCCTCCCTGCAGGTCCAGTGGGTGCCTGGAGCCTGAGGTGTTCACTGCAGGGGGCTGGATTGTCTTCCTCAGACCTGGGCCTGCGTGGCCCCACCTCCATAAATTGCACCCCCAGCCACCCAGCTCCACCAGTCAGGAACTTAGGTTCGCGATTAGGCCCCTCCCCTTCCTCCATCCCCATTAACATCAGGTCCTTTCCCAGCCCCGCCAGCACCACCAAATATCCCATCTGCCTGCTACTGAACCTTCTTCCTCAAGTAAGAGAAATTGACTAGAGGACAGACCAGGCAAGGCTTTTTCTTCTACTATTAGGAATTGCTGTTCATTTGTGTTATTTTATTATTAGTTATTATTCTATTATTAGTTATTGTTAATCTCTTACTGTGCCTAATTTATAAATTAAACTTTATCATAGGTGTGTATGTATGGGAAAAGGCATAGTATATCCCGAATTTGGTCCTGTCTGGGTTTTGGGCATCAACTTGGGGTCCTAGCATGTAACCTCTGTAGATAAGGGAGGGGGGGCTATTGGAATGACCAGGATTTCCATTTATGTGTGTGTGTGTGCCCCTTTAGTTGCTTGGTCATGTGCGACTATTTCGTGACCCCATGAACTGTAGCCTACCAGGCTCCTCTGTCCATGGAATCCTCCAGGCAAGAATACTGTAATGGGTTGCCATTTCCTTCTCCAGGGGATCTTCCTGAACCAGGGATTGAACCTGCGTCTCCTGTAGGACTTCCCAAATACTGCACTAATATCATCCCAGTTGAAGCTCAGAACTATGCAAAGCAGTGTCCCTTTCAGAGACAGGAAAGTTGCAGCTCAGTGTGGTGGGCAGTGCTCCCACATTCCCCTACTCAGCTTCCTGCGCTCTTTCAGATGGGAGCCAATTCCCCAGGACAGGGGTTCCTATTACCCTGCTCCAAGGCATTTCAAATAACCACTTCTACCCTGAAAAAAAAAATGCTTCTCAATTTCTGTTAAAAAAATAAAATAAAATAACTATTTGTGATGGAAGAGACTACTTCAGATGAGTGAGCGGGATCTAGCCTAGGGGCTGGGGGGACTTGGAGGGTTTATGAATGAACCTCAGGAGGCTCTGCTTCCTTTCATCTCGGTCCACATGCCTTTCCTTAATCCCTTGGCCTGACTCAGCCTGGGGCATCCTCTGGAGGGCTGGGAGGACTGTTTACCGAGGGGCCCTCCACCCATCGCCTCTCACCTGAATTTGCCTCTGAGACTGAGCTCGGGCAACGTGAGCTGACCTGGGTGACTCCCTGCTCTGTGTGCCCAGCTGCCCTCAGGGGCCCAGGGATGGGCTGCTGCCCGCATCCCTGGCAACACTCCACCTGGGCTTCTGAATCACCCCTTAGTCACCAGGGGACAGTGAACACCACCCTTCCACCAGGCACTCCCACAGGAGACCAAGCAGGGCTGTGGCTTCTGAGATTCTTGTGGGAGGAAAAGGGTCAGATGAGAGAGGGAGGGTGTGTAGGAATAGGTTGCCAGAGGGGCTGGGGAGCAGGGAGCCAGAGAGCCTCCCTCCCGGGCCTCTTGACAGAAACTAGACCCTGTGAAGCATGACTGCCTGCATAGAGTGAGTGACTTCCGGGACCTCTTGTTCATCCTCAGAAGATTCTAGAACATTTCTGGAGACTAAGCAGTAACATAGCACCACAGACTTGATGGATATGAATCTCCCACAAAAATCACAGGAGCCACAGTCCTGCTCCGTCCCCTGCAGGAGTGCCTGCAGTAAACTCCAGGAGACAGTGAAGGACAGGGGAGCCTGGAATGCTGCAGTAGTCCATGGGGTGGTAAATAGTCGAACCCAACTGAGTGACTGAACAACAACAACAAGCAGCAACTGGAATTTTGGAACTGGATTCTTCCTAACTAAACTAAAAAAAGAACAGGAAAAATTCAGAGTTAATACTAAAGCAAAGCCTTTCTTTCCTCAGGGAAAGTATGGTAATCACATGCTAGCTTTTTCCTTAGAAAAAGAATGGATTTTTGGTGAAGCAGAGGGAAGTGGGTTGAGCTTGGAGCTGTGTGGATACCAGTTGCTACCCTCGCCCATGGCTACAAGCAGAGTCAGTGCTGGGCTGAAAAGCCCTGAAAAGCCCCCTCCTGAGTTGGGGGAGCAGATGCCAGGCTGATGCCCCTGGAGGCCCACAGATGCCCTGCACCTGCAGGAACGGTGCCTGGGGCACTGGGTGGTGGGGGCGTTTGAATACTGCCTGTGACAGAATAGATGTGACTATGTCTGAGGCATGTTACTGCCGGCCCAGTTCCTTACCCACCTCAGCATTTGAGACCCTGCAGGGCAGATGGCTCGTCCACCTTGTGATGACAGGGTCCTGAGCCTAGTTTTCCAAGGGGCTAGACCCTGGCTTTCTGATTTCCCACATGCATGCATGCATGTGTGCCCTGTCGCTAAGTTGTATCCATCTCTTTGCGACCCCATGGACTGTAGCCCACCAGTCTCCTCTGTCCATGGGATTTCCCAGGCAAGAACACTGGAGTGGGTTGCCATTTCCTCCTCCAGGGGATCTTCCCAACCCAGGGATCGAACCTGAGTCTTCTGCATTAGCAGGTGGATTCTTTATCACTGTGCCACCTGGGAAGCTCCCCTGATTTCCCATACCTGGTCATTAACAGTTTTCTGTGAAGGGCCCACTTGTTGGTTTCTTATGCAGAGGTGGGGTGGAGGCACTGGGAGGAAGGGTCAGTGAGCCATCAGAGGGAGTGGGGCCTGGACAGGGATCAGAGGGTGGGAGCCAGAAAGGGTGGGCGGGACTAGGGGGCAGGGCCGAAGATGAGGCAAAAGACTGAAGGGTGTTCCAAGGTCATGTCTCTATAGCTCCTGTGACCATTCCCCAGCCTTTACTTGTCTTTCATGACCTTTGGAGTTTTGAAGGTCAGTGATTTCAGTTATTTTCCAGGATGCTCCTCAATTTGGTTGTCTAAAGTTTCCTCCCTATGGATTCAGATTTTGCATTTTAGGCAATTTTTCTTCTCTGCATTTCATCTAGAGGCTCATGGTGAATATTCGTTTCATTGCTGGTAACAGCTCACTTTATTTTAGGTGGTATTCACCAGATTTCTCCAACCTGTCAGGTTATTCATTTCCCCAACCTGTCAGGTTATTCATTTCCCCTTTGTGATTAAGAAATATCTGTGGGAGATGCCTTGAGATTATGTAAGTGTACTGTTACTTTCCAGTCCTTTACCCATGGCATGTAGATTTCAACAAAGATTCTTGACAGTTGCCCAATGTTGGTTTTCTTTATTTTCTTTATTTTTTTTAAATATTTATTTACTTGACTGTGCCAGGTCTTAGTTGTGGCATGTGGAATCTAGTTCCCTGACCAGGGCTGGAACCCGGGCCCCCTGCATTGGGAGGGTGACTAAAAAATGCAAGAAACAGATTTCCCATCTCCCCTATACATTTATTTGTGTATAAATTTATGCCATTGTAAGTTCATGGATCGTTATTTCAGCCAAAGGGTTACAGTTCTTTATTGTGATCATTTAGTTTCATGCTCACATCCCAGATAAAGCCAGTGAGAACCCTTTCAAAGAGGGTTCTGTGTTTTCTGACAAGTTCCCAAGTGGAAAGTAAACACTTCCTTACTTTCTGGCACAAGATGTTCCAAGCTCTTCTTGTACTTTCTCTGCCCCAGATCTGGATTCAGTCACTTGTCCTAGGAGCCCTGGCTTTTTTTAGTGGAGAATGTTGTTTAGAAACAAATATTTGCACACTAAGTATATTCATTTCTGTCAGAGTGTTTTTAGGCCCTTTTGGTGGATGGAACCAGGAAATAAATATACATATATGTACATGTGTGGTCAGCCGATGATCCCCAGTGATCCCCAGTCTCCTGAACTCTGTGCTTTGTGTAACCATGTTGGTCTCAGCCTGTAGGCAATGAAGCCCGGCTAGACATGCCCAGGGCATTCACCCAGGCCTCACTGCAGGGAGCCCCACAGACATCACCCCTCTGGGACTAATGTGGCTGCCCTAGCCTTTGTGGTTCTTATTCTGATTGCAAAATACACTTCAGCCAAGACCAAGGGAACTTGGAGGAATAAGATTTATTAGTCACAGGTCCTGGAGGGTCTATGGCACACTTGAGGGATGGCCACACACCAAGGTCATACATTCCATCATTCAGAGTTTTAAACGGGAAAACTTAAACCTGCACAGAAAACCGCACACAGATGTTTATGGCATCTTTATTTGGAACTGACACAGTTTAGATGCAACCAACTTCAGAGGGTAGATGGGTAAATAAACTGTGGTACATCCAGACCATGGAATATTATTCAACACTAAAAAAAAGAGTTATTTGTCAGAAAGGCATGGTAGAAGCTTAAAGGAATACAACTAAGTGAAAGAAGGGGCTTCCAGGTGACACTGCTTGGTAAGGAACCTGCCTGCCAATGCAGGAGACATAAGAGACACAGGTTTGATCCTTGGGTCAGGAAGATCCCCTGGAGGAGGCATGGCAACCTACTCCAGTATTCTTGCCTGGAGAATCCCATGGATACAGGAGCTTGAAGGGCTATAGTCCATAGCATCGCACAGAGTCAGACACGACTGAAGCGACTTAGCACGCATGCAAGTGGAAGAAGCCAACCTAAAGGGACTTTAGAGTGGATGATGCCAACTATACAACGTCCTAGAAAAGGTGCAACTATGGAGAAAGTAAAAATTCAGTGGTTTCCAGAGATTAGGAAGAGGGAGGGATGAATAGGCAGAGGACAGAAGATTTTTGGGGCAGAAAATACTGTGTATGATACTATAATGGTGGATAGAAGTCATTTTAATTTGTCAAACCATAGACTGTACAATGCCAAGAGTGAAATAACACATATTATCCACTTCAGGTGGTGATGATTTGTCAATGTAGATTCGACTTTGGTAAAAAATACACTACCCTGGGGAGAAGGCAATGGCACCCCACTCCAGTACTTTTTGCCTGGAAAATCCCATGGACAGCGGAGCCTGGTAGACTGCAGTCTCGTGGGGTCGCTAGAGTTGGACACGACAGAGCGACCTCACTTTCACTTTTCACTTTCATGTATTGGAGAAGGAAATGGCAACCCACTCCAGTGTTCTTGCCTGGAGAATCCCAGGGACGGGGGAACCTGGTGGGCCGCCGTCTATGGGGTTGCACAGAGTCGGACATGACTGAAGCGACTTAGCAACAGCAGCAGCAGCAGCACACTACCCTGGTGGAGAACGTTGATAAGGATGGGGGGCAGGGAGTTTATGGGAAATCTCTGTACCACCCTTTCGATTTTGTTGTAAACCTAAAACGGCTCTAAAAAAAATAAAGTTTTAATTTTTAAATTTTTAAAATAGAAGTGTAGTTGATTTACAATGTTGTGTTAGTTTCAGGTGTACAGCAGAATGATTCAGTTATCTGTATCTATATCTATGTATCTTTGGCACATTGTGCAGTGTGTGGGATCTTAGTTCCCTGACCAGGAATTGAACCCAGGTCCCACGGTGACAGCACTGAGTCCTAACCACTGGACAACCAGGGAATTTCCACATATTCTTTTTCACATTCTTTTCCTTTATAGATTATTACAAGATATTGAGTATAGTTCCGTGTGCTATACAGTAGGTCCTTATCTTTTATCTGTTTTATATATAGTGGTATGCATCTGCTAATCCCAAGCTCCTAATTTATCCCTCCCTACCAACCTTTCCCCTTTGGTAACCATAAATTTGTTTTCTGTGTCTGTAAGTCCATTTCTGTCTTGTAAATAAGTTTGTTTGCATCACATTTTTAGATTCCACATAAAAGCAATATCATACGATATTTGTCTTTCTTTATGGCTTACTTCACTAAGCTTAACAAAAAATAAAATCTTAAAAAAAACTGAGCAGGGCACCAGGCTATGGGCGCCTCCTTTCCACCCAGGTCTCTGAGGCCTCTAGGTCTCCCTCTGGGGGAGCCACTGCCAGCTGCTCGTGAGGTATCATTCCCATACATGGTGTCTATTTTCTAGAAATTATCCTGTGGCTTGCTTTTTCACTTACCATAGCTCAGTGATTTTTCCCCTATCGATAGAACAAGAACATCCTATTCTCTTTCAAAAAATTTTTTTGTTTTCTCAAAGAATTGCATTGATGACTATTCTATGATTTGGGTAATAATCCCCTACTGATAAGCAGTAGGTGACTCCCAGCCTTTTGATATCACAGACAGTGATGCAGTAAATAGCCTTGGGCCTGTGTCAACTTGTTTAGGCACATTTGCAGAATAAAATCCTAAAAAATGGCGAGTGAAAACATATAAGCTTTGTAACTGCAACAAAGGATTGCCAAATTACCCTTGATGGTAAATGTACCAATTTTCAGCCCCAGCATCAATGTTACATGAGGCCCCAGTTCTTCACAATCTTCAATATTTTTAATTATAAAAATAACAGTTGGTGAATCTGAGCACCAGTTAGAAATATTACTTATAAAATGACTATAGTGCAATGGGGCCTGGGAGTCTAGAGAAGACCAGGTTCTTGACAGCAAGTCGAAGACCTGATCAGAATGACTTCCCTGATGGTCCAGTGGTTAAGACTTTGCTTCCCAATGCAACAGACATGGATTCCATCTCTGGTTCAGGGGCTAAGATCGCACATGCCTTGTGGCCAAAAAACCAAAACATGAATGGAAACAATATTGTAGCAAATTCAGTAAAGACTTTAAAAATGGTCCACACACAAACACACATCTTAAGGAAAAACAAAACAAAACAAAGACCTGATCAGAGACTGGACAATTTTGTCAGCTTTTCCAATAACTCAGGTCCCACCAGGCTCAGGGCACTGGCTGGCTCTAGGGGCACCATCATTCCCCTTCTGTAGACTCTGATTTTCATGCAAAGCACAGGTTTCCTAGCCCTACGGAAACCACAAAAGCATATTTCTGAGCCATTTCTCTTAAAAGGAACCAGAGGTAAGATCCTGAAAGGCTTGCATTCACCGTTCTTGGAGGTGTTTATTCAGATGTTTTGGGCAGACTCACCGTTACTATTCATTTTATAAAAGTAAAATAATGAATTCTGAGGTTGGTTTGGGAATATCTCAGTCTAATGTCCACTTTTTTCCTCTTCTAGGGACAGAAAGCTTGGATAGAAAAAACCTTTTGCAAACGAGAATGTATCTTTGTCATTCCCAGCACTAAAGACCCTAACAGGTAAATTGGAAGCCATAATTAAGACATTATTCAAAATATCCCTTGTCCACCAGCTGCCAGCAACTATTCTGGTGTTTGAGGGAAAGGGAGGAGGAGTCAAGGATGCCCAGAACTTATTCTCCATGTGAGTCATTAAGCAGAGAGTCACCTGGGCTATAAACTCCTGTCAGGATGCAGACAGCCAAAATGACCTACAGATTCAATGTAATCCCTATCAGAGTTCTGGCTGACTTCGTTATAGAAATCGACAAACTGATTGGCATGGAATTGCAAGGGATCCAGAATAGCCAAAACAATCTTATAAAAAAGAACAAAGTAGAAGGGCTCATGTTGCTGCTGCTGCTGCTGCTAAGTCACTTCAGTCGTGTCCGACTCTGTGTGACCCCATAGACGGCAGCCCACCAGGCTCCCCAGTCCCTGGGATTCTCCAGGCTCATGCTACCTGATTTCAAAACTTCCTACAGTTCTACACTAATCAAGGTAGTGTAGTACTAAAATAAGGGTAGACATAAAGACCAATGTAATAGAACTGAGAGTCCAGAAAGAAACCCACTTGTCTGTGACCTGTCTATGATTTTTTGGCAAGGTTATCTAACCTGATGGAGAAAGATTAGTCTCTTCATCAAATGATGCTGAAACAACTGGACATCGAGGTGCAAAGGAATGGCTTTAAGCCCCTACCTCACACCACATATAAAAATTAACTCCAAATCTATCACATATCAGATGTAAGGGCTAAAACTATAAAGTTCTTAGACAAAAACGTAGAAGTTAATCTTTATGACCTTGGATTTGGCAAATGATTCTTTGAATTGACACCGAAAGTATGAGCAGCAAAAGAAATAGACTTTCAATGTTAACTTGTGTAGAGAAATGTTTTACTAAAGCAATGGAAGAATTTAGCAATACTGAAACATCCTTGAGGGTCAACTCTCTATGGGGGGGGGTGGAGAGTGAGTGTCCTTTGTCACAGAATCTCAGTGATTGGTGGCGGTAATCGTGTTGTCAAGACACCAAAAAGAATTAAAGGACTTCCCTGGTGGTCCAGTGGTTAAGAATCTGCCTGCCAACTGCAGGGGACACAGGTTCAATCCCTGGTCTGGGAAGATCGCACATTCGTGGGGCAACTAAATCCCTGTGCTACAACTACTGAGCCTGTGCTCTAGAGCCCATGCTCCACAGCAAGAGAAGTCACTGCAATGAGAAGTCCTCAACTTAACTATAGAGTACTCCCGCTCACTGCAGCTAGAGAAAGCCCGGATGCAACAACAAAGACCCAATACGGCCAAAAATAAATAAATAAAAAATGTAAAATAAATACAACAATCCTTAAAAAAAAAAGAATTAAGATGTGTTCAGTAAGAAAGGGTGGTCATCCAATATGTTTAAAATAGATATGCAATGATTATCTGGAAAAGGACACCATAAGGGGTATTTCTGTCCCCATTTAAAGCTGGATGAGGAAGGTGTTAGCCTGCTTCTATTCAGGTTAACACATCATTAGGAGGAGAATGTTCTAGAAAGACCAAGCTTTGTCTTTGTTTTCAGGTGTTGCTGTGGCCAGCTCACCAACCAACACATCCCCCCTCTGCCAAGTGTAACAGCCAGCAAAAATGGAGAGGAAAACAAATTGGTGGAAGTTCATCCTGAAAAATGGTCTGTTGGCAAACACACCCAGAGCTACCCCACAGATTCCTATGGGATTCTTGAATTCCAGGGTGGCGGATACTCCAACAAAGCCATGGTAAGAGAAGCCTTGGGAAGGGGTGTCATTAAGCCACAGCCTCCATCAGAGGCCCAGCCTCCCAGACTCTGAGACCGAAGATACCTGGGTCTTCTTTCAAGAGTGTGATGCAATCTTCCTAGAGTTTTCATTGTAAAGACAAGAAATATATCTGCACACTCCACTTTTTAGCCATGAAATTTGGAAACTGGGCACTATGATAAAGAACACATGGTGTGCTGTGCTCAATTGTGTTTGACTCTTTGCAATCCCCTGGACTGTAGCCCTCCAGGCTCCTCTTTCCATGGTATTTGCCAAGCAAGAATACTGGAGTGGGTTGTCATTTCCTCCTCCAGGGACTGAACCCAGGTTTCCTGCACTGCAGGCAGATTCTTTATTGTCTGAGCCACGAGGGAAGTCCCAAGAGTACTGGAGTGGGTTGTCATTTCCTTCTCCAGGGCATCTTTCTGAATCAGGGATCGAACATGCATCTCCTGCATTGCCAGGCGGGTTCTTTATCACTGAACCACCAGGGAAACACAATATGCTTTAAATCTATACCAAGAATCACAGTCCAGCCGGACTCTACAAAGACACTGTTCCATCTCCAGGGATAAGAGACGAATTATGTCATTTGGTTTTTAGGGTTGTTTGGGGCTTTGTTTTGTCTTTTCTATTAAATAACTGCAGGCATTGAGCCACCCTTACATGGGTGAGGAGCGCCTGGAAATATTTCTCTCTGAAGTCCAAGCCCAGCCTCCCTTGGCAGGCATTCAGCTGGTCCGAAAAGACAAGAAGACGGCAGCCTTGCACATTTGCATGTAAACAGGGAGTGCCCTCTGCCTTTCTGAGGAGCCCTGCCAGAGAGGGGAGGCGGCAGCACTGGGATCCCTTTCAGCCCATTCTAAATAATACTCCCACGGTCCCTGTCAGGCCATTTTTGCTATTTTATTCTATTTCACTGGCCCAACATCATTGTTCAGATAAAATTCAGAAGTGTTCCAAGCAAATACCATAGCATTGGGTCCTCCAGAAGGGCGCCCTGCCTACTGGCCAGGACACAAAGAGGCGTTTCACAGGGGCCAGTGCATGGACTCATTAACCTCTTCTTCACCTTGAGGGAAAGGTCCAGCCCCGAGATCAGTTACAAGCCCCATTTCCAGCACCCATCCCCTCTAAGACATCCTGTCCCACATCTAGCTGAGCCAGCTTGGGACCTTTTTTAAAAAAAATTTTATCGGACTACAGTTGATTTTCAATGTTGTGTTAGTTTCTGGTGTACAGCAAAGTGAATCAGCTATACATATACGTATATCCAATCTTTTACAGTCTTTTCCCATACAGACCATGAGCAAGTTCCCTGTGCTATACAGGAGGTCCTTATTAGTTCTCTATTATATGTATAGTACTGTGTGTAAATGTCAACTGGAATTTCCCCATTTATCCCTCCCCCACACCTTGGATTCTATAGGCTTCCCTGGTGACTCAGTGGTAAAGGATCTGCCTGCAATGCAGGAGACTCAAGTTAGATTCCTGGGTTGGGAAGACCTCCTGGAGAAGGAAATGACAACACACTCCAATATTCTTGCCTAGGAAATCCCATGGACAGAGGAGCCTGGTGGGCTACAGTCCATGGGGTCGCAAAGAGTCGGACACGACTGAGTGACTGAGCACATAAGCATGCGCAGAACTTTACTGCAGTCAGCTTTGACCTGTTATAAATGTTTTTGATTCAATAGTAAAAGAGAGATGGTCCAGGAAGACTGAGATTTGGGATTTGGGTGGGGGGGAAGGGGAGGAGGATTGAGTTGACTATCACTGGATTAGACTGGATTTCACTTTCTTCCATGGGTTTGGAAGAATCCCTGGCTTGAACAATGCAATTTAGCAACTGATCACGAGCACATGGAATATAGCCCAATGATGACCAATTGTTAAAAAGCTTTACATAAAGTAGATAAATTCCTAAGTTGCTCTAAAATTTTTGTAAACCTAGCAGGCATATTTCCTAGAAGTTTCCAATGAACAAAAAGTATCCAGAAAAAAAATCAATCTGGAGTAATTTCTTGCTCCTATGAATGCTAGATACAGTGAAGAAGTATTTCAATTGTTGTTTAGAACTATACATGGTCTTTGCTTTGAAATTTTAGAATGTGTTTCCTTTGAACTTTGGTTTAATTTTCTACAAATTTGTTTCTACAAATTTTCTACAAATTTCTGACAAATTTGTTAATTTGCAGATATTTGTGCATGTGTGTGACAGTACTTAATTTTTTGGGGGTTATGTACTTTAAAAATATTTTTTATTGGAGTATAGTTGCTTTACAATATTGTGTTATTTTCTGCTATAAGTCAGAAACAGAAAAACAAATGTCATATATTAATGCATATATGTAGAATCTAGAAAAATGGTACAGATGAACCTATTTGCAATGCACATAATTTTTAACAAACTAGTTAAATAATTAAAATAAATCTTTGCTAATAGTAATATCTTTCAGTATTGGACAATTTCAGGATTCCTTTTACTCTCAGTATTAATTATTGTCATTACTGAAGTTCTGATACTAGGAAAATTGGCTGGGAACTTTGACAAAATAAATCATCCTAAGGCAATGAAAAATGCAATCCACTGCAGTATTCTTGCCTGGAGAATGCCATGGACAAAGGAGCCTGGTGGGCTACAGTCTAGGGGGTCACAAAGAGTCTGATGCTACTAACACTCACACAGCACAATGCAATGAAAAAATAAAAGATAAGGTTTGCCAGGTAAAATACAAGATTCCCAATTACATTTGAATTTCAGATAGATAACATGTAATTTTTAAGGATGCCCCAAATTTTGCAGGAAGCACACATATACTAAAACATGTTCCATTGTTCATGTAAAATTCAAGTTTAGCTGTGCATTCTATATTTCTACTTGCTGAATCTGGCAACCCTCCAGTGTTCCTTCCCATCGTGTGGCCACGGACTTGCATAGAGGGCCCCAGATCCCTGCCAGAGAGAAAGGCAGGAGGCTGTCACTTGAACCGGAGTGACAGTGACATGAGAGTCAGACCCAAGAAAGGGTGCTGAGGGCCACACCCTCTTTTGCAGTATATCCGGGTCTCCTACGACACCAAGCCAGACTCGCTGCTTCATCTCATGGTGAGAGACTGGCAGCTGGAGCTCCCCAAGCTCTTAATATCCGTGCATGGGGGCCTTCAGAACTTTGAGATGCAGCCCAAGCTGAAGCAGGTCTTCGGGAAAGGCCTGATCAAGGCTGCCATGACCACTGGGGCCTGGATCTTCACCGGAGGCGTCAGCACGGGTAAGTGTCGACCCTCTCCCTGGCTGTGAATGTGCAGACCCCGAGATCACTGTGGTTCCCTAGAAGCTTTGGGGTAATTAAGATCAAGAAACAAAACATGCTGCATCCTGAGATTGAGACAGGCTGGGTCCTGAGACCCTTCGCTGCAGTGCTGGCACCTGGACTCACCTCTCCTTTAGATACAAAATCAAAGGAACTAAAGAGAGAGTCTCATAAAGTTACTTTTATGGGACTAAAAAATATCTATGTGTATGCACAGTTGGGATGAATTCTGGATCCAAAAGATACAAAGAGACCGAAAATAAAAACAAAAACAGCTGCCACTTCGGAAGAGCATGGAGCAAGAGCAGTGGATCAGGAGCGAAAATAGAGTATTGTGCATGCCCCCTGCACACAGCACCACCTAATAGGTGGGCAAAACACCTAAGTCACCCCTCCAGCCTCACCCCTGGACACACTCCTGATCCTCACTCCATGTAAGGAACCAGCTCACCCCACCTTGGGAAGCAAGCAAGGGCACCTGTTGTTTGTTCTCACTATCCCCCCTGCTGCAGCAGGGACCCCAATAAAGTCTTGCCAGAATCTTGTCTGGCTTCTGCTGCTGCTGCTGCTGCTGAGTCACTTCAGTCGTGTCCGACTCTGTGTGACCCATAGACGGCAGCCCACCAGGCTCCCCTGTCCCTGGGATTCTCCAGGCAAGAACACTGGAGTGGGTTGCCATTTCCTTCTCCAATGCATGAGAGTGAAATGTGAAAGTGAAGTCGCTCAGTCGTGTCCCACTCTTAGCGACCCCATGGACTGCAGCCTACCAGGCTCCTCTGTCCATAGGATTTTCCAGGCAAGAGTACTGGAGTGGGCTGCCATTGTCTGGCCTCTAGTCAATCTCTATTGATGGGGGAAGGCCAAGAACCCGGGTTGGTAACAATAATATTTACGGCAGAAATGAAACTTTTATGTGGTATCTTGGTATTTATTTTGGTATGATCATGATAATGGTCAACATCTCTGGCACCTACTATGTGCCATTCTTTGACATGAGCACTGGACAATACCTCATTTTCACTGAGGCTTCTGACAATCCTTTTCCCATCACTGAGGCCCAGAGAGGTTGAGAAACACACCTGGCCATCTGACTCAGCTTTAGCTGAATGCAGACAAAGGGAGACCCTTACTTCATCCATCCTTAGGTCTTGGAAACTTGTGAAGAAAGTTCCTGTACTGTTGCTTTGGTTTTTATTTTCCCTTTCCTAGGAGCTAATGCAGGATGACTAATTTTTATGCGCTCAGACTTTCAGTGATTCAACCCTGTTCTGCAAGAAGTGGAGCATCTCAGAGCAGGGAGCCCTAAAGTTCCTGAAAAGTGATTTGATGGGAGGTAAAGGGCAATGGCACCCCACTCCAGTACTCTTGCCTGGAAAATCCCACGGACAGCGGAGCCTGGTGGGCTGCAGTCCATGGGGTCGCTAAGAGTCAGACACGACTGAGCGACTTCACTTTCACTTTTCACTTTCACGCATTGGAGAAGGAAATGGCAACCCACTCCAGTGTTCTTGCCTGGAGAATCCCAGGGACGGGGGAGCCTGGTGGGCTGCCGTTTATGGGGCCACACAGAGTTGGATACGACTGAAGCGACTTAGCAGCAGCAGCAGCAGCATGGGGCCTGCAAATATGACTTACGGCTGCTCACAGGTGTCATCAGCCATGTGGGGGATGCCTTGAAGGACCACTCCTCCAAGTCCAGAGGCCGGGTCTGTGCTATAGGAATCGCTCCCTGGGGCATTGTGGAGAACAAAGAAGACCTGGTTGGAAGGGATGTAAGTATTTTCCCAGAGATGTGCAATTTTAAAAAATCGAAGCCTTTATTTTGATGTCATCGTAGATTTCACCTGCAGTTGTAGGAAATAATAAAGAGAGGTCTCATGTAGCCTTTTCCCTTTCCCCAGCAGTAACATCTTACAAAATGATGATACAAGACTTCAAGCAGGATTCTGATCCCCTCAGTGCCTCAGCAGTAAAGAACCCACCTGCCAGTGCAGGAGATGAAGGTTCTGTCCCTGGGTCAGGAAGATCCCCTGAAGAAGGGCATGATCTAAAATGTTGGGATGTCGGGACTTCCCTGTTGCTTCAGTGGTTAACACTCCATGCTTCCATTGCAGGGGGTGTGGGTTCAATCTCCGGTCAGGAAACTAATCCCACATCCCATGAGGTGCGGCCAAAATATGAAAAAAAAATTTTTAATTGCAGAATTAAGATACTGGGTTGTCATGACTAAAGTATTTTTTCTAATTTAATATAAAAATTGCAAAAAAAAAAAACCACAAACTTTCAATAGAGAGGCTAGGGAAGGCAGAGCAGGTTGAAGTGTACGATTAGATGAAGCCGTAGCTCCACATCTGAGTGCTTTTGCTTCTCCTGTTAGTCTTACTGTCAAAGTTCTGCACCTCTGACCTGTGCTGTGCATTTAATCAGGTGACACGGGTGTACCAGACCATGTCCAATCCCCTGAGTAAGCTCTCCGTGCTCAACAACTCTCACACGCACTTCATCCTGGCCGACAATGGCACCCTGGGCAAGTACGGGGCCGAGGTGATGCTGAGACGGCAGCTAGAGAAGCACATTTCTTTGCAGAAGATCAACACGAGTAAGTTGTTCTGTGGGCTCAGGGCTGTCCTGCAAACCGGGCTGGAGAAGAGACTGTCTGCAGGCATTTACAGTCTTCCCCTGACTCCTCTTCGACCATAGCAAGACCCTTTTCCTTGGCCACCAACCAAATCCCACTCCTTGAACTGCACTAGGATGCTTTGCCCCAAGTTCACAAGGAGTGTGGACCTGATAAACAGCCCCGCAGCCGTTGTCACAGTGATGGCATTCCCCACTATGTTGTCAGTGGTTCTCATTTCTTGTAATGAGTTACTGTAGTTACTTTAATTTTGGGGGGAGTATATTTGATTTACAATGCTAAGTTAATTTCTTCTGTACAGCAAATTGACTGTTCAAACTCCAGTGATTCTTAATGTCAAACAATGATCAAATGATCTTAAAGGGTATTTTGTTGTAACCATTATTGGTAAGATTGCAAAAGACAGTCTAGACCTTAGAAATGGTCATTGTAAATCATAATTAAAGGGTCTGTAGGGCTGCAGTGTGGTTGGAATGAGACAGCGTGCTATGAAAAGTTGTGGATTTCCAAGGAGCAGCTGCCTGGCTGATGGCTGTCACATTTTTGCTGTTCTGGCCACGTGCATGTTCACACCGCCCAACCTCCCCTGGCTGTGTGACCTGTGGGCTTCCCTTTGTCATCCTTTGCCCAGGGTTCTGAGTGGGGCAGGGACGGCAAAGGGGTGCTCAGTTGTCACCTCCCACAGCATGGAACTTCAGTAGTCCAGCCTGAACCATGAAGAACCAGCTCTCCTCTGTTCTAGAAAAGAAGGTGATTGGGTCCCTGGAGTCCTGAAGATCTCGAATTTCAAGCCTTGCAGAGGCTGGAAATCTGAAGGGCAAGTCCACATAGTTTTAGTCCATTTCTTCAGCATCTCTTGGTTGATCCATTTCTCCAGCATCTCTTGGTTGGTCCATTTCTCCAGCATCTCTTGGCTGGAGAGCCTGCCTGGTACATACCAGACCCTCAACACATAGCTTCTGAAATGAATATAACTGAGGTTACTCTGGTAGAATACTGCAAAGCTGTTTACAATGGGACTTCCATGTCAGTCCAGCAGTTAGGACTCCGTGCTTCCACTGCAGGAGACATGGGTTCTAGCCCTGGTCAGGGAACTAGGATCCTGTATGTCTTGAGGTGCAGGCAAAAAAAAAAAAAGTTCAAAATATTTAAGAGTTACTGACTATAGAAATGCATTGTGGAAGCAAACCAGAAACACTCAATTCCCCTGCTTGAAGTTCTTAGACCTTTTCCCAACTGTGCTGGCAGTTCCTATCCAAAGTCCTTCAGAACCGTGAGACCAAGGACATATCTTCTATTCACTAACTTATTCACCAAGATCAGATAACTCCCATCACAACAAACAGACACTGGGGAAACATGCTCAGAACATAGTCTGTCCTGGCCAGTTTGAGGGTAAAATTGTGAAGTAGGAAAATGGGTCTCTGCTGCTCCTTCAGAGAAGGCAATGGCAACCCACTCCAGTACTCTTGCCTGGAAAATCCCATGGATGGAGGAACCTGGTAGGCTGCAGTCCATGGGGTTGCTACGAGTCGGATACGACTGAGCGACTTCACTTTCACTTTTCACTTTCATGCACTGGAGAAGGAAATGGCAATGCACTCCAGGGTTCTTGCCTGGAGAATCCCAGGGACAGAGGAGCCTAGTGGGCTGCCGTCTGTGGGGTCACACAGAGTCAGACATGACTGAAGCGACTTAGCAGCGGCAGCAGCAGCAGCTGCTCCTTCACTCCCACTATCTCCCCTCCCACCCAGAATCCTGGGTTCTTGAGGCCCTCCTGTTACCACCTGCTTCCCAGAGCCCACCTTCTGGTTCTGCCACCAGAGTCGGCTTGTCCTACCATGTTCAGAAGAGTCCTGTCATCTCATAGAGGCAGAGGGAGGACTCTGGGGGAAGTAATTATTTTTTTAATTAATTTTTTATGAGAGTGAAGTTGCTTTACAAGGTTGTGTTAGTTTCTTCTGTACAGCACAGTGAATCAGCTATATGTATACAGGTATCCCCTCTTTTTTTGGATTTCCTTCCCATTCAGATCACCACAGAGCACTGAGTAGTAGAGTCCCCTGTGCTATACAATAGGTTCTTGTTAGTTACCTATTTTATACCTAGTTGTATATATATGTCAACCCCAATCTGCCAATTCATCCTACTCCCCCGCCTCTTGGTTTTTCTCTAATCTGTGTCTCTATTTCTGCTTTGCAAATAAGATCATCTGTACCAATTTTCTAGATTCCACATATATATGATGTTTGTGAAAACACAATTTTAATCAGTATATTTTTATTGAAATATAGCTGATTCACAATGTTGTGTTAATTTCTGCTGTACAACAAAGTGTGTGTGTGTATACATATATATATATATACATACACACACACATATATATGATTCTTTATGGGAACAAGTTATTAACTGGGGAGCTAATGATGGTCCATGGCTTTGCCCTCCTAGATAACTCACTGCCTATTCCAGGCACTGGAGGCTAATCAACAGCTACTATACCTATTATAACAACACTGCACATCATGACACCACTTGAGGTTGACAGAACACCTTGATTTGACAGCCTCACAGTTTCTTATACTTTACATCCATTGCTCCTTCAGGAGATAGAGGAGGCCCTGGGGTGATTCACCTCTTACTGCAGTTCAGGGTGGCCTGGTGACCAGTCCCAGGTCATAAGGCTAATTCACGTGAGGCTGGTATTATAGAACAGAGCTCTCCTAGCACTGGTCCAGACACCGTCTGCAGTGTCATTCTTGAAGGGACACCCATTCAGAGTGGGAACATCACCCAGGACAGGGCAGTAGGGAAGTATTCTTTTAGCAAGAAGAATCTTCCATGTTTCTTGCATCTCACCTTGAAGCATCTTGTAAGCTATGTGGGTGATACATACAGTTGAACCACATACATGTTGTCAGGTTCGTCATTTTAAGGCTCTGTTTTTTCCAATAAGGCTATGATGTGGGCTTTGAATAAAAGAACATGAGCAGTCATCACATCCTGAGGGCCTTCAACTCTCTCAGTGAAAACTAACCCTCTGTAAGCGCACGTCCAGGCCTAAGGGTTTCCTTCTTCCCCATGTTTCAGGAGTCAGAGCAAGGGGTCAAATAGGGCCTTGACAGTGGTCTGAACTTGGATGTGGTATGTGTTTCAGGGCTGGGGCAGGGCGTGCCCCTCGTGGGCCTTGTGGTGGAAGGGGGCCCGAACGTGGTTTCCATCGTCCTGGAATATCTCCGAGAAGAGCCCCCGGTCCCCGTGGTGGTCTGCGATGGCAGTGGCCGGGCCTCAGACATCCTGTCCTTTGCTCACAAGTACTCGGAGGAAGGAGGGTAGGAGCTCTGACATGTTAGGAAGGGGAGTGGGGTTTGAACTGCCTCTTGTGAGGGCCAGAAGGAATCGTGGTATGTCTAGCCGGCCCAAAAACATAAGAGAAGGTAGTTTTTCTAGCTCTCCTGTCCCACTTCCCAGGGTCAGTAAGGGTGCTCTCAGAAGCAATGTTTCTTATGGATTCTTTCTTGGGTGGGGGGAGGGTATGCGTTCTCTCCCAACTTCATTTTCCCTTCTAAGGTTTTCAACCTAATAGCCTGAAATTTGGGGCTTCCCAGCTGGCTCAGTGGTAAAGAATCTGCCTGCCAATGCAGGAGACTCAGGTTCAATTCCTGGGTCAGGAAGATCCCCTGAGTAGGAAAAGGCAACCCACTCTGGTATTCTTGCTTGGGAAATCCCATGGACAGAGGAACCTGGTGGGCTAGAGTCCATGGGGTCACAAAGAGTCAGACACAACTTAGCGACTAAGCACTCACACAGCCTGAAATTTAGGACAAGTGTAAATGCAGCTGTTGACTGTGGTCCCTTTTGGTCTCCTATCCTGGTATCCTGGAATATCCTCCAATGGTTAATTTTCAAACCAAAGATACCAGACAGTATCACATTCAGCAGTCCTCAACCTTTTTAGCACCTGAGACCAGTTTTGTGGAAGACAGTTTTCCACGGACAGGGGACAGAGGGATGGTTTTGGGATAATTCAAGCACATCATGTTGATTGTTCCCTTTATTATTTATTACATCAGCTCCACCTCAGATCATTAGGCATTATTAGATCTTGGAAGCTGGGGACCCCTGACTCATACAGATTTATTCATGTGGATTTCACCTGTGTTTTCTTCTTTTTCCCATCCCCTTCAAACAGGATAATCAATGACTCCCTCAGGGATCAACTTATAGTCACCATCCAAAAAACGTTTAATTACAACAAGACACAATCACATCAGCTGTTTGCAATGATCATGGAGTGCATGAAGAAGAAAGAACTGGTAAGTGTCTTGAGTGGATTCTCTAGGCAGCTCCACAGAGAGAATTGTTTCCTTTCTGATGCTGCCTATGTGTGCAGGATGAAGTTGTTCCTATTTCCATTCAGGCTTTTCCAAGAGGCAGTTTACAGATCCTGACCCAGCTGGCAATTCTGTCCATGTGAGGGAAGCAGGCAAAGCACAGGCAGGTTCTCCTCAGAGTAGGGATACAGATGCATCAGATCTTGTGTGTGTCAGGGCACCTCAGGCCACATCCCACCAGTTCTGAGGCTGACGTCATCAATGAGATTTAAAGTGTTGGCGTCACAGGGACTTTCCTTGTGATCTCTATGCTTAAGACTTTATACTTCCACTGCAGGGGGCTTGGTTGGATTCGATCCCTAGTCAGGGAATTAAGATCCCACATGTTGTGTAGTGCAGCCAAAAAGCAAAATAAATAAATAAATAAATAAATGAAGCACTGAGGAGTGACACACACCATGCTTGCAGGTGTGCTTAGAAAATTCTACAAAATACCCTCATTATTTTCTACCCTTTGCCTCCTTCAAGGGGAAAGTGAAAGTGTTAGTCACTCAGCTGTGTCTGACTCTTTGTGACCCCATGACTGTAGCCCTCCAGGCTCCTGAGTCTGTGGGATTCTCCAGGCAAGAATACTGCAATAGGTTGCCGTTCCCTTCTCCAGGAGATCTTCCCATCCCAGGGATAGAACCTGGGTCTCCCACTTTGCAGGCAGATTCTTTACAGTCTGAGCCACCAGGGAAGATTTTTACCTCCTTAATTATTCTTATAAAGAAGAGGCACTCTTGTTAGACAGGCACTCTTCAAAATTCTAAATCTACAAATTTCCTACAAATGTATCAAATCTGAGTAGAGATGATTTTGTCACTTTCAGTAGCCATTTAGATATCAGCAGGCATGTCCTGCATGGGCTCCCTCAGCTCCAGGTGGGGTGAAGAATAAAATAAAGTCCAAGTGAGGATTCCAAATGCTGTCCCTTCTGGAAATCAGAAGGCCCTGATGGAAAATCCCCTTGCTCTAGGGATGGTTGTATTAGCATTGGCCTCTGAGGTTCCTTTTTTAAACAACACTCTAATTCTCCCTCTCAATTTCCACTTTGCTTTACTCAGTCTTTTCACGATTAATCTATTTTCAGGTCACTGTGTTTAGGATGGGTTCTGAGAGTCAGCAAGACATCGAGATGGCGATTTTAACTGCCCTGCTGAAAGGTGAGCTCTTAGAAATGGCCCCTCCTGTCCTTTCTGTGCTGGCCTCCCCAGGCCCCACTCTTGGCCAGGAAACCCTCCCCCTGCAACCTCCTTCCGCCAGGAAATGTGTCTGCTGGGGATGGAACCCTGAGCTGGCCAGGCTGCCTAGAGTTATTGTAGTCTAAAGCCATGGTAACATGATGAGGCTCCAAGTGGGTTCTCTGGAGGGGACTTTTCTGGGAGGAGGGAGCAATGGACCACTGGTTCTTGATGGCTAAGAACCAGTTTCCACTGGTAGCTAGCTCATGACAGGTTTCAGCTCAGAGAGGGTAAGCATGAAATGATTTTTCATTTGTGATCCCTGCGTCTCACAGCGCTCCATCAATTTTCGCAGACTCTCCTAATGATAGGCTGCCACCTGGCTGCTTGAGGGGTCACCTCCCTCCTCCACTGCGAAGTGGAGGGTGCTGGAGGAGTGAGGGCAGGGGTCCCCACTGGGTCAGCCTCCTGGTGGTACTGAGCTGGTCTCCCTGCAGTAGAGGCTGGTACTCTGGACTGTGCTCCCCTTTGATCTGGAGGAGCAGAGCCCCTTGACCTGGCCTGGCAGGTGTCTGGGTGGCCCCAGGGCTCCTGCCCTCTTGCAGAATAGGAAACTGGGGTCCTTGGCTTCCTCCTCTGTTCCTCCTGGGAACAGAAACCTCTTTCCTGACATGGAAAGAGGTTGCCTCCATCCTCCTCCCAGCCAGCTCTTTGAAAATACTGAGTCACTCAGGGACCAGAGAAAAGGGTGAGATGCTGAGCCAGCCTATGGAAGCCCCTGCCCCCCACCCAGGCCCTTCCCCCACAGCCCTCCACAGTCCAGGCGTGAGGTGAGAACTGCCCTGTCTCTTGCCTTCCAGGAACAAATGCATCGGCTCCGGACCAGCTGAGCTTGGCGCTGGCTTGGAACCGTGTGGACATAGCTCGGAGTCAGATCTTTGTCTTTGGGCCCTGCTGGCCGGTGAAACTAAGTGTTTTCAATCTATACTGTTTGTCATGACCTTGTACAGAGGGTGTATTAGTACAAGCTCCCTTGTGCTGTGGATCTCAGAAAATCTTCTGGGGTTTCTGATGACCCAATGTCTGGTCGCTTCCCTGGTGGTTCAGATGGTACTGAATCTGCCTGCGATGCACAAGATGTGTTTTGATCCCTGGATCAGGAAGATCCCCTGGAGGAGGGCACAGCAACCCACTCCAGTATTCTTGCCTGGAGAATCCCATGAACAGAGGAGCCTGGCAGGTTACAGTCCATGGTGTTGCAGAGTCGGACACAACTGAGCGACTAACACCAACAATGTCTAGTTGTTAGGATTATTAGGAGATGTTGCTGTGTCATTTCAAAGAACCAGCAAGAAATAAGAGCTCCTGGCACTAACTTCAGATTCAAACCAGTGCTCTTGAATAAAGAGCACTAAATATTTTATCATTGCTGGTGAACATGGGTTTTTACCCTTTTAAGAAGAAGAAAGAAGATTGCTCTTTAAAATGAAATACAATGATTGCATTGAAAGCATTGATTTTTAAACTATGTTCCATGAAACCCCAGAGGGCTAGGGGACTGTGTGTGTGACCTTTGTGTGTAGACTTTGGGGTGTGGTATGTGTGGATGTGGTTTGGTGTATTGTATATGTGTATCTATGTGCAGTATGTGTGTAGGGTGTGAAATGTATGTGTGGATGTGTGGTGTGTGGTTTACCGTGCATACGGTGTATGTCTGTGGGATCTGTGTATGTGTGTGGTTGTACCTGGGTGTGGTGTGGGGGTGTGTGTGTGCAGATATGAACAAGCATGATGAACAGCTCTCAGCAACCTCCTGCTCCTTCAATCAAAGCAGCTTCTTTACAACTTGTGGTTACCAAGTGGGAGAGGAGTAGGGGAAGGATGGACTGGGAGTTTGGGATTAGCAGATGCAAACTGTTATATCTAGGATGGATAAACAGCAAGGTCCTACTGTACAGCACAGGGAATTCTATTCAATCTCCTGGGATAAATCATAATGGAAAAGAATTTTTAAAATGTAATATATGTGTATATTTATAACTGAATCACTTTGCTGTATAGCAGAATCCCAGGGATGGAGGAGCCTGGCGGGCTGCCATCTATGGGGTCACACAGAGCCGGACACAACCGAATCGACTTAGCAGCAGCAGCAGAAATTAGCAGAACATTGTAAATCAACTATACTTATATTTTTTAAAATTATTTTTTTTGAAAAAAGCAGCTTCTTTGATAGGTTTTGTGTATTGGGACTTGGGGAAATTTTTTGTTTGCAAAATTAGGGCTCTGCTGCTTCAAAAGGGGGTTTGGAATATCTAGAGGATTCATGTCGAACTTTAAAAACCTTATTTCTCAAAACAGGTCTGGCACGTACCTTAAAAGTACATTTCATTTTCACAGTTATCTTTTATCCAATTAGTGTGAAGAATTTAAGCAATCAGTGTGTGCATGTGTGCTCAGTGGCTTCAGTCATGTCCAACTTTCTGCAACCCCATGGACTGTAGCCCATCAGGCTCCTCTGTCCATGGAATTTTTTAGGCCAGAATACTGGGGTGGGTTGCCATTTCTTCCTCCAGGGAATTTTCCTGCCCCAGCAATTGAACCCATATCTCCTGCATTGGCAGGCAGGTTCTTTACTGCTGAGCCACCAGGGAAGATTTAATGCATATTACAAGACATTGAATATAGTTCCCTGTGCTATATATTAGGTCCTTGTTTATATTTTGTTTTTAATTGAGATAAATTGACATATGACATATTAGTTTTAGGTATACAATATAATGATTCAATATGTGTATATTATAAAATCACTACAATCTAATTACCATCTGTCACCACACACAGTTACAATTTTTTTCTTGTGATGAGAACTCTTAAGATCTACTGTCTTAGCAACTTTCAAATATACAACACAGAATTATCAACTGTAGTCACCATGTTGTACATGACATCCCATGGCATTTATTTTATAACTGGGAGTTTGTACCTTTCGATAATCTTTATTCATTTCGCCCTCCTCCATCCTCCATACTAGGTCTTTATGTTAATTCTAAAAATGGAAAAACCAGCAGATTTTACTGTGATTCTGTACAGATTGTTCACAGCTGAGCCTAACATTACAGCTGAACTCAAAGAGAAAGAAAGGTAGCCCTGGGTGAGTCACCAGGGCCCTACAAAGGAAAACACAACAAGCATGAAGGTTCTTACAGTCCATCCATTGTTTAAATTATGCGAAATTTAAATTAAATTTGGACCTTGCCTTATTTGAATAGATAGATGTTTGCTTTCCCTTGCATTTCTTTTTTAAAGAATAATTTTTTTTATTTATGGCTTGTTGAGTGTGTTGGGTCTTCACTGCTGCACGTGGACTTTGTCTAGTTGCAGCGTGTGGGGGCTACTCTCTAGCTGTGGTGCACAGGCTTCTCATTACAGTGCTTTCTCTTGTTGTGGAGGACGGGCTGTGAGCACAGGCTCAGTAGTTGGGGCACATGGGGTTAGTTGCTCTGCGGCATGTGGGATCTTCCTGGACGAGGGATCAAACCTGTATCTCCTACATTGGCAGGCAGATTCTTTATCACAGAGCCACCTGGGAAGCCCCTCCCTTGCATTTCTAACTGATTCTCTCTTTTCTTCTTAGCATATTCCTTTCATCATCAAGACTATCTATTCTTTTATTACTGTTCATTGAGTGAATTCCCTTTTTTGTAGTATCTTTCAAAGGCCCTTGTTTCTCTGGAAACATGTGCCTGTCAGTTACACCCAGGAGACCTCAGCCCAGGCTTCTCTCCACACAAGCATCTGTGGTTTCACCTGTCATCTCTGGCCCCTCACAATTGTTTTCTCTCGTTTCCATCACTTTCCACAGACACTTCTTTTTGGTGCCTTTGAATTTACCTCTCAGCACCCTTTCCTTTGACAAAAACACACACCAACTGAAACAGCCACTTAAAGTACATGAATGTACTTCAAGCATTTAAGTAATAGAGGGTCACGAGATCAGGGTCTTTGCCACCAGACAACCTGGCCTGTGACAGCTAAGTGTGTGTGTGTGCGTGTGTGCTCACAAGTATGTGTGCCTGTGTTGCCTGTGTGCATGTCTGAGTCTGTGTGCTCATGCTTGCACCTGTATGTGCCTGTGTATCTGTGCATGCATGTGTGCACTCCTGTGTACCTGGACGTGTGTGTGTGTGTGTGCACACATGTGCATGCAGAGGGGAGGCACTGGTCCTGGGACAAGAGGAAGCTTTAATCCCTTTCCCAACCCTGCCTGCTTGAACTGCAGCCCCTGGGAAGCCTGGCACCCCCAACGGATAGCAAGGCCACGGAGAAGGAGAAGAAGCCGCCCGCTGCGACCACCAAGGGGGGAAGAGGAAAAGGAAAAGGCAAGAAGAAAGGGAAGGTGAAGGAGGAGGTAGAGGAAGAAACTGACCCCCGGAAGCTTGAGCTGCTGAACTGGGTAGGTGGGATGGCTCTGGTCCCTTTCTTGGGCTCACAGGTCCTTGGAGCCAGTCATCCTCCTCGAGGGGAAGGTCCAGTTCTCACTGCCTCCTCAGCTGCCCTGTGAACTTGCCCCTACCCAGCACCCCCTAGGTACTCATGCCCCTCTCCTGGGCTCATGCAGGTGAATGCTCTGGAGCAGGCCATGCTGGACGCACTGGTCTTAGACCGTGTGGACTTTGTGAAGCTCCTGATTGAAAATGGAGTCAACATGCAACACTTTCTCACCATCCCGAGGCTGGAAGAGCTTTATAACACAGTGAGTGATTGTGAAGGAGGGAGAGTGGAGGGGAGCTGGCCCCATCAGAACACGGCTTTAGTGGAAGAGAGAGGGAAATGGCAACCCACTTGGCTATTCTTGCCTGAAGAATCCCAGGGACAGAGGAGCCTGGTGGGCTACAGTCCTAGGGGTTGCAAAGAGTCGGACATGATGGAGTGTCTAAGCATGAATCATTTAAGGGCCGGTGTTCTCGCCTGACCAGTGGGCTCGGCGAGGGTCCCATTCTCACCCACCTCTGCCAGGCTACCCAGCCCCCCACCCCATCTGTACCATTAACTCAGGGATGGTGCATGAGGACAAGTTTCTACAAAGGAAGAGTCCAGTTCCTGGAGTCATTAGCAGAGTGAAAAGTTCCCAGGGTAAGCAGTCATTTGTTTCTGGGGACTACCACTTTTTATGAGGCTTTGATAAAAATGGAAAACTGAGTTTGCACAACAAGGAGCGCCTGACATGAGAATCACAGTGTTTGGATGAAATCCTCTTGGCTTGTATTCTTACCATATGAATTTTGAGATGTACATTCTCTCTCCTGTTCTAAAATTTTAAGACGTAGAAGTGGTCCTGAGAGGTTACTTGCTAAATTTTGGTGAACTTTTAAGACGATATGGTGCCCTGTGAGATTCTCTTTAAAATAATTTGATAAACAGTATTCAACATATTTTTGAACGTGCGGGATACTTCTTACCCACGACCAGTCCTGTGTTGTAAAGACACAGGCTGATAGTGGATGACATCCCAGCTTTCACAAATTCATTAATTCTATAGAGTCGGATTTTGCTCTAAGAGTTGAAGAGAAAAACATATTTAATATGGCTGAATGCTTCTCTTTCAGAGACTGGGTCCACCCAATACACTTCATTTGCTGGTGAGGGATGTAAAAAAGGTCAGTATTCTCTTTTTGTCTTTGCTTTTGTTTATATATATATATGTATATATATATTTTGAATGAGCTATTTCAAACGTTACTTGTTTTATTTATTTAATTTTTGGCTGCATGCCAGGCAGCACGTGGGGTCTAATTCCCTGATGGGGGATTGAACCTGTGCCCCCTGCATTGGGAGTTTGGTGTCATAACCCTTGGACCACCAGGCAAGTCTCAGTCTGCTGTTCTCTAGTCCTTTACCTGTTGACTTCTTTCAATAAGACATTTTCTAAAGCAATTTTAAAATTTCTAAATGTGGTGTCATTTTATTGGAGGCATAAGAAATCATGAATTCCTCTCTCCATAAAAAGAATTTACTTTTTTCAAATGTCATCTTCTTCAAGTGTGGTGTTCATCCCACACACAATTGGCTTGCGCTAAATGACTGTTTGGTGGTAGGTTGGCCCCAGCCAGGGGTGGAGGTGGGGGAGGATAGCAAGTTCCTCTCTGCTGCCCAGGGCCCCCATGCTCTACAGGTTTCAGATTTGCCCTCACTCCTTCCCTGTGCCTCTTTCCAGAAGTCCTAGCAGGACAGGCCTCATGTCATTCTGCGTGTCCCATGCAACAGTTCTTGGCCCTGTTTCCTCATTAGACAGTGATAGACACCTCCACTTCACGGCCCCATCGTCCTTTCCAGCACTAAACCCCTTACAGTCTTGTAGGATCCCATCTACTCCCTGTTCTGTCGTGGAGTTTCTGGGGTCCTGTTGTCTGCCACAGGCTGGAGGATCAGACCAGGTTAACATAGAATGATTCATGAGGCCAGAACGCAATGCCTGGCATGAGGAGTGCAGGATGGGTGTTCATGTTCTGAGCAGGAGGGAACAACTCAAACGGGAGAAAAGGGCCCTCAGTCAGAGTCCCAGAAAGACTGGTCAGACTTCAAACAGGTATCTGATTCTACTGATGTGAGAATGTGGCTTTTACTACAAATGTTACCAACCTGGCTTCTTGAACTTCCCCAATCAATAGAGATTGACTAGAGGCCAGACAAGGAATTCAGGTGAGGCTTTATTGGGGTTCTTGCTGCAGCAATGGGGAGTGAGAACAAACAACAGTTTCCCTTGCTTGCTCCCTGAGGAAGGGCAAGCTGGTTCCTTAAGCAGTGGAGTGAGAGTAGGTGTGTGTCCAGGGTTGGGCTGGAAGGGTGACTTAGGTGGTTTGCTCACCTCTTCAGTTCAGTTCAGTTCAGTAGCTCAGTCGTGTCCGACTCTTTGCGACCCCATGAAATGCAGCACGCCAGGCCTCCCTGTCCATCACCATCTCCCGGAGTTCACTCAAACTCACATCCATCGAGTCGGTAATGCCATCCAGACATTTCATCCTCTGTCATCCCCTTTTCCTCCTACCCCCAATCCCTCCCAGCATCAGAGTCTTTTCCAATGAGTCAACTCTTCGCATGAGGTGGCCAAAGTACTGGAGTTTCAGCTTTAGCATCATTCCTTCCAAAGAACACTCAGGGCTGATCTCCTTTAGAATGGACTGGTTGGATCTCCTTGCAGTCCAAGGGACTCTCAAGAGTCTTATCCAACACCACAGTTCAAAAGCATCAATTCTTTGGCGCTCAGCTTTCTTTACAGTCCAACTCTTACATCCATACATGACCACTGGAAAAACCATGGTGCTATATGAAGAGGGCAGTATCCTGATTTTGCCCCAGGCTTCTCAAAAGAGGCAGTTGCAATTTTTGGTCTCTTTGTATCTTTTGGGTCCAGAATTTGCCCCAACTGCACATGCATGCGATTATGTTTAGTCCCATACAGTTCCTTTGTATTTTGTTGTTCAAGGAGAGGTGTGTCCAGGTGCAAGGATTGCAGCGAAGGGTCCCTGGTCCCAGCGTATCTCACAAATGCTCATTGGATCAGAGCAGAATCACTGGGTCTGGGAACCAAGAGGGACCAGGGACTGCCATGCCCTTGTTTCCCACTTTCCCAGATTTCTTAATTTTGGAAGCGCTGAGAGTCAAAAGCCACTGCTACTCAAGTGTAGACCCAACCACCTGGGTCTCACCTAAGTGGTTTCAATCATTCTCCTCCCGCCCTCCCCAGACACAGGATGCCCCCACTTGAAAGCCTCCCACATCTCATGAAGTTAAGGCTCCAATCTAAGACACTTGCATCCACTGGGCCCATTAGATGCCCACCATACGGTCCACCACACGCTCATGTGTTCTGTCTTGGGGCCGAGCATGGTCATATCTGCAGTGCTTTCTGCCCTCAGCTGCAGCAGCCCCTGCTCTGCCTCAGTGTCACCCTCCCCAGGAAGCCCTTTCTCACCTGCCCACACAGGCAGAGTGGGGGTCTGAACATGCTGCTGTGTTGAGATTTGGTGGCTTGGCCATTAACCCCCTCCCCTGCCACAAACAACAAGCTCACAGAGGCAGAGCTGTATCTTGTCCCCTCATGTGAAATCCCTGACTTGATCAAGTATCACTATGAGGGCTGAACAAACTTGCAAAGGCTGAGTGAAGGATGAGGTCCCTGTGCAAAAGGAGGACATTCAAAAAGTGTAGTCTCCGTGAGTGGAGAAGGAAATGGCAACCACTCCAGGATTCTTGCCTGGAGAATCCTATGGACAGAGAAGCCTGGTGGGCTGCAGTCCATGGAGTCGCAAAGAGTCAAACATGACTAGTGACTAAATAACAACAACAGAGTCTCCATGGGATGGATCCCAGGTTTCCGCCATCATTTCAGCTGCAGGAAGTTAACTAAGCCAGAAATAGCACATAGCATAGCATCCTTATAATGGATGGGTCAGCTCTGCCTCCTGGATCAGCCAGCTGCCCAGGGGCATGAGTGACTGGCTTACAGGTGCATGGATGCCCTCAGTCCCTCTCCCTTCTGCCCACACCCTGCCTTCATCTTAACACAGCCTCATCCATTCTGCAGCAGAACTCTGCCCCTTCACCAACTCCCAGCCACCTCAGGGAGATTGTGTTCTTACTGAAAACTTCAGAGTCCCTCAGAAAATCCTGGGGCACCATGTGGAGGTTTCTCCAGGAAGGCCCCAGTCCCAGGAGTGTCCCGTCCTCCCCCTACCTTTCACAGAGTCCTCCTGCCCATCATATGCTCACGCCCACCTTCTGTAGAAAATCTGGACACCAGCCCCTGAAGACACCTTCTCCCCTACAAGCAGCTGTCAAAGCACCTTCTCAACAGGGCAAATCTACTCACATCAAGGAAGGCTTGTACCAGCTACACCATCTGTCCTCAATGGTTTTTTCCCTTAATCAATTTTTTGTTGAAGTATAGTTGATTTACAATGTTGTGTTATTTTCTGCTGTACAGCAAAATGATGCAGTTATACATACATATATATTCTTTATATATATATATGTATATATATTCTTTGTTTTTATTTTTTGGCCTCACTCTGTTGCATGTGGGACCTCAGTTTCCAGATCAGGGACTAAACTGGCGCCTCCTGCGGTGGAAGGCAGAGTCTCAACCTCTGGACCACTGGGAAGGTCCCTCTTTCCTTTATGTTTAAATGCACATTACTGGTCATTCTGTCCAAGCCCACAGACAAGCCCAGGCCTCTCCCCTATAGCCCTGTGGGTTTCTAACTAATCTCATGGGGAAGTTTAACCCATTTTCTGGAACATGGTTCACCCTCTTATCTCCCTCCATCCTGTGGTAACAGATAGAAGATTGTTTAATGCCCCATTGCTTCCGTTAACACCCACATCACCAACAGGGATGGTCACGACGCCAATGTGTGTGATGCAGTCCAGGCTGCAGGTACCTTCTCGCAGGGCCTGAGACATGGCTCCTTTCCTTACAGGGTAACCTTCCTCCTGACTACCACATCAGCCTCATAGACATTGGGCTCGTACTGGAGTACCTCATGGGTGGTGCCTACCGCTGCAACTACACGCGCAAGAGCTTCCGGACCCTCTACAACAACCTGTTTGGACCCAAGAGGGTAGAGCTCAGTGGACACACAGTCTTCTGTGGTTCCCGGGGTCACACATGGTTCTTTGCTCACCTCCACAGTAACTCAGCCTGTTCAAACCCAAGCTCATCACTCCATCCCCCCACACATCTTCCAATCCTCCTGCAGTGCCTCTCGGTGTGAAGCATCATTTCTTCCCTCCACACATCGGGCCCACAGCCCAGCACTTGAGCCTTCCCCATCCTTTGTCCACAACTGTCTTCCTCCTGGGATCCTTTGTCTCTGCTTTCTTCCATGCATCCTACCACTGGAACCACCCTGATCCTCCAAAATGAGGAACCTGATGGGGCATTCCTTGCTCACAAACTCCCAAGGCTCCCCAGTGCCTGAGGAATCACTGTCAAGCTCATGATTGAAGCGTCTAAGGCTCTCCCTCATTATCCACACCCTGTTGTGGGTGACCATGTACCACTTTCAGAACAAACTCTACTAATGTGTCAGCCACGTCTCCCCACTTCAAAACCCCATGTGTATCTCATGCCCGGCTCATGTGTGAGACCTCCCATAAAGACCTCCTCTCGCCCCACTCAGAGCCCCATAGCTCTGTGTCTGCGTTTCTGTGGGTGAACTTCTCTGGTTCTCCCTGGGGTGGGGGGTCCCATGTCTGCATGTCTCTCTCCTCACCTGACCTGGACTGACAGAAGCAGAGGAAAGGAAAATAGATTTTAATAGATAAAAGAGTACTTTATATCATTAACTGTGAAGGACAAATGCTTTCCTTAGGTTTGTCCTTCATTATTAATTATACAAAGTACTTTTAAAATTTTATTTTTAATTGGAGGATAATTACTTTATAATATTGTGTTGTACAGTATTAATTGCTTTACAATATTACAATACAATGTTTCTGCCATATATCAACACTAATCCACCAAAGGTATATGTATATGTTCCTTTCCTCTTGAACCTCCCTACCCAAAGTACTACTTAATCTATTATCAATCTACTAGCGATATCAATAATGTACAACTCACAGTATTGTAACTTCAGTTATCTGATTCCACTGAATTTTTTTCCCTCCCTTTTCATTATGCAGCCAAAAGCTCTCAAACTTCTGGGAATGGAAGTAAGTAGGACTTGTTCTAGTGGTTTCATGGTATCATGGAGCCTCTTCATTTTGTATTTAACATAAAATTGATTGAATTTGTTTTCCATGAATAAATCCACTTCACCACACACCAAGATTTACTTGGATGATTTAGTCAGATTATATTCAAAGGTCATAGACATTTTTTTAAAAGATAAAGCCACCCAACTGACTTTTATTAAAATCAAGAATAAATCAGGCTCACCCATTATTGTTGGCATCATTATTCCCTCTGGTTTTTAAAAGTGTTCTGGAAATTTTATGACATGAAAACATAAATAAAGGAAGAATATGTAAAAGGAGGAGGAAATTATTATTGGCAGAAAAATATTTTGTGTCTAGAAAGTCCAGGAAAATCAACAAAGTTTCCTCATAATGGGACAAAAATATGCAGAAATAACCTAACAAGGGAACTTAAGAACAAATCACTAGACATTAAAATACATAAATGAGTAGAAGAAGCACCATAACACAATATTAAGACTGAGTATTGTAAAGATTCTTCTCAAATAAACTCATGAGTTAAGTAGCATTCCAATTTCTGTATGGATTCAGGGTAGAAGGTTTTGATTCTTGTTCACAGTTGACACTGACCTTCAGCATAACTAGAAGGGTTATGAAAGTCAGTGTTGCATAATCCCTTAGTCTCTCAGATTGGTTGTATCACATAGGGTTTATCTGCTGAGTGAAGCCTTGGTGGAACTCTCCCATATAATAGCCTGTCCAGTCTTGCTGTGAGAGGCCCATTTTTCACCACCTTAATAATAACTTTAATAGTAGGAGTTCATCGAGGCTTTCTATTTTCTGGAGTCAGCTTTGGTCAGTTATATTTTCATAGAAAACAATTTACTTCGTCTAGACTTTCAGGTTCACTGGTGTAAATCTTTGTTGTTGTTTAGTCTCTCAGTTGGGTCCTACTCTTTGTGATCCCATGGACTGTAGCCCGCCAGGCTCCTCTGTCCATGAGATTTCCTGGACAAGAATACTGGAGTGGGTTGCCATTTTCTTCTCCAGGGTGTCTTCCTGACCCAGGGATTGAAACCATGTCTCCTGCATTGGCAGGGGAATTCTTTACTACTGAGTCACCTGGGAAGCCCCATAAACCTTTACAGAATATTTTAATTTTTTCAATCTACTCAGTATCTTTAGTTGTGTGCCATTTCTTGTTCCAGTTTTTTTTTTTTTTATATCTTCTCCCTTTCTTCTTAACCATACCTGTCTTTGGATTTCATTGGTATTTTTGCTTAATTCAGCAACTTTCTTTTTTTCTGTTTTATATTTTATTGATATATTTTAATTTGCATTCATTCCTTCCATACACTTTGTATGGGGTTATTGTGTTATTTTTATTGACTCAATTTGAAAGTGTTTGCCCATTTTCAATCTTCCTTGTATTTCAATAAATTCATGAAGAGTATACGTTTTTCTCTGAGCATTGTTTTTCATGGTATCCTACAGGTTTTGGTAAGTAGAACTTTTATTGATATTCATTTCTAAACAGTTTATAATTTCCTCCTTAATCCAAGAGTTATTTATAAGCATATTTTAAGTTGCCTAGATACAGACTTTTGTTATTGTGGTTATCTTAGTCTCATTGATTTCTAGTATTACTCTTTGGGTGTAGACTATATGATTTCCAATATCTAGAACTTGTTGAGATTGAAAATCTCAAAAGAATTGGGGAATAATGCCAGGTGGAATTTTGTTAATGATTCATATGTGTGGAAACAAATGTATTTTCTCAGTTTGTTGGGCACAATTATGTACTTCTCTGCAGGAGACCTGGGCGCGATCCCTGGGTTGGGAAAATCCCCTGGAGAAGGGAAAGACTACCCACTCCAGAATTCTGGCCTGGAGAATTCCCTGGACTGTATAGTCCATGGGGTCACAAAGAGTCAGACAGGACTGAATGACTTTCGCTTTCAGCATGCTGTCAGATCAAATTTAGTAATTTTATTATTCAATTTGCTTCTATATGTACTAATATTTTCAAGTTAATTTCTCACTGAGCTGTGTTTAGAGGCTCTTACTGTGATTTGTGATTGTGGATGGATTCATTTCTTCTTAACTTCCAGTTCATATCTTTTGTTATTTTATTGGGTTGCTTCTCTTTTATTTGTTGCTTTGTGTCTGTTCATGCACTTTAGGGAAATGAACCCTTTGTTGGTTATTTTCTGTCTATAGCAATATTAAAATTATTTTATGAGAAGTTGCATACAATTCATATTTTAATAACATACTATGGAAAGGTAGGATTAATGGGGTTTCTGTTCAGGACCTCCCTGGCAGACTCCAGTGGTTAGGACTGCGCTTCCACTGCAGGGGGCATAGGTTTGATCCCTGGTCAGGGAACTAAGGTCCTGAATGTTTTGTAGTGTAGCAAAAAAAAAAAAAGCTTTCTGTTTTACAATATTTCATTAGTCCTTAGTGGATTTTTATTTGACTTGATATAATCTTGAAAATAAAGCTACGTTTCTTTTTTAATTTCAATATTCCCTAAATGACTGAAACTGCAGTTTTACTGGGACAAATTAGAACAAAAACATTTAAATTCAAGGCAAGATATGATAGTTTCAATAAAAATATCAGAACACCTCATAATGAAGTTATAAAACTTGGTTTAGTCATGAACTACTTGCCACAAGAATTGAAGACTCAGGCTCCACCCCCTTTTCCACCCCATGCCCAGCCTCATGTGAATGTGGGCAAATTATTCAGACTTTAAGCCACAACTTCCTCATCTGACTGACTAGAAGACATTAACAACCCCTCAGGATCTGTGAGAATAAAAGAAGGTCACTGATGAGAAAGCTATTTGCAAAAAAGCAGAGATCCATTTCTGTTATCCTATTGGGTACTGGGTCCTCAGCCTGGAATAGTCTGTTCAGTTCAGTTTAGTCACTCAGTCGTGTCCAACTCTTCGCGATCCCATGGACTGCAGCACACCAGACTTCCCTGTCCGTCACCAACTCCTGGAGGTTACTCAAACTCATGTCCATCAAGTCGGTGATGCCATCCAACCATTTCATCCTCTGTCATTTTCTTCTCCTCCTGCCCTCAATCTTTTCCAGCATCAGGGTCTTTTCAAATGAGTCAGGTGGCCAAAGTTCTGGAGTTTCAGCTTCAGCATCAGTCTTTCCAATGAATATTCAGGACTGATTTCCTTTAAGATTGACTGGTTGGATCTCCTTGCAGACCAAGGGACTCCCAAGAGTCTTCTCCAACACCACAGTTCAAAAGCATCAATTCTTCCACACTCAGCTTTCTTTATAGGTCAACTCTCACATCCACACATGACTACTGGAAAAACCATAGCTTTGACTAGATGAACCTTTGTTGGCAAAGAAATATCTCTGCTTTTTAATAGGCTGTCTAGGTTGGTCATAGCTTTTCTTCCAAGGAGCAAGTGTCTTTTAATTTCATGGCTGCAGTCACCATCGTCAGTGATTTTGGAACCCCCCAAAATAAAGTCTGTCACTGTTTCCATTGTTTCCCCATCTATTTACCATGAAGTGATGGGACCAGATGCCATGATCTTAGTTTTCTGAATGATTACATGCCACATGTATGTTTCACCACCAGTTCTTCCAGTCATGAATGCCTTCCTTTAGGATTCTGCTCTATTATTAGGATGACCCCTCATAATCCCATGGAAATGGAAAGCATTGGCCTTCCATTTATAACACATACATGAGAAGACAAATCTCTTTCAAAATAGAACTCCTGCTTCCTTAAACTATTGGTAGACGTGTGTGCATACTCAGTCGTGTCCGATTCTTTGAGATCACATGGACTGTAGGCCTTCAGGCTCCTCTGTCCATGGGATTCTTCAACCAAGAATACTGGAGTGAGTTGCCATTTCCTCCTCCAGGGGATCTTCCCAATCCAAAGATCAAACCCCTGTCTCCTGCATCTCCTGCATTGGCAGGTGGATTCTTTACCACTGAGCCACCTGGAAAGCCCAAACCATTGGTAGAAAACCAAGATAATTTTCCTCCACCTCCTTCTACATCTTTCCTATTAATCTCTGGTTCAGAGTGTTGGTATTTAAAGACATCCCTCAGGAAATCACTTTTGCGCTTTATCTCTCCCATGGGGTGATTTGGATTGAAGTGTTTTCTTTGTGTTCAGTTTTGCAGCTTCTCTTCAATTTTTAGAGGCTTATGGAAACAAACAAACAAACAAACCTGCCAACCCAGGAGTATAAGCTTCAAACAGTAGTATGCCTTTTCAGCTCATTTGATTTTCAATGGTTTACTTCTCATAATAAACATGTGCACCTTTTCAAAAGAATTCATAAGATGGGTGGACACATAGATGTACTTAAGAAGTCTCTCTGTTCCTGCAGACAGCGAGGTTTCCCTTCTTCCAGTTGGTCCTGAAACCCTTTACTGGCAGGACCACGGTAAGGGTGTTTATCTCCCCTCAGGATGACGAGCCGCCAGCCAAAGGGAAGAAAAAGAAGAAAAAGAAAAAGGAGGAGGAGTTGGACATTGATGTGGACGACCCGGCCGTGAGTCGATTCCAGTACCCCTTCCACGAGCTGATGGTGTGGGCTGTGCTGATGAAACGCCAAAAGATGGCGGTCTTCCTCTGGCAGCGGGGGGAGGAGAGCATGGCCAAGGCCCTGGTGGCATGCAAGCTCTACAAGTCCATGGCCCATGAGTCCTCCGAGAGTGAGCTGGTGGACGACATCTCCCAGGACCTGGACAACAACTCAAAGTGAGTGTCTGGAGGGAATGTAGAGCTCAGGGAGACCTGGTTGTCCTGAGAACCACCCCTTTTCCAGGAAGGGTGGCAAATGTGGTTCTCACTTAAGTATCATCACATTTAAAGCTTATTCATCTCTGCTTTGTCCATTGTGTCAATATATTTCCTTCTGTCTTTCTGAGGCATTTCTGGACTGTCATTGTTTTTGTTGACTGTCTTCTTGTGCAAACTATGGAAATGCAATTTTTCATTAATTAATTTTTATGGGAGTATAATTGCTTCACAATGTCGTGTTACTTTCTGCTTTATAGCAAAGAGAATCAGTTACACTTATACGTGTATCCCCTCTTTTTTGGATTTACTTCCCATTCAGGTCACCATAGAGCACTGAGTAGAGTTCCCTGTGCTGTACAGTAGGTTCTCATTAGTTATCTATTTTATACCTATTTGTGTATATATGTCAATCCCAATCTCCTGATTCATCTCACCCTCCCTTCCTCCTTGGCATCCATACATTTTTTCTCTATATCTGTATCTCTATTTCTACTTTGCAAATGAGATCAACTATACCATTTTTCTAGATTCCACATATATGCATTAATATATGATATTTGTGGAAAAACAATTTTAGACAGTATATCTTTATTGAAATATAGCTGATTTACAATGTTGTGTTAATTTCTGCTGTACAAGAAAGTGTATACATATATATGTGATTCTTTTTTATATTCTTTTCTATTATAGTTTATCATAGGATACTGAATATAGTTCCCTGTGCTATATAGTAGGACCTTGTTATTTATCCATCCTATATAAAAAAGCTTACATCTGCTAACTTCAACTACCCACCCCCTCCCTTCCTCAGTTCCAGTTGGTAATCACTGCTGTGTTCTCTATGTCCATGATTCTTTTTCTGGGAAATACAATTTAAATGCAAAGACAACAAAACTGATTTTCATAAGGCAACACATTCAGAGGAGTACAGCCTTAGTGAATCTATGCCCCTGGACTTGATCTTCCCAAGGACAGTTGGATAGGATGGCTACAGGGGGCTGGAGCTAGGTATTTCCCTACCCTCAGCTCAGTCAGGCTCTGATAAAACATCAATAGGTTGAACTCTGGTTAACTAGTTTTCCCCAGGGCAGGCTTTGTTAGGAAGAACAGAGTGCTATGGGCATAGTTCAGAATGGATCCTCCCCAGGCTGGCAGCATAAGGGGATTCTCCTCCTGTCTTCCCTGTGAGAACTCGGTGGGGCACCTGAAGGTAACACTCATGAAAGCGTGGACACACTTCTTTCTCTAAGCCAGGGCTCCCCAGACTTATTAATCTGCCGACTTGTCCTCATGGGGCCTCTGGAAGTCAGCCTCCGACATGGCTGAGCATGGACCCTGGCCCCTGGCTGTCCCCTTGGGGACGTCCCGGGAGCTCCCTGCTGGGAGAGGACAGGGAGTCACGGACTCTGTGTCCTGTGGCTCCGTGATGTCCCCATGGACACGGCTCTCTAACAAAGTGTGTGGCTGCCATTGCCTCACCCGCTCCCATCTGTATCTCGGCAGAGACTTTGGCCAGCTGGCTGTGGAGCTCCTGGACCAGTCCTACAAGCACGATGAGCAGATCGCCATGAAACTACTGACGTATGAGCTGAAAAACTGGAGCAATTCGACCTGCCTCAAACTGGCTGTGGCAGCCAAACACCGGGACTTCATCGCCCACACCTGCAGCCAGATGCTACTGACGGACATGTGGATGGGGAGGCTGCGGATGAGGAAGAACCCTGGCCTGAAGGTATCTGTGACGTGGCTATGTAGTGTCAAGTGACACCTGTGGGCTCTGACTCTCTGCCTGGCTGAGCTAAACACTTTCTGTGGATTATTTCATCCATGACTCTGAACAACCCCAGGAGGGAGACCCTGTGGCAATCCTTGCCTTACAGATGGAGAACCTGAACCTTTGAGATGAACGGACTCACCTAGGATCCCAGCTGTAAGGTGAAGGGCAGCACCTAAACACGGGTGGTCTAACACCAGAGCCCAATCTGCAGCAAGACTAGCTTGTGGGCATGGAGTCCACTCTAACGAGTTGTGCACCCCTGGCCATCCACTCACCACTAAGGCAGGCACCTGAGCTCTGTGTCTATAGATTGCCTTATGACTCTGAAAGTACTTGCTATCATTTTATTATTATTTTCATTGAAATATAGTTGATTTACAATGTTGTGTTAGTTTCAGGTATACAGCGAAGTGAATCAGTTATATATATATATGTTTCAGGTATACAGCGAAGTGAATCAGTTATATATATATATATATATGTTAGTTTCAGGTATACAGTGAAGTGAATCAGTTTTTTATATATATATATATATATGTTAGTTTCAGGTATACAACAAGTGATTCACTTCATTGTATACCTGAAACTAATATAACTGATTCACTTCGCTGTATACCTGAAACTAACACAACATTGTAAATCAACTATATTTCAATGAAAAATAATAATAAAATGATAGCAAGTACTTTGGCAGCCCACTCCAGTGTTCTTGCCTGGAGAATCCCAGGGACGGGGGAGCCTGGTGGCCTGCCGTCTCTGGGGTCGCAGAGTCGGACACCACTGAAACGACTTAGCAGCAGCAGCAGCATATTCCTTTTTTATGTCCTCTTCCATTATAGGTTTTTGAGCATAGTTCCCTGTAGCTGTAGCTGTAGCTACAGCTGTAGCTCACCAGGTTTCTCTGTCCATAGGATTTCCCAGGCAAGAATATTGGAGCAGGTTGCCATTTCCTTCACCATTGGATTTTCCCAACCCAGGGATAGAACCCACGTTTCCTGTGTTGCAGGCAGATTCTTTACTGATGAGACACCAGAGCAGCCCATGTAATCTCTAGGTTCATTCATGTTGCTGTAAATGGCATTATTTCATTCTTTTTTATGGCTGAATAGTATTCCATTGTATATATGTACTACATCTTCTTTATCCATTTTTTTGTTGATGGATATTTATGTTGCTTCCATGTCCTGGCTATTGTTAATAGTGCTGCAATGAACAAACATTGGGGTGCATGTATCTTTTTGAATTATAGTTTTGTTCAGATATATGGCCAGGAGTGGGCCTGCTGAATCATTTGGCAACTTTATTTTTAGTTTATTGAAGAACCTCTATGCTGAACATATCTATGAACCAGAAACAGACTCACAGACATAGAGAACAGACTTGTGGTTGCCAAGGGGGATGGGCTGGTGGGTGAGGGAAGGATTGGGAGTTTGGAATTAGGAGATGCAAACTAGTTTATATAGTATGTATAAGCAACAAGGTCCCACTGTATAGCTCAGGGGACTATATTCAATATTCTGTAATAAATCATGACGGAAAAGAATATGAAAAAGAATATATGTATAACAGAGTCAATTTGTTGTACAGCAAAAATTAAACCCAATATTGTAAATCAACTATACTTCAATAAAATTAAAAAAAAAAAACCCAACCAAGGTCTGGTCCAGCCTCAGCATGCAGCTGCCAACTGGCAGAAGATAAGAAAGGCAGAGGAGCACCCCAAGTCCACTCTGTGATCAAGTCTGCAGGTCCATATGTTCCAGCTCTTCAACCCATAAACAAACAGGGTACATATGTTCCCTGGCAGTCCAGTGGTTAAGACTTTAGGTTCCCAATGCAGAGGGCACTGGTTCAATCCCCGGTCGGGATCTAAGATCCCACATGCTACCTGGCACAGCTGAAAAAACAAAAAGTAGTTGAATATATATACTAAAAAGTAATTTTTAAACATGCCAGAATTTAAAGAGTGAGATTAAACTGTATTGTCTTCAGCAGCACTGTCCAACAGAAATAAAGCACATATGTGCTTTAAATTTAAACTTTAAATATTCTCATTACAAAAAGATTTTTAATAGCTATAAAAAGTTTTTCAAGTACATTGTAAAAAGTAAAAAAGAAACAGCTGAAGTTAACTTTTAAAACTTATTTGTTTATTTGGCAGCACCGGGTCTTAGCTCAGCATGCAGGATCTTCAGTCTTCACTGAGGCATGTGGGACCTTTCAGTTGCAGCATGTGGAATCTAGTTCCCTGACCAGGGAGAAAACCTGAGCCTCCTGCATTGGGAGCATGGATTTTTAGCCACTGGACCACCTGGGAAGTCCTGAAGTTAATTTTAATAATATGTTGATTTAAACCAGTAGGTACAAAATGTTTTGAAAAGGAAAAATATCATTAATGAGATAGTCTATATTCTTTTTCTGTACTAAGTTGAGATTTGGTGGGTGTTTTGCAATCTCTTCCTTTTTGTTTTTTAATCTAATACTTTTTTTTTTGGATATAATGTCTATCCATAGGTATAAATATTTGTAAGCATCAAATTTCCTTCAAAGCATTTTTAATTTGCAACATAAATATGTAATTATTGTAAAGCCAGGATTTTTTTTTAAATTTAATTCTTTGACTTGTTCATATCATATGCACATATTAAAAAATTAAAACTGTTTATGGGACTTCCCTGGCAGTCCAGTGGTTAAGACTTCACCTTTCAAGTGTGGGTTCAATCCCTGGTTCCATCCCTGGTTAAGGAGCTAAGATTCCACATGCCTCTGGGCCCAAAAACCAAAACATAATACAAAAGCAATATTGTAACACATTCAATAAAGACTTTGAAAATGGTGCACGTCAAAAAAATAAAAATAAAAGTGTTTAAAAATGTGACAAGTCTCTCTGCTAACTCCTGTCCCTCATGTGGCCTATTCCACCCAGTGGCAACCACCGATATTTGTTTCTTGGGTATATTTCCATATGTAAAGCTAATATGAATACTGTCTTTTCTTTTCATGGTGAATTAAATATACTTACTGTTTTTCTTTTTCACAAAGGTTGACATAGTCGTTGTTATGTACCTTTTTTCCACTTCTCTGGGAACTCTTTCTGTATTACGACAGAGAACATTCCTACATTCTTACCTGCTTCCCCTGTTTTCCTTTACAGTGACTGTCACAGCTCAGGCCAGTCTCGAGTGCAAGTCACTCACCCCTGGGGGTGCTACCCTCATGGCCACCATGGCTGCTTTTGGACACACATTGTGCCTCACATGTCTGCTAGGTGAACATTCAGAAGGGGAGCTGTTGGCCCCATGGGGATATGGACTTGTGATCTTGATAGCCTTTCCTTCTGTGGAAGTGTCCCCCCCTGCCATTGTGCAGAGAGTTTTCCCACAATCCCACCAATATGGTGTGTGAACACACACTGGAATTTTTACAATCTAATGGTAAAAAATGAGATCTTTGCATAGTTTCTTTGAATGTCTCCCCCCCCGCCCCCGCCTTTTTTAAAGATGCTATCAGTTTCTTTATTGTTATTTTATTTTTGGCCACGCTGCACGTGGGATCTTAGTTCCCTGACCAGGATCAAACCACTGGACCACCCAAAAAGTCCCTGAATATCTCTTATGAGTGAAAATGAACCCATTTGCTCTAAATACAAATGTCCCTAAGTTTACTGCTTTTGCCCATTTTTTTGCTGGGTTGTTAGAAGTTTCCTTCTGGATGTCTAGGAGATCTTTTCTAATTAGAAAGATTCGTCCTTTGCCTGTGTCAAGAACTGCAAATATATTTCCCATGAGTTGTTTTTTACTGTGGTGGTGATGTGTTTTTGCTGTGCAGAAGTTTGTGATTTAAGTACAAAATCTATTGATCTTTGATTTGATTGTGTTTTGATTCGGGAGCATCATTAGAAAGGCTTTGTCCTCCATTTATGAAAGAATTCTCATGTGATGATTCTTAGTTGTTTAATCGTCTCTCTATGCATCCCCCTCCCCTATTTTCTTTCATGAAATTATTGAGCTAGACAAAGTTATTCTAGTGATTGTGTGAGATATGGATTCAAAGTAATTATTTTATAGATGATCACACAGATTCTCAATACCATGCATTAAATAGTCATCTTTACTCCTCCCATTGGATGTGGTGTTTGTCTCACAAGTAATGACCTTTGTGAATTTGAATCTTTTTCTGGATTCTTCCATTCTGCTCCATTGTTTGGTCTCTTCATATACCTGTACTACACTGTTTTAAGTATTAGTGTTTTATAATATAATTTTTAGTATATGATCGAAATAGCCCCTTTGTGTTGTTCTTAATAATGGATGGCTGAGGAGAAATTTTTTTAAAAAATTAGGACTTAACATTGGAAACAGCTCAGTATTGGAGACACACAGCATAGCACTGATAAAAATGGCAAGAGTGGGACTTCCCTGTAGAATGAGTGGTCCAGTGGTCAAAACTCCACAATTCCAATACAGGGGCTGGGGATTCGATCCCTGGCCAGAGAACTAAAATCCCACATGCTGCCCAGCATGGCTAAAAAATTAAAAAATAAAAACGGAAAAGTGTTTTTAAAAAAAATGACAGAGGTCTCCATCTATAGGTTAGGCGATGCTTTTGCTGTCTAGGCTGAGCCCATGTTAAGTTCTTCTTTCTTATTTTCCCAGAAGAACAGAACCAATTTGTTTATTTTATAGAATCAACACACATGATTGAGAATGAGGACTGGTAAATCAGAATCTGTAATACAGAAATCAGGATTTCTATATTACATTCTTGAGGCAGAATTCCTACTTCTTCAGAAAACCTTTGGTTTTTTTGTTTTTAATGTTTTTTATTATTGTGATAAAAGTCACATAATATAAAACATACTATTTTAGCCTTATCTAACTATACAGCTCAATGGCACTAAGTACATTCACAAATCCTTCTTTCAGGAGTCACATTCATCTTCCAACTCTTGGCCCATATATTCACATTTACATCTAAGTTATTTCTATTTAAAATATTTTGGTCTAATTAATTAATTTTTACTTACTATATTTTACTTTAAAAAATTACCTGCTTTGAAACTCAATATAAGATCTTCACTTTTTAAGTTAGGATTCCACACCATCCTGCTTGCTGTTCATCTTGAACAATGTGTGGTTGTTCACATTTCTCAGTGTCTGCAGTTCTATCCATGTACCAAACCGAATAAGCCACAGACCATCAGAGCAGAGACAGGGCTGCTAGCTTACTGAGGAATGCTGAAGCTCATCATTTAAAATTTTACCTATACTGGGAAAAATTTCACGAGTTCTCATAGCTTAAAAATCCACTTTTCTCATCATACCTAGGTTATCATGGGGATTCTTCTCCCCCCAACCATCTTGTTTTTGGACTTTCGCACCTATGATGACTTCTATCAGACATCCAAGGAAAATGAGGACGGCAAAGAAAAAGAAGAGGAGAATATGGTCAGTGATACCCCCGACCATCAACCCTCATCTTCAAAATGGTTGCTATTTCTCTTGCCGTGAATTTAGACACTGAAGGAATACAGAACATTTGAGGTTGAACATCGTTAATGTATTTATTTGTTTTCCTTATACCTTCATTGGTGAAATGTCTATTCAAATCTTTTACGTCTTTTCTCTTTTTTTAATTTATTTTTTATTGAAGGATAATTGCTTTACAGAATTTTGTTGTTTTCTGTCATTAGCCATTGGAAAAATTCAATTATTAATAAATCACAATAATATGTCAAAGGAAAAAGAATATAGAACATTTTTATAATCCTTGATTTGGGAAGGTGCCTGTCTGTTGATTGTGGGGCTAGGGTCCCGGGAGTTTCCCATCTGGCAGCCTGCTTGCCATGTGCTCTGCTCTGTTTTCAGGATGCGAATGCAGATGCCAGCTCCAGAAAGGGGGACGAAGAGAACGAACACAAAAAGCAACGAAGTGTCCCCATTGGGACCAAGATCTGTGAATTCTACAACGCCCCCATCGTCAAGTTCTGGTTTTACACAGTAAGACCTCCCTTAGCATGTTTTAGATGTGTGAGAATCAAGAATAATGATTCTTCTTCTTCAAAAAAGTCCTCTTAAAAAAATCAATGGATTAAGATGAATTATGCAAATACAAGTGAGACTAAGATCCTCAATTAAATTGTATAACATCCCTAATATGCAGAATCTAAAAAGAAATGATACAAATGACCTTACTTACAAAACAGAAAGAGATCCACAGACTTAAAAAACAGACTTGTGGTTACCAGAGGGGAAGGATCGGGGGAAGGGATAGTTAGGGAGTTTGGGATGGACATATACACACTGCTATATTTAAAATGAATAACCAAAAAAGACCTACCATATAGCACAGGGAAAATTCTGCTCAATTTTACGTGGCAGCCTGGATAGGAGGGGAGTTTGGAGGAGCATGGATACATGTATATGTATGGCCAAGTCCCTTTGATGTTTACCTGAAACTATCACAACATTATTAATCAGCTACACTCCAATGTAAAATAAAAAGTTAAAAAAATCAGTGGATTAAAATGAATTATGCACATGAAGTGGGACTAAGTCAGATCTTCAACTAAAATTGGACCTAGATGGATAATGTTTATATACAGGAATGTGATCATTCTAGACCAAATATACCATTTCATAAAGCCAAATAATCATATTCTATTTCCTTAAGAAGAAGGACTTTTCAAATGTCTTATAGTAATACACACTTAGGAAAATACAGTTCTAGTCCAACAATGAACAAAGATGACTCATGTTGAGACAGCAAGCTCACAAATGCCATTTTTCAGAAGACTGATGGGATCACTCAAAGTGGAGTTGAATCCAAAGCATGAAATCCTGGATTTGAGGAATGAATCAAGGTCTCTGAACTGTGGCCACATACTCTCATCCAGCCCTATCTGTGGCCACTGTCTGGACGACTCTAGGAGGGCACTGTGCCTGGAGCAAGAATGGTCCAGTCTTACACGTGCAGATGGGCAGGAGAAGTGGGGCAAAGAGACTGGAGCAATTTGGAAGGTTCTGAAGGAAACTGGGCTGGTTGTGGGTGGTCCTAGCAGGGGTGGTGGGCACACTGTGCCTCCCGAAATCACTGCAGTCTTCGGGAGGGTCAAGACTACTCATGAAGTCCCAGGTACCAGGGCACAGCCCATCTCAGGCAGATCCTGGCCATTAGTGGTTCCATTAGTGACTGGGTGTGAGCAGGTGATGGAAACTGAGGAGCCAGGTCCGAGGCCATGGACAGGGCGATGGATGTGGGTAGGCAGAAGGTGGAGGCAGAGTTCTGGGGCACAGCACCCCCGGGGCTACATGGGGACCCAGGCCAGTGAGAGCCTGGACACCCAACCTCTTGGTAGCCACACCTGAAGCCACAGCTGTCCATCTGTTCTGGTCAGAACCAGCTGAGGCCCAGGTGGTTCTGAGCCCAGGCCCAGAACCTGAGGTCAAGTGGATAAAGAGGGTGGGGCCAGGAGGATGACAAGCCTTGGGTGTCTCCCCAGGGCCTCTAAATGTAGCCTGCAGATGTAGGAGAGGGGGTCGCATGCTTTTACAGCTCAGGAGACGCAGGTTCAATCCCTGGGCTGGGAAGATCCTCTGGAAAAGGAAATGGCAACCCACTTCAGTATTCTTTTCCTGGAGAATCTCATGGGCAGAGGAGCCTGGAAGGCTAGAGTCCATGGGGTTGTAAAGAGTTGAACATAACTGACGTGACTGAGTACAAGGGGTTCCCAATGCAACTCAACTTTGAGAACTCTTGCTCTAATCCTCCTGCAAAGACTAGAAATGGGATGCTGCCTGTATCCTGGTAAAAAACCAATCAGGAAGGAGCCATCAAAAAAAAAAAAAAAAAAGACTAGGAATCACAAATGATCAATTGCTAGCACACACCTTACCCACACCACCAAAACTTCAGAAGGGGCCTAGACCAGAGGGGTAAGGGCTAAAGCTGAAGATTCTTCATCTTTGGAGTGAATCAACCTCACTCATCTTCAGATCACCTTCCTCAACCTCGTACCTCACTCCTGTATCACTCAACTCTACGTGCCTCAAAGATAGGGACCCTGTTGTGGGTGCAGCACACCACAGACAAATGGATGCTAATTAAGGGGCCTCAGGACCACCCGCTGGGTGTGCTGGGCAGATTCCCCATCGTCACCCTCCCCCTTTTTGAAACTCCCCTGTCCATAAGCAGTAGGAAGATTCAAGAAGGAAATTAGCAATGCAGGGAGGAGTCAGTAACATTTTCCAATTTCCAGGAATGTAGAAGGCATACCAGTATACTACTCAAAGTTTCTCTATTTATCATAATTTTGTGCAACTTCATAATTTCCCCATGAAGCTGATGTGCGTGCATGCGTATGTGTATGACTCTTTGCAACCCTTTGGATGGTAGCCCACCAGGCTCCTCTGTCCATGGGATTTCCTACAGAAGAATACTGGAGTGGGTTGCCATTTCCTCTTCCAGCAGATCTTCCTGACCCAGGGATCAAACATGAGTCTCCTGCATCTCTTGCATTGGCAAGCAGATTCTTTACTGCTGAGCCATAAGGGAAGCCCCATGAAGCTAACAGTAGCAACAAATATACTTTCATTTAGAGAATGGACTTTCAGCGTGCATGTTATGCTAAAGTACAAAATGCCTCCCAACCTGCCTCAAGGTTCTCTGACTGCACCTGTGATGTGAGTGGAAGGTTTCCTCTAATAGAGTCAGTGCACCTAAAAGTGAAAATTTGTTTTAGAAGATGTGTCCCCCTGTAAACAGGGTTTCAGAGCTTTTCCGGGCTGTCGATCTCTGTCTTTCAGATATCCTACCTGGGGTACCTACTGCTGTTCAACTACGTCATCCTGGTGCGGATGGAGCGCTGGCCTTGCCTCCAGGAGTGGATCGTCATCTCCTACATCCTGAGCCTGGCCTTGGAGAAAATTCGCGAGGTGATGCTCTGAAGACCTGTCCCAGCCCCACCCACCAATGACTTCAATTCAGATGTAGATTCTTTATTTATTTATTTGAATTCTTTTTGGCCACAAGGCATGCAGGATTTTAGTTACCCAACAGGGATTGAACTTGTGCCCCCTACAATGGGAATACAGTGTCCTAACTGCTGGATCACCAGAGAAGTCCTCAGATATTGCTTATTATTGCAAAAATGAGTCATGTAAATCCCAAGTGCCCTGGATGTTTTCTTTCTGGGTGTCACAATCCCAAGTTGATTCTGTTCCCTTGCAGATTTATATGCCTTCTGTTTCAAACTGAAACTGAACTTGGAAATCAGAACACAAAGCAGAGTAGATGGTGTTTAGTGATAAAAACAAGTCTGAGGGCCTGTAAAAGCAGCAGGAATTCTGCCAGGTACCTGAGATAAACACCTGACTCCAACTGGGTACAAATTGGGGCTCCATTTTCTGGGAGTTGAACGTAGACAGGGAGATGTAGGAGATGACATTTTTCTTGTAACTTAGGACTTTGAACCACCCTGTCCTAGCTGGGTCTCCCTCCATCTGAGGTGGGGATTCTTGTGCAAGTGGTTTATTAAAGGAGAGCTTTCAGGAGAGAGGGGAGAAGGAGCAGGGTGGTCAGGCCGGAGAGGGGACAGGGCTGAGGGAGGTGTGGCTTCAGTGGAATCTGTCCCTGGCCTCATTGGCAGGGGACTCTGAGTGTATTCAGTACTGTAGAGTCTGTTCCATCTTGACCAAAGGGACCTGAGTTTCATACCCACATGAGTCAGCCAGCGGGGCCTCTGGGTAAGGGCTCCCATTGCCCAAGGGGGCAGGTGGGAGGGAACAGTGGCCCTTGCAGCAGGTGGGGGCTGGGCACCTCCACCCAGAGGAAGCCTCCAGCACCTCTGGGTAGGCTTCCAGCACATCTGCTGCAAACCCAGGAAACAGGGTTTTCAACTAAGTGTTGAAAAAGGACAGACACCAGTTCATGCACGACTCATATCACGGGGACTTGAAACTCATGTATCTGAGAGGGCAGCCTTTGCAGGTGGCAGAAAAAGTGTGGGCCAGGTCCTTTTCTTTCTAATATCACCTACAGGTTTCAGCTCATTATATCAGCTTATAAAGGGAAAGCTTACATCCAAGGAAATGGCAACCCACTCCAGTATTCTTGCCTGGGAAATTCCATGGACAGAGGAGCCTGGCAGGCTACAGTCCATGGGGTTGCAAGGAGTTGGGCACAACTGCACGACTAAATAGCAACAATACACCCAAGAAGAAATGAACTTGAGGTAACACACAGCAGATTTCGTATTCTTTCTCCCACTGATAGAGAAACAGTATTATTTATTTTGCAATATATTTTTTTGTATTGACCCTTTCACTGAACTGAAAAATTATTACTGGCAACTTCTTCCCAGGAGAGCTAATTAGATGCTGTCAGTCTGATGACAGCCCCAAATGAAAAGTGCCAGGTCTAAAATGTTACAACTTCTTTTTTTTTCTGGCTGGGCTTCATTCAAACTCTGCGCATGCTACAACAGGGATTTCCCAAGTGGCCTGCGTGCCATCTCTAGTGCCACTGTGAGCTCACTGAGCACCAGCCCTATGCTAAGACACTGTTCTTTACTGCAAAGAGCCCACTGTCCTTGCCCCCCACCCACAGTTATAGGAAAGAGAGCAGCAGGCATAAGTCAGAGCACATGAGTTTTTAAATTAGTGAATGCCTTCTGAGTTGGCTTATGAATAGCCACCACCCCATTCCACCCCTGGGGTCCCCAGGACCTACCAAGAAACTCCATAACTAAAGGGGCGCCACCTTTAAAGACCCCACCCTGCTGCACACCGCAGCTGCACCTATGTTTGCTTTGTGTGTGCCCCTGCATGCTGCTTGTTAAATATTTTCAGTTTTACTAGAGGAGAGACATCACTTTGCTGACAAAGGTGTGTGTGTGTTAGTCACTCAGTCATGTCCAACTCTTTATGACCCCATGGACTGTAGCCTACCAGGCTCCCCTGTCCATGGAATTCTCCAGGCAAGCATACTAGAGTGGGTTGCCATTCCTTTCTCCAGGGGATCTTCCCAACCGAGGGATTGAACCTGGGTCTCCTGCATTGCAGGCATATTCTTTACCCTTTGGGCCACTAGGAAAGCCTCTGAGAAAGTGTTCTTTTAAGCTGCGGTAACTTTGAAAGGGTAAGATCTCAAGCAGGAGAAAATGAAGCTCAGCTTTCCCCTGACTTCTCATCTCCGAGTTACAAAGGAATCTGGGCTGAGTTACCCATTCTATCCCAGTCCCTCCATCTCCTGTGGGTGGACGCCCCTCTGTGGGACCACATAGGTTTATCTCTGCTCTAGGGTTTTCCTCCTGGACTAACTCTGGAACACGGGCTCACCGGCACATGTCCAGAGAATTGGAAAAGGGGTCAAAAGGCAGCTGCTTTCATTACGACCAGAGGGACATAACTCAGAAGGCATTTCCTGAGAGTTTGTGAAACTAGGAATCCAAAGGAGTCTTGTGGAATTTCCCTTTCTAGATATTTTATCTGCCTAAGAAGATGAGTACTTAGAAATCTCGAGCAGGAAAGGGGACCAGATGCCCTGGAATGCTGCTGTGCTGTGCTTAGGTGCTCAGTCATGTTTGACTCTTTGTGACCCCATGGACTGTAGCCCACCAGGCTCTTCTGTCTGTGGGATTCTCCAGGCAAGAATACTGGAGCGGATTTCCATGCCCTCCTCCAGGGGATCTTCCCAACCCAGGGATCGAACCCAGTTCACCCACATTGCAGGCAGATTCTTTACTGTCTGAGCCACTACGGTTCAGGGGAAGCCCCTGGAATGCTGCTCCAGCCCTCCATACCCAGGATTCTAAGGTGAAGCTTCTAAAACCACTCTCCCTGCTTTTTTTGTTGTTGTTGTTTTTGTCGTTGTTTGGCATTTCTTTTCAGATCCTCATGTCAGAACCGGGTAAACTAAGCCAGAAAATAAAAGTTTGGCTGCAGGAGTATTGGAACATCACAGACCTTGTGGCCATTTCCATGTTCATGATCGGAGCCATCCTTCGCCTCCAGAAGCAGCCTTACATGGGCTACGGCCGTGTGATCTACTGCGTGGACATCATCTTCTGGTACATCCGTGTCCTGGACATCTTTGGTGTCAACAAGTACCTGGGACCCTACGTGATGATGATCGGAAAGATGGTTAGTGCTGATGGCTCATGACGAAATGCAAGCACAGAGGCTGTTGGTTAGGACCTGGGGCCAGGCCTCAGGCATGACTCTGTGATGTTTCATTTGATCTTTCCCCAGCAATTGGTTTCTTACAGGAAATGTTCTTTGCTTTAAGCTCTTCTACATATTGATCACTTAATTAAATCCAGTTGACAAACAAGAGTTAAGGGCCTACTGTATGTATATATATTTCTGTCAATAACCCAGTGGTTAATCTCCTAACATGTTGTAGAAGCCAGAGACAAACAAGTGGGTCCAGTCACTCCCCCACCGCAGCTCCAGACAGTTTTCAGATCACACACTCTAGACTGGAGTAACCTATAACTTGCTCAGTGCTCAGTCCTGGTTGACTGAAATACCATGGACTGTAGCCCACCAGGCTCCTCTGTCTGTGGAATTTTCCAGGCAAGAATACTGGAGTGGGTGGCCATTTCCTTCTCCAGGGTATCTTCTCAACCCAGGGATTGAATCTGCATCTCCTGCATTCCGCATCTCCTGCATTGTAGGCAGATTCTTCATTGAGTGGACACAGGCAATGCAGGTGATGAGGTCAAGACAAATCCATGGTAACATTTATCCAGAAGAGGCTATAAAATATGAAACTAAGAATGAACCATCCTTACATCACTTAAAATAGTCTCAGTGTTAGGACTGGTCCTAAAAGACAGGACATCTTTCAAGCTTAGGAATAACTCTGTATGGCAAGTGGTTTTGAGGGAAGGGACATATAGTCTAGGCAGTCCCAGTCAGGGCTCTCATCTTCAGGGATGTTCAAAATTAAGAATTACACAAAGCCAGTATCCATAGTAACCAGAGCATTACTCACTGTAACGACTCACCATTTGTATAATGAATGAACATTAGTACACACTCTCAACTCACCATCTTGTTATCCCCTTAGACATCTCCTCTTCTTACCGCTGAATTTCTCTTACAAATTCCTGTTTTCCCATAATGGTTCCCTTTCTCTACTTGCAGTTGTAGTTACTAGAGGAATTTGTTTATGGGTAACAAGAGAGGAGGGGCTTCACTGGTGGCTCAGATGGTAGAGAAGCCGCCTGCAATGCTAAAGATCTGAGTTCGATCCCTGTGTGTTGGGAAGATCCTCTGGAGAAGGGAATGGCTACCCATTCAAGTATTCTTGCCTGAAGAATTCCATGGACAGAAAAGGCTGGTGGGGTCCAGTCTGTGGGGTCGCAAACAGTCAGAAATGACTGAGCAACTAACACACACACAAGAGAGGAGAAGAAAGATTGAGAGCAGGAGATGGGAATTGCAATATTCTAGAATAAGGTGTATGTGTTGCATGGAATACAAGAACTAGTAGCCCATGGAGGGGAGGGAGAGGGGGAAAGAAGCTTCCTCCATCCTAATTAAGCACTCATGAAGTCTCTGAGGGGAGCACACAGTAATGAACCAGGTGGACCTGGCCCATTTCCTCTCTCCTCAGATGATTGACATGCTGTATTTCGTGGTCATCATGCTAGTGGTGCTGATGAGTTTTGGAGTAGCCCGTCAAGCCATCTTGCATCCAGACGAGGAGCCTTCTTGGAAACTGGCCCGGAACATCTTCTACATGCCCTACTGGATGATCTACGGGGAGGTGTTTGCAGACCAGATAGACCGTAAGAATAGAATTCATAGTAAGATTCTCTTCCCTGCTTCCCAAGGCAGATGATCAGTTCCAAATTAATGGAAGAGCCTATGTTAATTTGGGAGTAAAGTATTTTTTATTCTGTCATAGGCATTCAATTATTTTATGAAGAAATCAGTGCAGATTATGAAATACAAATTTTTTGAGATGCCAATCTTCTACTCTGAGAACCATTCCCTGGAATTCTGAGACTCACATCCCTTGAGCACATTCTACACATGAATGTGGTCCCAATGCCAACATTCTAATTTTTCTTCAACCTAAATCTCTTTCTGCCCTGAGATAGAGCTTGTGGTGTTATTTCAGCCAAATGAGACAGTGAGCATGAAGGTGACTAGTGCCTTGTGTCATCCCGTTCTTCAGGCTTCACAACTCCTTGTCCATGTAGCTGTGCATCTCCTCCTCACTCCTGAGCTGCTATTTTTGTATTATCAACAGTAATATGGATGTTAGCAGAGGAGATGAGCTGCAATCTTACATGGATTTCTGGGGAATGCAGGCCCCAGCTCTGCCCAAGCTGAGTTGGTAGGTCACAGTGTCTCTTGTGTTGTAGGGAAGTGAAGTTCAAATGAGCTTACATGATTTCACCTGGACAGTTACTGCATTACCAGTGAACAAGTATCTTCAGACCCATATTCATATTCGCACCACATATTTCGATTTGCATATTGTGTTCTGTCAAAAAGTGCCAGGTACAGTACCATGGCTACTACTTCCAGTAGAAGCAGAAGCTTCTTTAGAATAGAAGGTTTTGAACATCTTTGCATTGTAGGAGATGCAGGGTGGTTCAGTGTATCTTCACTAGGTGAGACTGATAACCAGTTCACACAAATGCCTTCCATCTACTGCATCTTGTCATGTGATTCAGACCACATTTTTATCACGATTATCTCAGAGTCAATTAGTGGATGTGTTTGTAGCTTGGTAAACCAGAACATGAAAATCTAATTTGGTTTCAAAAGAATATTAGCTTCAATAAACATACATAAATGTGGAAAAAGTCCCTGGATCTAGACATAAGTTGTAATATTTTTTAATTAAATTGGGTAGAAACAGAAAATGAAGAGGCAAACTTGAGGTTATTTTCAGTAACAGTGGGAAATGTAGATTTTCAATTCTTGATCTCATTACTTCATAGTAATTTTGCATTTATTTGTGCTGACAAGGTATTTGGGTTGGCATACAGGGGATGTTTGATTGGTCAACCTATACGTTAAAATGATCATCTGTCAGTAGCCTCATGTCTTTTTCAAAGTCTTTTTAACTAGTGAGCTTATCTATTGCTTATGACATCATAAAATAAATATTCATGAAATATATATACATATATTTCCTAGAACTAATAATGTGCACAATTCTCCTAAGTAGATCACTGTTTCCAAGTGTAAATGTGTAATTCCCTTGAATACTTTGCATTTCTTGACAGCAAAACAATTCTTATATTACTCATCATTTGTTTGACATTTCTCTCAACTGTCTTATTTTCTTTTCTTCCTTCCTGTCAAAACTAAAAAAATAAAATGCTGCTATCCAATGACTCTATAGTCTACGCCATGGAAATTAATCGTAAGTTTACACATAATTGATGACTCTAGTCTATGGAATGTGTGTATTAATTAATCTCTTCCTCAGCTAATTACCCGGAGTTGTATGCTGGTTTCAAATACTTGTTTCCTGGTATCAGTGTTTTTTTTTTTAAATAGGAAGTGAAAAATAAGTAGACTGTGAATTCATGGATATTACTTCATTGACTATTAGGATCATCCTATCTTTTTCTTCGGAGAAGGCAGTGGCACCCCACTCCAGTACTCTTGCCTGGAAAATCCCATGGACAGAGGAGCCTGGAAGGCTGCAGTCCATGGAGTCGCAAAGAGTCGGACACGACTGAGCGACTTCACTTTCACTTTTCACTTTCATGCATTGGAGAAGGAAATGGCAACCCACTCCAGTGTTCTTGCCTGGAGAATCCCAGGGACGGGGGAGCCTGATGGGCTGCCGTCTATGGGGTAGCACAGAGTCGGACACGACTGAAGTGACTTAGCAGCAGTAGCAGTATCTTTTTCTTCAGAAAATAAGTCCCATAGGATCAAAGTAGCATTTCAAATGAGCAGAGAGAAAAAAGATTCTTTTTCAAACAGAGCACAGAATAGTCAATTAATGAACTTGAGCCTAGAGAGGATACTTACCTCCTACCTCATAATAAAATCATTTTCAAAGTTCATGATCAAGAAGACAACATAAGTTAATATTACATAATTAGAAGACCCAATCACTTTCTAATGGTTAACAGTAAAAAAAAAAAAAAAAATAAAGACAGATGTGTCTGCTTAAAGATGAAGAACACATTTTTTCATTATACATTTTCACTGTAGATTGAAAAACATAATGCAGAAATGAGAAAATATTTATAAATATGACAGGTTAAGAATGACTCACTCTGAGTGCAGAAATGAGTTTCTTATCTCCTTTGTATGAGTTGATATCTTTCACATGGAAAATTACTGCTTAGGAAATCAGAAAAAAATAATCACAGTAAAAAAGAAATAGGTCCTTTAATAGCATAGGTCAGTTATTAATCTTTCCATTCTATGTGAAAATCAAGCACAAAAAGACAAACTCTCATTTCAGCTCCTTGTGGTGACAACCAGTACGATGAGGAAGGCAAGCGGCTCCCCCCTTGCATCCCGGGTGCCTGGCTCACGCCTGCCATCATGGCCTGCTACCTGCTGGTGGCCAACATCCTGCTTGTGAACCTGCTCATCGCCGTTTTCAAGTGCGTGTCACAGCTGATGACATGTGCTTACTATTTACTACTTTACAGATTTTCAGTCTAATCTCAGAAACCTCTGAGGCTGCCTGGCGTTTACATGGAATCCACTAGGGCTTTCAAATGCATACAAATTTTTTTTTTGCAGTCTTTTTTGTTCAACCACAATCAGACTTCATGCATTCCTAAATAAAGAGTTGACACCTAAATATATTTAAATTCAATCTTAGTTTGTATTTTAACACTTTGGCATGAATTTTAATCTAATGAAAGTATTTCCTCAGATGAAAGTCTCTTGAGATAGAAAGATTTATCAAGTTGAGTCTTGAATTCATGATCAGAGGCACAAAAGCAAAGCTAATTTTATAGGCTGTGGCAATCATTGGATACTAACCTGAGCAAACTCCAGAAGATAGTGGAGGACAGGGAAACCTGGCATGCTGCAGTCCATGGGGTCACAAAGAGTCAGACATGACTTAGCCAATGAACAACCATGACAATTATTGTACAATTTTTTTACATGAAATATTTTTCTTATCATTTACTGAATAGAAGATAAAGTGACCTAGGAAAGAAATGGCTTAAAATTCACAGTCCAGTTTCTTGTAAAACTTGCCCCTGTTGGCATGATGCATTAAGGATGTGACCATGTTTAATAAATGTTGAAAAAAACTATTTTAGCTTCTAAGATGAAAAATATGAGACAAAAATCCCTCAAAGAAATAGAGACTCTCAGAGCTGACCAAGGCACTGGAGAGAACATGGTTACACTCCTGACTTGACAGATGAGAAAATGAAGGTTGACAGAGGTTAACTGGGTTTTCTAAGGACCCCGTGTAGACCACACACTTGATCAGGATTCCAACAATTCTAGGCTTACTGCCTTCTGCTGGAAGCTAAAAGAAGACAAAGATTGTACCAACCTAATATCCAAAATAATGCACCTTCAATCAAAATGTTCAATAATTAATGAACTCAGTTCCAAAAAACTGTAGTCAACTAGTTTTATGACTGAATTGAAAGTTTAAATACTTCAAAATGCTTAGTTGAATGGCTCATATCTTTAACTATATGAAATAAAATGTCCTGAGCAGTCAGTAGACTATGGTGTGGTTTTTCAACAGAGTAGGAGATAACAATTTCAATACCCTTCATTCTTAATTATTTATACAAGTAAAATGCCCTTCAATGTAGACAAGCCACACTGATAGATAAACCAAAAGGCAGGTCATCTAGAAGTCAGCCTTAATTCCTAGAATGGAACCAAAAGGCCATTTTATTGCATATTTTCAATTCAGTGTGAGTAACTCTAATTGTTCTGAGAAATCACAATCAAAAGTAATACAACTGCTTTACAACTTTGTGTTATTTTCCGCTAGACAGCAATGTGAATCAGCTACATGTATACATCACATTGTAAAGCAATTATACTCCAATTTTTAAAATTAAAATAATTATTCTAGTGCTAAAAAAAGTAATACAACTTTTGCAAATAGGTTCCTCTGTACCATTTTTTCTAGATTCTACATATATGCATAAATACACAGTATTTGTTTTTCTTCCTGACTTATTTCATTCTGTATGACACACTCTAGGTCCAATATGATTATATTATATGACTTTTGTCATGATAAAATTTTTTTTTAAGTAATATAGCTAACTAAACCTGTATTCTTTTTAAAGCAATACCTTCTTTGAAGTGAAGTCAATATCTAACCAAGTGTGGAAATTCCAGCGTTATCAGCTAATTATGACATTTCATGACCGGCCTGTCCTGCCTCCACCAATGATCATTTTAAGCCACATCTATATTATCATCATGCGTCTCAGCCGTCGCTGCAGGAAGAAACGAGAAGGGGACCAAGACGAACAGGATCGTGGATTGAGTATGTGCAGCATTCTTCTGTTTCTATCCTGGGCGAGTTTCTAAAGAGAGTTACAGTTGGATACCTGTTAGTTTATTACTAATTAATATCACTGAAAGTCCACTCCTGAGGGGATGAAAAATTGAGAGAGTTCTTGAAAATAACTTTTCTCTATAAACCCATTGTTCCTTTCCAAATGTTTTACTGTGTTACACTTAAGGAGAATGGGAAAATATTCCTGCCACCTTGCCTCTATCCATAAAATATATGGAAAACATTTCTCAGAAAATCATGCTTGGTTTCACGTTCCAAATAGCAGCAATTTGAGTTGTGTTAAAAAGTGAGCTGTTTAGGTGTCATGCAACCCAGCAGACCCAGCCAGACACTCTGTGCTTGAAATTTGAACTTCCAGTGAAAGGAACCAGTTGGGAGCTTGGGATTAGCAGATGCAAACTGGTATATATAGGATAGAAAAAACAATAAGATCCTACTGTAGAGCACAGGAAACTATATTTAATACCCTGTGATAAACCATAATAGAAAAGAATATGAAAAAAAATGTGTGTATAACTGAGTTACTCTGCTGTACAGCAGAAATTAACACAGTATTATGAATCAACTATACCTCAATACGCTGGAGGAGGGCATGGCAACCCACTCCAATATTCTTGCCGGGAGAATTCCCCGGACAGAGGAACCTGGCAGGTTACAGTCCATAGGATCGCAAAGAGTCAGACACGACTAAAGTGACTTAGCATGCATACCTCAATAAAAATTTTTATTAAAAGTGAGCCATTCATCTCCAATGGAAAGATGATCACTGATATTACAAAGAGTCTTTGTGTGATAACCAGTCCAGGAGGTAGGGTGCTGCCTGCAAGGGATAGGGAAATGAGCTTGATTAAAGGTGGCCTGTGAAATTCACAAGGATGCACCTACCTGGCTGATGTCTCACGTGGTAACCTCTTCTGCTTATGCTAGAGCTGTTTCTCAGCGACGAGGAGCTGAAGAGGCTGCACGAGTTTGAGGAGCAGTGCGTCCGGGAGCACTTCCAGGAGAAGGAGGACGAGCAGCAGTCTTCCAGCGAGGAACGCATCCGTGTAACCTGCGAGAGGTGCACCTGGGGTGTGGCCACCGGGGGAGCGGGGCATCAGGGCAGAGGGGGACATCAAGTTCAATTTAACATTGACTTGCAGTTCTCCTGTTGACCCAACTTTGGCTTTTGAATGCGTTTCCCTCCCTGAAATAGTGTGAATGTTTCAAATGATGCTTATACATTGTATAAGAAGTGAACGATGACATTTATCGCAAATATCCCAGGCCAAAACCAAACCAAAACAAACAAAACTGTGACAGTTCCCCAACCTCAAAGTGGGTGCCTTTACAATGCAATACATGGGGAGAACCATCAGCTGCAGTGCCGTGCAACTGCTGGGGACGTTTCTCCCCGCCCTTGACATATGTGCCAAGGGTGGTCTGTCCCCAGCTTGACCTCCTCATCCTGACTAGTGCCCTCCTTGCTCCTTCCCATCACCTTTCCACCCTCAGGGAACAGAGGTACAGGAAGGGCAAAGTCATCTGTCCTGGCTACCCATCGAGATCACCATCATTGCTTACAAGCTACATGAACTGATTGCCTGTGCTTGGGAGTCAGTCAATTAGCAGAGGAAGGCAGGTCTGGGAGGGACAGAGAGGGACTTGTTCCATGCTTTGTAGCATTGCGTTTCCTGCAGCTGCACACCACAGAGCAACTAGCAAAGGTGGACAAGAACAATCAACCCACACTATGGACTTTTTTTTTTTTTTTCGCATTTTATAGTCTTTGAGAACCTTGATCACTTCATAAAAGCAACTGAAGCTTGTTAAAGTGCATGAGAATTGATAAGACATTGTTCCAAAGACTTTAATGGACAATGTCCGTAGAAGGATGAGCATAGCAAGGGAGCCATGCCTAAGGGGATTCTGGAGCATCATTCTTTTTAAATTTTATTTATTTATTTTATTTTGGCTGTAACAGGTCTTAGTTGCAGCACTGGGGAGCTTCGATCTTCATTGCAGCATGCAGGATCTTTAGCTGCAGCACGAGAACTCTTAATCAAGGCACGTGGGATCTAGTTCCCTGACGAGGGATCAAACCTGGGCCCCTTTCATTGTGAGTGCAGAGTTTTAGCCACTGGACCACTGGGGAAGTCCCCTTCTACCCTGGAGTCTTGAGCATTTAAGTTTTCTGAAACCATGTATTTCATGTCTGATATACATGTGTATAGCAAGAAACTTAAAAACATGGTACAATGTCAAAAGAATATGTCAGCACATAGTTCCCAATCAGGGGCCCTAGCAATTACAAGAGAATACATGATACACAATGAAGTCTTCCTGGTGTGTGTTTAGGCCACCGACTCTGCCCCAGGCCACAGGAGGGATGGTGCCCCAGGCAGCTGCAGGGCTCTGTCCCCTCCCGACTCATACACCTAGTCACCTTGTATTAATAATTCTACCAGCCAAACTCAAGGGTTATCTACACCAACTTTTGGCCTTAATACTTTTCAATAAAACTTTGAGACACTTCTTTGCTGTTTTACTGGTAATTACTAACCTTTCAAGATTATAAAAAATGGTTTCTGTATGAGAAGGATAAGGTGCCTCATCTTATAACCTAATTTCCACGTTTTAGTTATACGTTAACTTGACTGTAATCACAGGCAGTGATTTACCATGGAAACAGTGCTCTTTCACTCTGCCTGGCCCCCTCTCCCTTTCCCAGCATTGTTTGGATTTTTACCATTCTTGGATCAAGGCTCCAGGAATGTGATTATCAGGTTGCTGCCAAATTGCGTTTTCCTCCTGGGGCTCCTCGCACACGTAAGAGGAATGAAAGTGTGCTGGGGCTGGTGGCAGGGGGTGGGGAGATAGTAAAAACACAATGCTTTCCATTTCCCTTGGCTGTGTTCTCAGGGTGACGGGAGCACATTCCTGCCCCTCCACTTCCCTTTGTTGACGCTTTCTTGGCTGAATCACAGGTAGACGCCAGAGACAGAAAGAGGAGGGGGTCCAGGAGAAAGTGGCTTTCCTTCACCCTTAACCAGGACTGGGGAGCATTGGGTGGGGAGAGGATCTCTGTGAAGGTCTTGGGTTTCCTGTCGGCTTAACGGGAAATTAGCAATTGATCTTTTGGTATCCTCTTCCCAAGTACCAGGAAAAGAAGATGCTGGTAAGAAAGATGCTTCTAATAAAGACATAACAGAGAAACAAGACAGTAACTGCAAAAAGACCTGAAAGAATGATCAGTCTTAGAAAAGAGGTGGTGATTCCTCTGATGGAGAGTATGCTGTCCACATAGGAGTGGGGAAGGTGGGGGAAGAGCTTACCTGAAAGTCTTAATCTTATAAATTCATAAGAGTCAAGGATGCTTAGATGATAGAAGAGGGGTGAGATGAAGTGGTGGAGTTTCAGTGTGCCTGGTAAATGACAATCTCACTCCTTATGTGACTTTGAAAGCCAAATCAGAGGTCATTGTAGACATTGGACTGAGATTAAAAACATCAGCTTTATTAGTAATACATTTTGTGCTAGAGGATGTGGATCAGGTCTTGCCAAATACACACTCCTGTCCCCACCCAGGCACAGGCAGCTCCAGGAGCCCATAGCCCCCGCTGCCTTCTCCCCTGCTAAGCTTATTCCATGACCCTGACAAAATGAGAACCCACACTCCCGCAGGCAGCGGGCTCCCAAAGAGAGAGAGAGAGAAAGAAGCACACTCATGTCCTTGTCCCCACTCCAGAAAATCAGTTTTTGTCAAGAGTAAATGAAAGGCTAGAGAGAGGCCAAGAGTTTTATATGAATGGAAAATTCAGACATGTAAGAAAGCAGCAGTAGGAATGGGGAGAAAGAATGACCCAGCAACATTAAAGACTTGAAGCCAGAGGGAAGATCCGAGTTCATCTTGAGGGGAAATACGGTAGGAATGCCATATTCCTGCCAATAAAACCAAGAGATTTCCTGGTGGCAATAATGACAACCCAGTTGTGACTCTTTATTGTGTCAAGTCAGTGTGGCTCCATGCCTCTCAACCTGATGGCAAGGATGCAGAAAGTGAATGATGCTTGAGGTACAGCAAAAGGGAGGCCGATGGGGGCCTGGGCTGCTGAGAACCAGTCAGTGCGGGTACCATGGTGATGTCAGGGTTCACAAATGGCAGCAAAACATATTACATCACCTCCAGCCCTGTTTATCCCTGCCCAGCCCTGGAGTCCTGGTCATGATGGATGAAGGCTTAGGGACTGTCACTGCTATGTTGGAAGTAAGGGAGAGACAATCTAGGATATCAATAAGAGCTTCAATGAGGGCCTGACCAGAGTCTGGCCAGAGCAGAGAACAGAGTCAGGAAAGGTTAATGATTTAGATGACCTGAATTCTAGAATCCAAGGAGCTTTGAGGTCTGCCTGGCCAAGTTGCTGTGTATAAATGATGTGGCATGGAGGCAGAATCCCAGAGAACTTAATATTCTTCAGCAATTACTAAGTCTTTTGCTGACTGAAAAGAATGAATACAGAAGATTGAAGACTCAAGTATTGTTCTTTGTTTAGTCTTTCACATATAAAAACTCCATAAGTAAGCACAACCAGGTGCCACCCTGGGTGTTCTCCCTACAATTACTAAACTTAAAAGGCAGCCCCATACGAAGAAGCAGATGGGAATTAAAATAGCTGAATTTCGCCTGGATGAGACAACTCTATGATCTATAGACCTGGAATGAAATGACAGTGTAGGAATAGTCTTAGAACTCAACATAGATGACCATGCAATCTTGAAACATGGGTCTTGTCAAGTAGGAACCGGACCTGGTTGCTCCACTAACATTATATTTTTATGTTACCTTTTAACTCTATCATTAAGGAAACATACCCATATAATTTGTGAGATGCCTTGCAGGTAAAGGGTGATTGTTTCACATAAAAAAATGACTGTACAGAAAATGAGTTTTAATAACTGGCTTACTACAGAGCTCCCAATGTCTGTGTTCTGTCCTTTGCAAAGACACACAGGACTCTTACCATGAGAACATGAATTTGGACCTCATATTTTTTTATTTATTTTTATTTTTAATTGGAGGATAATTGCTTTACAATGTTGTGCTGGTTTCTGCTGTAGAGCAAAGTGAATCAGTTATAAGTAAACATATATCCCCTCCCTCTTGAGCCTCCCTCCCACCTCCCATCCCACCCCACTAGGCCATCACAGAGCACCAGGCTGAACTCCCTGTGCTATACAGCTGCTTCTCACTAGCCTGGACATTATATTTAATAGATAAGAGTCTATGAAAGTCAATAGTTATGCCCTACTTAGGTATATATTCTGTTGGTGCATGCTAAGTCGTTTCAGTCAAGTCTGACTCTTTTTGACCCCATGGACTGTAGCCCTCCAGGCTCCTCTGTCCATGGGATTCTCCAGGCATGAATACTGGAATGGGTTGCCGTTTCCTTCTCCAGGGGATCTTGACCCAGGGATTGAACCTGCATCTCTTATGTCTCTTGCATTGGCAGGTGGATTCTTTACCACTAGTGCCACCTGGGAAGCCCAAGTTACTACAAAAGTTCCACTGATTTATAGATTGTTGTGCCTATTATGTGAATGGAATGGAAAACATTATTCACAGAACCTTAACAAAAATGCATTTTGGTTAAACTGCTTTCAGGTTTAGTGGTATAAGATTCAAATTTAAATCCTCTAGGTATTAGATATACTGAGATACGGACAAAAATATTTGAAGATCTGTAACCATTATGACCAACCTAGATAGCATATTTAAAAGCAGAGACATTACTTTGCCAACAAAGGTCCGTCTACTCAAGGCTATGGTTTTTCCAGTAGTCATGTATGGATGTGAGAGTTGGACGGTGAAGAAAGCTGAGCACCGAAGAATTGATGCTTTTGAACTGTGGTGTTGGAGAAGACTCTTGAGAGTCCCTTGGACTGCAAGGAGATCCAATCAATCCATCCTAAAGGAGATCAGTCCTGGGTGTTCACTGGAAGGACTGATGTTGAAGCTGAAACTCCAATACTTTGGCCACCTGATGTGAAGAGCTGACTCATTGGAAAAGACCCTAATGCTGGGAAGGATTGGGGGCAGGAGGAGAAGGGGACAACAGAGGATGAGATGGCTGGATGGCATCACCGAATAGATGGATGTGAATTTGAGTGAACTCCGGGAGTTGGTGATGGATTGGGAGGCCTGGAGTGCTGCGATTCATGGGGTTGCAAAGAGTCGGACACGACTGAGCGACTGAACTGAACTGAACTGAACTGAACCACCTCTACCCATATGGTCATGTCATTCTATACCTGTTCAGCACCTAGAGTTCAGGGAATCCTTTCACTGAAAGTTTTTAAAACTAAACTGAAAGTACAACTCACAGAAAGCATCTATAAAAGAAAAGAAAAAGTGATAGACTGGATTTCATCAAAAGAAAAAACTTTTGCTCTACAAAGACACTGCTATGACAATGAAAAACGAGGCACAGACTGGGAGAAAACACATGCAAATCACATATCTGCTGTAGGGCTAGTGTACAGGATATCTAAAGAACTCTCAAAACTCAATAATAAGGGGGAAATGATCCAGTGAAAAATGGGTCAGCAACTTCCCTGGTAGTCCAGTGGTTAAGAAATCGCAATTCTAATGCAGGGGGTGCAGGGATCTTGCATGCCACAAACAAGACCTGGTGCAGCCAAATAAATAAATAAACATTAAAAAAAAAAAGAACTGTACACCAAAAGAAAAAGTAATCAACTAACTGTATGATAGCTTTAAACAGAAAACATGACCTTAGAAATATGACATTATTGGAAATATGTCTTCGAGAGGAAATCGACTTTATTTCATGGGTAGGCCACGGACCTAGAACAGTTTTTTGTTCTGTGCTGAAAAGAAAACAGAATTAAGATGTCAAAAGTCAGGAAAGTCCGTATCTCACTGTGAGTTCTGTTATAAACGATGGATTTTTCTTATATGTTTTCCTGCCATTCAGTGTGTAGAGATGGGACCCTTTCCCAGTGATTTCCTCCATCCCTTCTCTTTCCCCTCCTGAAATGGAAACCCCTCCCTTGATTTCCATATATGGATGTCAAGATTTGTGAAACACACTTAAGTCATCATGTTACAAAAGTTACAAGTCAAGGCTGGAAGGGGAAATAGTTTTCCAAGTGTCCTTTCTGTTAAATCATTTCAGAGAGAAGTGAATGTCACCTGGTTCTTTCTTCCTTCTTTCACACATGCTCTAAAAACTCAATACAACTTCCCTTGATTTGGCATAAAATGTGCCATCTCCATACTGTAGCTATTTAAAAATGAGCTTGAAATAACATTCTATTTAGTTACTTTTTTATTGGAGTATAGTTGCTATACAACGTTGCATTAGTTTCTGCTGTACAGAAAAGTGCATCAGCTATATGTATACACATATCACCTCTTTTCTGGATTTCCTTCCCATTTAGGTCACTGCAGAGCCTGAGTAGAGTGCCCTGAGCTGTACAGTAGGTTCTTGACAGTTATCTATTTTGAAATAATATTCTTAAATCACATCTTGAAGCTTTGTTTCCTCCACAGCTTCAGTTAAGGGAGTGGCTACAGTAGGGATGGGGCATTTCTGAGACACCTAAAGAGGCGTCCTACACACAGCGGGGTTATCTATTCATCACAGGGGAGGAGGGATGGTTAGGGAGATGTCAGGTGACAGAATCAGATGAGTCTGAGGTCTCCTTTTTCTGAGTGGCTGATGATGCTGTCTTCTGGATTAGGTCACACAAGGGATAAGTCAGGCAGAGAATTAGAAAAGATTTGAGAAGATACTTATCTCTATTTTACCGGCTTATTTATTTTTAAAAGTTTGCACAGCTGCTTTATCTCAAAACTCTGTGTTTGTTCAAGGATCTCAAGTCTGTTCCAGAAGCAATATGGTTTCTAACACAAAAAGAATGAATCCTCGTGGCAATGGATTTGAAGGGCGTGAGAAGACATGACATTTAACAGAGACAATTAAGTTGGACTTGAAGTCATGGAAAATTAGGAGTGAAAAGTTCTTATTGGTCCCTGAAATGCAGGAGGAGAGAGAACCCTTAGAAACTGTAGTTGGGTTCCCTATGGTTGTTGTAGTCGTTTAGTCACTAAGTTGTGTCCAACTCTTTGCCACCTCATGGATTGTAGCCCACCAGGCTCCTCTGTCCATGGGATTTCCCAGGCAAGAATACTGAAGTGAGTAGCCATTTTCTTCTCTAGGGGATCTTTCTGACCCAGGGATGGAACCCACGTCTCCTGCTTGGCAGGTGGGTTCTTTACCACTGAGTCACCAGGGAAGCCCAATGGTAGGGAAGCTTGGTTTTTTTTTTTTAATATTTATTTGTTGATTTATTTATTTATTGAACCATAGTTGATTCACAATGTTGTGTTAGTTTCAAGTGTACAGCAAAACGATTCAGCTATATATGTGTGTATATATATATATATATATATTCAGATTCTTTTCCTATAGAGATTATTACAAAGTATTGAGTAGAGTTCCTGGTGTTACACAGTAGGTCTATCTTGATCATCTATTTCATATACACTAGTGTGTGTATGTTAATCCCCGTAGGGAAGCTTCTAAAGGAGGAAGTCACATCTCCTCATACATGGTGAATTTGGTGAAATTGGTCCTCCTGGTGGCAAACTTCCAGGAAGCCAGATCCTTCCTGTTCAAACGATGTGGTTTCCTAAGGGGCATAAAAATAGTCCTCTCCCTATGAAAAGAATTAAGAATAGAATCCAAGGACCCTCCCACACATGAGAGCACAGCTGTTCAATGCAGCCAACAGAAGTAGAACCATAGCAGGTTTTAGTTCAGGCAACATTATGAACTAAACACAGGCTATTGCCTGATCATTTAAGAATTAAAAGAAAATTCAAAAGCAGATATTTATAATCTGCCATGATCTTCCTTACAATCCCATAAGGGAATACCAATTATTAAATATAGTTAACAATTTAAGTTCATTGGTATTTCTCAGATAGCTAAATGACTACTTGTCCCTGAAGTAAAATATCTGATAATCTGAACTTAATTATTTTTGCATTAAAAAATTATTTCATTGAAGTATAACTGATTTATAATATTGTATTAATTTCTGCTTCAAAGTGATTTACTTATATACATATATATATTATTTTTCATATTCTTTTCCATTATGGCTTACCCAGGATATTGAATATAATTCTCCGTGCTATACAGTAGGACCTTAATTATACATTCTACATATACTAGTTTGCATCTGTTAATCAGAAACTCCCAAACCTTCCCTCCCACTCTCCTTCCCCCTTGGCATCCACGAGATCTGCTAAGTCTATGAGTCTGTTTCCATTTCATAGATAGGTTCATTTGTGTCATATTTTAGATGACACATATAAGTGATATCATTTGGTATTTGTCTTTCTCCATATGACTCAGTTCACTTAGTCTGATATTCTCTAAGTCCATCCACGTTGCTGCAAATGCCATTATTTCATTCTCTTTTATGGCTGAGTAATTCATCTTCTTTATCCATTCATCTGTTGATGGACACTTAGGTTGCTTTCATGTCCTGGCTATTTTAGTGCTGCTATAAACACAGGAGTTCCTGTATATTTTCGAATTATGGTTTTCTCTGGATATATGCCCAGGAGTGGGATTGCGAGGTTATATTGCAACTCTAGTTTTAGTTTCTTAAGGAACCTCCATACTCTTTTCCATAGTGGCTGCACCAACTTACATTCCCATTGACAGTGTAGGAAGTTTCCTTTTCTCCACACCCCTCTACAGCATTTGTTATTTGTATACTTTTTGATGAGGGATATTCTGTCTGGTGTAAGGTGATAGATAGCTCATTGTAGTTTTGATTTGCATTCCTCTAATACTTTGTGATGAACCTAAACTTAACTATTAACAATGTATTTTCTGAATCCCCTGAATTTCAAATAAGGATTTGAATGTATTTATTTTGTCATTGTAACCATTCCTTGCTGACAGCTATACTCAAATCTCACGAACCTAAGTGCTAGTGTCTTCCTTTATCATCAGAGGCAGTGTGATGTGCCAGCTTAGACAGCAGAGCTGGAGCTCATGCTGGAGCCCCAGTGTTTGCCTGCTGTGCATCCTTAGGCAGATTACTTACCCTCTCCTTGACTCTATTTCCTCATGGGTAAAATGTTGTTGTTCTTCAGTCACTAACACTTCAGTGACCCAATGGACTGCAGCTGCTAGACTCCTCTGTCCATGGGATTTCCCAGATAAGAATACTAGTGTGGGTTGCCATTTCCTTCTCCATGGAATCTTCCCAACCCAAAGATCCAATCTGTGTCTTTCTACACTGTCAGGCAGGTTCTTTACCACTGAGCCACCTGGGAAGCCCCATCAATAAAATGGGGGTGTTGAAAAGACTGCCTGCCTCATAGGGCTGCTGTGAGATTAAACAAGCCTAGAGTAGGACCTTGGTGAGTATGTATTAATACATATATAAGGTACTTGGTGTGATGAATGGTAAAGAGCACCGTATGTGTTAACTGTACTTCTGTTGTTTCCTGATATTCCTCAGGGTAATTTTAGGTGGTTATATTAGGAGTGTGTGACGTTTAAAAATATGCCTGAGTCCCATGATTCCCCAAAGCCTGAAAAAATCATACAACAACAATAACGTTAATTTTTGGTTTTAATCTTTAGTTCATCTCGGTGTAATACACCTTTCCCTTTGTATTCACTAGAGTTGAAAACATGTCAATGAGGTTGGAGGAAATCAACGAAAGAGAAAACTTTATGAAAACTTCCCTACAGACTGTGGACCTTCGCCTCTCCCAACTGGAAGAACTATCTAACAGAATGGTGAATGCGCTGGAAAACCTGGCGGAATCGACAAGTCTGACCTGATACAGACGCGGTCCCGGGCCTCCTCGGAGTGTGATGCCACGTTCCTTCTCAGGCGGAGCAGCATCAGCAGCGCCGATGGCTACAGCCTGTATAGGTACCATTTTAACGGGGACGAGCTGTTGTATGAGGATACTTCCTTCTGCATGCCGCCGGGGGCAGCGTCCAGGAAAAAAGCCGGTTCCTTCCGTGGGAAGGAAGAGAAGGACCAAAGGACGTACCTGGCCCCAGAGCGCCAGGGCAGCCTTCGCTTGCCACCCAGTACTGGTGCGCCAGCATCCCCAGACCGAGGTCAGCTTGCCTCCGACAACTGCAAGAGCAGCTCGGAACCGAAGTCAGGTCCAGATACTGGGATTTCAGCTGAAAATGATGAAAGGCAGGTAGACACTAAAAAAGAAGAAATGACTTCCCCAAGTTTAAGTCAAACAGATGCTATACATGGAGAAGACAAGTCGGATTTTCAAAAAAGCACTCAGCTGACAGTGGAAACCACAAAGGTAGAAAGCACCATTTCTTATCCCTTGGAAGAAACAAAGACAAGCCACTATTACCCTGATGAGACGTTCAGCGCTTGTGAAACTCTAAAGTCCAGAAGCTTTGTGTATTCCCGGGGAAGAAAGGTGGTTGGTGGGGCTAACAACTGGGGTACAGCCGGGGACCCAACATGCCCCTCAACTGTTCAGCAGTGGACCACGGAATGGAAGTATGAAGTTCAAAAGATTATGCGATCTCGGAGCACGGAAATACCTTCCTTTGCATCCGAAGCTGCACTGCAGGCTGAGCATTGTGGACATTTCACAGATAAGGAAGATGAAAACTGTGTTTTTAAAACAGCCCCTCAGATCTCTCGCTTGTCTGTTACTGACAGAACTGACAAGGAAAACTTACTGTCTGTGAAAACACACCAAACTTTGGGATTCCCATCTTCAAGGTCAAAAAGTTTACATGGCCGTCCTAGGAGTGTGAAAGCCCTCCAGGGCAACTTACACAGACCTGGACATGCCAGCAGTGTAAGTAACTTAGTAGTTGTGTCCGGAATTACAATGGAAGACCCCAAGGTTCAGCAAGAGAAGACTTCCTCAGAAACAGAGTGCTAATGTGTTTTGTTTCTTTGGTTTTTACATCAGAACCACAGATGAGTTCCATCTTGGTCATCTAAACATCATCAGTTTCTGAAAACATTTTCATTAGAGATCTTTGACCATTAATTTAATTTACATTTTGATTAATTTAAAATGTAAAGGCACTAAACTTTAAGTAATAGTTTGGTAGCATATGTTAGTAAACTTTGTTCTTTTTTAAGTTGGAGTAGGGTCAAGAAAAGTGAAGACTCCAATTGCTTAATCAATAGGCAAGAGCCTATGATCTCTTTGGGGCTTCCCAGGTGGCTCAGAGGTAAAGAATCCACCTGCCACTGTAGGAGACCCAGGTTCAATCCATGGGCCGGGAAGATCCCCTGGAGAAGGAAATGACAACCCACTCCTGTATTCCTGCCTGGGAAATCCCATGGACAGAGGAGCCTGGGGGCTGCAGTCCTCGGGGGTCACAAAAGAGTCCGACATGACATAGCGCCTAAACAGCAATTACAACAATCTCTGTTTCTGAGGACCAAAAACAGCCAAAGACATGCTTTTGGGTGTCACCAATAGTTTATTTAAGGGAGTAAGCAGCTATGTGAGAAAGGGAAATGAAAGAAAAAGCAAACATGAGAAAAGGAGGGGTGGAAGAGAAAACAAACTAAGAGGTGCAAGAAGGGAGGACTGGAAAGGGGACTTAAGTATCATATCTTCTTTATGGGTTTTTGTTTTATGTTTTCATGTTTTAAAATTACACAATAAGAAAAAAAGGCCACGATTATATCAGAGGTCACACTGTAATAGGGTAAGGTGACCAATAGTTTTGTTAATGTGTAAAAATTGTGTCCCATATGAATCTTCTTGTTGTCATATAGTCCTGGATGCCAAATACAAATTAATTGTACTTCTGTCTATTGCAATGGTCTGTGTAAAGCTGTGGCTAAAATCTAAAGGATCCATGTTCGAGGTGGGAGTTCTCAAGAGTGTCAAAGATGAGTCACAGCTAAAAACAAAAGGTGAGGCTCAATTTGGAATTTCAGACATAACATTGCCATAAAGTGGCAAAGAGTTGGGGAGAGAGGTAGAGAGAGAGACACAGTGCCGTTGTGCTAAAAATACTGATCAGAGAGACTCTGGAGGCTAAAGAGGTTCATGTGCAGATCAGAATCCCTGAACTGGGCTGGATTTACCAGAAAGCACTGCTACACCATTGCATGGATGATGGGACTTTGACATTTAATAAATGATAACATTTATTTGATAAATGATAACATTTATTTAATAAATAAAACAACTGCTTATCTATTGCTACATCAAGACTGTTCAATCAATCCTGTTCCCTGTGTTATTTGACCCAAGGATAAACCCATTCTATTTGGCCTCATTCCTAATTCTTTGCTTTGGATGCCCAGAAAACTTTCAGCCCTTTCAGTTCAGTTCAGTTCAGTTCAGTCTCCAGTGTTGGAGTTTCAGCTTCAGCATCAGTCCTTCAAATGAATATTCAGGACTGATTTCCTTTAGTATGGATTGGTTGGATCTCCTTGCAGTCCAAGGGACTCTCAAGAGTCTTCTCCAACACCATAGTTCAAAAGCATCAATTCTTAAGCCCTTTGCCACACCCTAAAAAAAAGTATTTCTCAGAATAAGCTGGAGAACCTCTGACAGCACTAGAGAACAGGTTTGAAGAAGGCAAAGCTTCTCATCAGAATTCTCCACCTGTCCACTCATTACACAGCCCCCCTTTCTTGGTCCCTCCTACCTTGCTTCAGATGAGGGGCCTGAATCTATCCCCAGGAGTCTCACTGAGTCTCCTGTTGACATACTGGAATGGGTAGCTATTCCCTTCTCTAAGGATCTTCCTGACCCAGGGATTGAACCCAGGTCTCCCACATTACAGGTGGATTCTTTACCATCTGAGCCACCTGGAAAGCAATATGTCTAATTCTGGTTTACCTAATTTATTCATGTTTCCTATGATCTTCTTTGTGTCTTTTAGCTCCATGAAATGCTGGGTGTTGTTTTTGATCTGTATGGAGGGTGTGTCTTCCTGGTGTGCTTTTACTGTCTGTAGGAATGCTATTCTGATCTTCTTTTTTATTACAATAGTTGTCTATGGGATTTAACTTCCATGCTTTCCCTTGATTATTGTTATGTGAAATAGGTTTTCTCAAACTTTTTGAAGACAGCAGTTGTCAGGATAGCTTTTCTAACTTCACAAGAGAACCTTCTTTATTTTTACAGTCTGGCATTAAAATTTTGTAAAAGCCAGGGGACTTCCCCCTTGGGCCAGTGGTTAAGAGTCCATGCTTCCACCGCACAGGGCACAGGTTCAGTCCTTGGTCAGGGAACTAAGATTCCCACATGCCCTGCAAACAACATAAAAATTGTAAAGTCAGCTTATTTTCAGAAATTCTTGGTCCTCCATCTTTATTTGGACCTTCCCTTTCTTTTGTCTTGACTTGGCTCATTTTGTTTCCATGCCCAGCAGTCTGTCCTTGGTGTGGCTCCCTTTCTTTAAAGGAAGCCCAGGTAGGTCAGTTTCAAGAGTTCCTCTAGCAGTTTCAAAAGTTCTACCCCTCAGACCACCAGGAGCCCCTGCACTCCCAAACACCATTCTCTACTTCACTTGCTCTTCTCCACTTGACTGGCCAGGCCAGTAAATACCTTCTGGCTATTTGGGAATTCTCCAGATGCCTCATTGATTCCCTTTGCTGATATCACAAAAATCTTCTAAGTGCTGTGGTTTACTCCTACTTACCTATATTTTGGAAATCTTGGGGAAACCAGTTCACTTAGATTTGTGGTGAATGTTGTCCATGGGGCTTCGGTTTTGCTTTATAGTTCCTTTGTCTGTTTTCCTGGGGAAACTGAAAAATTATGCTGCTGTTGTCATCTTCCCAGAATTCCCCCTCAGGAAAAAGATGTTTTAAATGACTTAATAGTTATCTTCAAGGGCCATATACTCAGGTAATGGCATAGTTTTGTAGACGTTGTTTAGTTGCTCAGTCGTTTTTCGACTCTTTGCGACCCCATGGACTATAGCCCACCAGGCTCCTCTGCCCATGGGATTTCCCAGGCAAGAATACTGGGGTGTGTTGTCATTTCCTTGTACATAACCACCATACACTATCTCTCCCCGACTGCTTCCACCATCACTTTCTGTTATCTGGACTCTTTTAACAGTCCCCAACTAGCATTGTTACTGAAAGTGGGGTCTGGCTGCTGGCTGCTCTAAAGTCAGTAAAGGGGCAAGGTTGGTGGGAAGTTTGCTTTATTTCAGAAGCTGGCAACATTGCAGGGGGTCAGGGGGAGAGGAGACTCCTGTTCAATGGCTGACTCCCACCACTGACAATCAGTAGGCAAGGGCTTTTCTAGGCAGAAGGAGGGAGCTTCATGCAGAAATAGCACAGGCAGCTCTGACAGTCATCTTGAAATTGGTCATCAGTGGTCTGACCAGTGTCATCTTGATCATTTTGGGTACAATTAATCTTCAGTCCTGGAGTTGGTTTGTTCCCAGTTCTCAGAATTGTGGCAACTTAGGTCATGAACACAGTCTGGTTGTCATGTATTGATAGTTAACCTCTTCCGCCTCGTGGGGGTTTTAGTACCTGTAAGACAGTTAAAGCATTTGAGCAAGCTCTAGGAGTTAGTGATGGACAGGGAAGCCTGGCATGCTGCAGTCCATGGGGTCACAAAGAGTCAGACACGACTGAGTGACTGAACTGACTGACTGAAGACAGTTCACAGGATATGGCTCAGAGTATTACCTATAGCCCCTGAGGATGAACTAAAGGTCTTTGACTGAGCTTAATGACTAAACTGTTATTATTTTGTCCTGTTTGACTGTTTTCCTTTGCTTCTGAATTTTCTCACTTCTCTGATTAAATATATTCTTTGACTCAAGTTTTTCTACAGGAAAGAGGCAGGTTTAGGGCATGGGAGGTCGGGGAGAAGCAATGTAGGGTCCTTTTCTATTCAGTCTCACAGCTTCTACCATTATGTACCTCTACAGTAGGGTGTGTGTGTGTGTGTGATTATTTTAAAGTGTTAGATCAAGTCATTCTCAACTCAAAGCATCACAAAAGCACCTAAACTTTCAGAACCTATGTGATCTGGCTCGTTGATTTTCTCTGACCTCTTCTCCCACTGGATTAGGCTGCTCTGAACACACCAGGCAGGATCTCAACCCCGGGCATTTGCATGACTCTCTCCTCTTCCTTCTGATTTCCACCTGGCTTGCTCCTTCACTCCCTTCAGTTTCTGTCTGCTCAAATGTCATCTGATCAGAAAGGCTTCCCTGATCACACTCCATCTCCCATTGAAAAAAAAGCCCTCATCCTCTTTCCATATTTTTCAATTCATGGCACTTGTTATACATTAATTTTGTGTATCTTTTCACCTGTAATGAAAGTGCCAGGAAAGTAGAAACTGTCTTCTTAGTGACCCAAGTAGTTTTTAACACAGAGTTAGCAATCAATAGGGCTTCCTTGGTAGCTCAGATGGTAGAGAATCTGCCAGCCAATGCAGGAGACCCAGGTTTGATCCCTGGGTCGGGAAGATACCCTGGAGAAGGGAGTGGCACCCCACTTGCCTGGGAAATCCCACAGACAGAGAAGTCTGGTGGGCTACAGTCCATAGGGTCAAAAAGAGTCAGACATGACTGAGTGAATAAAGCGCATACACATGTAGCAATCAATACAAATTTGGTAACTGACTGAATGAATATATAAATTACCTAGTACATAATAGGTATTCAAAAAGTGTTAAGTGCTTTTTTCTTCCCCTCTTCACAGGGAAAAGGAAATGGTCTGTAGGGAATACCACTATCCCCCACCATTTCTGTTCAGTCACTCAGTCATATTCAACTCTTTGCGACCCCATAGACTGCAGCATGCCAGGCTTCTCTGTCTTTCACTATCTTCTGGAATTTGCTCAAATTCAAGTCCATTGAGTCAATGATGCCATCCGACCTTCTCATCCACTGTCACCCTCTTTTCCTGCCCTCTATCCTCCTATCCTGCACAATAGAAGAACCAATACAAGAAACAGAGTCAGAAAAACAGGAGGACAAAAGAGTGACATTAGAGACAAAGAAGGAGATAGGCAGCTATTTCAAAGGTACGGAGTATCAAGGAGACCAAGACTAGTGCTTGGAATTGCACTGATTCTCCCAAAATTCAGACACTAAAGCTGAAATTCAATGAGTGTATTTGGAGGTAGGAGATACATCTTTGCGAGGTAATTAATGTTAAATGAGTTCATAAAGGCTGGGATCCTAATCCAACAGGATTAATGAATGTCCCTATAAGATGAGGCACCAGGAACAAAATTAGGTCATTTGCAGACGTGGATGGACTTAGGGTCTGTTATAGAGTGAAGTAAGTCAGAAAAACAAACATTGTATATTAATGCATATATGTGGAATCTAGAAAGAAGGTACAGATGAACCCATTGCAGGGCAGGAATAGAGACGCAGACATAGAAAATGGACATGTGGACACAATGGAGGGGTGGGCTGCATTGCGAGGGTAGCACTGACACATATATACTACAATGTGTAAAACAGATAGCTAGTGGGAAGCTGGTGTGTAGCACAGGGAGCTCAACTCAGTGCTCTGTGATGACTTAGGGGGTAGGATGGGGAAGGTGGGAGGGAGGCCCACCTCAACAGGGAGGGGATATATGTAAACATATGGCTGATTTGATTCATGTGCGGCAGAAACTAACACACTGTAAAGCAACTATACCCCCCAATAAAAAATTAACTTGAATAAAGAAGAGGCACCAGAGTGAGTTCTGACACCCTGCACCCACCCACCACCCACCTCCCACCACTCAGCTCTCTTCATTGTCTGCAAGCCCAGAGTGCTCTCACCAGAATTCCATCTTTCCTACTTGATCTTGGGCTTCCCAGCCTCCAGAACTGTGAGAAATAAATTGCTGTTTAAGCCGCCTAGTCTGTGATGTTTTCTTAGGGCAACCCAAACACACTAACACAATTAGGTATCTGAAAAGGTCCTAACATTTAGGGTAGGTCAAGAAAAATCTGGAAATCAGTTTTTCAGTTTTTTAATTGTATGGTCACTTAATAGAGTTGTAGATCCTAAAACTTGTATGGCAAGGCCCAAGTCACAGTAAGCCATTTCAGCATAAAGAAAGATCCATACATTCCTTGCAGAGCGTGTGTGGGAAAACAATCCATTTTGTCCAGTTTTATTAAAGTATAATTGATATATATCACTGCACAAGTTTAAGGTGTACAGTCTAATGATTTGACTCGCATATATTGTAGAATGATTACTGCAGTGAATTTAATTGGCATTCATCATCTTATATGAATACAGTAAAGAGAGAGAAAAAAACATTTTTTCCCCATGTGATGAGAACTCTTAGGATTTACTCCCTTAACTTTCCCATATAACATACGCTACGCTAAGTCACTTTAGTCGTGTCCGACTCTGTGTGACCCCATAGACGGTAGCCCACCAGGCTCCCCCGTCCCTGGGATTCTCCAGGCAAGAACACTGGAGTGGGTTGCCATTTCCTTCTCCAACGCATGAAAGTGAAAAGTGAAAGTGAAGTCGCTCAGTCGCGTCCGACTCTTAGCAACCCCATGGACTGTAGCCTACCAGGCTCCTCCGTCCATGGGATTTTCCAGGCAAGAGTACTGGAGTGGGGTGCCATTGCCTTCTCTGATAACATACAGCAGTATTATATTATTTCCCTAGTACTTACTTTTCTTATAACTGGAAGTTTGCAGCTTTTAACCACCTCTCTCCAGTTCCTCTCTCCCACCTCCTGCCTCTGGGAACCGCAAATATGATCTCTTTTTTCTGAGTTTAGTTTTTTTTTTTTAATCTATTTAATGCAGATGAATCACAGATAATTCATAAAAAGGTGTTAAATGTATGTGTACAGCAGTATCTGTAATACCTATAATTCAATGGACTTGATATTTTAAAGTACAGTTGTAGTACCCAAGCAAAATGGAATCGTATGTCACTTAAACAAGTTAACCAGAAAGATCACTGGGGTTCTGGATCCAAGATAAATTTTTTTTTTAAAAAGGTAAATTTTGAAGTCTTATTTAAATTTTGTTGTTTAGTCGATAAGTCTGTCCAGTTCCTTTCGACTCCATGGACTGTGCCCCATCAGGCTCCTCTCTCCATGGGATTTCCCAGGTAAGAATATCAGAATAGGTAGCACTTTCTTCTCCAGGGGATTGTCCCGACCCAGGGATTGAACCCACATTTCCTGCATCACAGATGGATTCTTTACTACTGACCCACCAGGTTGTTGTTCAGTTGCTAAGTCATGCCCAGCTCTTTGCCATACCAGACTTCCCTGTTCTGCATTATCTCCCTGAGTTTGCTCAAACTAATGTCTATGAAGTCGGTGATGCCATCCAACCATCACATCCTGTCATCACCTTCTCCTCTTGCCCTCAATCTTTTCCAGCATCAGGGTCTTTTCCAATAAGTTGTCTTTTCCCATCAGGGAGCCAAAGTATTAGAACTTCAGCTTCAGCATCAGTCCCTCCAGTGAATATTCTGGGTTGATTTCCTTTAGGATTGACTGATTTGCTGTTCAAGTGACTCTCAAGAGTCTTCTCCTGCACCAAAACTTGAAAGCATCAATTCTTCACGCTCAGCCTTTTTTATGGTCCAACTCTCACATCCAGTACATGACTATTGTAAAAACCATAGCTTTTAATATACAGACATTTGAGCCACAAGGGAAGCCCCTTAAATTTTTTAGTATTTCCATTAGGGACACTTGTCAGAATGATTGTGACTCAGATGGCCTCATTGGAGCTTCCCTATGGCATTAATTATAAAATGCTAGATTAGGGATTTATTCTTTAAAACATAAGAAAAACCTAGTTTCAATTAATAATTTATCAAAATGTAACATCACCAGTCGCCTTCCACCCAAGGCGGCTCCGGTTCGGAAACATGCTAGAGTTCAGAAATGCCCTGGGCTTCATAAGCTGAAGGTAGCTGATTCTTTGCAGCTATTGGGTCCATAGCCTATTTGGTCCAAACAGTTAAGGTCTGCCTCTCGCTGGGCTTTTTGATCATTTATCTGCTCACTGTTATTTTTACACGTGAGGATAGCCAAGAAAAGAAAGGAAGGTAACTTGCTTAATATGGAGTTTGATAAAGAGGGTAGAAGTTAAAGTAAACGGAGGCGTTCAGGTTGCCTGGCAACGTCCTCTGTCAACAGCCTCAGCATTCCACGCAATTCAGCAGGACACCTCAGGCTCATGGCTCCGTGCACGGACAGACACACTGGGTGATGGGAGATGATCTCCCCCACTGTGCACCTTGAAGGCATTGCGCTGACCGTCTGATCCCGGTCACTGCCCGCTGCCCCGGGCCGCCTCCCCGGTGCCCGATCCTCACAGGCTGGCCGCAGACGGCGTGACCGGCAGATCTCGGGCTACAGGATCCCCTTTCCCCGCTCTGGGATCCTCCTGACTACGGAAAACACCGATCGCGCGAGCTGGGGAAGTAGCGAGCGGCGTCCAGGGACCTGTCGTGACCCCCGCCGGCCTCCGTACGTCCCCGTGACCCCCACGGATGGCGTCCGTGACACATGCCGGCCGCCGTACGTCCCCGCGAGCCGCCGTGACCCCCGCGGGTCGCCCCCGTGACCCCAGGCGGCCGCCGTACGTCCCCCTGGCCTCCGTGGACCCTGCCGGCCGCCGTAGGAGCGCCCCCAGCCCCGCCCGGGCCGCGCTCTCAAGATGGCTCCCGGGCCTCACTCCCCCGCGGCGCACTCGCTGAGGGCAGGGCAGCGGCGCTCGGCACAAGCCTCGCATTCCGGCGCCCGCGCAGCCTAGAGGCCGGGAGCGGCCGGCCGCCGGCCCTGCGCGCGCCGTCTCGCGGGGCGGGGCGGGGCGGGGCGCGGCGCCGGGCCCCTTCCGGGGATGGGCCCGGGCTCCTCCCCGCTCGGGCGGGCGCTCCGCCGTGTCCCCGCCCGTCAGCCCGCCCGGCCCGGCTGGCTGCAGACCGAGCCCGGGCAGTCGCACCGGGAGCTCTCAGCCCGCGGGCGTCGGGAGGCGGGTCCCGGGCCGCGACCGGGCCGGACCGAGCAGGCGGCCGCATCATGTTCTCGCTCAAGCCGCCCAGACCCACCTTCAGGTCCTACCTCCTGCCGCCGCCCCAGGTAAACAGCCGTCTCCCCACTGCCGCCCTCTCATCGCGCTTCCGGGGAGCCGCGCGCGGGCCGGCCCGGGAGGCTGTCCCGGACTCCGGACCCCGGCCCCGGATTCCGTTGCGGGGAAGCCACCTTCCAGCGAGCCCCGCCGGCTCGGTGGAAACTTGCAAAACTCCGCCGCAGCCGTTGTCTGCTCGGAGACGGAACCCCAGGGAGCGATCGAACCGGGATTTATTTAGCCCTTTGCCCAGCGGCTGTCCACGCTGTGACCGCCGGCGGGATTGCATCGCCTGCGGGCTTCTGGAGGGAGGGGTCACCTACCTGTTGTAAATGTGAACACCTGGAGGCGCCTCAGGGGGTTGTACAATAGTGCTTTTTAGGTCCGACTCCCAATACCTTCACGAACAGGAGTTTAGTAAAAATATGAAAGAATTTAAGTGGGGGGATACGTGCCTGTCGCGTGTGTCATCACTTAGGAAAAAAATTTGCCTTCTCTCACGGAGTGGGGGCGGAATTTTTATTTTGATTTGTTTTTGCTAATGTGTTTCAGACTGACGATAAGATTAATTCGGAACCGAAAATTAAAAAACTGGAGCCCGTTCTTTTGCCAGGTAAGCATGAGAGTTCTGGCAGATACTTTATTTGACAGATACTGGCCTAAGATTATTTTACCAACAAGTATCATGTGGTTAACTTTACTCATTTACTTTAAACTTTAGCGAGTTAAACATCTAACAACCGTGGAGGGGGGAAAAGTTGGTTAGAACTAAAGGACAGCAACAAAAAGTAATGATTAATTGATGTTTGTCCTTGAAAATTGAAGCATCATAGAAAACTGTCAAGAATGTCATTACCTCATTTTCTTTTTGTCTCCTGAAATGTTCTTTTTTTAAGCACTCATGAATTGCTTAGGTAGTGAGAGGGCACTGCCCTTCATACCCATCTGCAACTTCATGCGTTTGTGGTTAATAGTCAGGTCATTTCAATAGAATGAAAAGCAACTTTTATTATGTCTGAGTCTCTGTACTAATAACAAAGCTTAGTGCACTTTGAATCACTTACTTGGCAATTGTTTTTTTGAAGGTGTCAGCTGGCTGTGTTTGCAAATCTCCTTGTTCCAATTTAGAATGGAGTTTCCCAACAGAGACACTCCAGACATTTTGGGCCTGGTCATTCTTTGTTTTAGGGTTGTCTTGTGCATTGCGTGATGCGTATTCAGCATCATCCCTGGCCTTTACCCCCAGATGCTAGGAGCACCCCCTCCTCTACCTTTTGTGAGAACCAGAATGTCTTGCCAAACTGTTTTGTCAGGGGAGCTCTTAGTGCAAAACTTTCTCCCTTTGGAGAAGCACTGGTGTAGAGCAAAATTGACCTTAAATGACCTTAGAGGTATCACTAAGAATTGATGGTAAATTGTTATATGCTTTAGTTTTAACGCATATAAGATATTTATCTGACTGGTAGTTTGAAGTGTATAGTCATTATATGATAGTTAGGAAAAGTCAGTTGTTTAACTCGATTATTGGGGAAAGTAACCAGGAAAGCCCATTTTAAACCTGAAATGCAATCAAATACCAGTCTGTGTGGCTACTATCAACATTTTAAAATCTCAGTCATTACTTAATGCTAAATCTGGTAAAATGACTAGAGCTCTATAAGTAGTAACTGAACAAATATGGAAACTTTAAATTTTGTGCTGTAAAATTTTAAATGTTAAGTGAAAAGTGAAAGTTGCTCAGTCGTGTCCAACTCTTTGCAACCCCATGGACTATATAGTCCATGGAATTCTCCAGGCCAGAATACTGGAGTGGGTAGCCTTTCCCTTCTCCAGGTGATCTTCCCAACCTAAGGATTGAACGCAGATCTCCCACATTGCAGGCGGATTCTTTACCAGCTGAGCCACAATGTTAAGTAGAACAAACAACTTTAAAACATCAACCTTTGGTAACATGTTACAGATGTTAACTTTTAAAATTGTTTCAACTTAATTATGGAAGTTAGTTTTAAATATTTTCTCTTTATTTTGTTAATGCTTTTTAGCCAAACTGCATGTACTAAATAATCCTTTGCACTTGTCCCCAGAGTGAAGAATAGAATTAATAAGTATTCTTTGCTCCTTGTGCGTGATCTGTTTTGGGTTTAGTCACTCTGGTCTTTTAAATGTCCCTGCAGCAAGCAGTGCTCATCCTGAATGAGAGCCTGTGAGCTACTGAACTTTGGCTCCTTTTGCTCTGACTGAGCAGGCCCTGTTCTTTGATTCCCTGCTTCCAATACTTGATTTGATTTGACACTAATAAACCACATGGTCTTAGCTACAAATGATAGAGCTTGATTTTCAGTAATTAACTTATGTGTTTAAGATATGCTTGTGAATGTGTTGATACATATCAGTAAGCTCTAAGAACTTTGTGTGCTTAGTCACTCAGTCGTGAGCAACTCTTTGTGACCCCATGGACTGTAGCCTGCCAGGCTCCTCTGTCCATGGGCATTTTCCAGGCAAGAATATTGGAGTGGGTTGCCATGCCGTCCTCCAGGAAATCTTCCCAACCCAGGCATCAAACCCAGGTCTCCCGCATTTCAGGCAGATTCTTTACTGTCTGAGCCACCAGGGAAGGCCAAGAATACTGGAGTGGGTAGCCTATCCCTCCTCCAGGGGAACTTCCCAACCTAGGAATCGAACTGGGGTCTCCTGCATTGCAGGAGGATTCTTTACCAGCTGAGTTCAACTAAAAACTGGTTCAGGCACTAAGTCTTGTCCAACTCTTTACGACCCTATGGACTGCAGCACACCAGGCTTCCCTGTCCATCACCAACTCCTGGAGCGTGCTCAAACTCATGTCCGTTGAGTTGATGATGCCATCCAACCATCTCATCCTCTGTTGTCCCCTTCTCCTGCCCTCAGTCTTTCCCAGAATCAGGGTCTTTTCCAATGAGTTGGCTCTTTGCATCAGGTGGCCATAGTATTGGAGCTTCAGCCAGCATCAGTCCATCCAGTGAATATTCAGGGTTGATTTCCTTTAGGATTGAGTGATTTAATCTCCTTGTAGTCCAAGAGACTTACCTTCCTGTTAAAAAGTCAGAGTTTTATGGGGAAGATGGAAACCTGTTTCCTAACTGTCAGTGGTTTACTTGTCTTAGAGATCGCAGCTCAATCTGGATCCTCTTAGCCATGGTAGCGTTTTTTTCTTTGGCTCTGTGTGTGCACACATGATGGCTTGACACCCAGCCTTCTGTCCGCACCTAACCTGTTCTTCTCAGAACACTTAGTCCTAAATTAGCATGTCTTTCGCCCTCCTTCCCCCTCCTGTTCATACCTTCTCCTGGCCTTCCCACACCTCACTAGCTACCCCACCCTGCTTCACCTCTCAGGTTGCATCTCTGACTCCCGCTAGAACCTCTGCGGCTCTGTTTCTGGCCGCCCTGCCCTCCACCTGTGAATCCTGGGAGACACATGGAAAGTAACTGCAGCATTGGTAATCTAAAGACCTGGGCTAGCTTAGGGCTTTTACTAAGAGAGCTTAATAATACAGTTCTAGCCTTCATTATAGTTTAAAAGAGGAAACTTGGCCAAGTCACCTGTGGCTTTGCATAGGCACAAGAAACAAGGAAGTAATTGTTCAGAGATGTAGTATTGGACATTACGCTTTGGCGTGGTGCCTTGGGTTCAAGGATATCCTACTTCAGCTGCCCAAAGTTTGAACTTTTAATTCAATAAGCAGATGAAAATTGGAACACGCAATCAATTGTTTATTTGTGTGTAGTTACCGAGTGCTCTGTTGAACTTAATGAGGCTATACTAAAATGATCTTCAGCTTTTATTAAGCATAGGAAACAGAAGAAACTGACTAGAAATTTAATTTTAGATGGTGGTTTATGTAAATAATTCCCAGCTTGCCCAGTTTATGAAACTCCTTGAGGTGAAGATTGTACCTAATTCAGCTTTGTGGCCCCGATGTCCAGATACATCATTACCTGAATCTCATCCTTAATGCGGAGAAGGCAATGGCAACCCACTGTAGTGTTCTTGCCTGGAGAATCCCAGGGATGGGGGAGCCTGGTGGGCTGCTGTCTATGGGGTCGCACAGAGTTGGACACGACTGAAGGGACTTAGCAGCAGCAGCAGCAGCATCCTTAATGACTGTATTGTGTGTGTAAAATCATGCCAATCTTTTGAAAACGGAGAGTATGAATTTTAAACTGCATGTGTGCTTGTGTATGTGTGTGTGTGTGTGTATGTGTGTGTGTGTTCCAGCGTATATAAGTTGTGTCTGTTTGTTAGCTGCTGGGCTGGCGGATGCCCTCTCTGAGCTCCTCCTGGGAGCCAGGCACCCAGGCTGCAATGATGGGGGAGGAGAGGCATGAATTGCAGCAGGGCTGGGGTGAGTTCCACACAGCCTGTGGACAAGGCCGAAGATGACCTGGGCCAGTGATTCCCAGATTCTCATCAGGGCCTGACTGGCATTATATCTGGATGGAGTTTTTATCCGCCCCTGGTCAAACTGAGATAATGAGGGAAAATGGGGCTTTTTTCCATAAAGCTAAATTGATGTGATTAAAAGGATTGTCCTTTATTCTGAGATTATGTCTTTCCAGCTTCTTTGGTGTAGATATGTTCTTCTGTTAGCAGCTGTCACTTTAATTTTTTTGAGTTTTTAAGTAAGCTCTTGTGTCACTTCCCCAAATTATTTTTGTAGTGTACCTGTTTTGTGGAATTTGAGCTGGAGATCATTCTGTAAAATTATTGTTATGTTAAAGGTGCAGTTTAATGAGCACCCACCCAAAGGCAATGGCACCCCACTCCAGTACTCGTGCCTGGAAAATCCCATGGATGCTGGAGCCTGGTAGGCTGCAGTCTATGGGGTCGCGAAGAGTTGGACACGACTGAGCGACTTCCCTTTCACCCAAAGAACATCTCTTACTTTGTCTGCCTGGAGTCTTTCCACTATTTTCTGAAAAACATACCTTTTCTCTTTTGACAAATTCTCCTTCCACAACTCCATGCAGCCTGGCGTTCTTGTGTGGCCAGTGAGGGTGATACCCCAACCCTAGACTGGCTGGCAGGAGCACAGGTTTGCCTCTGGGTATCTTCAGATGGGCACTTAGGGAAGAGCTCCCTTTTGGTCGTGCTGCCTGTAGCTGAGGCTCCAGAGGACCTGCGCAAAAGAGTGATGTCACATCGAGAACTTCAGAGGCAGAGCACCAAGGTGGGGGAGGGGGGCAGTCTGGTGGTTCCCTTCTCCTTGAAGTCCAGCCGACACCAGAGACAGAATTCTTCTTCTTGCCAAGCCAGTTCCATGCGTGTTTCTGACAGTTTCGATTAAGATCCTTAACTCATACATGATGTAGCCTGCAGGTTGCTCTTCAGAGCCACCCCGTCAAAAAGGCGCCAACTTCTCTTCCTTCGACTGATGAGAAAACTCCACAAGTTGTGGAGGATAAGTAACTTGCCCAGTGATGCCAGCAAGAATAAGGTCAGGGTGATGAGCCGGACTCCAGGCTGTGCCATAACCACTAAGCAGCGGGACCTGTCCGACTGAGCTGCTGACACCAAGTTCCAGATTTATGCTCTAGACTTGGATGTTATCCTAGGGGGAGTGCTCTGGTGAGGTATAAAGAGTTCTATCCTCAGCTCTGCCCTTGCTGGCATGACTGATTTTGAGCCACTTTGACAAGCAGCTTTCAGATGGTTTCAGCTGCCAGTAAAGGGGATGCCTGGGGAGTCAGTGGGCTTCCTGTTGCTGGCCGAGCTGAGCTGAGGCTGGTGAATCACCATCGGTTTCATCGTGGGGGGTGATTGAAAGGAGTGGGGCCTGGTGAGTTCTCTCTCCTCTGTGTCTGAGATGTGGTCTTGTTAAGGATCTGCAGACTGGGAACAAGGAAAGCCTGAAGTGTGTAGCCTTCAGCAGGGAGTGAACTGTGTAGCCGGTGCTGCATGTGTGCTCCCTATAGAGGAGGACCAAGCAGAGAGGGGGTCCTTCCCTGAGCCTCATTCCACTGAGGAGGGGCTTCAGTGGAGGGAGTGGAGGTGGTGGGGGCTCAGAGGAAGGGCACCTGAGCTGGACTGGGGAGGCCTGGGCTTTGGAGAGCACGTGCTCTGTGCACAGGCCAGGGATCAGCTCCACTACCCCTTCTCTCTGCAGTGCCAGCAGCACTTCCACTAGAAGATTAACCAGTAGATCGATAATGAATGTGTGGATTGTCAGAGTCCTTTATAATCAGATCAGAAAAGGGTACAACCTTGGGCCATCCGGAAATGAAAATAGCCATTGTTGGACAGCTGTCTGGTTTACTTGCTTTTTTTTTTTTAAAACATATTCACTGCTTGGACCGTTCATGTATTGCTGTTCTTTGCCTCACTATAGGTATTATTTCCTCTATCGAATTGTGAATCCCTTAAAACAAAGACTGTCTGTTTCAGGTGTCGTTTGTTTTGTTTTGTTGTAGCTAGGATTTAGAGTTCACTGTAGACTGAATTTCATAGTATTTTAATTTTTAGATACCCTGCTCTTGAGAGACAAAGACCTTTACTTGTTCCTCGGAACCATGAGCAGCGTAATGAGCTGCGGTGTCTCCCGTTGGGTCTGTTCCTCACTGGGACAGCCTCCTGAGGATTTGGAGCCGGCCACTCCTTGGCTCCTGCTGCAGGACCTCAGGCCACCTTGGCATTCCTGACCCTGCAGCTCCCGCTCAGAAACTCTTCATGAACTTCCACAAGAAAAGTCCTGCTCAAGCAGGAGACCATCCCAAGTCTTCAATCTCTGTAATTTGCTGACCTCTGCTCTGCTTCCCAATATTGATACCTGTCTCTCTCCAACCCAGATGACTTTTTCCTTATCCAGTCCTTGGTGACTGTGATCACGTGTTCTCTCTGTCTTGACTGTCATCTGCCGTCAAGATTTGCCTCTTCCTGAGGCCTGCCCTGCTGCCCTTCTCCAACCCCCATCATGGGCAGCGCTTGCTGGGTTTGGTGCTTGATTCTGTGCTTGTTTGTGTCGTGTGTGACCCTGTGAGAACCAGGGGCAGCCTCAGATGGCTGGTGCAGAGTTTCAGCTTTCCTTTGTAACTGGTAGGCCACTTTAATTCCAGGACCTGAATTTCTCTGTGGCTCAGGACCCTCAGGTCCTGGCTTTAGTGTTCAAAGTCCCACACCCAGGGATCCTCAGCCCCAGGCCATCTGGAACAGTCACTCACCAGATGTAAGGCCATGGACTGGAGTTTTGCCTTGGGCCTCTGCACATTCCATAGGTTAATTAGCTTCTGTATATAGTGAGGCTTTGTCATAAGCTATTTTTCAAACTAAAATTTATGGGAAAATTATTTTAATTCATCAAATATGTATTGACTTTCTAAACCTGTAAGATATTATGAAAGATAATGTGATATGATTTTTTGGTTCTCAGGGAGTTAAAAGCTTTCCTAGCTGTACCATTTGGAGACTTACTAATTTTAATTATATTTCCTTATTTATCTTTACAGATGAAAAGGTCTTGAGAAAACAAACTTTGATGATTTCTTGATCCCTTACCAGGTTGTAGTAGAACGTCTTGGCCTGTCATCTTCTGGTTCGGATTTTTCTTTGGTGCTTTTCACATACTGCACCGAAGCTCATTTCCTACTTTTTCTTTCCTGCGGCCCCTGTCCTGCGGCCCCTGTAGCTTCCTGCCCGTGGTGTGCTGGCAAGTGCCTGAGGCCGAGGATCCTCCCACATGGCTGGCAGCACTCCGGCCTCCCTCCTCAGGGAAAGCCCAGGAGGACAGTCTCTGGGAAACCATCGAGGTTCTCAGGAGCTTTGAAGCTTTTGTTGTGAGTTTCCTCTTCAAGGTCACTAATTTAAAATGTAGCAAGAACAGTCAGGTGGCTCTTGTGTGTCTGTATCTGACCCCTCTGGGAAGAGGGCTTTGTGTTCCCTATTTCTCTCCTGTCTGTGAGCTGGTTTCCTGGCCTACAACTGCAGGACATGGCTGGCAGCCACTGAGGATAGCTCCTATCCAGGGTCCCCTCTTGTTTATAAAGTGTGAGCAGAAGACTGTTCTGCGAGCAGAGAGCTGGCTGTGTGATCCTTGTACTATAAAGCCTGGTTCTATGTGAACAGAACTTAGTGTTATCAGCTAAGCCTCCAGCCAGGTTAACTTGGCGCTTATTTTATGACGTGCTCACAAGAAGAAGCTCCTACTCTGCATCTCCCCATGAAAGTGCCCTCCTGTTCTTCTACCTCCCTCCTGCCCTCTTGCCTTTTCTGCCAGGGGCGTTTCCACTCCACGCTTGAAAAGTTGTGGCACAGTTTTCCTTGAAGGACCACAGCCCAGCAGATCCCTAGTTTATTTTGTTTGTTTTTTTTTTTTTTGGCTTGTATTGTGTATTTCTTGTCCATTTTCTTTTCTTTGATAGTTTTATTTTAAAGTAAACATTGTAAAAGCGTACAGATAGTTAACACATAGTCTTCACCCAGCATCCCCTAATGTTACTATCTTATAACTTCAATAAATTTAGCTGAACTAAGAAATTAAGCTAATTAGTCAGCCAGGTGACTCAGTGGTAAAGAATCTGCCTGCAATGAGAGAGACGCAGGTTTGATCCCTGGGTCAGGAAGATCCCTTAGAGAAGGAAATGGCAAGCCACTCCATTATTCTGCCCTGGGAAATCCCATGGACAGAGGAGCCTTGCAGGCTATAGTCCATGGGATTGCAAAGAGTTGGACATGACTTAGCAACTAAACAACAAGAAATTAACAGCACTATTAACTAAGCTGCAAGTTTTATTCACATTTCCCTAGTTTTTTTTTTTTTCCCCCACTAATGGCTATTATCTGTTTTAGAGTTCTAGTCAGGACACCATAGTACACTTGGTTATCCTGGCTCCCTAGCCTCAGTCTGTGACCATTTCTCCATCTTTACTGATGGATCATGAATTCTTTCATCTTGGCTCCTATGTCCTTTTGAAATATCCTCTCCTCCTTCTTCTCCTTCTCTCTCCCCCCCTTTCTCTCCCTCTCTCTGTTCCCTGCCCACCCCCCACCTCCACCCCACCCCCCAGCTGTGGCAGACACATCCAAGGGAAGTTGTGAATCTTCAGCACTGCTTAGTGGGCCTCCTGAGCCCCCTGAGGTCACTGCACCATTGCAGGTTCAAAGTGCCTGTCTTCTGACGGGACGTGCCCAAGTGCTTTTTCCAAGCCTCATTTCACTAATGTTAAGAATTGTCACTTAAGTGACTATCTTCTAGCACAGAGCTGGGCAAGCATCTTCTGTGAAGTCCCAGTCAGTGTTTGAGACTTTGCAAGCCATGAGGTCTCTGGTTGCAAGTACTTAGCTCTGCCTTTGTCCTGTGGAAGCAGTCCTGATAGTACACACATGAATGAACATGGCTACATTTCAATAAAACTTTATTTACAAAAACCGGGGGCTGCCTTCTGGGTTGGCCCACCTTGAACCCATTAAAGGCCTTCTGCTCCTTTCATGTTTGTCTCATTTTTGGTGTCTTGGTGAACTGCGTCTATTGTATTTGTGCCCATGGTAGGAGAGTGCAGATGTCATCAGCACGGTTGGCTAGCAGCACTACTGTGGTCATGTGTCCTGTCCCACAGGCCCACCATCTCTTCCTTTCCGTGATCATCCCTGCTCTGCTTCGCAGGATCTTGAAATCCTGTGGTGAGGCTTTTTTTTTTTAAAGCAAACTTTTATCTGAGTATAACATACCCCCAAAATGTGTATGAATTATGTGTGTTAACCAGGTGTGTTTTTGTAGCATTGTTTTGAGACTCTGAGTGAATTGGCTCCTTGAGGAAAGTGGTAGAGCATGAAGTGGTGTGGGCTCTGCTTAGTGAGCCAGGAGTTTGTGTAAAGAGCTCAGTGTTACAGGAGTGCCACCTCGAACTGTCTGAGCTCTCTCTTGGTCCAGGTCACTCATCTGACTCTCTCAGCTGATGAGTTGCTGAGAGAATCACATAGGAAATGACTCTTGTAGTTTTGGGGTTTTTTTTCCCCTCCAGGTTAACTGCCCTCTTATGATTGGTAGCTATGATTTTCTAGTGGAGAGAAAAGGTTGAGCGTTCCTTTGCTAGATTCTGATATGGCATTTGGTAAACATTGTGTCCAGGGGGTTATGGAAGATTTAAATTTTATGTATTTGAGTTATTTGGTGAGAATCAATGTATACTGATGGCTAGCACTTTGAATCTGTAGTTCTGTTTGGTGCCTCCTGCTATGTCTCGATACAGAGCATGTAATTCTGTGTCAGACAGTAAAGAATCAGCCTGCAATGCAGGACACCTGGGTTTGATCCCCGGGTTGGGGAGATCTTCTTAGAGAAGGGAGCAGCTACCCACTCCAATATTCTTGCCTGGAGAATTCTGTGGACAGAGGAGCCTGGCAGTCTGTAGTCCATGGGGTTGCAAAGAGTCAGACATGAATGAGCAACTAATACTTTTCATAAAGAAACAAGTTGAAATCAGAACACTTGTTTGTAAGTTCCAAGTATACTGCTTACTTAAGATCTTGGTCTCTCTCTTGGTCCAGGTCACTCATCTGACTCTCTCAGCTGATGAGTTGCTGAGAGAACCACATAGGAAAACATTGTGAACCTCCCACCAGAGGATTTTGCAGCTCTCTGTGGTGTGGTAGGCGAGCAGGATGGCCTGGGGCAGTTTTCCAAATTTGTGGTTACTGCTAGCACTTATCTCCTGACCCTCTTGGCACATGGCCCTATTACATCACTGGTTTCTGTCTGGTTGGAACCATGCCTACCCCATTTGTGGTGCTGGTCTGGTGAACCCGGAGCAGTGAAATGGTTCATTCACTTGTGTTAGCACTCATTGACTGGGCCCCAGCACCGTGCTCAGTCTTCAGCTCACAGCTACACTGTCAGCAGTGGAGAAAAATCAATCTGTGCTCTGCCTCCAGGGGCATGTGGTCCTGAGGGTGAGACAGGCACTGACTGACTTTATGTAGAGTGTACATCATTGTGCAGTAGCTGTGATCAGGGCTGAGAATTACAAGTAGATGATGCTGTGATTGAGGGAGTTAATCTCTGTAGAGGTTTTTCTCAGGCATTCCTGAGAAAGCGATTGGACTGATGGAGAAGGAAAGAGTATTCCAGGGAATGGGCACAGGGTACGAAGACCCCATGGATGAAAGTAGTCCAGCCCCTGAGAGTGACTAGAAGCCCACTGAGGCTGGAGAGGAGGGAGGGTGTGAGAACAATGTGGGGGCACGAGGGGCCTGGCAGGCCACGTGGAAGAGGCTTATCTGCTTAGAAGGAACAGTTACTCCACTGGTCCAAGCCAAGAATTGGACATGAGCACATTTAAATTTAATCCTCAAGTAAATGTTAGGGTTCTGTTCTTAAAACTTGCCTTGTGCATTTTAAGAATTTTGAAAGTTGTCTTTGCAATTCAAATTTATTTAAGAGAGAAGATTGTTTTGAGACAAGTTGTGCTTTGTGAATTGGTGGGTGTTTGGGTCTTGTCAGCAAACAGTTCTGTCCATCATTGTTAGAGGGTTTAACAGGCAAAGTGGATCAGCACCCTAACCTTTTCACCAAGGACTCTAGACACGGATTACTTAAACATATCCCTGGGTCTGATTGTATTTTAGAACTTGAAGGATTAATGATGACCATGGTTTAAATCAGTTACAGAAAATCACTCTTTTCAAAGAACGTTATAACTTTTGTTTTGGTTTCTTAATTTCTTTTAACTCTTTTAATTCAAAAGTATATTTTAAAGTTTTGTTGCCAACTAAGTTATCATGTGAGTGCAGAGGGAAACTCGATTTGGCTTTGTGGGTTTATTTTAGGTTAAATGGGCTTCCCTGCTGGCTCAAGCAGTATAGAATCTGCCTGCCATGCAGGAGACCCAGGTTTGATCCCTGGGTCTAAAAGATCCCCTGGAGAAGGAAATGGCAACCCACTCCAGTATTCTTGCCTGGAGAAACCTATGGACAGAGGAGCTTGGCAGGCTACAGCCCATGAGGTCGCAGAGTTGGACATGACTGAGCAACTAACATTTTAGGATAAATAGATTGCATTCTTAATCTTGAGATTAACACTGAACTGTTTCTCATCCCTTATGAAAGGAATCGAAGACATGGGCCTTGGAGATCAAGTCACATGTTAATAGAACACAACTATCCCATCAAGTAATACTCTGCAGGAGACTGGGGAGGTCATTTCTTCTCTGGGACGCCTTTCAATAAATAATGAGAGGCAGTGTAGCACAGTAGACAGTGCAGACTCCAGCTCAGCCCCTCTGGTGGAACATCTCAGACCCCAAGGTCTTTGTGCCTCAGGTTCTGTATCTCACAAATGTAGCACAGCGCCCCACTGCGGCTGTTACTGTTGTGGAGTCCTGGCTCAGTGTTTCTTAGTGTCATCAGGAAATTTTCCTTCTAGGTTACACAGCAACTGTTGACATTTTATGGTGTGTTTGTAGTTTGCACAATGATATGTTTCTTTTTGTAAAGGAGAAATTGTTGTAAATGAAGTCAATTTTGTGAGAAAATGCATCGCGTCGGACACAAGCCAGTACGATTTGTGGGGAAAACTGATATGCAGTAACTTCAAAATTTCCTTCATTACGGATGATCCAATGCCATTACAGGTGCGTTTGATTTGTATGCTGTTTAATTGTATCAAGGCTTTATACTCTTATACCTTATACCTGGAGAAGGAAATGGCAACCCACTCCAATATTCTTGCCTGGAAAATCCTGTGGACGGAGGAACCTGGTAAGCTACAGTCCATGGAGTCACAAAAAGTCAGGCACGACTGAGTGACTTCACTTTTATACTCTTAAGCAATACATATTCTTACACAAAGCACAGATATGGAAAAACTACAATAAAATTATTAAGTGAGTAATGTAAGGTTGGATCTCCTTGCAGTTCAAGTGACTTTCAAGAGTCTTCTCCAACACCACAGTTCAAAAGGATCAATTCGTCGCTCAGCTTTCTTTAGAGTCCAACTCTTACATCCGTAAAAGAAAGCTGAGCACCGAAGAATTGATGCTTTTGAACTGTGGTGTTGGAGACTCCGACTCTTGAGAGTCTCTTGGGCTACAAGGAGATCCAACCAATCCGTCCTAAAGAAAATCAGTCTTGAATATTCATTGGAAGGACTGATGCTGAAGCTGAAACTCCAATACTTTGGCCACCTGATGTGAAGAACCAACTCATTGGAAAAGACCCTGATTCTGGGAAAGGTTGAAGGCAGGAGGAGAAGGGGATGACAGAGGATGAGATGGTTGGATGGTGTCACCAACTCACTCAATGGACATGAGTTTGAGCAAGCTCCAGGGGTTGGTGATGGACAGGGAAGCCTGGTGTGCTGCAGTCCATGGAGTTGCAAAGAGTCAGACACGACTGAGATGAACTGAACTGAACTGAATGTAAGGTTAGGAATGTATTACATTAAAATTCAAAGTAAAGTTTAAGGAGAATGTTGAGACGGGTGCAATTAGTGAAATGGTTTTAAGTCACATTGCTATATTTATCCTCTGTGATCTTTGCTTATGTAACCTTTTTAATAAGGGAGCTATTATTTCCTTCTAAATCTTTTAACCTACATATAAAAACAAAGAGATCCTTTTTGACTGGTCATAAAGAGAAAAAAGTATACAGCAAATAATCTCATAAATGCTGCATGTTTTATGTATTTCATAGTATCTTTAACTGGCATTTTTCAAAAGTCAAATTCTTATTTCAAATTTCTAGTAAGAATGAAGAAAAATATTGATAAAGTTTTTCCTTAATAACCTCTTGCTATTTTATTTTCTAACTGGATAAGAGTAGCTCCATATAATTTGAGTTCTCAAAAGTTCAGTCATTTGACTAACTTAATAATTCTGGACTTTTCCTCAATTCTCATTTTCTATTTTGATTTTTAAAGTGTTATATACTTCACCCCCTAGACCTTTATTTGTGATAGTTGTATTTGGATGTAATTCTAAACTTTTGACTGAAGTGTGTAACTATGGATAAGTATATTTCAATCTATTGCAGTGTGTAGGTATATTTAAATTTAAGGCATTTAGAGATACCTACTATGTAGAGACACTAGCTTATTAGACTGTAAACTTGGGTTTTTCCTTTTGTTTTTAGCTTTATTTCTATCTTTGGCCCCAGATTTCACTGTAAATGAGACCAATATACCTGGAAGAGCTTAAATCCAGTACTACTCATAGAAAAAAATTAGCCAGTGCCCCACCAACAGAAGGTTAATCGCATCAGCTATGTCCTTAGTTTGAAAGTGTGTTTAAAAAGTGAGTTTAACAAACAAGCAGTAGTTTGACTAAAGATTTTTATTTCTGGTAGAACTTCTGCTCTAAAATCTCCATTGTGAAAATCAGGCCATGACTTTACCCATTAAAATCTGATGACTTTGAAGGCCCACTTCTTTACTATTTTAGTGACAGTTTTACCTGAACTAGACATGCATGTGTTTGCTGTGAAGTGATTGACAGGATACTGTGACATATCCTATAAGTTATAGTGACACTGTAGTGTGTAATCTGCCCTAATTTTATTGTTTAAAGCGTGGGAGAAAGGTGGAGAGAATGTGATCGAAGCAGGCATGTCATGTCTCTCTTCCTCCCCTGATTCCTACTAGAACACGTTCTGTGCTGCTACAGTGCCAGCACTGTCATAGCTGCTGCTGCTGCTGCTGCTGCTAAGTCGCTTCAGTCGTGTCCGACTCTGTGCGACCCCGTAGATGGCAGCCCACCAGGCTTCCCCATCCCTGGGATTCTCCAGGCAAGAATACTGGAGTGGGTTGCCATTTCCTTCTCCAGTGCATGAAAGTGAAAAGTGAAAGTGAAGTCACTCAGTCGTTCCGACTCCTACCGACCCCATAGACTTGCAGCCTACCAGGTCTCTTCATCCATGGGATTTTCCAGGCAAGAGTACTGGAGTGGGGTGCCATTGCCTTCTCCAACTGTCATAGCTACACACAGGCAAGAGCTTTCTGTTCTTTTCAGAGAGCGTCCTTGCAGCTTATCACACCTAACAGTAAGGCTTGTTATTACCATTGGGAAGTGATTGCTAACAGAATTAACATGAACGTACTTTTTTATTTCAGAAATTCCATTACAGAAACCTCCTACTTGGCGAACATGATGTGCCTTTAACATGTATTGAGCAAATAGTCACACGTATGTATTATTCTTCACTCAGTTGCTAAATTCTCACTTGAAGAATTATATCCCTCAAGTACTTTGGTTGGAATTTTATTTCTGTAGGTTTTTTCCTTTTTTATTTTTATTTTTTGGGTCCCAGGAAAATTAATTAAAAAGTAATCCGTAAATTATTTTAAAATAGAGATATAAAATATATGGCTTTTTATATTTTCTGGTATTTGTCCTCTTTTTAATTAAAACCTTAATCATTAAGTATAGATGGTAGTGATTTTGTGTAAAGAGATATCTTTGGTATCATCAGAAGCAGGGTTAAAACTGACCCCCCAAAGTTCTCAGAATCATATTTGAACAGGAAAGATTCCAGAGAAGCAGTACCCAAGTGGTGGGTGATCTTTCAGTTGTTCTCAGCAAGAGTTTGTTAAAGTATACTAAAGAGTAAGTATCAAGAAAGAAATTTTTTTCCTTTTCAGTAAATGACCACAAGAGGAAGCAGAAAGTTCTGGGTCCAAACCAGAAGCTGAAATTTAATCCAACAGAGTTAATTATTTACTGTAAAGATTTCAGAATTGTCAGATTTCGCTTTGATGAATCCGGTCCTGAAAGTGCCAAAAAGGTAATCCTGTTAAGTTCTGTCACGACTTTTGCACTGTGTTCACCAGTTGCAGTTCCTTATGGAAGTTCTCATTTCTCAGCTGCTCAGTTTTTTTTTTTTTTTAGGGGAAGTTATTAGATGTCTCCTTATGTTAAAGTGAAAGTCAGGAATGTTTCTAGAACTGTTTCCTTGGACTAGTTTATGGCTACTTTAAGCTATTCTCTGGAGAAGGAAATGGCAACCCATTCCTGTACTCTTGCCTGGAAAATTCCATGGACAGAGGAGCCTTGTAAGCTACAGTCCATGGGGTCGCAAAGAGTTGGACACGACTGAGCGACTTCACTTCCTTTCACTTCTAAGCTATTCTACATAATTTTTTTAATCAACTTCTAAAATACAAAAAACTTTCATGTACCTTTTACATTAAGATCATTGCCATCTGGTTTTTTTCTCGTTAAAAAGATTGAAAAGATGATGCTGTATGCTGTATTGTAATTGAGGTTTGGTAAGACTTTTAATTCAGAACCTCAGAGCTTTATTATCAAACTAAAAGCTTGACTGAGGTTACATAAGGTTAGGTAAATATGTAGTTGTAGAGGGGTCTAATATTAGTACAATAAAGAAATTTTAATGAATTTAAATGATATTCCACAGGGGCAACTAAAAGCTAAGGGCTTTTTAATTGCCTTGTTTTTCCCCTGCCTTCCAGGAAATGTTTACTGCAAACTCATGGAGTGAGATTCAAGGGCAGAAATTCCTTCTTTGAGTCCATATTTTGGCTTTAGTAGAGGAGTGAAGCTGGTCCTAAGCAACCTCCCACCTCAGCTAGTCTGTGGTGCAGCAAGTGTAGGATCTACTAACAGAATCTCCAGGGGAGCCTTGCTCTCGTGTACTGAGAATAGAGGAGTGATGAGGGAGTTTTGGGCCACAAGAAATGGGTGCATTTGTTCTCCATGGTCAGTAAACTTAATGCAGTTAATTTTCTGTTGATATCAGTGAGGCTATCGGAAGAATCTTATGGCAGCTGTCTTCATGTACTTTGGTGGGGAGGTGATAAGTTTATTTTTAGAACCAGAGTCAACAGATTCTTTACAGGAGGGCAAACATGAAATGAATATCTGAAGATGCCTGGCCATTGCAGCTCGATTAGGTAGCAGAAGTGGTGGTGGGTCTGTGGCTGACCAGTTTTCAGAGAGAGTGTGTTAAGACCATCTTTCTGCATGCTGCAGGATGGGAAATTCAGCCAGATAACTTTTATGGCTGCTGTTAGCCATTCAGTTCTGCAGTTTGTGATTTTGGCATTTTACTAGTTTGAGGTACCTGTTCTTATGTAGAAAGACCTCAGAATTAATTAGGTGGTAGATTGCATATAAAATAGTTGAACCAAGTTAATTTTTAAAATTCCTCTATAGTTGTTGTTTAATCAAAGCACCAGGAATCTGCTTATGGAAACATTACCTTCAGGATGTATAGCATGTCAAGAGTAGGGACACCATTGGAACTGAGGGAATGGAGTTACAACAGGATTTTTTTTTTTTTTAAGTAAGAAATTGATACAGTGGCCCAACAGTCTTCCAGGAAGTTTACGTTTCTCCCATCCTCTATTCTGTGTTTCAGATGACACTGTGTCAGTCATTGAAAATCATAATTATCTGACTTCTTCTTGCAAGATCTAGGATACTTGTTGCTAAGTATAATTGAGGCAATAAAGCATGAACAAATTAAAATTAAATTTAACAGTACAAAGTAGAAGCATGAAACATATTTCCACATAAATGATTAGTTTCCAAATGAATGAAACAGAAATTCACAATATCCCTTATCTGTTGTTGCTGCTTGCAAGTGCTTCAGGGGCCTCACTGAATAATCTACACAAAACTGACCAGGCGGCTCCAGTTTTTTATGCCCTTTCTGCAGACCAGATTGCTGGCAAAAATCCTTTCCCCACTGTCTTAAAATATAAAAAGCAGTTACCTCACATACAAAAGAAATACTGTTTTTGTCTTTGTATAATCATAAGAGGGGAAATACAGGAAAGAAACATAGGCATTAAGAATATAAATGGAGGGACTTCCCTAGCAGTCCAGTGGTTAAGAGTCCGCACTTCCACTGCAGGGGACTCAGGTTCATCCCTGGTCAGGGACTCACATGCTATGTGGTACGGCCAGAAGAAAAGAATACAAGTGGAGAATTTTTTCCCTGATTTACATATCTTCAAACACAGAGGTTAAATCATGTATGGCTGCCAAAGCTTAATGTCTTCATGAATTTAAAACAAAAATTCTAGTATACTCTTTTATTTCATGTGAAAATTTTCGTTTGAAACTAGGTCACAGTTGGGAAGTTACAGCTTGATTCTACCTCCTGGAAACTTTGAATACTGTTTTCTCTGGAAGTACTCTGATTTTTGTAAATTGTTTTAAAATGACCAAATCCGTGTTCACAGTTCTCTGATGTGTGAACCATTGATAATTTTTGGAAATACAGCAGTTATATTTCTGTTTGAATTACAAAATCTTGAAATGTTAAATTGGTTCACATATTGTTAAATATTGCTCCAAAGCCTTCTGGTAGTCTATTTGTTATTGCCTAAATATCAATCAATAGTATTACAAAAAATTACAATTTCCTACAATAGCCAGGGCAAATGAACTATTTCAGAAGCAGTTTTCAAAGGTGTAGAGTTTTTCTGAAAATTTTTTAATACTTAGGGAGTACATTGTACATTATTCCTAAGATTGGAATAATTGTACATGAAAATGAGACCTACTTTTTTGAGTCTCTTATTACACTCTTAGTGATAGAGCCTAGGAACATGGACGTAGGCTTTTTAGGTAGTGTGTGTGGAAAGGCTGAAGGAAGAGGACTCCTGGCTTTCCTGCTCTTCTCAGAGTGTCCTGCAGTGACAGTGGGAGTGTGACACAGTTGTGTGTGCCTTTGTCTGGGTTCCCAAAGGTAGCCCGGACTGAGGTTACCTGAGCAGAGTCATGTGCACTTGTGGTTACACTGCTCACCAACAGCTTAGATCCAGCTGTGTCTCCTTCCCCCAGAATCAACTGTAGAGCAGGAGATTAAACTGAGTCAGTGTCACAGTATTATTTTTGTAGTCTTCTTTAAATGCGAATGCTTTTAAAGGCTTGTTTCCTAACCTTTGTAAATGTGATGTGCTATTTTTAAGGGCTTTTTAGAAATGGGCTGCGCTGGGTTTTGCCTAGCAGATAGGCTTGGTGGCCATAAAAAACATATTCCATCATCAGTGATCTGTGGATTTCTTTTGTGTAAACACGGCCCCTGACTGCTTTCTAAAGGTCTCAGACAAAGTGATAACTAGTATGATGGGCTTGGAGTACTTCCTGACTACATTAGGAACTCATTCTGTAAACTAGTATTTTCAGTGCAGCTGTTCTGAAGTGCAGAGTGCCCCCAGAAAGTACTAAGGAGATGGCAGAAGTGTGGAGTCTCCTGGGCTTCCTCAGATGTGCACGGAGGCCTTGCCTGGTCTTTACTAAAGAACTAACGTGCTTTCTCCTTCCCTCACTCTATCACCTCACATCTTCTTCCCTGCTCGTTTTACTTTCCCCTTTAGCACTCACACTTGTCTCTTTTACTATAGACTTTCCTGTTGATCTGGTTCAGTGTCTGTCTTCCCCGCTAGAATGTAAGCTCAGGGTGAGCACAGGGTTTGTGTTTGTTTTGTTCATTCTGAGTCCCCAGGGCTTAGGACAGGTGGCTGCTCCGACAGTACCTGTTGAAGGAAGGAGACATGGTGTTTGCCCTGGAGGAATTGAACTTCATAGTAGAAGTAAAACAGAGAACCCGGTATCCTCCTCCTTATTCATGCTAATGACTAGTATGTGAAGCCCTGGAAAGGACCACTTCTTTAACTACAGAGCAAGCTCAGTTAACTACAGAGCACTGACCAGAGATGACAGCTTCAGAGAAAGAGTGGTTGGTTGATCAGTGGGGAAGGGCTTCTTGAACAAAGTGTGGAGAAGGAGGTGGCTGGGACTGAGTCAGACGGACCATATTCAGACAGGTGCTTCCAGACCAGAGACTACTGAGGGATGGGGTGGGAGGTGGGGGTAGGTACAGGAGGGCTGGTAGAGCCTGCCTGATGGGGGAGATTTAATTCAGCATGCAGGTATCTGGTAACTGCAGCAGATAATCCAGAGAACAGAGTCGTTGCTCAAAAGTTCATCTTTAGAAGAGAATCCTTAAGTGTTATTTAATTTTTTTTAGAATATAGGGAAGCCCACAGAGATGCCATAAGGCAGGTATGGCTTAAGATTGTAGCTCTGATAATGCTGAAAAATGGGACGAAAATGCAAAAGAATCTTGAGAAAAGTGCAACAAAGCTTATAAACTAAACACGGTGTCCAGAGGAGTAGGAAGTGACAAGGACTTTTTCAACGTGTAGATTCTGTAGTTTGCTCCTAGAAGAAGTGCTCTAAGGACTGGTGAGCAGGCAGGGGATGGAAATGCAGGTCATTGTCTCCTAAACTTCCCAAGTGGGATGGACTCTCAGAAAAGGCTCTCCCACAGGTGTTAAGAACAGCAAGGTATTTCGTAAGTTTGAAGGAGCCATTATTATTGTCGTTTTTTGTCAAAACTGAAACTAATGATAACCATTCCCCTAGCTTTATGTTTTAATTTAGTAAGACAGGAAGCATTTATTCTGTAGAAGTCTGCTAAAATATATTTCTAACAACTGACACATACTTACCAGTGAATAGAATCTGCATCAGCCCACCACAGACATGGCTAATTTGACAAGGACTAACAATTAACTAAACTTCTTGCTTGCTCACTGTCAAAAGCATATCATTCTGGCTTAATGCTTTTTCTTCTAAAGGATAACTTTTTAAGTAAGATGGTCTGTTGTTCTCTCCTTGCGTCTGTCTTCATTTTCCTCTGTCTGCTCATGTGAGATTGTATTCTCCCATCTCCCGTCACTAGTCCAGGGCTCTGTGAGCTTATTCTGTAAGCTGGAATACCATCCTTCAGTCCAGCAGCAGTTGAGGTTGATCGCAGCCGTATCCCCCGTGTGCAGCTGCTCCTGAGGTTGGGCATGTGCTCGAGTTACCCATCCTCAGTGCAGCCTCGATTTCATCTTCATGGTTCACATGCCCAGACTGAGGCTCCAGGCAATGAGTTGACTTCACACAGGTTCCTGGCAGGTGCTTGGTGGGGCTGGGTTCAAGCCCTGAGCATTGGGTTACAAAGACCATGCTTTTCCCAGCACAGGCAGAGTCTCAACCATTTTACTTACACAGTTGTTTGTTGTTTTTTTTTAATGTATCTCTTTTAACCACCCATGAACTTTTGGGTTTCTTACTAATTTTTATTTTTTGTAAGAAAAAAATTGTAGCTTTTCTGTTTTTAGATTTTTCTGAAATCTAAAATGAGTATGAACATTAAAAGGCATCCCTTATACTGAGCCTTCCGAATTGCTGGTATTAAATAATTATTGTCCATAAAAAATGAAAATTTCTCTTTTTTTTAGGCGTGGATATGTCACTGCCTTTTTTGAGAATGCTTCATTTACTTTCCAAGTTTTGTTTATCTGAGTAAAATTATTTCCCTGTTAAAATTCAGCTCAGCAAACACGTACTGAACACTTAGCGTGTAGTCACTGAAGATTGAACAGTGTCTGGGGGCACAGCAGTGAATGAGGTCCCTGGCCTGAGAGAGCCCATTCCAGCTCTGGGTCAGCAGGAAAACATGGAAACATGTGTCCATAGACCTTGCCTAAGATGATGCTCCCCACACCCAAGGCCTCGTTGTACGTTTCATTTAACCACGTGTGTTGAAATCAATTCTAAATGTAGAATTTTTCCTAGGTATGCCTTGCAATAGCTCATTATTCCCAGCCAACAGACCTCCAGCTACTCTTTGCATTTGAATATGTTGGGAAAAAATACCACAATTCAGGTAAATATGAAAATATTAACTACTGTGACTAACTTTACATTGTCTTAAATTTTATTCTTATGTTTTATGAGAAGCCTCCAAGTACCTGAGCCTTAATGATTGTTCAATTATTACCTTCATAACTATAAGAGAATTAAGCACTCTGTGCTAAAAGAGATAATATTTGTCAGATTATTTCCTTTAAAAGTGAGGAACCTATAAGCAACTGTAACGAAGGCTTATGGGAAGCGTGTCAAGTGTTTTACCTGCAGTCAGTGGCTTGTGTTTCATGATGAAGGAAGATAACTCTCCCTCTCCACCATTAATTGGTAGCTTGAGTTAAAGTAATCTTTTAAGAAAACTGGAGGAAATTAAACGACATCTGAAATTCATAATCTTTTTTGGAAAGGTGATTTCATGCAAAAGCTGAAGTGGCTGAACTCTTTAATGGACTTCATTAAGTCATAATATTGACTTTATAATTATGAATAAGATTCATGAAAGGAAGATGAGCATTCATCCAAAGGACAAAAAACAGTGTATTTTAAACCATTTTTACAAAAGTGAATAGTTCTGTTCACATAGATGTCAGTGATGACACCACCAAAGAAAATTGTAAGTGATCATATAATTCTGAGTTCTTTTATATACAAATGTAATTTTGATCAACCGGTTTCCTTTTTTTAACCTCATAAAAGGCTAGAGGAAAATCAATGAGGTCATGTGTTACTTCATCCCGTCGTAGGTTAGTGACCATCTGTCTATTGCTTGCTGAGTCTCATGCTTGCCCTGTCTTTAAGGGAGCAGGATGACTCAGCTGCATGTTTGTAGTGAAAGGTCCCTTCACCTAGCCAGCATGGTCCTGATGGGGAGCTTGTAAGTTACTAATTTTACTGGCCTTTTACATTTTGTTAGAACATGTATAGTAATCTAAGTAATGTGTGTAATAAAAGTGTATTCCAGTATCATGTTGTAACTGCATTAAGACGCAGGAGCAGCACGTAGCACCCACAGATGCATGTGGTGTCAGTGTACTTCACTGCTTTAGACGATGCTCCTAAACACTGCAGAGATGACAGGTGGAAGTCATAGTTTTTGTCTTATGGTACTGTACTAGAAGAAATCGGATAACAAAATGTTTGTAACTTAATTTTTTGCATCAAAATATAACTGTTTTTAACTTAGGCTTGAACAATACAAATAATTTTTTCATTTCTTAACATAAAGAAAATCCACTTATTGTCTGAAGATGAGGTGCTATAAGTCTGCACTAGGAGGTAGACAGATGGCCCTCTGACCCATCATCAGGCTGCAGATGCAATCCTCAGGGTTAGCCCCAATCACACTCTCACCTCTCCTAGGAGGGCCTTTGATTCCCACGGTTCATGATACAGACCAGCTGCCTTTTTTCTGGTAGGAACGAGTCCAATGTAGGGACCTGCAAGTTCTGCACAGTGTGATGCCTGGAACTCAGCCAGGACAGTGAACTGTCTGATGCATTTGATGACCTGAGGCCTGATTCCCTGACTGCTCACGGTTGTGTCCATCCACTCCTTGTGGGCATGTTTGGGATGTTAATATTTTAAATAGTTTATTCAGTCCATAGCCCTTCTACCACTGGGTTTCCTTATTCCCATCCATCACTTCTGTATCTTCTCACTTGTCGAGAAAGTAATGATTGACGATTAACCTGTAAAATATCTAGGAGCACTTTATATTGCATCCTTCAGACTCCTCCTCCTTGGCAGGCACTTCATACATGTAGTGCTCAGCCAGAGTTCTAGGAAGATTCCTCTTAGGGTAACATCCTTTCATACCCTCCCTGCTGTTGCAGAAGGTACACTGCATCTGTAAGATCAAAGGAGGCCTGAAATTTCCACACACTGCAGTCAGAATCCATTAAACTGTGAGTGGAATACCCAGTAACCCACCCTTGACCTTCAGGATGACACCTTGATTCAGCAGCTGGATTAAAGAAGCTGTTACTACAGGCAGGCAGGCAACAAAGCTGTTCTCACAGCCGGGACGAGCAGCAGGAGGATGTGCCCAGCAGTTATCTAAAAGCCTTTTAGCTGGCCTTAGTCGTTCTGAGGTTTTCTCTTGTGTTCAGCATCACTTGAATACTTCTGGGAGAATTCTGATATTTGGGAAGATGCCCGGCACCTGCGGGTGGGACATCCCTTGGGACAACCCCCACGCTGACACTGTGGGAGGCATAGGCACAAACAGAAACAGTAGTTCTGTTTTTCCTCTTCTAACCTGAAAGCAACCACAAGGATGCTGTTTTCACCAGTCAGTGTATAATTGGACAAATAACGTCCAAAAGATACAGGTCCATCTTTGTTATGAAATTGACAAGAGGTCAGATTGTGCTTCTGGACTAAAGATTGAGAACCCCGGGTTCCTGACAGGCCCAGGGTCAGCAGTTCCACCCTGTGATAGACCCCTGCTTACAGATGGGACAAGAACATCTCGGGGTGCAGTGTAAACTCTGCAAGAAAGTCAAGTCTGTGACGTCGTTTTGTTTTGCAATCTTATCCTCCTTTTATAAGCATTGGATGTTCCTTTAGGTGCTTATTGAAAAACCACTTGCCAGAGAACGAACTCCATTCAGAACTGTAGAAAGTTTTAGTTTGTTGTTTGTCAGTTCTTCTAACATTCACGTGTAGCTGTGAATGGTTGTGACTGGTACTCTGTCTCTGCAGTAGGAATGCGTCAGCCTATACACCAGAATCCCTTTTGGGAGAGCTTTTAAAAGACAGTAACACTGGCGCCACCCAGCCCATGAGGTCTGAATGTTGCATCCGAACCACTTTGTTGACTCAGCTCTCTGGAACTTCTTCATGATCACGGTTCTGTTCTTCCCTTCCTCGCCCTCTGTGTGACCCTGATTTCTGCAGTGTCAATGAAGTGATGGGCTTTGTTTTCCTGTGTTGACTGCTTTATGGTCTTTACTGTTGCTTGAGGCCATTCTGACTATGGAGGGGCTGGTTACATGGAAACTCCAGAGTCTGGGATAAGACCTGTGAACGGTGTCACAGGAGCTAGTGAAGGTCAGGATTGCTCCCTGTCCTGTCCCTGTCAGCTGGCTGAGGACGGCTATCCTGAGACCTAAGTCAGCAACGTCAGGGTGGCTGGCTCTTCTAGAGGACCAACCCAGCCAGCCTTCCCTGGGCACCTGTACACAGGCATGGGCTTCGGGCCTTGGGACTTCCTGGAAAGCATAAAAATTGCCAGACTCGCTAGTGACAGAGTACCTGCTGCACATCCCATAATAAGCTCTCGCTGGAGAAGATGTCGAGTGTCCAAGATCCCTGATCCTGGCGGCTGAGACGTGGACAGTGAGTGTGTTCTCAGCCCAGCTTCCTAGTCTTCGACCTCAGGACACTGAGAAGCATGCAGTCCTGGCTCCCTGCTAGGGCAGAGCTGCTATAGTATTTACAAGCTCCTGGCGAAAGTCCACGGTATTCTTTTAGCTACTCTGTGGTGGTGGTCTCAGTGCTTGGCGGGGACCTCTGTGCGGTGGTGGTAAAGGCAGCATTTCTTTTCTTGGTTTGAATGTGGATGATGTTTGGTGTTTGTTTCTGATAAATAGCCTTTATCGAGTTAAGGAAATCCCCTTTTATTCCTAATTTGCTAAAATTTGCTATTTTTAAAATCACGAGCACGTGTCGAACTCTGTCAAATGTTTTTCTGTTCTTGGAAGGGTTTTCCCCCCTTTAATTTGGTCATATGATGAAATTCTTAGGTTTTCTAACATTGGCTAGCTTGTTGTGGGTTTTGGTGTTTTGGAACACTGAGTAAAGCAGGAATTGCCTGGGAGTTCCATGTGGGTTCTGAGTTCTAGAGCAGTCATGGGTCCCAGCATGTTCCTGTGGCTGTCACTCTTAAGAGCAGGTGCTGAGACGGAGCAGCATGCCAGGATGTGGGCTTAGAAGGAGCATTTTAACTTTTAACAAGCTCTGTTAGAATCATGATCATCATAATTCTGATGCCACTTAAAGGATAAAATCCGAAATTCCTATTCTGGCACCTGAGACCCTTCCTGATCTAGAGTCATGAGTGCTGTCCAGTGGTGGCGTGTCCTGTGCCCTGCACTGTCTAGTAGTGAAGTCACTGGCCGTATGTGGCTGTTGAGCACTGGAATGTGCCTAATGCAGCTGAGGAACTGAATTTAAAATCTAGGTTAAACTTAAATTTCAGTTGAAATGTAAAGAGCATGTGTGGCTGGTGCTTGCTCTTTGGTACAGCATACCTGTGCATCTGGGCATTCTCCAACCTCCCTGCCGCCACCTCTGGCACCCTTACTGCACTTAAGGTAGTTCAGTACTCAATGGTGTACAAATTGGCCACATTTCTTAAGTCCAGCTCTGCCCAGCATGCCCCTCTCCTTTTCATCAGCCACTGGGCAGCGCTTGCTTTGGCTGGTTCCTTAGGACTCTGCTCAGAGCATCTCGGGTCAGAAGCCTTCCTGCCCCACCCAGCCTGTGGCCCCAGCAACAGCGCAGGGCTTCCTGTTTCTCATCACTCACGTCCACCCAGTGCACTGACAAGCACCTTGAAGTAGGGGTGAAATCTTACTCGTTTTTCCATTTTCAGGCCTTAGCCTGTGGTCACATCTCAGAAAATACCTGTTTTACAGCAGGTTTAGTAAGTAGTCCATGGGAACGGGCATGTCATGTTCACTGGATGGAGAAGGGTCTTCACAGCTACAGGGGGATGGGAGTTGGAGAGCACTCGGCAACAAGGGTCAGGGCAGGCCTGCGAGGGCACTTCAAGAGAATGCAGTTGGAGATGTTGGGGCAAGGGCAGCATCCTGAAAGCCTGTTTCTCAGGAAGCGTGTCTTGTGGCAGCAATTGGCTGGGCTGAGTCCAGCTCAAGTAGGGAGAGCCCAGGCTGAGAGGGGTGCCCTGTGTCACCCAGAGTGGACCCTTCTTTCCCTCTGGTCCCTCTGAGGCCCTCCTGAGGCTATGCACATGCTCCTAGCAGGTTGCAGCCACTTCTCAAGTGGAAAGATTCCTTGCTTGGGAAGGTCAGGTCCTGGCCTCTCTAACCCTCCATTGCACTGGCCCTCTAGTGGAGTGTGAGGAGTCCACATGAGCTTATCATCAGAGGAAAGCTGAGTAGAGACCAAGAGTGTCACAGTGAGTCACAGTAGGAAAGGGCTGAGAAGTCAGTAGCCGGCAGATGAAAGGTCCGGACGGCTCAAGAGTGCAGGTGCTGGTGGATGCATTCTCTCTCTAGGCAAAACCAGCAGTGACCTGGGTTCATGCTTCAGACTGGGGCAAGGGGTTAAGAGTGACCACAAACAGTTGAAAGTTGAGGAGGAGATGACTGGAGAGGAAATGTGGAAGCAGCATTGTTCATGCCCTGAGAAGGTAGTCAGTGAATGTAACGGGCAGTGTGTGATGTAGAGTGAGAGTGGTCCAGGTGGCCATGTGAGAGCCTTCTCTAGTGCCGGAAGGCACTGCAGGCAGAGCCAGTGGGTGGACAGGGCGTGGAGGTGCTGCAGGAATGGACGTGGGGGCTGTCCTGAGAGGAGGGTCTGCCTCTTGGCCAGGACAGGTGAGGACAGGCCAGGACAGGTGAGGTGGTCTTGGAGAGACTGGAGACAAACAGGGATGCTACATCACAGTGTGTTGGCGACAGGAGGCAGGAGGGGATTCAGAGCTGGCTTAATACTGTTGCTTTTTCTTGTAGCCAGCAAAGCTAATGGAGCACCCTTGGGAGCTGGGGGCGGCGGCAGCCAGAAGACGCCACTGTTCGAGACGTACTCAGACTGGGACAGGGAGGTGAAGAGGACAGGTGCCTCGGGCTGGAGGGTCTGCTCCATCAACGAGGGCTACATGATCTCCACCTGGTGAGTTCGCTCTGGCAGGGTGCTCACTGCCGGGGCGCTTTTAGGGGTAGTTGTCAGACTCTACCGTCATTGGTAACTGGATGGGAAACAGACAAGAGGGAGAGAGAAGGAGTTGATGCTTCTCGGTAGACTTGAGGGTCAGGTTGGGTTGGTGTGACTGGTGTTTCCTATCCCATAGCCTGTTGAGAGGACCAGGGTAGATTTTTTTTTTAAGAAATTGCATACATGTTTGATTAGTAGTCATTCTAGACAATATTTCAAACGCTTCCTTTGGATTCTTTCTCTGCTATAATATAGCTTTTGGGATAACTGACCACGTCGCATCTGTTTTCGACTGTGTCTAGGCTCATCAGTGTACCCACAGTGCTCACCAGGTGGGGTGCACATTAGTTAAAGTGGGGTCTGCAGAGCATGCTTGTCCCACTGGAAGCCAAGCTCTCACATCATGATTTGTGTTTTCATCTGCAGCCTTCCAGAGTACTTCGTGGTGCCGAGCTCGCTAGCAGATCAAGACCTGAAGGTCTTCTCCCATTCTTTTGTTGGAAGACGGATGCCAGTAAGTGAGGCCTGCTGGGTCTCTCCAATACTGTGTTCCACTTTCCAGCCGGTTAAGTAAAGACCCTGCTTCTCTCCTAGTTCTGGTGCTGGAGCCACTCGAATGGCAGTGCCCTCGTGCGCACAGCCCTCATAAGAGATGTGCTGCAGCAGAGGAAGATTGAGCAGAGGTAAGTGGGCCACCACCCTCAGAGCTTGGGGTATCTTTGTCATTCTAGCTAGAGTCAGAAAGCACCATGTACTTCATACAAGCATTACCACTGTGGAGAGGATATGAACGTATTAAAATTAACTCTCAGGTTATACTAAACGTAGTTTAGTTCTTTGGCATACAAGGATCTTTTGTTGCTGACATCTTGCTGTAGTGTTGCCTCTAAAGAACTTTCAGAGTGCAGTGATTCCCAGGCAAGACACTGCAGAATGAATCAAGTTTTTCTTATAGTTCAATGCGCCTAGGTTTATCAAGTCACACCAACTAAGACGGTGGCATAGTTAGCTCATAGTAGGTGCTCAAAACATATATGTTGAATAAAAGAATGAATAGTGACTCAAAGGTTTTGTCTTTATTAGGATTTGTAATGCAATAACTAAAAGTCATCCACAGAGAAATGATGTCTACAAGTCAGATTTGGACAAGACCTTACCCAACATCCAAGATATTCAGGTGGCTTTTGTAAAACTTAAACAACTGTGTGTTAATGGTAATTTTATTTTTATTATATATATGCATATGTAAACAGTGACTGGGTGATTCTGTGAGGCATTGTATGAGGCATGTCAGGAAAAATGACATTACCTAAAAATTTAGAAATAGTTAATAAGTAGAGGCTCATTGAGATACCTGTACAAATTAATATTATATGAGAATGTCAGAAGCTCTTAGAAAATGAAGTTTAAGTTGCATTTAGTTTTGGAGGAAAAGTGTCTGCTAGTAGAACAGTGTGTAACCTCACAAACAAACAAAGACCCTAATGTGCTGAGTTATGTTTTGAGCCACATGAGAATGTGTGCAGCCTCAGAGTTAGTTCACGTATGTTTGCTGGAGCACATGCTCATGGGGTGCTTCGATGTGCCCCTGGATGGCTGACTCACAGGAAAGGGCCCTTGGTGTGAAGGGTGCGCAGAGAACCCCTCGTCACTGGGTGTGGAGAGGCAGCAGGACTGGAAGGCGAGCTGGGGTGGGAGTGTGTGTTTGGAAACACAGCAACTGTATCTTTCAGCCGTCCAGTCCTCGGGGTGGCTAGGGATGGGGTTTGTGAGCCGAGGGGCTTGAGATGAGCCAGGACAGGCCCTGCCAGGAAGCTGCCCCCTTCCCTGCAGGGGTTGCCACCAAGGCCATGTCAGCCAGGCACTGGCAGCAGGGAGGGATGGGAGGCAGGGAGGGCCAGGCCGGTGGTGAGGAGGCTGGGGAGGGAAGGCCAGAGTCAGGGAAGGCCAGGTCAGCAGCTCTAGGAGGCAGAGGTGGTTGGAGTCTCCGAGATTTCCCCGAAAGAGTCAGAGAGGAGACGGAGGCCTGGGGAGTGCTTGGTTCCATTCCTTATAGAACTGTAGTGCGACCTCTTAAATGTTTTTATTATTAAATGCAAATGTATTACACTTCTTGAAGCCAACTTTTAAGTATTAGAAACTGTGATGTATCATCTAACTCTCAATTGATCATGTTAAGAAGCCCGGAAGTAGTATATTGAATATATATACAAGTGTATAGAATTACATATGTAATTATATTAATTGCAGAACCGTTTGAAGAAACTGAAGAGAAATGGCTGTCTTCACTGGAGAATACACGGTGGTTGGAATATGTAAGGTTTGTACAACTGCTTTCTTTTTCTCCTAACTCTTTATTTTGAAATAATTATATATTCGCAGGAGGTGCAAAAATATTACAGAGCCATGCACTCCTCACCTGCTTCCCAGTGGTAACAGCTCACATAACTGGATGATGGTTGTGGAGCCGAGAAGCTGACAGTGGTGTAAGCTAGGCCCTGTTCAGCATTTATAATCAGGTGTTCTCGTGTGTTTATGTGTGGTTTCATCACATTTGTAGACCCACGTGACCACCAACAGAGTCAGGATGCAGACTGCCCCATCACTACATCTCCCTCCTGCCACCCCTGGAGGGCTGCGCCCCCATCCCCTACAGCTCCACCCCTGCCCCCTGGGAGCCACTCATCTCTTCTTCGTCTCTGTAGTTGGGTGATTTCAAGAAGGTCATGTAAATCAGCAAAGGTTAATGAATTCCCTGATTCAAAAACCAAACTGTATTCATATAAATACTGAAGAAACTCAGAAAGGTTACAGAGACTACAAATGGGTATGGTGAGAGATTAGATTTGCTTGACATCAAGTACTTTAAACAATATATCTGTAATGGAAGTTTAGTTTTTAACATTGTGTTTCCCTTTCTGTTTCCAGGGCATTTCTTAAACATGCAGCAGAACTCGTGTATGTGCTAGAGAGCAAGCGTCTGTCTGTAGTGCTGCAAGGTAACCACTTCTGGCCACTGTGGTCCCTGGGCCACAGTATCTTGGGTGCTGTAGCTTTAGGGTACACTTTGAAATTAAGACATGTAAGTCCTCCAACCTTGTTACCAAAATTGTCTTGGTTATTCTAGGTCCTTTGCATTTCTGTGTAACTTTTAGGATCAGCAAAAAGCCTACTGGGTTTTGGATAGGACTATGTTGAACCAGAGACTGGGAGAATACTGTCTTAACATGGAATCTACCGATCCAGGAAATGAATGTCTCTCCATTTATGTGGGTTTTCTCTCATGTCATGTCAGCTTTATAGTTTTTAGTGTAGAACCCTAGAACTTATTTAGTTAAATCTGTGTTTTATTTTTGATGCTGTTGTGAATAGTTGCTTTTTAAATTTCATTTTCAGATGTATTGTGTACTCATTGTGTATAAAATCCCTACAACCTTACTAAATTAATTCATTAGTTTTAGTAGTGGTTTATGGATTCTTCAGGGGTTTTATTTTACATATGGACACTCATTGTCTGCAAATACAGTTATAGCTTGTTCCTCTCTAGTTTGAAATGCCTTGGATTCCTCTCTCTTGCCTGACTTCTCTGTGTAGAGCTTCCCGGACACTATACAGTAGAAGTGACAGAACAGACATCCTTGTCCTGCTGCCCATCTTAGGAGGAAAGTGTCCAGGATTTCACTGGCAAGAGTGATTTAGTTGTAGGTTTTTGTGGATTCCACTTGTCAGGTTGAATCTCTTCTTAGATTGCTGAGAGTTTTTATCCAGAATAAATGTTGAATTTTAATCAGACAGATGCTTTTTTATATCTAATGAGATGATCACGTAATTTTTGTCCTTTAATTTTTTATTATGGTGTGTTACTTTGTCGGGTGTTAAACCAACCTTGCATTTCTAGGATAAATTCTTGCATTCCTGAGATAATTTGGTTTGTTAATACTTTGTTGATGACGTTACATATAATGGATACTATATGATAGTTTTCTTCTGATTTTTGTGGCTGACTTTGATATCAGAGTATTCCTGGTCTTATTATTAAAGGACATCAGATATGAAAGATGGGAGCGAAGCATTTGCCATCTTGTCAGATGATGGTGGATAGTTCCCTTTCTCTCGTTCACCTCTGAGTCACCCTGTCAAGCTATCAGTGGAAAGATTGTGGGATATTTAATACTGTTGCCAAAACAGGAATAGAATGGACTCTTGGGAGATTTTTACCACAGATCATTGAAATGTAAAAAGAGTGAGGGCTACACTTCTGATATCTAGAAAACATTCATATGTAAAAGTCCATCTCCATTAAACATGAGTGTAAATGATCTGTAGGTAATATTTAGAGTTGCTGGCCTGAATGAAATGTCCTAACAAGGATGATCTCGAAGGCCGCCGCATACAGAACACCAAAGTGTATGCTCTACCTCCCATTCCGTCCTTCTCTGAGCATTCTGCTGTGTACTGAGTGTTGTCTTTCCGTTTCACTGACAGAGGAGGAGGGAAGAGACCTGAGCTGCATCATAGCTTCTCTGGTCCAAGTGATGCTGGACCCCTATTTCAGGACCATCACTGGGTTTCAGAGTCTGATACAGAAGGAGTGGGTCATGGCCGGATATCCATTCCTGGACAGATGCAACCACCTGAAGAGATCGGAGAAGGAGGTAACAAAGCCTTCATGCTTATCATCAGTCCTTCAGCGTGCACAGGGTAAAACCCCGTCATCATGGGGAGAGAGATTCTGTGCAGAAGGGGACAAGGAGGCTTTTAAAACATTGCCTTCACTACATCCTAGCTTCTTAGTCCAAGACTGACCCATGGATTAGAGTTCAAGTTGAGGTGTTTATGAAGACTATCGTAACTGTATGATAGGCAACACTCTAATCTGTTGAGTTTCTCTTAGTTGAAAACTGCTTGAAGAAATGCCAATAATACGGCAGGTCTTCTGTAAGCAGACAATAGGCATGTTAGGTATTTTGGAAAACCAGCTTTGGAGTATCATAATTTCTTAAAATGGGGTACATGTGTTAAGGGAGAGAGGCTGGGGGGCACATGTAAGAGCTGCGAGGCTGGCACGGCCTCGAGTCCTTGTGGGACTGTGAGCCCTGCAGTGTCCCATGTCAGGGAGGCTCCTAAGAGCACTGCTGACTCGCTGTCCCGTGTAACAGTCCCTGCCATCTGAGGAAGCCCCAGCAGTGAATGCTTCCCGTGTTGACTCTGACTCATCAAGACACACTGGGTGGGTGCCGGGGCTGCTGCCAGCTGCTGCATTGAGGGTGTGCCCCAGGACCCCGAGGCCACACGAGCCAGTCTCTGAAACCCAGGAATGTCTCTGGATGCTGACTGCAGGGTCAGCCAAAAGTTGTTACAGAAGCTGCTTTTTGGTTTGGATGTTTTTCGTTTTAAATGTTCTGAAGAACTGTTTCCAGGTTTAGCTTAAACACTTATTTCCCTGTTCCCCCTTCACAGGGCGATTCCCTGCCTCTCTTTCTAGTTCGCCACTTCAGCGTGGTGGACTTGTTGGGCAGAGAGGTGCTGAGACATGTCCCAGGCCAGCCTTGGTTTTAGGGTGCCATGGCCGTCTAGTCTACTCATGTACGCTGAGCTCAGCTTTGGGGCCACGCACACAGGCCTCACTGTCTACTAATCTCTCCATCATGTCAGTGAGAAGTTTGGGGGTAGACATGGGCCCTGCGGGTAATCTCATTTCCTTGTGTGTATGCCAGGCTCCTGTGTTCCTGCTCTTCCTGGACACCACGTGGCAGCTGCTGGAGCAGTGCCCAGCGGCCTTCGAGTTCTCTGAGACTTACCTGGCGGTGCTGCACGACAGCACCCGTGTGGCCCTGTTCGGCACCTTCCTGTTCAACTCTCCACACCAGCGTGTGCAACAGAGCACGGTGAGCACCCACCATGGCAATGTGCAGTAGCTGTGTTCCTATTAAACTGTCTCAGTTATGAATACCATTTTAAGCTGTAATTTCAGATGAATAACAGTCCAGGAACTTGAACCTGTTGCATTTGTATGAGTGCGCATTCTAGGTCTTTTTCTCTGACATTTATTGAAAGATGCAGCTTATTTTAACCACCGTAAATATACTTTTGTATTTATACGTTCACGTTTGAGCTGTCTGAATGGGTAATTGGTAAGATCCTGTTTGAAAACATTTATTTCCTAGGACAGTAGAATAAAAGGGGTATAAAGCAAATGACTTTTCTTTGGGAATTCTATGGGGAAGGAATTTGAGAGGAAACATAGGCATGATGCAAGACTGGAACTCTCACTGGGCACTGCTTCCCGAGTGTCCTCAGACCCTGATGCCATGGGGCAAGTCACTTTTACGTAGGCCTGTCAGCTTCCAGTCCCAGCTCTTAACCCAGAGGAAGAACCATGACTAGGGAGGGACTTGAAACCAGCTTCTGGTTGCCCTGGTGGAGCCTTCTGGAACCACGAGTTCTGTCTTATCCATGTCTGGAGCAGTGGGTGTAGCCACAGAGGCTGCAGTGCCCAGAAGGACGCTCTCATGGGTCTTCAGGAAAGACTGCAAGAGGGGCTGCCTTCACAGTGAGCTGTGGTCATAGCCAGGGCTGGGACTCTGCTGAGTCTTGAGTTCCTCATCTGTGAAGCTGCTGCCTCAAACCAGCAGCTGAGCGTCCTGAAGACGCATGCTGTTCAAGACTGGGTGTGAGCGTGTAAGGGGAGGGTTTGTTCAGGCCACTGCTCCAGGGTGAGCTCCCTCCACGAGTTCACACTCATGAACATGCTCACTGCCCAGGGGCCCCCTCCTCCTCATGCAAGGGCCATGCCCTCCTCGTGCCGGGTGCCAGCAACGTCTGGGGAGCAGAGTGTGCTGCTCCAGAGGGGTGGGAATCGCCCTCATTCAGAAAATTTCACTCGTATAACGATGAACAATTCATCAAAAAGGAAGTTACCAAGAGAAAATCTTGAGTTTGGCATTTTTCACAAATGTTCAAATATTTTATTTTGCAGGAATTTGCTATAAGCAAAAATATCCAGCTGGGTGATGAGAAGGGTTTAAAATTCCCCTCCGTTTGGGACTGGTCTCTCCAGTTTACACCAAAGGATCGTACCCTTTTCCACAACCCCTTCTACATTGGAAAGAGCACGCCCTGTGTGCAGAATGGTTCTGTGAAGTCCTTTAAAAGGACAAAGGTAAACTACAAAAACGCACTAATGGTGGAAACCTGGTGTTGGCACACACATAACCAAAAACATCTTTTTCAGAACAGGGTATTGAAAGTCCAGGCACGTCCCATGACAGCATTGCTAATGCAGGTTTGAGGGGTCATTTGCTTTGTTTCTTTTATGGCTGTGCCGTGCAGCTCAGGAGATCTTAGTTCCCTAACCAGGGATTAAACCTGTACCCTTGGCAATGAGTGGGAGGAGTCTTAGCCAAAGTTTTTTTCATTATCATTATATTTGTGATGGTGATCTGTGACCAGTGATCTCTGATGTCACTATTGCAGAAAGATTACAACTCGCTTAGGTCTCAGATGAGGGTTAGCATTTTTAGCAGTAAAGTATTTAAGGTGTACACATTTTGTCTTTTTAGACATAATGCTGTTGCACACTTAATAAATTACCATATACTGGAAACATAACTTATATGTGCCGGGAAACCAAAAACCTGGTGTGACTTGCTTTATCGCGAATCCACTGTCTCCCAGAGGTCTGCCTATGACGGAGAGAATATATCAGCTCCACCCTCATACAGGCCACAGCCTGGCAAAGTCAAGGCCCAAGTGTCCAACTCCAGTGGAGGAGGACTGGAGCAAGTATTACCAAGGGAGGGACAAAATGTCCTTTAAGGTTGAAATTCTACCTGAGTGTATGTTCACCATCACACTTTTATCATCTCTCTGAAAGGGGAAGCTCCAGGAGAATAATGCTAGAATCTCTCTGTACAGAAAAGCTACAGCTCCACACTGAGAGGAATGCCAGCCTCCTTAAAGAATGGCATCATCAGTGAGGAGGAGTTACGGCCAAGGAGAAACTCACTAATCCTGCAGGTGAAGCCAGCGCCTCTAGAAACGAGGGACAGCCAGGACTGGGGCGCGGAGCGGTTCTTCCAAGAACGGGCCTCCAGGCCGGCCGACCTGCATGGGACCATCCTGCCACATCTCTCAGGGGCGCACATCAAGCTGTGGAAACTCTGCTACTTCCGCTGGGTCCCCGAGGCCCAGATCCAGCACGGGGGCTTCATTACGGCCTTCCACAAGCTCTCACTGCTGGCCGATGAGGTGGATGTCTTGAGCAGAGCGCTCCGACAGCCCCGGGGTGGCCCCATGCCAGCCCCCGGCCCCGAGCTGGCCCCAAGCAGGCTGTACTTCTGTGCCGGCGGCCCACACGATGCCCCAGGCACGCCGGACTTCCTCTCGTCCTCCTTCCCCTTCTCCCCGGTGGGCAATCTGTGCAGGCGGAGCATTTCGGGGACACCGCTGAGCAAGTTTCTCAGTGGGGCCAAGATATGGCTATCCACTGAGACCCTCGCCAATGAAGACTGACCATCCTGAGGGACGAGCGGGACTGCCGATCCATGTGGGGCCAAGATATGGCTGTCCACTGAGACCCTCAAACGTGGAGACCAAGGGGGTCTTCCTGCACGTCCTGAGGGGTGAGCAGAACTGCTGCCCTAGAGGTCGGACACACTCATCATTTATCTGTAACAACTGAAATTTGCACTAATTCTTAAAAACATGTTGAATTATGTTTTCTTCACAGTTTTTTAAAAGACAGGCCTAACTTTTGTTATTTATGTTCTCTCTCTGTCATGCTGGGTCAGGCTCGTTTTTAGGTCATTTGCAGGCAGACATTCCCATGATTTTATTACTGTGATCAGATTAATCAGGTTTTGTGTGTGGCATCTGTCTTTCTAACCACCTACTAAAGCTTCCCTGATCCTTGGTCGGATTAGCAGCCCAAGCAGCAACCATCAGGGGAGTCAAGAACTAGTGTCTGGTGTATTTTCAAGAAGCATCCAGAAGACCCCAGTGGGTAGTCATGGGTATATGTGCATTTTTCTGGTCACTTTCATTATCTCTAGTTGAACTCACCTGAGAGTTGTGTGTTCCCACACTGTAATTTGTTTTAGATTGCTGTCTGGGACCGTAGATCACTGTGTTTTAAAATCATGAGTTTGCTTAGGGCTAACTTTAAAATGATGTGCACTGTTGACTTCAAAAGCATTTGCTGTAGATAATATAATTAAACTTAGAAGTGCCTTCGATTATTAACTATTAAGATATGAATAGCACAGAGTAAAACAATTTGAGTTAGGATATCAGAGTCCCATCACACATCAGAAGGAGGCTAGTCATGAAGCCTCCAGCTGAGAGTCACCTGGACACCCCAGGTCTGGGGGTCGGAGGGGAGCAGAGCCAGCACTGGCAGTATTACTGAGACCCAGCCACTCTGGGCACCTGCCCATGGAAAGGGGTGGTGAGCTCCCGAGTCAGGTCACCTGCAGGGAAGGACAGAGTGCCTGGCACTTGGGGAGGAAGGGCAGGTGAGTAGAGGTGGACTTCTCTCAGGGTATTGCCATTGTAACCAAGAGCGCTTGCCCTGCCCTGCCTGTGACAGCAGTGCTGAGGAGCCGGACGAAGACAGGTGTGCTCTTGTCTGAGCTCCTGATGGCAGGTGCTATGCCGGTTAGAGCCACCACAGCCTTCACTTTTGGGAAAAGATGGATGTTTGAAATATAGCTGTCATATCGTTGTCTTAAACTGCCATCTTATGCTTTTCAAAAAATGTTTTAAAGTGTGCAGTTAGATTATGTCCTTTTCTAAAACAGGTTTTTTTCAAAACAGTGCTTTACTTTCATATGTAACAAACAGGTATTTCTGTTTGAATTACTTGCCTTTAAAAAATTGTTGGATAATGTCTCTGGATTTAAAAGGATGGAAGTTCCTATGCAGTGTCTAAGGAAGTCCATCTTGTGGATAAACCCAGTGTTTCTCCCAACCTGCCTAGAAAATAAGGGCTTTTTTAGTTATATAAGTTTATATAAGTAGCACTGTTGCCACAAGGACTTTTATAGTCCTTGACTGGAACCAGCTCCAGCCCCCTGAAAACCCCAAATCCCATCTTGCCACTGAAAGTGTAACAGTTCTTCCCCATTTTTCATTAGGCTGCTTTTTAATTATTACAAATTGTCCTAATTTGTTACTGTTTTTTCGGGTTGAGCATTTATTTCTCTATAGCTTTCTTCCCTATCACATTTATTTCAACCGTTGTAGTAAATGTTTTTAACTTGCAAGTTTTAAAATGATTAGGTACTCTTAATGCTGTTTTAAAGTAGAAAATATGCATATTTTTGTATGATAATCAAATGTAAAATACAGTATTTTATTTTTGCTGAACAGTTGTTATATCATGATTATTGTGCCACAGTTTATCGTGCATAATATGAACAACAACTATCCTAGCATTAAGTCCTGGCCCCTGCAGAGCCACCGGCCCCGTTGCTGGCCGAGGATGTGGGGACACGGTCTGAGGGCAGCACCGGACATGGATGCCCAGCTTCTGCTGACAGGGCCACACGGGCAGACTCTCGGATCGGACTTCAAGGTGTAAAGTGTCTCACTGTTGTTCGTGATGGAAACCAACTTTAAAACCAAAAGTGTCTAACTTTATTTAAGAAAGTATATTAATTTGTGCTAACAGAGGGTGAAAACTGTTCAACACGTACTTCAACAAACTCTTCTTGCTATAGCAGTAACCTCAAGTAGCTGAAACTTGATTTTGAAAGAAAATGAAAACCTTTGTGCCTAAAATTGATTGTGACTTGCATTAAAGTAGGATGGGCAGGAAGGTGAGAGATTCTGTTTTCCAGCAGTGATGAATGTGAAGGAAGTGCTGAGTGCTAATAAAATGTCCATAGAAATGGTTGCCTTTGTTATTGATGTGAGAGGTGGGATGTTCTCTTCTAGCTGTGCTTGTGTCTCATCCCTGCTGCTCTGCCTGCTCTAAACCTCAGTTCACAACTGGCTGTCATCACAGCCATGGGGGTTCATGGACCAGGCCCTAACTCGGCCTTGCACTGTATACATTAAAAAGCCGGTGAGTGATATTTCCTTAAGAAGATCAGGGATCAGGTCTGTGGGAGCAGGATCCTGGCCAAGCTGCCCAGGCCTCCCATCCTGACCAGTCCCTTCCTGTGTCCATCCCCTCCCCACCCTGCCCAGGGCTCTGCACACCTTGGAGACACTGCAGGTTGGTTCCACATAACCACAGTAAAGTGAGTGTCATCACAGTCTGCAAGTCATGTGAATTTTCTGGTTTCTGAGTACATGTAAAAGTAATGCTTCCAGTACACTATAGTCTGTTAAACGTGCATTATATCTAGAAGTGTACAAACCTTTAAATATTTTAAAATACTTTGCTGCTGAAATATACTAACCATCATCTGAACCTTCTGCAAGTCAAACCATAACAAATATAATAACAGAGAAGTCTGAAATCTGTGAGAATCACTGGAATGCGACTGAGACCCAAAGTGAGCACTGCTGGAAGGATGGTGCTGACAGACCTGCTCGACCCAGGGCTGCTCCAGACCTTGCATCTGCACTAAACAGTAGTGCTAAAGCGCGTTCTGCCAGTGTGTTCTCACATTAAAGCAAGTTCTGCCAGTGTGGGAGACTGCCTCAGTCATCGGGGACATACCCAAGGGTCAAGACAGAAAGGGACAGCTAAATGCCTTTGGTAGCAAGTGTCCCTCTCCATGGTGATAGGCCCAAAAGGCACTTGATGACAATGTGTTTCTTAATTCTTAAAGAAATCAGAGAAATCAGAAAACATATATAAATTCAAGAATCTAATATATTTTTTAGAAAGAAACATTGTGTATGCTGCTTTCATAAAAGACTGAAAGCTGTGAATCATCTTGTTTTGCAGTTTTCCAGTTTTCTGTAAATATAACTTAATAACATAATGCATCCAGCTCCTGAAATAGCCACGAAGGTTCTGACCTTTTTGGAAGTTCTTTACTAATGTGTGGGATTGGTAAGTGTCCTGAAGCCAATCACTGAGGTTGGTGATACAGACACTGTACGATGATGAATCCTTAAGGTGCCAGGTTTATTATGACAATAACAAAACCAAAATTAAATAGGATGTAGTGACATTCTACGCTCTAATGGTCTTAGATGCCTCCGAGCCCTCGGCTCTCAGTCGGGACCCCTGCTCCTGGCCCCGACTGCAGCCACGTGGCAAACCTCCACATCCGCCCCCAGCCGGCGCAGCTCATCCAGCCAGATCATCTGCTTCTGCGACAGCCGGTCGTGGGGTCCCTTCACTTCCACCAGCTGGGAGACAGAAGGGCTATTCAGGTGGGCTGTGGCAGTTCCCACTAAGGACCATTTATTTAGAAGGCTTGCCCAGCTGCACTGCTGTACTTACATGTCTGTAACAACTAAACATGTACATATGAATTCAGTGAGAAAGTCCCCTATTCTTAGAAACCAGACTGTCCTCCACAGAGAATTAGGAAATGGATTCATACGTAATATGGCAGCTGAAATAGTTTTCCAGCACACACAGCACTGTTACTCTCCTGCTCAGCACCCCTCAATCACTTTTTTGTTGTGTCTGCAATTAGACCCAAGCTCCTTGCCAGGACCCACAAAACCGTGTGGCCTGGTGTCTTCCCCGTGCAAGCCAGGGCCCTTGCCCATGCTTGCCAGTCCTACCACCTAGGACATGTCTCCCTGCTCTTCACGTGTCTGACACCTTCCCCCTCAATGCTCAGCTCAGATTCATTTCTAGAAGGGTCCTTCCCTTTCCTGTGCACTTGTTTACGATGTGTGTCGTAAGATAAAACTGCTCACCACACATCAGCTCCATGGAACCAGAACTGCGTCAGTGTTGTCTACCACAGAGCACCAAAATTCAAAACACAGTGATGGAGACTACCAACATGAACTACAAAAGTTTTTTTTTTTTTTAATTAATAAAGCATTTCCACAGCCTAACAGGAGTTAGAGAGATCTTAATAGAGATCCCAAAGGGCAGAACAGAGAGAAAAAAATATTTGAAGAGATAATGGCTAAAAAATTTTTCAAAGTTGATGGAAATTATAAACCCAAAGATCCAAGAAGCTCGGTGAACTCCCAAGTACAGACCCCTAAAGAACACGACTCTAAGAAACATAAATTGCATATAAGTTTGGAAAAAAAAAAAAAGGCAGGGCAGGGGGATCTAATAAAGCAGCCAGAATTGTCAAAAGCCAGAGGGGAGAGACTACAGACTTCTCACTAGAAACAATACAAGCTAGATGACAGTGGACAAATATTTTAAGGCATTGAAAAAAGAATCCTTTGCCTGCTGCTGCTGCTGCTAAGTCGCTTCAGTCGTGTCCAACTCTGTGCGACCCCATAGACGGCAGCCCACCAGGCTCCCCCGTCCCTGGGATTCTCCAGGCAAGAACACTGGAGTGGGTTGCCATTTCCTTCTCCAGTGCATGAAAGTGAATAGTGAAAGTGAAGGACTGCAGCCTACCAGGCTCCTCTGTCCATGGAATTTTCCAGGCACAAGTACTGGAGTGGGGTGCCAATTCTTTGCCTAGGAAAAACTATCTTTCAAAAATGAAAACTTAAAGTCTTAAAATATATAAAACCTAAATAATTCATTATTAGCACACTTCCATTGCAAGAAATGTGAAAGGAAGTTCTGTCAGGAAGAGAATGATAGTTCATGGAAATCTGAATCTATATAAAGGAATAACCATTAGAATTTGTATCTATATGAGTAACTATAAAGGCTCATTAGTCCACTGTAGAAAGCAAAATAATGTGTTCTAGGGTTTATAACATGTCAAGGCATAATGTATGAACACGGCACAAGGGCTGAGAGAGGAGATATACTGTTGTAGGGTTCTTTATATTCTATGTGGACTGGTACAACATCACTTGAAAATAGGTAAGTTTAAGTACACACTGTAAACACAACTCCAACCACTTAAAACACATGAAGAGTCAGAGCTAACAAGCCAACAGAGGATAAAATGCAACCTCAGACAAAATGAAGAACTGAGACAAAAAACAAATGAAAGGTTTAAAGCCAGATATGAATAATCACATTAAATGTAATATTCCAAATACTAACAAATTAAGAGCACAGGCTGTCAGATTAGATTAAAAGTAAGACCCATATATATGCTGCCTACAGAATATAAGAAACTCATATAAAAACAAGTTTAGAGACATGAAAATCCTAAGTTTATATGTTGAATAATAAAGCTTCACAATATATATAAAGCAGACATTGACAAAACCAAAAGGAAAAATACCCAAATCCACAACTGTAGTGAGAAGTGTCACATGACACCAGAAACATGACCCAGAGAGAACAGATGAGCTGGACTTTATCAAAACTTAATACTTCAACTGTTCAATACACTATTTAGACAATGAAAAGTCAAGTCACACACTGAATGAAATGTATCTGATAAAGAACCTGTACCATAATTTTTCTTTTCATCTCAAAATTCAGTAGTTTAAGAAAACCACTAGCCTGTGACAGGCAGGATGAGACCAGGTAAGGAAAGGGTGGCGGCCAGCCTACAGCACGTAAGCAGGCACTCACTCTCGGAGCTTAGAAAAATCACCCCCAGCCATCCCGGCCCCTTGGTGCTCACACCTGCAGAGTCCCTGCCCTTGCCCTGCTTCCAACAGTGGACACAGCGCAAGCAATGGTTTGTCGCTGCCAGCTCAGCTGATAAAAAGAGACTGACTTCCGTCCTGCTTACAGCCTGGCCCTTCTCCCACACCTGCTCGGATGAAATAGGCTGCCGCATGGGGAGAGGCCCAGGTGTCAGCACCGTGGACGCCTCTACCAGCAGCCACTGAACAATCCTAGCCCTCAGTCCAGCAGCTCTTGAGGGATTCAATCTTGTCAATCACCAAGCAAGAAATGCCTGGATTGTGGCCTTTAAGTTGATCATAAAATTACAAACATGACTTTCTGCTCTAGCTCAACTGACCTTGACGTGATGACTCTGGGAGCTCCACACAACCAGGTCAGGGAGGCCCCCTCGGCAGTGCCGGAAGTCCATGGCCAGGCGGCGGCACACGCCACTGAGGATGGAGCCCCCCAGGCAGGACACAAGATCCTGGACAGAAGATACAGGGACGGTCAGCCCTCCCCTGGGATGGAGACCCTGGAGCCCCCAGTGATGGTGAGACGGGGGAGACCCCATGTGTCAATTCAGTAGAGATGGGTCCTAGGACACCAAGCGCCCTTCTGCCCCTGGTGCTGGCACCCCAGCCTCTGGGGATGCGTTCTCCATGGTCAGTTACCAAGCTTTCACCCAGTCGGGAACATCCAAGGAGCAGCTAAGAAGAGAGGATTTGGGGTGAGCACTTAGGATGCAACAGCGGCCCATGGAGGCCACTGGTCACAGGACAGGGAGAGTGTCCTCCCTCCAGGGGCCACAGGCCAGGCCAAGGGGGCTGCCAACCAAACAGGCCGAAGGCATAACTGGGGCTTGTTCACGCTTGGGACTGTCCCTTCAGGAACAGAGGCCTGTGGGCAGGGGTACGACAAGCACATGCACAGACACACATGTATGCATGTGCTTGCATATATACATGAACAGGTATAACATACACACAGGTACATGGGTGTGTGCATACATACAGGCACACATATATGTGAATGTGTGCATACTTGTCTTTTGTTACAATTGCCAAAAGGAAACCCACATTGGAGGCACTTCCTGAGCGAACCCCCGCTGCAGACTCTCACCTGGGCTTGCTGCAGAGAAGAGAAGCGATCCCAGCTGACCAGGGAGGACACCCTGCCTTCCTGGGCCTGCCACACAGCTGCCACCCAGGCCCGCAAGCTCTCCTCGGGGGCGCTGTGGATCTGCTGCAGCCGGGCTTCCATGGCTGATGCCCTGCTCTCGAAGAAACTGTCTGTGCAGAGGTCCAGCGGGGCCGCCTGTGTGCAGGGAGAACCAGCTCACACTAAGCCTGGGAGGCTGGGGTCATCAGAGGAGCCAATGCCCATCAAATCTGGAAACTGACCACTCTGATGAAGTGGACTCAGGCTTTTTCTCAAAAGATATATAAAAATCACCCAAGTAACCTGATATAAAAGCAATTTATGACACTGATTTTTTAGAGAACTAATTTGCAAAGACAAGTACAATTTGCTAAAAGAGTTCTTAGGTTAAACTGGTGGAGCTCTTGGACTTTCCAGGTGGTGCCGTAGTAAAGAATCCACCTGCCAATGCAGGAAACACAGGTTCAATCCCTGGGTCAGGAAGATCCCCGGAAGGAAAGAATGGCAATAGATGCCAGTATTCTTGCCTGGAAAATTCCATGGCAGGTTACAGTCGATGGGGATGCAGAGAGTCGGACAGGACTGAGCGACTGAACATGCACACACAGTGGAGCTCTTAGCAGACATGTATGACAAAGCACATGAGTGTACATGGGCCCCACCAGGGTGAAGCCGAAGACACTGACACGAAAAGTTTCAAGAGGAATGATTCCAGTAAAGTAGCTTACATTTTAAATTCTATGAATCAGATTTAAAAATTAAAAGCCATTCTTACAGTGAAATTAGCACTAGGATCCAGAAGAGTATAACTGGGGGCAGGTTTCCGGGGCAGTAACCTCAGGGTCCCAGGGTGGGAGTGACTCACGTGTATGTGCAGAGGCTCTGCAGCCTGAACGTGGCCAGGGTTACCTGATAGGCATTTCTGAAGGCATCTGGCACCCCGTCCATGAAGATGATGTCCCACAGCAGGAGGCCAAACAGGGTGCTGAAGGTGGACCCCTCCCCATGGATCCCTGAGACAAGGCACACACGAGAAAAATCCATCTCTTCTGCTCTCCAAAGACACCATCATATCCTACTGCCAGCTCAAGTTGAAGAAACTAGCAAAAATATTTTAGATTCAAAGACAAAGGCTGTTTTCATGCCATTCCCTGCTCATTTTCTTAACATTAGATTGCTTATATACAGAAGCCTTGCTTAAGGATGAAAGTCTTAGTAGTTATGACAAAATTCAAATGCATGTTTCAGAGTGGAAAAACCTAAGGGACATGTTTAAAAACAAACAGGAGGTCTGACGGGGGAGGGTGGGCGCCCAGGAGCCTTTGCCTCTGACCCCATTCGCCTCCTTCCACAGCACTCCTCTGCCTCGACCTGGACACCACACAGTGCCGGGGTTTAGGACTCGGGGTTTTACAGAAAACTTCCACATCAGAGACCACCCAGTCCAGACCCCCTATCCCCACCCCACATCCAGACTATAAGATGGGGTGGTGACCTCAGAGAGGCCCAGCCCAGTTCCAGGCCGTGTGAACAGTGAAGCAGGGTCGCCAGGGCTGGGGCCGCTCCCAGTGGGTCCCTCATGGCCCTTTGGCACACCTGATGCCCCCACCCGAGACCCCGGTGCTCCTCCACACACTACAGTACCTCTGAGCGGCTGGCTATGGGCAGCATCTTGTGGTCCTCTCCAATCCTGTCCACCTGCCTGACCCAAGATCTCTAAGAGCAATCCAGCCACCCTTGCTCCTCATGTCCCTACCAGAACACGCCACCCTCATGGTGGCAGGTGTGAACACTGGACATGAGGAAGCACACGGCCCTGATGAACTGGGGTGATAAAATTCTCTCCTGTGCCCTCTAGGGCCTCCCACAGGGACAGGATAGAGTGACGACACCCCCCAGCGTGGCCACATGGCCCAGTTACCCTGGTCAAAGCCGCAGTGTCTATAATGGGCCAGTGCCAGCTCCTCCACAGAGCACAGGACAGTGGCAGGGGAGGCCCCCCCAGCCTCCAGCACGAAGACAGACTTCCCTGATCCACGCTGTGGGCACAGCCGGCCTGTGACGGTCACCTGGGTGGGTGGGGGGTGAGGAACAGCTGTTAGCCCCACTCCTGCTCCAGCCCTGAAGCCCCAAACAAACTCTCCTCTGCCCTCGAAAGGCCACCTGTCCTTAGTGCAGCACCGGGTTGGTCTTGAGGATGTGGGCAGGTCATCGCCTGGTGCCCAGGAGCGCTGCTCTGAGCTGCTCTTCAGGGTCCTGACTGGGCTGCGGGCAGGAGGCCTGGCAGGGTTGTGAGCTGCTGACTCAGGGGTAGAGTCACAGCCCCTGCTGACCAGGCCTCTTTGACACCTCGATGCCAGGCTGAGGTCGGAACAAGGCTGGGTCACTGCCCACAGCAAACCAGAGGGCTTTCTGAGTCTATGAGAAATGTGTGCTGGAAACCACTCTAAGGCTGCGTTCAGGAAAAACCCCTGAAATGCACCCACAGTGCCCCCAGGATATTCACGCACATGTCTGACGTCCTCCACAGTGACCTCTGGGAGCTGGCGGAGGAGATGCACGTACTTCTGGCTGCTGGGAGAGGCACGCAGGCGTGCGGCCCTTTGGTACAGTGCCAGGCGGTGGCCTGTCCGGACATGAGGATCCGCCAGGCCTGCAGCGATGCACTGGACAGCCTGTGGAGAGCATGGCACTGTCAGTGTTAGTAAGGCCCAGGCAGCGGCACCCCCATTTCATGGGATGGAAACCCCACCATCAATTAATCATTCCTTTTGCTAATTAGCAGTAGACAGAGCCACCCTCCAGGGACAAGGACATTATTCCTGTACATCTCACACAGACACCTTCAACGCATAGATGGAGCACAGACCCTGAGGCAAAGGTGTGGGGCAGGAGCAGTCATGTTCCCAACACCACGTCCTGGTCACACGTGTGGACACACTGCCTCAGGAGACAGAGGAGACTGGGGATAGAGACCTGGGGTAGGGATGCTCGGGGCCCCAAGGGGTGCTCAGGCCAACTGCAAAATTATATGTGGATTTTTGACCATGTGGGGGTGGGGGGGTGGTCAGAACCTCTAACCTCTGAGTTAGTCTAGGGTCAGCTATATAATTAATGCCACTGAACTATATACCTAGAGGTGATTAAAATGGCAAGGTTTTTTTTTGTTGTTGTTATATATAATTACTGCAATAAATAAAAAGTAACAAGAACAAAAAAGCCCAGAAGTCAGTGAAGATCAGACCATCAGAGTGTAGCGGCCTAGAGGAATCCAGCAGAGAGAATGAGGCCCTGCTGGCTGCCCTGCAGCCCTAACGGAGCCGGGCTGGCTGTAGGGAGGGGTAGCCTTGGGCTCAGCCTGGCCAGACTGACTGCTGGGTAACTGCGGACATGAGCCTCTGCTAGGCTGGCTGTTGCCTGCCCTGGAAACTGACATACAGAGGGAAGGAATGGTGACAAAATCACAGGTTATGAGTGGCCAGGAAGACCTCTAGGAAAAGGCTAAAAAAAAAAACAACGCTCTATCAACGTCAAAAATAACCTCTGAGCATTAATGAATAGTCCTCTCAGCAGACCTGAATGACGGGAAAGTCTATAAACTCCTCTGAAGTTTTATTTCAGGGAGAGAGAGAGGCAGTGTGCACACGCCCTCTGTCCACACTAGGTGGGGGCCAGCAGGGGCCTCTCCTGACGCTGGGCAGGGAGCACCATGCCCACCTCCAGGAGAACAGTTTTCTCTGGCTCGAAACACTTGAGGGGACAAGGCGCCTTTTAGTTTCAGGGAGTAAATGGAGCGTGTCATCGTCCAGGCCCAGAGTCAACTTTTCCAACCCTCTATCACTGGATTCATGTGACCTGCCACTAGAAGAATAAAAGCTCCCAGGGCAGCAGTGCCCTCCGCTGGACAGAGACACGGGGTAAGTGGGACAGGGGACCACAGGCGGCCACACAGAGGGCTACAGTTGCTGCCTCGTGAGGCCCTGCCCTGCTGGCCACAGTGGCTGGCAGCCGACAGTGTTCTCAGACTCAAAGTCCCTACCAGAGAGGGCAGCGCCCAGACGGGATGGTGGCCACCCTGTAGAGCCAGACGCCACGTCTTCACCCGTCTTTCTACCAGGAGGCCCTGGGCAGTGAGTGAGTAAAATCACTGTTTCCAAACCAGAGAGCGCACCTGTGTGAGGTGAGGGACACCTAACTCTCCAGCTCCTGACATGATCCACCTGCTGAACCCACGGTCACCCTGTGCTCACACCCCTATTTGTGGGGTTGGCAGAACACAGAGAAAGAGGGATATGTAAGAAATCAATGCTTTAAATCAACTATAGTCCAATATAAAATATAAACTTAAAAAGAAAGAAAGAAATCAACGCCCTAACAACATTTAGACTCTTAAGGTATTAACAGTTTGCTTTACTGTTTAAATGTATGCGAAGCTGAAGAAAGGTTGGTGGCCCTAGCAGCTACGTACCGGCTCCAGGCGCTTCAGGTGCTGGTGTAAGTTAAGGGCCAGCCGGTCCCACCACCGGCCCCTGCTGTCGGAACAGTACACGTCCTGGGACAACAGATTTTCAAGCTCCTTCACGGCTTCCTACACCAGCAACAAGAAGGGAAGTGCATTAGACTCCTGCACGCTAAGGCCGCTGTTACACTGAGTTGCCAGGAAAACTGGCAAAGGATATCAGCATCCTTGGCACTCTAAAATAAGGCCCAGGACCTGGGACTGCCAGGAGGGGGCCCTGGGACATCCCCCGAGAGTGGCCTGAGCTCCAGAGGCACGCCCACTTCTCAGCAGGGCCCCTGCCACCTCATGTGGATGCAGCTGTGACACCGCATGGCACTCTCTGTGCACCAGGTCAGCAGCACAGGCCACACGGGGCCAGGCTCTAGGCAGGAGCAGCAGCTGGGCTGCAGGTCCACATGCTCCTGGGAACCCAGCTGGCCACACGGCCAAAGGTGCGAGGAATCGGGGAGGGGGCTGGAGAGGTATGAGGCAGGGTCTCCACCCAAAGACCCCACCTCAACAGGCGGACGTTGTGGTCCATGTTCATAGCTCATGTCTCATGCTCATCTTTTGTGGTTCCTGAATCTCTCTGAAGAATCTAATGATTCTCCTGAGAAAAATGCACAAACCCCAGAGATGCACCTGCAGGTACACAGACTCTGCTGAAGCCAGTCCCACGGAGCTGCCCAGGGTCCATGGACCCAGGTGAGGAAGCCCAGCTCTAGCACAGCCTCTTTGTAAGACACTGAGTTTCAATACAGAAGTGTCTGCACAGCAGAAGCTGAGCCCAGCAACCTCACAGCTCTGAGTATGAGCAGGGGCATGACCAGAGCCCTCACTCCTGATTGTAGGTTATTTCCAGACTTAGGTTGTAGGTTACTGTCCGTGACTGCTGTCCTGGGAACTTGAGCAGAGGTGAGGCTTTCACCTCAGGGATGTGGGGAGACCCTCCCCATCACACAGGGGCTCTGACAGCAGCTCAGTTCAGCAGACCACATTGGTGGGAGAAGTCAAGAGCCAGGGGCAGAGGGCTGGTGCACTCACCTCGTACAGGTGAAGTCTCTGCAGTATTTCAACGTTTCGGGACAAAATCCTCGTGTAAACCCACCCAACAGTAAAACACCGGAGGAAGAGTGGTAAATTCTCGTGGTACCTAAAACGAAGATGTCCACCAGCAGTTTAGTGGTTCGGTGTGTTTACTGTAAGACAATCCTAAGAGGTGATTTAGAAAAGGCAGAGGAACCAGAGATCAAATTGCCAACATCCGTTGGACCATAGAAAAAGCAAGGGAATTCCAGAAAAACATCTACTTTTGCTTCATTGACTACACTTTTGCTACATTGACTGTGTGGATCACAACAAACTGTGGAAAATTCTTAATAGATGGGAATACCAGACCACCTTACCTGCCTCTTGAGAAATCTGTATGCAGGTCAAGAAGCAACAGTTAGAACCAGATGTGGAACAACAGACTAGTTCCAAATTGTGAAAGGAGTATGTCAAGCCTGTATATTGTCACCCTGCTTATTTAACTTATATGCAGAGTACATCATGTGAAATGCTGGGCTGGATGAAGCAGAAGTTGGAATCAAGACTGCCAGGAGAAATATCAATAACCTCAGATACACAGATGACATCACCCTTATGGCAGAAAGTGAAGAAGAACTAAAGAACCTCTTGATGAAACTGAAAGAGGAGAGTGAAAAAGTTGGCTTAAAGCTCAACATTGAAAGAACGAAGATCATGGCATCTGGTTCCATCACTTCATGGCAAATAGATGGGGAAACAATGGAAACAGTGAGAGACTTTATTTTCTTGGGTTCCAAAACCACTGCAGATGGTGACTGCAGCCATGAAATTAAAGGACGCTTGCTCTTTGGAAGAAAAGCTATGACCAACCTAGGCAGCATATTGAAAAGCAGAGATGTTACTTTCCCAACAAAGGTCTGTCTAGTCAAAGCTATGGTTCTTCCAGTAGTCATGTGCGGGTGTGAGAGTTGGATCATAAAGAAAGCTGAGTGCTGAAGATTCAATGCTTTTGAACTGTGGTGTTGGAGAAGACTCTTGAGAGTCCCTTGGACTGCAAGGAGATCCAACCAGTCAATCTTAAAGGAAATCAGTCCTGAATATTCATCGGAAGGACTGATGCTGAAGCTGAAGCTCCAATACTTTGGCCACCTGATAGGAAGAACTGACACAGTGGAAAAGACCCTGATGCTGCGCAAGATTGAAAGCAAAAGGAGAAGGGGACAACAGAGACTGAGATGGTTGGATGGCATCGCTGACTCAATGGACATGAGTTTGAGCAAGCTCCTGGAGCTGGTGATGGACAGGGAAGCCTGGTGTGCTGCAGTCCATGGGGTTGCAAAGAGTCAGACACGGTTAAGCGACTGAACTGAACTGAACTGAAGAGGTGACAAAGCAGACTGAATTTCTTTCTTCTAAGAAGATACATTCTGAACACTGCCTGTCGTGTGCAGTTTTTTACACCACAAATATATGTTCTCATGGCCACCTGCTTGAAGTCACCAGATGGCAATGTGAAATGAGAGCCAGAGGTCAGCAGACGCCAGCCCCCAGGCCAGACTCAGGGCCTCCACCTGATTTTAATACAAGTCCAGTGTGGTTTCCATGTTTATAAATAGCTAAAAGAAGTCAAAAGGAGAAAAACCGTGTGGCACGTGAAAATTACAAGAAACACATTTTGGTGTCGGAGAACACACCTGCACTGGGCCAGTCCTGCCCATTCACTGGCAGAGCCTGACCGCTGCCCCACTGGGCCTCCACGCAAGAGGCTACTGACCTCTGTCTTACAGGAACCCAACTTCCCGGCCATGAGGTCTTATCTTTTTTTTTAAACCAAGAAAATCATCCATTAACTTGTTTTAACCATTTGTTTTCCTGTTTAGTCTGAGAAATGTTTACACATTTGCCCAATTACTTAAGAAAATCCCCCAGGGTCCATGCACATCACGGGCTAACACTCATTGTACACACTAGTTGTCTGCTTCCTACAAAGGCCTGTAAGTAAATGCCTCACTCTATCTAAATTACTCCCAAACAAAACACAGAGAAAATATTCAGTTGTTTTTCTTAACAGTAAAGGCTATTTTCTTAGCTATGGTTTTTAAGTTTGTATTACTTCTGTGTAGACTTTTGTCCTAAATGTTTTTCTGAAAGAGATATCCAATACTACTAATTTTTCTTATCACTTTGTACTAAGGAAGGAAAAAGTTTCTTAACCCTATGAAACACGTTGAACATTTATTAAACCAAAAAGAATGAAGGATCATGTGCTGTGTACTCTGAACTCTTGAAGTAAATGTTCAATTTAATTTTCTTTTTTTTTTTTTTAAGGTATGATTCATTTTCTTGTTCAAAACAACAGCTCCTGGAATTTCCACCAGAAGACAGCATCTGTCCTGCGGCCAGGCTTCCCCCAGGGTTGTAATTCAGCTGACCAAACCCCAGATGGGCCAGTGCCCCTGCAGGTGGCAAGCCATTGTCTGCCACAGACAGACCGGGGGTATAAAAATCACCCCAAACTTTCAGACACTCCCTGCTACTCACCCAATACTTTTGACTCCATGCAAAGTGAGGAGGAAGTTCAACTACACACGCTGGCCTCACCACGGAACAAAAGGAGCATGTTCCTCATGAAAAAGATGATCTTACGCAGTTAGAACAACTAGGTCAGTCGGTAACCCTCACAGGCACCAGAGAACCACCTCACCTCAGGGACGGGTGGTCTTTCAGTCCATCCCAGTCCTGCTTTGCACACCGAGCGAGCTCCCTAGCCTCCTCCCAGGCCCCGCTGGCCATCGCCGTGGAGATGTCATTCAGCGTGTGCGCGGCCACCGCATACCTGAGGGGGGACAGGCGGGATACCACGACATTCAGGTTTCAGGGCGGGATGAGCACTGACGTACAGAACCTCACATCCCCACATCCCACCCAACACATTCAGATCTGCTTTTGAAAACACAAGGGTTACATTTTATCTCAGGATTCATTTGACTATTACTCCACGAATAGCCTAGAAGTGTTCATACAGGCCTCCCAGCCAGAAAGATGAAGACACACAACCTTACCATCACATCACATGTCCCATTACATGATGCAACACTGACCAGCTCTTCCTCCCTGACCTCTGGTGCCTACTCACTCAGTCATCCATTCAACAATCTGGGAGCAACTATGACAACATGTAACCAATCTCAGGATTATACGGAAGTGTAGGTTTGGTCATTTACTCACTAAGTCAGAGATGGCCAGAGGGATACTGCCCAAGCTAAGAGAATTATTTGGGATTTTCAAAAACAACTTCAGGGACAGTATCTGGGAGATGGCGATGCTGAAATGTTCTGAACTTATGTAACTGAAGACAGACAGCTTCTCGGCATGTCTTTAGATATCAAAACAAAGACATGGGCCCCATAGTTCTGTAACACCGAGTGCACAGTCACTGTGCTCTGGACTCACCCTTGAGAGAAAAGCACACTCTAGCACTGTGTGCAGAAACTGTCAAATAAGCGAAAAACAGAATCCTCTAAGTGTAAAGATTTGCTCATACACGCTTCCATCTAGCTCTCTTTTAATACTCAACTGGACAGCTCTAAGGCAATGAAAAGTGGAATTGGAGAAAACATTCTAATTAGAAGATCTGACTGAAAAAGTTATTCCTACTGAATACAAATAAGATATTGACCTTCCTAATAACTAAGGCAAAATGGGCTAAAATCAGTTTATATTGACTCTATTTTGATCCAATCATTTCAATAGCTTATTTTTTAAAGCACATACTAGACAACACTTAAACATCTTTCCTAAAATCAAATATCAGAAACCATTTCAGCTAACTTTGAATCATAAACCTGCAACATCTACGCAATTTTTTTTTTAATCAAAATCCACTTTTGCTTAGCACTGGCTAAATCCATGGATCAAGACAGATTCATGAAAACTTCTATTGTCTGCATGATTCTGGTATATGGTCCACAAGTTAGTTATTAGCTTTATTTTAAGCATCATTACCAGGAAGATATTCAGCCTTGTTCATGCCAACAACATACTCACAAGGCAGGTTTGTTCAAATGTCTATATTTAAAAAATGCTCCCCCTGCTAAAGCTATTTGGGAATATAAACCAGGGGAAAACTGTGTAGCTCTAACTCAAAACTCATGAGTTTTGGCAGCCTTAATCATACTGCATTTCTACATTCTCCTCACAGTCCTAGAAAAGTATACAAGTGAGTAAAAAACTAAACAGGAAGCAAAAACTTAAAAAATGGTTTTGAGCAATGTTTCTCTTGTGGATGGCAAAAAACAATAATAGATCCTTCTGCATAAATTTAAAAATACACAGATGTTACAGTGAGCAACCACTCTCTTACCTAATGAGATCATCCCTGTCCTGGAAGATCGGGGTCTTTCGATTGACGGTGTACCTGGGGAACTCCAAGCGGCCCAGGTTGACCAGCAGCACAGTGGAGAGCTGACCCTGGCCCCCACAGGCGGCCTCCTCATCTTCCACCATGTCGCTCAATGAGAAGAGCAGCAGGGCCCGGGAAAATACCGCCCGAGGGCCTCGAGAGACTCTCAGGGAACGTCCCGCCACATCTTTAGCTCTGAAAAATACACAGTATAGAAGAGACTTGCTGGTCTGTAAGCATTTGGACATCAGATTTTATAGATTATTTCAAGCTAAACAGCATTCATTATTCCAAGCCTGAAGCAAACCTCTGGCCTCTGGCTGTGTGATGTTAAAGCATTAGTTAACCTCTCTGGAGCTCAGAGCCCCACCTTGGAACACGGTGAAGATTCAATGAAATTAAACCTGCAGACGACTTCACATAGTGTTTGCCTCAATAAAAGAGCAGGGTAAGGTTTACGCTGGTCCCAAACATGTGAAATACCAGAGAAACACAAAGTGTTACCTGTTTGACATTAGCAACTCTCAATTCTTGACTCCAGGGACAATTTAGATTAAATAACAGATATTTATTTATTTAAAATAACTTGATTTCTTTATTTATGGCAGTGCTGGGTCTTTGTTGCTGTGTGCAGGCTTTTCTCTAGTTGCAGCAAGTGGGCACTACACTCTAGTTGTGCTGCGCAGGCTTCTCATTACAGTGGTTTCTCTTGTTGCAGGGCACAGGCTCTAGGGTGAGTGGGCTCAGTAGTTGCAGCTCCTGGGCTCTAGAGCACAGGCTCAATAGTTGTGGCACACAGGCTTAGTTGCCGGCAGCATGTGGGATCCTCCCAGACCAGGGATTGAAACCACATCTCCTACATTGGCAGATGGATTCTTTACCACTGAGCCACCAGGGAAGCCCCACAGGTATTTATTTAGAATGTCATTATCAAAGGCTCTTGGTCAGGCAGCAGGTCACAATCAAGGCTTTCTGGCTCTAACAACCTGGACACCATGCACAACAGGGTTTCTCTATTGACATCTGGGCCGTGAATTCTTTTCTGGGGGCTGAGGTAGGGGCAAGGTGCCCATTCTGTGCATTAGATGATGCTCAGCTGTGTTCCTAGCCTCTACTCACTAAATGTCAGTGGCACCTACTACCCACCTCAGTCACAACAAGAATGCCTCCAGATGATGCCAGGCATGCCTGGAGGTCAAGGTCCCCCAGTGAGAGCTGGAGTCTAGTGGAGGACCTCACCCTTCCTAACCAGCCCAGAAGCTATGAAACCAAAAACTAAGCTGGCTCCCTGGGGTGTCCAGAGATCAATGCCCCCAGCACAGTTTCAAAGACACAGGGATAGGGTTCCCACCTCACCACCATCTACATGAGGACCACACAGCCACAGAGCCTGACAGCACCCCCAGCCTTCCACCCCACGCAGAGTCTCGAGCATGTCCAGTGGACTGGGACTCCAAGTTGCAGAAGGAAACATTCAGTGTGACTAAACACATAGCCACTATCCAGAAGGATTCAGAGAGTGCAAATAAGGATGCTTTTTCTGCAGAGGAAGGTAACCAGGTATTACCTTCATGTGGAGCCATCAGAGACTCAGGTTCCACTCCTGGGCTCCACAGCTTAATGAAGAAATAAAGGACACTGTCCGTCGATAGACAAAGTGATAAAGGTGTGCTATGTAATGGAGTATTAGCCATAAAAAAAGAATTCTTCCATTTTTAACAATGTGGAGGGATCTAGAGAGTTTTACCCTTAGTAAAACAAGTCAAAGACAAATACTACATGTTATCACTTCTTTGTGGACTCTCAAAAACAAAACAAATGAATGTATATAACAAAAGAGAAATAAATTCACAGCTAGAAAAAATAAACTAGTGGTTATCAGCAAGGAGAAGGAAGCAGGGAGAGGTGACACAGATAGAAGAGTAAGAGAGATGAACTACCCTATATGAAATAGATAAGCAACAAGGACATACTGCACAGCACAGGGAAATACAGTCATCATTTTGTAATAAACTTGAAGGGAGTATAATCTGTACAAATACTGAGTCACTATGCTGCAGAGCTGAAACTAATATGTCAACTATACTTCAATTAAAAAAGCTTTTAAAGGATAGTGATTTTAGTAAAAAACTAAAATAGTCTTAACGGGCTTCCCTGGTGGCTCAGTGGTTAAGAATCCGCCTGCCAATGAAGGAGACACAGGTTTGATCCCTGCTCCAGGAAGATCCTACATGCCACCGAGCAGCTAAGCCCATCCGCCATTAACTGAGCCTGTGCTCTAGAGCCTGGGAGCTGCAACTACTGAAGCCCGTGCTCCACAGCAAGAGAAGCCACTGCAATGAGGAGCCCTCACACCACAATCAGAGCAGCCCTGCTCACCGCAGCTGGAGAGAAGTCTGCACAGCAGTGAAGACCCAGCACAGCCGAAAATAAATAAAGTTATATATATTAAAAAATAGTCCTAAGATTCTCATTTTTCTATAATTCTCATGTCAGTGATAAAAAATGTTCATCTTAATTCTTCCATTTCTGTTCCTACATGCTCAGTGCTTACACTAAGAAACAGCTAATTTAGTATTCACTTACTTTTTAAAATATTATATACATGAATACCATGAAATACTTAAGAAATAAAATTAAAGACTTAGAAGACATTTAACCACAGGGATGAGGATCTTATACCCATAAGTCAATTAACTATAAATACATAATCTAGTTAAATACTTTTGGAAAATCTACAGTATAAACTTTTTGAAGTGTTGACAGTCACATTTTTCTTAATAATGTATGCCTTATTTATACCTGTGTTTTACTAAGATTAATATTTGTAGTATCTTCCCAATAAGGATGGGCTCTTGGCACGTTAACAGCTCAAAGTTACACACATACACACATATTATATAAAATAACAATGATGTTGCTTTAAACTGTTTGCCAAAAGCATTATCTCATCTCGTTTTCAACAACTCTGAAAAATGGATTCCCAGACTAAGGTTGATATAGTTATACTTTAGACATAACATGGGCATAAGAAATAAATTCTGAGATTTTTATGATCTTTCCCAACCTGAAACTGTTCAGGAGCTTTTATAAGGACAAAAGAAACCATCCACAGCTTCTGGTAAATTTTTATGTTTCAACTCAAGAGAAATTGCATATTATTGCTGACAGATTATGTTTCAATAAAAAGTCTACTGAAATTAAAATTTGGCTGGACAGTTCATGTTTAACTCTTGTTAAGGAGAGTAGTTAAAACTGCATTTTTCTTGAGTAATAAAATACTAGAATATGCCAAGGGCCCAGTGCCTCTAACCTCTTGCCTCTTGGTTTTTCTTGTCCTTGAAATCAGTGTGGTATGACAAGAATTACAAAAGCTAACCCAAGAAAGAATCCAGACCTGATCATTAAGGTTCTCTGCCTTTTCAGTCTGGCAGCAATTGAAAAACAATCACAATCTGGAAACACGTACCATCCGTTTTAAGACCTTAATATGTGCTGTGTGTGTGTGTGTGTGTGTGTGTGTGTGTGTGTTAGTCGTTCAGTCATGTCCAGCTCTTTGTGACCCCCATGGACTGTAGCCTGCAGGCTCCTCTACCATGGAATTCTCCAGGTATGAATACCAGAGTGATTTGCCACTTCTTTTTCCAGAGGATCTTCCTGACCCAGGGATGGAACCCAGGCCTCTTGCATTGCAGGCAGATTCTTTACCACTGAGCCACTACAGAAGCCCAACCAACAACTCAAATGTTCTTACTGTAACAAGTTCCTTCGCTGTTCACCTGAAACTACCACAACATTGTTAACTGACCACACCCCAATGCAAAATGTTTTTGGTGTTAATAAATAAATAAATAAAATGATTTTAAAAAAAGAGCCACAAAACCTTTTCAGGATCACTGCGCCAATGCCAGGCTGGTTCCGGCCCCAAGTACAGACTGAAGGCTGCTTGGCTAATCTGAGGAACGCGTCCACCAGCTGCTGCTTCTGCCCATGGGCACTCGCCAGGTGGAAGGTCTTTGCCAGGGCTTTCAGTTCTGGAGCAGAAAGAAGCTCCAGCACCTCAGGGAGCTCCTGCAACTCAGATTCTGAAATATTAAAAAAAAAAAAAAAGTACTTTAAATAAGTTTATTATTTTCCAGTTTTTATTGATACTTTAAGAAGAAAAACTTATTTGTTGTCCTAAGATTAACAACTCAATTTAGGGATTTCCCTGGTGGTTCAGTGGTTAACTCTGAGCTCCCAGTGCAGGTGGCCTGGGTTTGATCCCTCATCAGGGAACAAAGATCTTACATGCCACAACAAAGACCCAACACAGCCAAATAAATTTTTTAAAAAACAACCAAAAAAACCAATTTAAAAGATGCACACACAGTCACTATTTCTCAGCACCAATCAGGAGATGACATGAAACTAGCACCACCCTCATTTTCCAGAAACTCCCTTCACCGTGTTTCCACTTTGGTTCCCCTGGACAAACCGTACCTGTCTGCAGGAAGCCTGCATGTGTCAGCTCTCCAACCACGGGGGTTAAGTCAGCAGAGATCTCTTCATAGTCCAGTTTGTTCACCTTAATCCAGCTGAATTTACGTTGAAAAAGTCTTACGTATAACTTCTGACCATTGGCTGTGACAAAGTTAAGATCATCAGTGAAAAACATTCTATTTCTTCTCGAAAACCACATACGCTATTACTCCCTTTTGTAAACCAAAGTGAGTAAAACATGCTGTTACAAATACACATAGGCTGACTCAACTGATCTTCCAAGAATATCATTTTCTTCCTTTGGAAGACAGAACTTATTTCAAATACAAAGTCCCATAGGAATGTCTCCTTGGCCTGCGTGCAGGACAGGAGGAGCAAGAGGACACACAGCATTTGTGACAGTCTTTGGAAGTAAGGCTCCCTCTTCTCTTCTGTTATGAAAAGTGGGAGTGAGGGCCAGTAACACCATCCTCCCAAAGCCAGTGAAAAGATTAAAGAGATGAGTGTATAAACCATTCCAAGTTGGTAATAATAACTAGCCATTTAAAAACCTAAAGGACTTCCTTGGTGGTCCAGTGGTTAAGAATCTGCCCATCCACTGCAGGGTCCCTAGTCAAGGAACTAAGATCCCACATGCTTGTGTGGTACGGCCAAAATTAAATAAATAAAATTAAACACAGAAATAATACCATCTATTTAAATATATATATATATCTTAAAAATAATAAAAAATAAAAGTGTAAGATCCAGGCTCCCCACTTTCTAACCAACATTTCTAGTCCCTCAAGAGAAACACACCCTGCCCCCCTCACTGAGAGTTCCAGTTATTCTGTTCTCTGCTTTTGGTTTCATATGCAATATTCTATTTTAGGCTGAAAATCATCTAAAAAGGATTTTTCAAAAAAAGTCTGGCTTTGGTAGAATGGCCATTTCTAACTCAGTGATCTCCACCAAGCTATTTAATTAACCTGGTCTCAAGTTTTCCTATTACCCAAATTATCTTTCAGTTTCCAACTCTAGAGTGGTCTTGGGACGTCCCTGGCCATCCAGTGGTTAGGAATCAGCTCTCCCAATGCAGGAGGCACTGATTCCATCTTTAGTCAGGGAACTAAGATCCTGTATGCTGCATGGTGTGGCCAAAAATTTAGAAAATAAAATGATATGACCTTATTTATTAAATTTTCTACAGTTATTTCCCTTTTCTCTTGAAAGAGGCAAAATCGATTCACAGTAGCTATTTTCACAACAGAGACACTAAAGATGATTCTCTGTGGAGGGCAGCCCGTAAGAATCTGCAGAGCTTACACTAGGAAACTGTTCCTACTTCTCAATCACACCACAGCCTAGGGTTACTAACTACTTCAATAAACACTCGTACACCAACCAAAGATCTGTGACCACCCTGGACACAAGAGTCGATGGGGTGTCACTCACACAAGCAGGGCCACAGTTACACTGTGAACATAAAACTGAATTTCTTCTTTTACCCGTTATTGGTAAAGGATTTCTTTTTTGTAACTGGACAGGGAGTCAGACCTACTACTATTACTAGTGGTCAGCATGGCCCCCAAGGAAGCTTTTCCTGCTTGAGAGGGACTCATGTGCACATAGCCATCAAGGTCCTTTGGATGAGCAGCTGATGGCGGGTGGAGATGGGGCAGGGGGGAGTGCGGAGCTCTTGCTCTAAACCTGTGCTATTTGCTTTGAGCCACATAGCTGGCTGCCAAGGAATTTACGTATGTTTTTAAATGTACCAATTTATAAAATTAAAAAAGCAAAAAAATTAATGTACCAATTTAGCTTGAAAGCTACCATTTCCTGCAAACCTTTACTTTAAAAGGCAGAGTCCAGGCAACTAAAATGTTATTGGAGAAAAAAAATATGCCTCAGTATCCCTTGGTTTGTTCATTTGCCTGTATTTTATTTTCATTTTTGAGGAAATGGCCCGCAAAAACAACAAATCCACCAAATACAGCAGCAAGCTTGATTACATGCCTGAAATGCAAGGTATGCTTTTCTAAGTCACACTATTCTTTTCCCCCTAATCTGGGAAACGCTGTTTTACAACCATCAAATATACATATAAATGACAAACAACTGCTTCCATTACAAGCCAAGTACAGTTTATAAGGATGACAGTGCAGAAGCAGGCATCACCTGGCCCCAAATCTTATCTCTTTTTAAAGGCACATTGTTGTTGAGCTGAACACCATCACTGGCTCTGAGTCCCCTGAGTACTCCCAGGGGGCTCCCCAAACCACTATTCCTCAGTGTCATCAGGTTTCTGCCTATCACATCCCAGACCAACTCAGGGCAGCAAATGGCAAACAAAGCCTCGAAAGCAAACAGGCTCAAGATACCTGATAACTGATGAAATTTAGTTACAATGCCCTTCTCATGTTCATCAAAGAGCATCCTGTCTTCTTCATTCTCGAACACGGCTTTCAGTACCACCAGGAAACTCCGAAGGTAGTAAGGATGGTCTGGCAGTTCGGGACTTGTGACCCAGGACACATCACAGCTTGACCTCTTCTCCAAAGGCATCTGATGAGTGATTTCATCCTCTAAGCCACTGTCAGGTTCTGAAGGAAGAGTTTGGCTGTTGGTCTGTATAGAAGCACCAAGTGTGGAACTCGGAGGTTTTGCCTCCCGATGTGAGCCCTGATTTGTCACTTCTGAAACAATAGTCATTTTCACCTCTTCAGAATGACCTGTCTCACATTTTTCAGTAACTTCACCATCTACTCCTTTGATACTCTCCTGCTTCGCAAGATGGTCCTCAGAAGCAGGCTTTCTATGCCCGAGAATTAAATCTGATGAAAACAACAGAGGCGCATCACCTGTGCAGGTGGGGGTTAGGGCTGATTGCTCACATTCCTGGGCAGCTGTCTGGCCTTCAGCTTCCTCCACCTTAGTGCCTTCCACTGTATGTGCTGGAGCACTCAGCTCCTCCTGAGAATCACCAGTAAACACATTCTCCTTTTGAGAGCTGTTCTCCAAAAGTGGATCCTGGCCCTCCACCTCCAAATGCTGATCAACCAGGCTCTTAACCCTTGTGCATGAGGACCTCTGTAGACTCTGATTAGTGAACTCCTCATTCTGATTCAGGGATCTTTTAGCCTTTATGTATCTTCTGGACAATTTAGAGGACAGGCTTCCCAGAGAAATGACTTTCACATTATGATGTCTCAGCTCGTCTTGATTTCTGCACACCGAGTCACCTTTACTTTTAAAGTAGGGGCTGGTCTGCTGTTTTTTGCCCATTTTTGCTGAATCACTTTGGCCAGGGGTTAAATTTATCGTTGATGGTGACGACCTCTCCGGCGTTATATCTTCTAAGGCAATATTGGTCAAATCTATGGTGGGCACGTTTGAACTTAAGCTGACGTGCCTGGGGCCACCTGGAGTCACGTCATCGTGGTCAGCACACATTTCATCAAGGTGCCGGTTCAGGTCATATCTTGGCACCATCTTACTACAAACAGGGCAGGCAAGTTTAGCAGGGGGTGCATTGTTAAAAAACGAAATAATAGAGTTAGATTCATTTTTTTTAGTTTTGCTGCTTGATAAACTTGTACGAGGCCTTTTTTTGGAGGATTTGCCTACAGACATCATGAATATTGTTAGGAAAGCTGGGTGGGGACTTCCCTGGTGTCCAGTGGTTTGGATTCTGTACTTGCACTGCAAGGGGCCCAGGTTCGATCCCTGGTCTGGGAACTGGGAGCCCCTGCATGCCCCAATGGGCAGCCAAGGAAAAAAAAAAAGCAAAGTTGAGTGTTTGTTTCAAGTAGTAAAACACAAAGTAAGACCTGGGAAAGATACCAGTGGTTTACTTTTACTTCCCTGATTCGAAATCATAAAAAATGGGATCCTATTGGACTTCATTTTATTCATTTAGTTTCTTCTTCCTATGAAACAAAACATGTGGATTAAGAACATATTTATGAATTCAACAACAGAGGCGAGAAACGATCAACGATAGTATCTCAAGGGATGGGGCCTTGAATAGATTCTGGCCTTGGAAAGAAAAGCCCAAGGCCATCCTCCGGCTGTCCATGCGACCCCAAGGTGTCCCTCAGCCGCGGGGATAAGTTCTAAGACTCCTCTGTAAGATCTAAATCAGCCACCCTAAAAAGGGACATCTAACTACGCGAGGTCTTCGTTTAAAAACGCCGCACGAGTAACTTCTCCGGGGCAGAGCACGCCTATCCCTACCGCACAGGCCTGTAATGAGAAGGGCCGCCGGGAGTCGCGGGCATCTGTCCACCCTCCGCCCCGCCTCCCCGCGATCCCGCAGCTCCGGCCGCCGAACCTCCTGAGGCTAAAGCTCTGCCAGGCCAGCCCTCCCCTGGGATCGTGTGCGCACCTGGGATACGCACCTGGGAGGTGCACCTGGGGCTCCGCCGCCAGCCCGGCCGCCCTCCTCCCTCCCTCCCTTCTGTCTCCTGCCGGCGCCAGCAGCCAACGCTCCTCTTACAGCCCGCAACCCAGGCCCTACAGCCACGCGCCTCCTACGGGTTACGCGCGCCAGGCATTCCCTGCCGATTCCCGAGGGCTCGGCCGTCACAGACTAGGCCAGCGGAGGTTCGAGCAATCAATCGGCCTTCCCTCTCACCTTCAAGGCATCCAACGGTTCAGGGAGGCTGAGCCAGAGGAGGTCCGCCCTCCTGTCTTTCACAACCTGGCGGAGGCGGGCGGGCTGGAAGGTGGGTAAATTGCTGTTCTTAGAGCATGCGGTGACCTAGGAAGCCGCCTCCTGGGAGGAAACACAGGCGAAGAGTCCACTTGGCCAGCAAGCGTGTGCTGAGGTTCCTGGAAGAGATGCTGTTTGCTGCCGGATGCAAGAGATGCCAAAACCTCAGGAGCACAGGAGTCCAGGGCCATACCACCTTGAACTGAACGCACCCCATCTCATCAAGAGCAAAATAGTAGATCAACAAGGACCTACTGTGTAGCACGGGGAACTATATTTAATATCTTGAGATACCCTACAATACACGAACACACATATATCTGTATCTATAAATCACTTTGCTCTTCACCTGAAATATTGTAAATCAACTATACTTCAATTAAAAAAGGTAAAAGAATAAATGTATTGATAGGTAATAGGGAATGGTGAGTTTGCATATTTTTTACATTAAAATGTAGTTTGTAAATGTAGTTCTTCTTTGTCCTAATAGTTTAATATAATGAGATTACTTAATTTAACATAATGGCTATGTGTAACAACAACAAAATTACTGAAAGTTTATCAGCCAGCCCTTGAGTGCAGATATCCTTATGGCAGAAAGTGAAGAAGAACTAGAGCCTCTTGATGAAAGTGAAAGGGGAGAGTGAAAAAGTTGGCTTAAAGCTCAACATTCAGAAAACTAAGATCATGGCATCCGGTCCCATCAATTCATGGCAAATAGATGGGGAAACAGTGGCTGACTTTATTTTGGGGGGCTCCAAAATCACTGCAGATGGTGATTGCAGCCATGAAATTAAAAGACGCTTACTCCTTGGAAGGAAAGTTATGACCAACCTAGACAGCATATTAAAAAGTAGAGACATTGCCAACAAAGGTCCATCTAGTCAAGGCTATGCTTTTTCCAGAAGTCGTGTATGGATGTGAGAGTTGGACTGTGAAGAAAGCTGAGCGCCGAACTGTTTTTGAACTGCTTTTGAACTGTGGTGTTGGAGAAGACTCTTGAGAGTCCCTTGGACTTCAAGGAGATCCAACCAGTCCATCCTAAAGGAGATCAGTCCTGGGTGTTCATTGGAAGGACTGATGTTGAAGCCGAAACTCAAGTACTTTGGCCATCTGATGCGAAGAGCTGACTCATTTGAAAAGACCCTGATGCTGGGAAAGATTGAGGGCAGGAGAAGGGGACAACAGAGGATGAGATGGTTGGATGGCATCACTGACTCAATGGACATGGGTTTGGGTAGACTCTGGCAGTTGGTAATAGACAGGGAGGTCTGGCGTGCTGCGATTTATGGGGTCGCAAAGAGTCGGACACAACTGAGTGACTGAACTGAACTGAACTGAGTGCTGATATCAGCTGGTTCCAATACCCCAAGGGACCCAAATGGAAACTTTCTGAGGATGGGGTGCCTGTCTGTGGTCCCTTACCCCTGCCTACAGCAGCAGCCAGCACTGTGTGATTACTCCATAAATGTGTGCTGAATGAATGCATGAATAAATGTACAGAGAAAAGGGACTTGAACAGGGAATTCACTGACAAATTGAATGGCATTGAGTGCCAACCTCATGCCTGGTAAAGTCCTTGGTGCTGTGAACAGAACAAAGAATGCAGAAATGAGGGGGGGGGGGAATCCTGCCTTTGTGGCAAATACATTCTGATGAAGGAAGATAGGGAAAAAACAAAAATATACATAAATTAGAGTTTAAAAGGCAAGTACAGATTAAATGAAATTCCTGTTTTCTGGCAAGATGAGAAAAATTTAAACATGTCTTTCCCAGTTTGGGCTTCTGCATTAGTGTTGTGTGTTCTGTATCAGCATTAATCAGACCTCCTTTTTAATCTTATCAAGGGTCACAAGTCCTTAGGAGATAAGCTTCCTTTTCAATCATGATGGTCCATGACCCACTTCCCTTTCATTCATAAATCTAGATGTGTAAACTGTCAATAATACAGCATTCAATGTACAGATCTGTGTCTCAAAACCGTATGTAATTATGCCTTGACCTCTAACAGGCAACAGTTGTCAGAGGGGAAGGAGGCAGGAATTCCCTCTTTAGTGCAGCTTTTCCTACCAGGAAGGAGACCAAGAGTAAACCTCCCATAAATTCCCTCTCTGGGGGCATTTTATGGCTATGAAGATGGGAAGACCCCTGGCAGCTGAATTTGCAAACATTATCACAAACTTATCTCCCATTTGTTCTTCTAGACACCTACCTGCTTTTCTTTTCCCTGACAAGTTAGGTGTATAAATCTCTAACCATTTACCCAGCTGCTTCTTTTGTAAAACTACAATACATGAATACTTTCTCCTGTTAATCTGTCTTCTATTGACAGTTTAATTCACAGCCCTCAGGGATTAAACCTACGAGGGTAAAGTTTTTCCTCTACAGCAAAAACTCTAGATGGCTCTTTCAAGAGGTTTAGTCATGAAGAGCAGAGAGGAGAGGCAGAACTGAGGGTTAAGAGTGTTGTTACTAAATAAATGCTGGAGAGGGTATGGAGAAAATGGAACCCTCCTACACTGCTCATTGCTGCGTCAGCGTCAGCTTTGTTCTCATTCTCTACTTCCAAAAGGGTCATGTGAGGCCCTAACAGATGAAAGACAGTCTTCCTTGGATAGGAGGTCAAGACAGGGAGCAGCATGGTGGTCATGGAAGGCTCCAGTGGCCACCGGTCTGCCCTCCCAACACACTCACTTCTCTCCTAGCCACATCACTGGCCTCCTCCCACCTGAATGGGGATGGGACTCCCCAGCCTTCACAAGCCTCTGCTCACGCAACATGAGATCACTTCCCAAGGAGAAGGATGTAAGATACATTCATGGAAACCCCACTGTCCTGTGGAAGGATGGCAGGGCAGTGGGAGAAAACCAAGGCCCCCTCAAGACACGTGAGGACCTCTGCTGTGGGTAGCTGGCTGTGACATGGTGCTGGACAGAGAGGTCCCCCCACACACCCAGAGGAAGGCTTGCTATTCTCAAACGTCTGTAGTCTGTGTGAAGAAAAGTTCTCAAAAATTTTATTACAAAACTGAACCATGACAGAATATAAGCTTACACATGTAAATAGTATTTACATTATATGCAAAATATATTACAGCTTTAATTTATGAACCGATATATCCTGGTTTTTCTTCTTTTTCTTCTCGGTTTTCTTTGCATTGCTGATTTGCATTTTCACTTGATCTTGTAATTTAGAAAAGAATGCCTGAGATGATTTTAAGGCTTTGTCTTTACCTTCATCCTGCAATTAGAAATAACATAAGGTCATGCTGTAAGGTATTATGCTTAAAGATGAACAAAAACAAATGACTACAACAGGGCATCACAGTGTAAATGTGGAAAAGAACTAGACAGAATTATGAGAGCCTGCGCCAATTAGAGCAGAAGTATTATACACATTTTATACGACTACAGTGGTCTCACAACGTCAGGTGACCATCAGCCCCTGCACTTGAAATCCAAGGTTTGGGCTGTAACACAGCCAGTGCCCACAGAGGCCTCTTCCCTCCCCTCCCATCCCTTTCCCTCTGTGGGTGAGCTTGGTCACTAGATGCCCAGGTCACCTAAAGTGTGCCACTGGCCCTGTATTCAAGCCCCCTGACACCTCTCCTCCCCGTCCTCACCTTTAGCAGAGAGGCTTTTCCTGTCTTGGTCAGCTGTTTCAGCTTCTCAGAGGCTACTGCTTTGGTGTATCTCCCTGCCTGGTCTGGGTTATTCTTTTCAAGAAGTCTTCTCCGCTTTTCTTTCTCCTTTATTTTCAAATGCTTTTGATATTTCTTTTTCCTCCTTTCTCGTTTCTTGTCTGTAGCTGTTTTCTCAGCAGCTGTTTTTATATCTCCAGCTTTATTTTTCTCCTATTGAAAAACCACCAACAACACACTCATTAATCTAATCTAATGACTTCGGAAACTGTAAGAGAAGCAACTGCATGAACTGTGGCCCACGTGTGAGAAGCAGCCTGACCCGACCCAGGCTGAGGGGCTCTGACCACTCAGCGATGTAAGACCTGGGAAGCACTATAAGACCCGGGAAGCACTGTAAGACCCGCGACGTGTGCTCTGCATACTCCTTCACAAAGGTGGCCTGGAGAGCATGGGTGTCAGCCTTCCCCTCTTGGAGAAGCAGGCAGACCCCATCCTGGGTTCCAGGGACCTGCCTACGGCTGCCCAGCTCTGAGCCGTTGAGGGCAGGAAATCTAGATGGTGAAGGTCCACTTCCTCCCTTTTCTCCTCTACTCCAGCCCAGCCTAGGGTAGGAGGCAGAGGCTCTGAAGGGTGGGTGTGGGTGGAGCAAAGCAAGTAAGCACAAAAATGGAGGGCTCTGCTGCCAGGCTGCTGGGGAGATGAGGCCCTGCCAGACATCAGTCCACCTGGCAGAAACCATCACCCCCGCGCCAGGCGAGGGCTCCCAAGTACACAAGGCAGGGGTGTCCTGTGTGTGGTGGGTATGTCTAGCTCTTCCTAGACCCACACACTCTGTTCTAGACCATGGTTCCAGGACTGATAAGCCTCACATGGATACAACAAAAGGGGGAAATGCTAATATCAAAGCACTGCTAAATACATGCAGTTTGTTTCAAGTCTAACATCTTAGCTAACATCTAACAACCTCAAACTTCTAATATTCAACCTGAATTATAACAAGATACCGATGCTAGATATTTGTAATCAGCATTTACAATATTTCTCAAACCTACATCTCATAATAATACATGATTATAGAAAACTCGTATTTGAATATTCTATAATATTACTAATTTGATTATAGGTGGGAACTGCTGAGATATGTCAGAATAAACACTACAAGCTCAAAGAAAACTATTTAAATGGAGATCTGACTATAAACGACCAATTTATAAACAGACACTTCGACACTGGCTTCTTACCTTGACCTCCTCTGGGGCCAGGAGGGCTGCGTCACTGACACTCACGGGGGCAACCTCCTCCATGGTGACAGCAGGCAGATTTGATACCACTTTAATTTCTGGAACAGGCTAGAAAAGAGACAACATGTTTGATAGGAAGTCAGAAGTGGTCCTCATGTAAAACACTTAAATCGTGAACCTAAAGAAGTATAACATACTTCACGGAGATTATTTAAAATGTGAGATGTGAGGTCTGTTGGCTGAGCTAGTGGACATGAAGGATCTAACCCGACAGGTAGCAGGCACTGATGAATGCCAGGTACAGACACCACCCACACCCCCAAGTCCATCACACAGTGAAAACACAACCAGAGACCAGACAGGGAGAAGGGTGGGAGAGGAAGAGAGCCTGTGGCTAAGACTGAGGGTCTGGTAGGGACCGCCAAGGAGATGGAAGTCAGACTGGACCAGCTGGGGGGGTCCAGATCCGTCCTGGGACCAGACACGAGCCTTCCCCATGGGAGGCCCAACCTGTGGTTCATGGGAAACCCTGCAGGTGTGCATCTGAACCCAAACAAACAGCCAGTCTCTCATCTGTCATCTACTCCCTGAGATGTCACACACTTACTGGCTTGGGGATGAAGTGGAAGTTTGAGAGCGCATCCAACTTTAAGAAGAGGGAGTCCATCATCTTCTGGATTTCTACATGCTCTGGATTTTCTTCCTCTGCTGTTTTTTGCTGAGGAAATCAGTTCAACATCATCAGACTAAAGCGGCGACACAGGACAGAACACTCAAGGCATCACCAGTTTCTCATCGTCAGGCTTCAGCTCCAAAGACACTTCTCAAGGTAAGGTCACTGTTGCAACCGAACTGCTAACATTTAGAACTTACAATTTTGTGCCCTTAATAGTTAGGCATTGTTGGTGGGAATGTAAAATGGTGCAATCACAGTAGGAAGATGTCTGGCTGTGCCTCCAAAAGTTAAACAGAGCATCACCATAGGACCTGGCAGCCCCACGTTTATGTATATGCCCAAAAGAATTAAAGGAGGTACTCATACACTTATTTAAGTACATATACATGTATGTCCACGGACACACTATTCACGAAAGGCAGAAACAGCCCAAATACTCATCAACTGTTGAAACTGGATCCATAAATTGTGGCACACATACAACAGAGTATTATTCAGCTGTAATAATTGCTGGAAAGTTAATAATTAGCTGTGAGAGTACCAGGGGACCAAGAGTGACTGCAAACCACCCCTAGCCAGTGATACTCCATGGGAGCACTACAGCCCTTCTGCTCTTACAGCCACACTGCCTCACACTACACAATGTCACCCCAGCTCAGGACTTCTGTCTCTCACACCTCTCAAGCAGTAGGTAGAACCCACAGAACTCGTTCTCTACATCTCCTCCCTGAATGGCAATGGCTTTGCCATAGTGGCCTCCTCACCTGGTTGAGTTTGATGTACTCCTGTTCGTAAATTTCAGCAAGGCTCAATTTACTCTTTTCGTGGTCCAGTGTTAAACGCTTTTTATACTCAAATGCATCCTCTTTAGGCTTTTCTTTGCGTACGACATCATCCCAAGCCTGAAACAGGAAAGGCACATGGAACATAAATTGACTGACAAAATCTGTAACTTCTTTCTAGGGTCCCTTAGGCCTCTTCCTCTGGAATACCGATTATCATTACAGAGTAAGCAAACTGCAGCCAAAAGAAAGGCGTTTTCTCAAAGCAGAGAGTGCATCACTCAAGTGTCCTTTTTTGTTTTAAATGCTGGTTACCAATTTGAATTCCACAGCTCCCCATGGTGGTTTGTCCAACAGTCAAGACAAGAGTTTGCTTCATTTCAAAGGAAAAGATCCTCTGTGTATCATACCCATCCCTCAAACCCTTCCTATTTTAAGCATACACATCTTACAAAGTCATCTCTTGCTATACATGCCTCATGCCCAAATTTTACTCTAAGTTTACAAAATAAGATCAGTTTTTAAACAAAAACTCTTTGGTAGGTTTTACACACTTGAAACCTAGACCCTTCATATGTCACACTAGACACGGTGCCTGGACCAAGGGTCCTGGGTGTGAGCATGTCAAGCCCGACCCCAGTCACCCTCCAGAGCTTCATCGCACACCACACGAAAGGTTAGCAAGGATGGGAGGTTGCGGGGGATGGCAGGGGCTCTGGCTACTTTGTTCTCCTCAGGAAGGACACCCTTCTTTCTGGGGTGCTAGCAAGGACAGTATCTCATACAACAAAGGTCAAGGATACCTTTGAGGTAGACTTAGGGCTTTTAAACAAAAACTTGATAGGAACAAATATTCTAGGAAAAGAGAGTGCTACTCCTACTCCCAAAATATTCTATTTCTAAAAATGTCAGTGAACTTTGAATTAAGTTAAATTTCATTCTTACTGACCTGATCTTTTATCCTCTGCTTAATGATATCCTCTAGTTGGAGAGTGGTTTCCTCTGTGATCACAGGTGCTAAAGGATACAGAACGTGTACTGTTAGGTAGATAGAAATGAACCCATAGTTTTGTGAATTCTTGGGCCACCCCACACCTCCCGTATCAGAAATGGGGGAAAGGGACACTAATGTGTGTGTTAGCTAACCTTTCTGCAATTGCTCCCTGCAATTTGAGAACCACAAAGCTACAAAGTACACACAGTGATAAGTGCTAACACTTTTAACCTGTGCACCTGGGGATGCACTCCTTTTTGCACTAAATACAATGAAAATTCATTCTGATGTAATGGGTACAAGAAAGAATTCAATGAGATGGTCAAAGATTTTGGCTGGAGTGACAATTTAATCACTGGACAGTAACAGCAGGCACTGTAAACAGATCAGCAGCAGGACTCTAATTATGGGTGACACATTCGGCATTACCAGTACAGTAGTAATTCTTGGATGGATCAGTGGCGTTGTGGCTGTACAGGAGAATGTTCTAGTTCTCATAAAATAGTAAAAGTACTCGGGACCAAAGTGTCATGATCCTGGGTACTTACTTTCAAATGACTCGGGGGGAAAAAAGCACACACACACACAGCCACACATGAACAGGGGGAGAAAGCAAACACGGCCAAAGGTTAACAATCGGCAGACCCAGGAGAATGGCACACATTTGTCCACCGTACTAGTTTTCAACTTTTCTGTATGTTTGCAAGTTTTTAAAATAAAAAGTTTGGGGGGAAGAAATATTACTCCTAATCTATGAAAACCACCGAAAAGGGTACGTGAACACCCGTGGAAGCCCAGTGGGCACACGCACCCATGCGCACGGCATGGTCGAAGTGCAGGGTCTCTTCCAGGAGGCTGTTCTCGGGCCGCTTCTGCGCTGTCACTTCTCCTTGAAGCTGCCAAGGTTTCTTCTCCAACAACTCTTTTTCCAAAGATGCAATTTTTTCATTCATCTGAGCAAGAGACAGAAAGAGTTACCACACGTTTGGAAATAGAATTAAGACATACAGGTGAGTAAAAGCAACTAATACTTTTACTAGGGGGAGAGCAAGAAATGCATTGTTCCTGAATAAAATCCCGCTTTGTCTTTGCATGTTTTTAAGGATGGCAGTTGTGACTTCTACTCCTATCTGGAGGTAGGATAAGGAGCTGTAAATGACCTCTTTCCCGCACTCGTTTGAAATGTTATGTTTACTATTTACTCACTTCTCCCAGAAGCATTTGGGTGTATTTCTGGGCTCTGTTCTAGTGAAACTGACCTATTTTATTTATTCACAAACCACTATCAACTTAATTATTAAGCATTCCAAGACTAAGTAATTTTTTATTAGGGCATCAGTATCTGATGGAGCCTAACGCTTGACTCCAGGCTTCCCAGGTGGCTCAGTGGTAAAGAATCCACCTGTCAGTCCCTGAGTTGAGAAGATCCCCTGGAGAAGGAAATGGTAACCCACTCCACCATTCTTGCCTGGGAAATGCCATGAACAGAGGAGCCTGGCGGGCTGCAGTCCATGGGGTGGCAAAAGAGTCACACACAACTGAGCACATATATACTACCCCCTTGATCCACACCCACAATCCAAATTATCTCTAATGTCTAAAGAGGTGGCATCTATAATGACTTCATGGTGTATAAGATGACAGTATTTTCAGCAACCTTACCAAATTATTTTTCCTAATAGCTTTCCAGTTCACCTGTTTGGTTTTTCTAGTTCTCTCTCCAAATATGAAAGCTTTCATTGCAGTTTTCTCATCTCTTATTAGTGTTTTCTTTCATAGTTGCCCTGGCTGAGTAACACTTCTATAAGAATCTTAAGTAACAGTGGAAATAGTAATAGTGGTAATGGAAATAAGTCTTATTCTTGATTTTAAAGGGATGTTTCTAGAATTCTACCATTAAGCAGGATGGCAGATTTTGGCTAGATACGCTTATATTTTGCTAGAAATGAAAAAAAAATTAGGAATGAATATTGAATTTTACTAAATGTATATGGAGGTGACTATGTGATTTTTCTCCTTAACCTAACTTGATTTCCTAATCCTGAATCAAGAGGATGAGGCCTACACAGCTGTGGTAGCGTTACTCTTTCATTGCACTATTTTGCATTTCCACATCACTATTCACAAGTGAGACTATGCATGTTTCAATGTTACCTGTCAGGTTGGGGTATTCGTGTAATCATTCGTGTCTTCACAAGAAGACAATTTGGAAGCTTTACTCTTCATATGTGGGAACTGATCAAACAGTACTAAATTATACACTTCCTGAAGGCCTGATACAATTCCCCAGTAAACTAAACCCACTTGCAATGTAGGGAGGGAAGGTCACTAACCCAAGGACAAGTTTCTTATTTTCTTTCACTTTTTTTTCCTTAAAGACTTTCTCTTCAGGGAACAATGCGATAATAATACATTTAACTCAGATTTTCTTTTTAAAATAATGCTCTTGATATCCTTGGTATCTTTGGTTATTTACTTATTCTCATTTCAAGTTGTGTGATATAATTTTAAGACATTTTAAGATAAAGCCCAATGTCTGGAGCCAGGCTATATCTATTATTTTCAAACAACATTTTGTTTGTCTGACAGCATGTCATAAGGAAATAATTTTTATCAACTTTGGAAAATGTGTTTGAATGTATTAATTAGAATTCCGGCTGCATGGCACCTCACTGCTGCTGCTGCTGCTAAGTCACGTCAGTCATGTCCGACTCTGTGCGACCTAATGGACTGCAGCCTACCAGGCTCTTCCATCCATGGGATTTTCCAGGGAAGAGTACTGGAGTGGGTTGCCATTGCCTTCTCCAACGGCACCTCACAGATACAAGCAGTTGAAGCGATTACCAGGAGAGGCTCATAGGACAGCCAGTTAGGAAAAAACCTGTCTCAGATATAAAGACAGCAAGGACAGAGAAACAAGTTTTACACATGGACTCCATACTGAAAGCCACAGGTTGGGAAATGCAGCACTGAATTTTGTAAATTGCCTGCTTCCCACACGGTTATTTCTATGCACTGCCACAGAGAGCAACAAGATTTTTTTTTTTAAAGGATAATTAGGTGTACCATCAAAAAAAAAAAAAAAAAAAAAAAACCTCCTGCCATACACACACACACACAAAACCAGGGCACATGCGTTAGTAGTCTGAGTTTGACAGTCACTGTTAAACATAATTTAAAAATCCCTTAAATTTCCTAATTATTACCTTTTCTTGTCTTTTTTCAAAAGAGGATTTGACTTCATCAGAGTCTTTCTGTACATTTAAGATATTTGTATCTTCAGTGTCCTCATCATTGGGCAGAGCAAAGGTCACTCTTTTCAAGGTTTCTTTATGTTGTTTACTGTCTCCACTTTCTTCAAGGTCATCATCTTCATCCCTATGAGACCAAAACATTTATGAAAGGAAACATACCAGTTTTCATTAGAAAATCAAAAAGAAACAAGCTTAGCAGATAAACTTTTTTGTAGACAATGCAATTAAATATTCAGAACTTCCAGTATTTAGGTAAAATAGAACAAAGTGTCCAATATATAGAAAACAAATTATTCATCAATCTATGATACAGACTTATCTCACCTAAGTAACAACAGGGTATTTTTATTGGCACAGAAAACATATCAGAGCTCCTGGTAAGGAAGGTCTGCCTGCTACTGCCAGTCACACTGATTTACACTAGGTCGTTTCTGACGTCCCTTCAAATTTGGTGACTTCCTCTGGCTATTCTGAGACTGTCTGACTTTAGAGAATCCCACTTCTTAGGACAATCACATCTGATGACTAGTAGTACACAGATGAATCGGCAGCTCCAGCTTACAGTGTAAAGGACTCAAAATACTCACGTCTCAGAAATGCTTTCTTCTCCTTCAGCAATCTCTTCCTCTTCATTTGAAGCCAGTTCATTCCCATCATCCTGGACACTTGCTACGTCTTCATCACTTTCAACTGGATCAAAGAAATCTTTGTATTTCAGGTTTCTGGAACTTTTACCTGACTAAAACAAAAATACTTTGAAAACCTTAAATCAAGGATAGAAAAATACATTAAATCACACATAAATGTGTATGCATACTGTGTAGGGGAAGTCGGCAACTAATAACACTACTACAAAACCCTAAAACTATTGGACCACAGCAAACTGAACAGAAGCACAGATTCATTTATAACTGGTAGGACAGAGCACCACATTCTTCTCTCCAAATCTTCTAACTACAAGTATTTCCAAAACATCCCTGACTATATAAAGTATACAAATATCTTCTTTCATTCTTATTCTTAGTGCTTGGTGAACATCCATGTTTGAGGGAAAATTCTGAATCTTCGTAACATGTGTGACTGTGGTTCTGAAGCTACAAAGGAGTGTTTCATGATAAGGAAATGATGGCTTTGGTTTAATTTCTCCAGTCCCTTTCTTTTTTTTAAAAAACTGATCTAAATATTTCACTGATCCCCTGGTGAATTTTGAAGTATTTAACCCTCTTCTGGAGAAGGCAATGGCACCCCACTCCAGTACTCTTGCCTGGAAAATCCCATGGATGGAGGAGCCTGGTGGGCTGCAGTCCATGGGGTTGGACACAACTGAGGGACTTCACTTTCACTTTTCACTTTCATGCATTGGAGAAGGAAATGGCAACCCACTCCAGTGTTCTTGCCTGGAGAATCCCAGGGACAGGGGAGCCTGCTGGGCTGCTGTCTATGGGGTTGCACAGAGTCAGACATGACTGAAGTGACTTAGCAGCAACCCTCTTCTGGAGAAACAGAAACCCATCTCATGTGATGAGGCAGAAAGAACACTCTGTCCTCTCCGCAAATTTTACCTTAAGATCCTGGCCTCCAAACAGTCCTCCTTCATCTTCATCGGAATCCACATCTTCAAAAAAATCAATATCATCTTCCTCTTGGTCATCTCTTTGTTCCTCTTCTTTTTCCATGTTTTCTAAAAAGGTCTCCATCTCAGAGAGCTTGAAGAATTTATCATCTACTATGGACTTTTCTGTTGGTTTCCTAGGCACTCTGCTTTGCACCTTGCTCTGACGTTCTAGTTTGCTGATATCAAAATCAAGATCAGAGTCCTCATCGCTGAAATCTGGGCTTTTCCTCAGATCCAATTTGCTTGAGTTTTTGGCTCTCTCCTCTGCTTCAGGATCATCAGCACTCAGGTCTGACACTTCCACCTCCTCTGCTTCCTCCACCTCCTCCTCCTCTAAATCTTGTTCCAGGTCCTCCTGGTCAGCAGCCTCCAGCTCCATCACATCCTCTTCACACTCCTGCTCTTCACTCTCTGGGAGAAGACTGATGTCTTCATCTTCAATGGTTTCACTAACTGCACTCTGGAAGTGCTGTAAAATTGGTTCATTTTGCAGTTCCAACTGTTGCCAAATCTGCTCATCATCGAAATTATTTATCATCAATTTTTTTAAAGGACTCCCATGTTTCCTGTCATTCTCTAGTACTTTATTAAAGTCATAAAGTACTTTTGTTAAAGAAGTAAACTTTGATGCCAGTTCATCTTGAATGCTGTTAAGAGGCAGGGAGAAGGCGTTAAATGAGATTTATAATTATAGTTAACAAGTTCACAGCACTCAGAAATGAAACGAAAAAAAAGGGCCAACTCTTGTGCAAAATCAAATTTTTAAAAAGTTGAAGTACTGCTTTACAATATTATATTAGTTTCAGTGATTCAGTATTTTTATTAATTATACTCCATTAAGTTATTAGAAGCTAATGGCCAAGATCGTTCCATTGCCATACAATATATCCTTGTTGCTCATCTAGTTTACACATGGTAGTTGGTATCTCTTAATCTCACACTCCTATTTCATCTTCCGCCCCGCCCCCCCGCCCCCAGCAACCACTTTTTGGTTCTGTATATTTGTGAGTCTGTTTCTGTTCTGCTATATACAGTCATCTATATTTCTTTAAAAATTCCACATGTAAATGATAACATACAGCATTTGTCTTTTTATGACTGACTGCAACAGGCATAATATTCTCTAGGTCCTTCCAGGCTGCGGCACATGGCAGGATGAAATCTTCATTTTAAATATAGATTCTGGCCCCCAAGAGTGTACTGTCTTGCCCAAGAATTGCATTAGTATATAAAAGGTGACAACCCAGTATCTCTGAATCTGTTAGATTTCAGGCAGGGAACCCATTACAGACCTCTTTGCCTAGAGATAAAGAGTGAATCTTCTGGATGAGGAAATGGCAACCCACTCCAGTACTCTTGCCTGGAGTCCCATGGACTCCCATGTAACTGGCGGGTTACAGTCCATAGAGTCATAAAAGAGTCAGATACGACTGAGCATGCATGGAGTGTATCTTAGCCTTAAATGCTCAACTCTGCTATATCACAGGCCACTCCATTCAGTCAGTCCACCTGCTGTGGCAAGAGTGGTCACCGAATAGCTGCGACATCTGAGCTGATACCTATCTGTAAGATGACAGTCTGACAAAAAATCTGGAGACACATATTTCAGGTAGAAGAAACAGCAAGAACAAATTTCCTAAGACAGAAATGAAGCTGGTGAATCTGAGGAGCAGAAAGGCCAGCTTGGCTTGAGTGTGGTGAAGGAGGCAGAAGGGAAGGTTAGAGAGCTGGGTGGGAGCCAGATCATGCAGGCCTCAGAGACAAGAGGCTGTCATTTTCATAAGTGAAGGTTTGGGGTACTTCCCTGGTGGTCCATTTGCTAAGACTCCACATTTCCAATATACAGGGCCTGGGTTTGATCCCTGGTCAGGGAACTGATCCCACATGCTGCAACTAAGAATTCACATGTAGCAACTAAAGATCCCGAGTGCTGCAACTAAGACCTGGTGCAGCCAAATAAACAAGTAAATATTAAAAGTAAATAAATGAAACAGTACAAATATTTTAAAATCTTAAAAAAAAAAAGTAAAGATTTTAAAGCAGAGAAGCAAAATGACCTGACTTATGCTTGGAAAGATGGCCTGCCAAGAAGAAGGAATGAAATGAAGGTGATCAGGAGGCTGACGCAGACAAAGGATGCACAACTGTGCTAGGATCAGAGCTGCAGAAATGGTGAGAAATAGTCAAATTCGGAATACTGTTTGGAGATGTAACTGACAGGATTTGCTAATGAACTGGATGTAGAATTGAGAAAAAGGAAGACACTGAGGAAGCGGCTTGGTTTGCGTCTGAAAACCTGTAAAGATACAATGTGATAGGGAAGGCAGGTGGAGAGGATGGGGAAAGGATCTCAGGGAAGGCAGAGGATAGGAAGCAAACAGAGCAACAGTTCATTTTGGACAGACTGAATCTAAGATGCTAGGTGTACGGCTTTAGTTGGCTGTGAGCCTGGAGTTCAAGGGAAAGGTCGGGCTTGAAATACAAGATCTCTATATAGTCTTCGAACAAAAACACCAAGAGCTCGTGCTGGGAAGAGAGATTAAAGACAATTCTAATTTTCAACAGGCTCAGTCGGGGGTTGGATAGATAAGCAAGTTAGTACTTTCAATAAAGTCTGATGTTGAGTAAGTAAGCACTGGGTGCTCTGGGAACAGATGGAAGAAAGAGCACGCCACCCGGTGTGTCTGTGTGAAGGGTGAGAGCATGAAGACCTCGAGACTGTAATAACCCAGGTTAGTTTGAGTTCAGCAGCACAGAACTGTGGTTCTGTGGGAGACCCACAGAACATAGCTCTTAACTATCTAAAGAAGTGTGACAGGCCAGGGGAGCGCAAACTACCTGAATCGTAAGGAAAAGAGCTCTCCCCTTCTCCTAATCTGGAGCTTGCCGGGAGCCCGCAGCCCGCGCCCACGCGAGTCCTGCGCCGCACCAGAGCCCGGAATCTGGGCACTTACGTGAGGAAGCACTCTGGGCTGTCGGTGGCTTTACCGACCTCCCTCAGGCACCGCTCCAGGGTCCGCCGACGCCAGGCTGGCCGGGCCATGGCTAACTGCCGCTCGGTACACAGCGCCGCATGCAAAGGAAGTGAGCCACCGCCCGGAAACCAGGCCGCAAAGATTCGCCTCCGCGCGGCTGAAGCCAGGAAACGAAGGTTCCGCGGCACACAGGTTCCGGACCCACCTCCAGCCTCAGCCAATGACGGCCCGAGAACTTTAACCGGATTGCGTAGGGGGGCGGGGCTGGAAACCGAAAGTCGCCTTTGGTCAGCTCGATGAAATTTCTCCAAACTTTTTGTTTTGTATTCCTGAGGGGCCCACAGGAGGTGTCGCGTCCTCCTTTTAAGTTTCTGCTTTAGAAACACTCGGTGACTTCAGTACGCTGTGCTGTAAAACAGAGGGCCTGCTCCCCTGCACGCGCGCACACACACACACACACACACACACACACACACACACACACACACACACACGCCGCACACTCGCCAGACCCGAGCTTCTTTTGCCCCGCCCCTCGGAGCTTTTGTTCGGCTCTTAGTCTCGTCTACTCCGCCCTTTCAGTCTCCCGCCCCGCCCCTAGCCAGGTTGTCCCGCCCTTCCGGGCTCTCACCCCGCCCCTAGCCTCGTTTGCTCCGCCCTTTCGGCCTCTCGCACCGCCCCTAACACGAGTGTCCAGCCCCCTGCCGCACAGTCGCCCCTCCCACGGAACTGCAAGTCTGGAATTAGCAGATGCTTCCCAAGATGGCACGAGTGCTGAAGGTGGCGGCCGCGAGCGCCGCAGGTGAATACTCCGGGATCGGGGCTGTCCGAGGAGGGGGGGCTCGCGGGAAGGGAGGCCGGGGCGTGAAAAGGCCGCGTGTGGTCAGCACACCTGGGTCTGCTGCGGTCTGCCCCCGAGGCACGTTCCTTGGCTGTTGTCAGCGCCTTTAGAGCTTCCCAGGGACGCGTCGGGTTAGCCTGGGGATTTCCTTCTGTGTTTGCTTCCCTGGTGGCTCAGAGGTTAAAGTGTCCGCCTGCAATGCGGGAGACCTGGGTTCAATCCCTGGGTCGGGAAGATCCCCTGGAGAAGGAAATGGCAACCCACTACAGTATTCTTGCCTGGAGAATCCCATGGACAGAGGAGCCTGGTGGGCTACAGTGCACGGGGTCGCAGAGTCGGACACGACTGAGCGACTTCACTTTCACTTTCTTTCAAACTTTGCGTTTGACGGTCAGCAATTCTCTGTGTGGTCCCGGAGGCGGGGTCGTTCGGCTAAGGGACAGCCAGGCCGAGCCAGACGAAAATGTGGTAAATGGCAGAGGGACAGTGAGAGACGGGGGAGGAACCAGAAGAAGCACTGAAAACGCAGGCTGAACTCCCGGTCCACTCTGGAAGGTCAGTTGTGTAAAGAATATGGAAGGTGTGTGCCTTCTTCCCACGTACCCTAAGATATTCGCGATCTTGTTTAAAGCCAGGGAAGAAAGCAGCAGACGAATGTGGAAGGTTTCTTGAGTTCTCTATACCACCATTAAAAAAGAAACAAAACCTCTCAAGTTCTCTGACATCCCAGTTCATCTACTTTCTCCTCTTTTTTTTTTTCCTTCATCCTTCATCAGGGGTAGCTATTTCTCTTAATCTGAAATTCCCTGATGGGAACGAGTTACCAAGTGGTGATATCTCAGAGTTACTCCTGAACATACGTGACAAATACTTAAGCTGAGCACCTTCAAAAAGTGTTCAAGGGCATGAACCCTAAATAATGTTAGGTTTCTCTCGTAGAAAATGCTGTCTTGAAACTTACAGTTGAAGTCCTTTAAAGCCCCGTCTCTAACTGAACAAGTACTTTATTGATCACTGTTTTTGGCTCCCAGGTGGCTCAGTGGTGAAGAATCTGCCTGCCAAGCAGGAGACGCAGATTCCATCCCTGGGTTCGGAAGATCCCCTGGAGAAGAAAAGGGCAACCCGCTCCAGTATTCTTGCCTGGAGAATTCTGTGGACAGAGGAGCCTGGCGGGCTGCAGTCTATGGGGTTGCAAAGAGTCGGACACGACTTACTTAGCGTCTAAACAACAACAACATAGTCTTTCTTACAGTCAGAAAATGTCTTACACATCTATCATTGCAAGTCACCAAATCTAAGAGATGAGCCCTATACAAAGTGCACTGTAATAGTTGTAACTGTTTCAGCCCTGGATCAGTTTATTTATTTTTTTTTTTCCATGGTAAACATTTTATTTTTCTACCTTAGTTGCTTATGGGGGTAAAAATAAAACGTCATTAGGGAGAAGCACAGATGAACTATTTATGGAGATGAGGAAAATTCACAATGGCTTGAACGTCTGTGAGCTAAGTATACTAGCACAAGTTCACTAAAGCAAAGCAATTCATAGCAGAACAAAACAAGCAGGAAAAAAAAAAGCCATACAGATTTTGAAAAATAGCATCTATGAAAAAGTCTATGGGAAAATAAAAGGAAATTAACCAATGATGACATCAAGCATCTTTAATGAGATGAGCCAAACTGCACACGTTGGGCCTAAAGGATGTGTGTGCATGCTTGTTGCTAAATTGTGTCTGACTCTTTGCGACCCCATGGGGCCCGCCAGGCTCCTCTGTCCGTGGGATTCTCCAGGCAAGAATACCGGAGTGGGTTGCCATTGCCTTCTCCCCTGGATCAGTTTAAAGAGGTGATATATACATGAAAAAATACTTACAAAACAGTCATCTCATCTCTTAGAAAGCTATTTCTTAGAAAATAGATATTATTCATAGGATTTACCCTAACAATATTAGAAACTGAGAATCAAAGAATGGTAAAGAAGGACTTCCCTGGTAGTCCAGTGGTTAAGTCTTCATGCTCCCAATGCACGGGTCATGAGTTTGATTCCTAGTTGGGGAACTAGCATCCCACATGCCACACAGCTCAGCTAAAAAAAATGGTACATAATGTTAGTAGAATGGGAAAATTAAACATCATGGTTGAACAATATCAACTTTGTTGTCAGACAGACCTGGACTTGAGACCCAGCTTTGCCACTCAGGGTGACCTGGAAGAAAATCAGACCAGTTTTTTTTTTTTTTCTCCCCCCTCTAAGTGGGAAGATTATTAAAGTACTCTCTTGAACTATGACTATTCTCTCTAATTTATGGCCATCAAAACTAATAGGCAGATCTGGACCACCTCACGGTGCACTCCTGTTTCAGAATTTGTGATCACCATTTGCTTAGGCAAGATTGTGTGGTAGTATTGTTGCATAACTCTAATGTTAAGATAACCTGTAGGTCTTTATTGGGAGAAAGGTCAAATCAGCGAGGTGTTAAATCATGGGATCTGTCCGGGTGAAAGATCCCAGCGGTGTGGAGAAGGCGTAGAGACTGGGCCATTTCTGCACTCTGACCGATGATTTTCTTGGTTGTTAGCATTTTTAAAATTCACTGTGCCCTTCATATGGCTCCTTGGTCTCCACAGAACCCTGCTTGCCACTGAACCAGCAGTCACTGTGTGTCATTAACAATAAGAATGGCCAAATTTATTGTTTGCCAGTTATATATGTCTTGCGCTAGTAGTATATTTACATCAAATACCTAATTTTTACAAGACACTAGCAAGGCAGATATTTAGCAGGTAGGACCAGTATTTTTTTTTAAACTAAAATAAAAGAGAAAAGATTAGAACACATCCCATCTAGTAAGGATTAGGTATTCTTTTTATGAAATTTGCTTTAAATGGTATATTTATGTGTGTACTGGCTTGGAGCACAATTGAATTTCATGGTGATACACTGAGTCCAAAGAACTGGAGTCTCCAAGGAGAACACGAGCACCAGTTGGGACAGTGTGTGGAGAAGACACAGAGCAAGATGACGTCAGTAGTGGATGTCTGTCCCCCATGGCCAGCAGGTCTATCTCCCTGTGGCTAGGGCAGAACGCTTTGCCTGTACACACTCCCCTTTGCCACAGTGCCACAGTACAAGGAACCTTGTCCCCTCCCTGCGGAGGACAGGTGTGACTGTCACACTTTAAGCAGAAACAAAGGAGTAGTCATTGATCCTGAGTGAGGGAGAGGCCCCACAAGGTAAGAGTGACTCAGGCTGTGGGCTCTGTGTCACTTGGTGAAGCATTCAAGGCCCAGGCCCCTCCCCTTGAGGCTGAGGAAACTGCCTTCCCGACAAGAAAGACCATACAGTCCTCAATCAAATCAAATGGTGCCACTTTAATTTCCCTGTTAATCAAAAATTTTAGTAAAGGGAAATTATTAATAATTTTAGGTTAGCCGAAGCTCTGTGATACTAGGTACTATTTAAAGTGTTTTTCATTAAAAACTAACAACTCTTTGTTTAAGTTATGTGTTCTTGGGATTTCCCTGGTGGTCCAGTGGCTAAGACTCCAAGCTTCCAATGCAAAGAGCTCAGGTTTGAACCCTGGTCTGGGAACTAGATCTCACATGCTGCAACTATGAAAGGTCCCGCATGCTATAACTAAGACCTGGTGCAGCCTAATAAATAAAAATAAAATGCATGTTCTTCAATTTGCTATTTCATACTTGTTTATTAAGTGGTATAGTTTTGCAAGATTATATTTAGACCTCATACTTACATGTGATTTTCATTCTTGTGGGGAGTCCAGCTCTTAAAGTCCAGTGTTTGGGGAAGAACACATTGCAGGCTGCTTCTATTTCCAGATGCAAATTTTCTTCACATTTAGAGGCATTTCTGCTTCTAGTCTTTCAAAATTATAAAAAGAACAATTAAACTCACTCAGAGAAAGTTCTCATAGATTTAAGTACCCTCTTGATCTTTGCCTGTTTTTTCCCCTAATGAGATATTTTCTTTAGTTGATAATCATCCAAATAAAGTACACATTAAAAGGTACTTATAGTTATGACTTTCATTAACTTACTACAGAATATAAGACAAAAAAATTGGTTGTAGGTAGAGAAGAAAATTCCTTGCTCTCATCATTAAATGCATGTCATTTCACTGTTACATTCAAACTTATGCTTTATGAAATACAGAGAGTAACAAATGAATGTTTGTGATATGCAGCTTTCCTTTAAGTGTTATTGGTAAATATAAATTATTATGAAAAATGTCACCCTTTGTCCTGAATCTAAAAAGCACAGAAGGGAATTCCCTGGTGTCCCAGTGGTTAGGACTCTGTGCTTTCACTGCCAAGACTGTGAGTTCAGTCCCCAGTTAGGGAACTAAGATCCCAAAAGCCGCATGGTGCAGCCAAAAACAAAGCAACGGTGAATAAAAAGTTCAGAATTAGCCTTTTAATTCCAGACAGTTATTTCAGAGCAAGATGAATAATTCTGATGTACGTTTTTCATTTATCTCCTCTGATTTAATTTCCCTAATTAAAAAGAATGAGTAAATAATTTTTACATGTATTTTTAAAAATTAATTTTAGAAAAACATCAATTCTCAAAAGAGGGATGTCAATGGCAGTTCAATTTTTCAGGGCTTTTCCCCAGACTTCGGACTCCAGTTTCAACAGTAAGAACTTCCGCGTCACTGTCCTCACATCCAGGGGCTGGCCCTGTATGGAACCTCGGTCGACTCAACCATGTTGCAGTTGCAGTGCCAGACTTGGAAAAGGCCAGAGCATTTTACAAAAATGTTCTGGGGGCTGAGGTGGGTGAGCCGGTCCCTCTTCCAGAGCATGGAGTGTCCGTCGTTTTTGTCAACCTGGGAAACACCAAGATGGAGCTGCTGCACCCACTGGGAAGTGACAGTCCAATTGCAGGATTCCTAAAGAAAAACAAGGCTGGAGGGATGCACCATGTCTGCATTGAGGTATTTAGTTACTTTAATCCTTGGTGTTGTAAATTTCTCTTTTAAAATGTCTTTTATGTTTTTTAAATTTCTTCAATTTGGTTTGATCTCCTTGCAGTCCATGGGACTCTCAAGAGTCTTTTCTAGCATCCAGGTTCGAATGCATCAATTCTTCAGCATTCAGCCTTCTTTATGGTCCAACTCTCATGTCTGTACATGACTACTGGAAAAAATCATAGTAATATTGGTCCTCTTCAAAGATGGATCGATAGATATAGTCTCTTTCCCTCTAGAAGACTGCAAATCATAATGAAAATATGTCTCACTGAAGTTTGGATTTAACTGTCACTATCCACTGAAGTTGGAGAAGGCGATGGCACCCCACTCCAGTACTCTTGCCTGGAAAATCCCATGGATGGAGGAGCCTGGTGGGCTGCAGTCCACGAGGTCTCGAAGAGTCAGACACGACTGAGCGACTTCACTTCCACTTTTCACTTTCATGCATTGGAGAAGGAAATGGCAGCCCACTCTAGTGTTCTTGCCTGGAGAATCCCAGGGACGGGGGAGCCTGGTGGGCTGCTGTCTATGGGGTCGCACAGAGTCGGACACAACTGAAGCGACTTAGCAGCAGCAGCAGCATCCACTGAAGTTGGCCAAAACAGGTTTGCGTTCTTGCTATGGTATTTACTGATCATGTGCACCTTCTGTGCAGTAGGAATACACTGTTTTCCTTGTCACAAGGCAATTAGAAGAAGCAAGTGACAAGACTTTATAAAGTAAGAATTTCCATATACATGCTAAGTATTATAATTATTTTCTACCTTTAAAATTTTAATAACTTGACCTGTATTACAAAGGCAATACATATTCAATTACCGACTGTGATTTCTCACATCTTCTCAGTTGCATCTGCTAACAATTTCTGGGGAAAAAAAATGTTAGACAAGAACAGTCTCTTTAGAGAGGCTTTATCCATAAATGTTCATGTTCTGAAAACTTGCTTTTGGAATATCAGCAGTATTAATTATGCTTTGATTTACATTATTTTGGTAGGATAGGTCTCTTGATTTTAAAAATGACATAATTAATAGTTAGGCTTCATTCTCAGTCCAGGAAAGAGGGGGTTTGGATTCCAGCGTGAACACAAGTATTTATTCAGTTCACATTGCAAACATATTAGAGAACCTACTGCATATCCTCCACCGAGTGCTTGTGTTCAGAAAGAATGTACTCTGTTTGAAGAAATTATAGTTTATTTTTAGTAACATTTGGTATCCTCATCCATTGTTCAACCAGTTTTAAAAGGCAGTATGTAATCCTTGGCTCTTTGAAAATAAGTCTGTATAAATGTGAAATTTGTTAAGTCTATATTTGTTTACATGGATGTTATCCTCTCTGGGGCTTTGTATTTTTTTTAATTGTTTGTGAAGCTGTTAGATCATTAAACTCCAGGGTGATGTAGAACTGCCTCAGAATGTAGGGATTCTTACTATCCTTTTCTATCTACTTACTGGGTTCCCAGTCTAGGAGGATGACTTTCTAAGACAGGTACGTGTTAAGTCGCTCAATTGCATCTGACTCTTTGTGACCCTATGGACTGTAGTCCTCCAGGACCCTCTGTCCATGACATTCTCCAGGCAAGAATGCTGGAGTAGGTTGTCATGTCCTTCTCCAGGGGATCTTCCTGGACGCAAGGATCAAACCTGTGTCTCTTATGTCTCCTGCATTGGCAGGTGGGTTCTTTATGCTAACACCACCTGAGAAGCCCTCAGAAATGAGAAAAACCACTCTTCCATCAAGTATTTAGAAACACATTTGATCCTTTCTAGACTACCAATAAATATGAAGAAAATAGAAATGGCTTAGAAGAGATTTGCAAAATTATACATGTCTGGATTTTTCAAGAATGGTGAAAGATATTTTGGTGACAGTTTAATAGTGATTTTCATGTATATGAAGTTCTGATCTCAAAAGTAATAACCGGTTATTTCCTTGGTAGTCCAGTGGTTAAGAATCCACACTTCCAGTGCAAGGGGCACAGGTTTGATCCCTGGTCATGGGACTAAAATCCCACATGTCATACTGCATGGCCAAAATAAAAGTAATAATCAGACAGTTTGGCAGATGGGCGGTTTGGAGATCAGGGAGGCACTCATATCTGTTGAATACCTTCTACAAACTGTGCTCAGAGCTTCTCATCTGTTATCTCATTTTGAACTCTTAGCTATATATATGGTGGACCTCATCTCTCTCTTGTAAATGAGGAAGCCAAGACTCTTAGGAAAAATAACTTGTGAAGAATCATCAATAGTGCTGCAACAAGAACATGCCATGAAGTGAAGCAGACATCATTTAGGTCCTAAGGAGAAATGTTTACTAATGGAGAAAATGCTTAAGCACTATGGTTGCTCACCTAGGAAAATTTAGCAAACTCTCATTTTTGTGATGGTTAAAGAATGGTTCTGCCCAAAGGCAGAGGAGTTAGACACACGTTTGCAAAGTTTCTTCTATGTCTTACGATACTATAGTTTGGTATTTTTATGATCTCAGATGTGTTCTTGTTTATTTCCTTTTCTCAAGGTGGATAATATAAATGTGGCTGTGATGGATTTGAAAGAAAAGAAGATTCGTATTTTAAGTGAAGAGGCCAAAATAGGAGCACATGGAAAACCAGTGATCTTTCTCCATCCTAGTGACTGTGGTGGAGTCCTTGTGGAATTGGAGCAAGCCTAATGAATAATTCACAAGAAACTGATCACCCTGAAAAAGCCTTATCACAGGGTGCTTCAACATCGAGTCTTTCACTGCTTCTGTCACTTAGAAGTCAGAACTAAATTACAGAAAGAGATTTTTTTAATTACATGTGTGTATATACATGGATACACACACAAAATATTTGCTGATTATGTTGGATTCTTTTTTCTTGATTTGGAGAAAACTTTGACTACTGAATACTTCTGGAATATTATTAAAGTCATATTCAGAGAAATAAATTATTCCTGTTCTGAAATGGGGTTGAGTACAGTGTGTCTGCTGTGTGTAAAGAGGGGCAGGATGGAGGCATAGAGAACACCTGACAGCCACATGGCTATATATCTGGGACAAAGGGCTTTCTAAGGATGTTTTAGAGAATTTTTTTAGAGCAAACTGTTTAAGGATTAAGTGTTGACCTCAGAATTTTTGTTCTTCTGTAGCAGTGCATGTTCACAGGCTCTTTATTTTGGGGGCTAGTGCTAGATTATAAACAGGAAGTTTTGTGGCAAACTTGGTGCCTAATCTAGTGGGTACATAGATAGGTGATTTTTTTTTTTAGTCAGTAGACATAGAAAATTAAAAATATCAAAGGAATATTTCATCCAAAGATGGGCACAGTAAAGTACAGAAGTGATAATGACCTAATAGAAGCAGAAGAGATCAAGAAGAGATAGAAAGAATACACTGAAGAACTGTACAAAAAAGATCTTAATGACCCCCGATAACCACAATGGTGTAGTCTCTCACTCAGAACCAGTCATCCTAGATTGTGAATTCAGAGCCAGTCATCCTGGATTGTAAAGTCGACAAGTGGGCCTTAGGAAGCACTAAGCACTTTATTTTTAGCCAATAAAGCTTAGTGGAGGGGATAAAATTCCAGCAGTTATTTAGAATCCTAAAGCATGCTATTAAAGTACTGCACTCAAAATGTCAGCAAATTTGGAAAACGTGGCAGTGGCCACAGGATTGGGAAAGGTTAATCCTCATCCCAGTCCCCAAGAAGGTCAGTACTAAAGAATGTTCAAAACCACCAGACAATTGTACTCATCTCCCATGCTAGTAAGGTTATGCTCAAAACCCTCCAAACTAGGCTTCAGCATTATGTGAAGAACATCCAAATATTCAAGCTAGATTTAGAAAAGGCAGAGGAACCAGAGATCAAATTGCCAACATTCGCTGGATCATAGAGAAAGCAAGGGAATTCCAGAAAAACGTCTACTTATGTTTCATTGACTATGCTAAAGCCTTTGACTGTGTGGATCACAACAAACTGTGGAAAACTCTTATTTAAAGAGATGGGAATACCAGACTATCTTACCTGTCTCCACATACAGAGAAACCTGTATGCGGGTCAAGAGCCAACAGTTAGAACCTTGTATGAAACAACTGACTGGTTCAGGACTGAGAAAGGAGTACGGCAAGGCTGTTTTTGTTGTCACCCTGTTTATTTAACTTATGTGCAGAGCACATCATGAGAAATGCAAGGCTGGATGAGTTATAAGCTGAAATCAAGATTGCCAGGAAAAATTTCAACAACTTCAGGTATGTGGATGATACCACTCTAATGGCAGGAAGCAAAGAGGAACTAAAGACCCTCCTGATGAGGGCAAAGGAGGACAGTGAAAAAGCCGGCTTAAAACTCAACATTAAAAACACTAAGACCATGGTATCCAGTCCCATCACTTCATGGCAAATAGAAGGGGAAAAGGTGTAAGCAGTGACAGATTTCCTCTTGTTGGGCTCTGAAATCTCTGTGGATGGTGACTGCAGCCATGAAATTAGAAGCCTATTGCTTCTTGGCAGGAAAGCGATGACAAACCTAGACAGTGTGTTAAAAAACAAAGACATCACTTTACCAACAAAGGTCTGTATAGTTAAGGCTATGGTATTTCCAGTAGTCATGTACAGATGTGAGAACTAGACAATAAAGAAGGCAGAGCACTGAAGAACTGATGTTTTTGAATTGTGGTTCTGGAGAAGACTCTTGAGAGTCCCTTGGACAGCAAGGAGATCAAACCTGAACATTCACTGGAAGGACTGTTGCTGAAGCTGAAGTTCCATTACTTTGGCCACCTGATGTGAAGAGCCAACTCATTGGAAAAGACCCTGATGCTGGGAAATATCAAAGGCGAAAAGAGAAGGGGCGACTGTAGAAGAGATGGTTAGAGAGCATCACCGACTCAGTGGACATGAGTCTGAGCAAACTCAGTGTTCCTGAAAATTACATTATTTAATTTTCTTCTGGCAGAGTTATATTCCATTGTGTACATGGGTCTCTTTTTCTTTATCCATTTATCTCCCCACTGACAATATGTTTACTTCCATTTTTTGGCTATTGTAAAGTGTAGTCCAGTGCAAACTCGGTTGCATGTGCGTTTCAAAATGTTGTCTTCTTTTCAAATATTCCTTGGAGTGCTTCTGCAGGATCTTATAGTAGCTTTATTTTTATTTTTTTAAGGCAGTTCCATTTTCATCTCTGTACTATTTTTATCTTTTACCTGCTACAAGCAACATAAATGGGTTCCATTGTCTCTGCATTTTCACTGTTTCTTCTCTGCAGAATGTTCACAATGGCCTTTCACATTGGTGCAGAGTGATCCCTCATTATACTCTTGACTCACACATCTCTCATAGATCACGATGTTCAGCAACTTGGGTTTTTTTTTAAAACAGTGTGACGAGAATTTACAGTTGAAAGTATTTTTCTTGAAAGTCTGCCAACTTTTAACTTGTTTTGATGGGATTCCCTTGAAAATTTTTTAAGGTCATGTAAAAGACGCTTACTCCTTGGAAGGAAAGTTATGACCAACCTAGATAGCATATTCAAAAGCAGAGACATCACTTTGCCAGCAAAGGTTCATCTAGTCAAGGCTATGGTTTTTTCTGTGGTCATGTATGGATGTGAGAGTTGGACTGTGAAGAAGGCTGAGTGCCGAAGAATTGATGCTTTTGAACTGTGGTGTTGGAGAAGACTCTTGAGAGTCCCTTGGACTGTAAGGAGATCCAACCAGTCCATTCTGAAGGAGATCAGCCCTGGGATTTCTTTGGAAGGAATGATGCTAAAGCTGAAACTCCAATACTTTGGCCACCTCATGCGAAGAGTTGACTCATTGGAAAAGACTCTGGTGCTGGGAGGGATTGGGGGCAAGAGGAGAAGGGGATGACAGAGGATGAGATGGCTGGATGGCATCACTGACTCGATGGACGTGAGTCTCAGTGAACTCCAGGAGTTGGTGATGGACAGGGAGGCCTGGCGTGCTGCAATTCATGGGGTCACAAAGAGTCGGACATGACTGAGCGACTGATCTGATCTGATCTGATCTGATCATTTAGATCCCAGCACTGCTTGTGAGTATGAAGTAACTTAGAGCAATAGTTTTAGGTTGCTGTTTTGAAAAATGGACACAAGGCAGAGGAACACCTTCATGCCCAAGTTTTGTTACTATGGGATCCAAGGCCGGAGTTATAGTCTTAGAGCCCAATTGTAAACTAGAGTGGAATATGTGAGAAGAAGCCACCCAAACTTGGGTCTCTAATACTTTTGTTTCCCCTAATATGTATTTTTAATTGGACTAAAAATGACTTACAAGGTTATGTTATAGATGTACAAAATCTTGTTCAGTTATACTTATTTCTGTATCTATTCATCTTTTGTGTTTTTTATCATGTAGGTTATTACAGTGTGTTTAGTCCAACACACTTTCTCAAGTAGGCCCATGTTGATCACTTATTTTTTATGTATTTGTGGGTATGAGTTATTTCCTCCCTCCTAATTTATGCCTTTTTTCCCACCATTACCCATGGGTTACCATAAGTTTATTGCCTAAGACTGTTTCTTATTTCACACATCAATAAGCGCATAGTACTGAAGTGCCTTAGCATGCACGCATGCTATGAGTACCTATTCCCAGTACATGATATCATATAATAATTCTCTCTCTCCATCTAACTGACTTTACCTAATGATATTACCTCTAGATTTATCTGTGTCCCTGCAGTTGGCATTATCTCATTTTTTAAGTCAGAACCATATTTCTTTGCATGTATGTATTCCTTTTTCTTTATCCATTCATCTGTCCATGTACATTTGCTTACTTCCATATCTGGGCTGTTTTGTGAACTGCTGCAGTGTGTGCTTATGTGCACGAGTTTTCTAAAATCTGGTTTTCTCCTCATACACTCTCAGCAGTTGGACTGCCAGATTATAGGGTCTGTCTGTCTCAGCTGTTAAAAATGCACATCTACATATGTCATCCAATGAACATTACCAATATACATTCACCAGCACTATCTAAGGGTCTTTTTTCTTCACCGGACTCTCGCATTCTTTGTCTCTAAAATTTTTGAGAGTGATCTTTTGGACTTCTCTATGGCCATACATTGTTGTCATTTTGATTGTCCTGTGTCTAATTATTCACCTGAGAACCTTTTCCTGTGCTTTCTTAAGAAAAACTTAGAGACTGTATTTACCTCTTGGTATTTTCTTCTGATAGTTTGACCTTTTTTTGCATCTTTTATTCTTTAGCTCTGGAGACTTCTTGATATCAAGTGTCATTTAAAGCCCAGCAATTTTTGTGAATATTAAGTATTCAGAAGTGAAACCTTTAAGGTTGCTGCTGTGGGGAACTGTCAGAAGACTGCAGGACATCCTTATGCCCAAAGGTGGTGACCCTGCCAGTGAAAATTTTAGACAGTTTTAATTGGGGTCTGCACAATATTCTGGGCTTCTCTGGTGGCTCAGACAGTAAAGAATATGCCTGGAATGCAGGAGACCTGGGCTTAATCTCTGAGTCTGGAAGATCCCCTGGAGAAGGGAATGGCTACCTACTCCAAGATTTCTGCTTGGAGAATCCCATGGACAGATGAACCTGGAGGGTTACAGTCCATGGGAGTCACAAAGAGTTGGACACGACTAAGCAACTAACACTTCAGACAATATTCTGGCATGTACTCAAACCAACACCCAAAGGTTTATTTTAACGATGTGGTTTGCCTACCAGTAGCGTGGGAACGTTCCATTTTCTCCAGTCCCTGTTACCCTGGTATGACATCTCAAAACTAAAAAACTCTTGTTGATAGGAATATCAATTTCATTTTAGCTCAGTTTGAACAGAGAAGCAAAAATATCAGGGGTGAGATGTATGAAGAGAATAACATGGAAACTTACAATACCATATGTAAAACAGCCAATGGGAAATTGCTGTGTGATTCAGGGAACTCAAACAGGGTCTTTCTAACAACCTAGAGGGGTGGGATGCAGAGGGAGGTAGGAGGGAGGTTCAAGAGGGAGGTGATATCGCAGCACTGTTTATAATAGCCAGGACATGGAAGCAACCTAGATGTCCATCAGCAGATGAATGGATAAGAAAGCTGTGGTATATATACACAATGGAGTATTACTCAGCCATTAAAAAGAATACATGTGAGTCAGTTCTAATGAGGTGGATGAAACTGGAGCCTATTATACAGAGTGAAGTAAGCCAGAAGGAAAAACACCAATACAGTATACTAACGCATATATATGGAATTTAGAAAGATGGTAACAATAACCCTGTGTACAAGACAGCAAAAGAGACAGTGATGTATAGAACAGTCTTATGGACTCTGTGGGAGAGGGAGAGGGTGGGAAGATTTGGGAGAATGGCATTGAAACATGTAAAATATCATGTATGAAACGAGATGCCAGTCCAGGTTCGATGCACGATACTGGATGCTTGGGGTTAGTGCACTGGGATGACCCAGAGGGATGGTATGGGGAGGGAGGAGGGAGGAGGGTTCAGGATGGGGAACACATGTATACCTGTGGTGGATTCATTTTGATATTTGGCAAAACTAATACAATTATGTAAAGTTTAAAAATTAAATAAAATTTAAAAAAAAAAAGAGGGAGGGGACATCTGAGTACCTATGGCTGATTCATGTTGATAGTTGACAGAAAACAACGAAATTCTGTACGGCAATTATCCATCAATTAAAAAATAAATAAAATTTAACAAAATCAGGAGGCATATTTGTTCAGGTTTCTTCAGGAGGAAAATGAAACTATTAGAACACAAAGTACATGCAGCTTATGGGCTCTTTGAGTCAGTATTTTTTGCAGAAAATTTTATTTTTTTCAAATGTGACCTTTCATTCATATAACAACAAATAACAGAATTAGAAGAAACTAATTTCAAATGATGGCTTGTTTCTACCCAGAAAATCTGAATACAAAGGAACCAATGAGAAGTGCAATGATTAGGGCCAAGCTTTTAAGAATATTTTAGGTTTGCAAATCATGAACAGTATGAAAAGGCAAAATGATAGGATACTGAAAGAGGAACTCCCCAGGTCGGTAGGTGCCCAATATGCTACTGGAGATCAGTGGAGAAATAACTCCAGAAAGAATGAAGGGATGGAGCCAAAGCAAAAACAATACCCAGCTGTGGATGTGACTGGTGATAGAAGCAAGGTCCAATGCTATAAAGAGCAATATTGCATAGGAACCTGGAATGTCAGGTCCATGAATCAAGACAAATTGGAAATGGTCAAACAAGAGATGGCAAGAGTGAATGTCGACATTATAGGAATCAGTGAACTAAAATGGACTGGAATGGGTGAATTTAACTCAAATGACCATTATATCTACTACTGTGGGCAGGAATCCCTCAGAAGAAATGGAGTAGCCATCATGGTCAACAAAAAAGTCCGAAATGCAGTACTTGGATGCAATCTCAAAAACAACAGAATGATCTCTGTTCATTTCCAAGGCAAACCATTCAATATCACAGTAATCCAAGTCTATGCCCCAACCAGTAACGCTGAAAAAGCTGAAGTTGAACGGTTCTATGAAGACCTACAAGACCTTTAGAACTAACACCCAAAAAAGATGTCCTTTTCATTACAGGGGATTGGAATGCAAAAGTAGGAAGTCAAGAAACACCTGGAGTAACAGGCAAATTTGGCCTTGGAATACGGAATGAAGCAGGGCAAAGACTAATAGAGTTTTGCCAAGAGAACGCACTAGTCATAGCAAACACCCTCTTCCAACAACACAAGAGAAGACTCTACACATGGACATCACCAGATAGTCAACACCAAAATCAGATTGATTATATTCTTTGCAGCCAAAGATGGAGAAGCTCTATACAGTCAGCAAAAACAAGACTGTGGCTCAGATCATGAACTCCTTATTGCCAAATTCAGACTTAAATTGAAGAAAGTAGGGAAACCACTAGACCATTCAGGTATGACCTAAATCAAATCCCTTATGATTATACAGTGGAAGTCAGAAATAGATTTAAGGGCCTAGATCTGATAGATAGAGTACCTGATGAACTATGGAATGAGGTTCATGACATTGTACAGAGACAGGGATCAAGACCACCCCTGTGGAAAAGAAATGCAAAAAAGCAAAATGGCTGTCTGAGGAGGCCTTACAAATAGCTGTGAAAAGAAGAGAAGTGAAAAGCAAAGGAGAAAAGGAAAGATATAAACATCTGAATGCAGAGTTCCAAAGAATAGCAAGAAGAGATAAGAAAGCCTTCCTCAGTGATCAATGTAAAGAAATAGAGGAAAACAACAGAATGGGAAAGACTAGAGATCTCTTCAAGAAAATTAGAGATACCAAGGGAACATTTCATGCAAAGATGGGCTCGATAAAGGACAGAAATGGTATGGACCTAACAGAAGCAGAAGATATTAAGAAGAGCTGGAAAGAATACACAGAACTGTACAAAAAAGATCTTCACGACTCAGATAATCACAATGGTGTGATCACCGACCTAGAGCCAGACATCCTGGAATGTGAAGTCAAGTGGGCCTTAGAAAGCATCACTATGAACCAAGCTAATGGAGGTGATGGAATTCCAGTTGAGCTATTTCAAATCCTGAAAGATGATGCTGTGAAAGTGCTGCACTCAATATGCCAGCAAATTTGGAAAACTCAGCAGTGGCCACAGGACTGGAAAAGGTCAGTTTTCATTCCAATCCCAAAGAAAGGCAATGCCAAAGAATGCTCAAACTACCGCACAATTGCACTCATCTCACACGCTAGTAAAGTAATGCTCAAAATTCTCCAAGCCAGGCTTCAGCAATATGTGAACCGTGAACTTCCTGATGTTCAAGCTGGTTTTAGAAAAGGCAGAGGAACCAGAGATCAAATTGCCAATATCTGCTGGATCATGGAAAAAACAAGAGAGTTCCAGAAAAACATCTATTTCTGTTTTATTGACTATGCCAAAGCCTTTGACTATGTGGATCACAATAAACTGTGGAAAATTCTGAAAGAGATGGGAATACCAGACCACCTGATCTGCCTCTTGAGAAATTTGTATGTAGGTCAGGAAGCACTCCAGGAGTTGGTGATGGACAGGGGAGGCCTGGCGTGCTGCAATTCATGGGGTCACAAAGAGTCGGACATGACTGAGCGACTGATCTGATCTGATCTGATCTGATCATTTAGATCCCAGCACTGCTTGTGAGTATGAAGTAACTTAGAGCAATAGTTTTAGGTTGCTGTTTTGAAAAATGGACACAAGGCAGAGGAACACCTTCATGCCCAAGTTTTGTTACTATGGGATCCAAGGCGGAGTTATAGTCTTAGAGCCCAATTGTAAACTAGAGTGGAATATGTGAGAGAAGCCACCCAAACTTGGGTCTCTAATACTTTGTTTCCCTAATATGTATTTTTAATTGGACTAAAAATGACTTACAAGGTTATGTTATAGATGTACAAAATCTTGTTCAGTTATACTTATTTCTGTATCTATTCATCTTTTGTGTTTTTTATCATGTAGGTTATTACAGTGTGTTTAGTCCAACACACTTTCTCAAGTAGGCCCATGTTGATCACTTATTTTTTATGTATTTGTGGGTATGAGTTATTTCCTCCCTCCTAATTTATGCCTTTTTTCCCACCATTACCCATGGGTTACCATAAGTTTATTGCCTAAGACTGTTTCTTATTTCACACATCAATAAGCGCATAGTACTGAAGTGCCTTAGCATGCACGCATGCTATGAGTACCTATTCCCAGTACATGATATCATATAATAATTCTCTCTCTCCATCTAACTGACTTTACCTAATGATATTACCTCTAGATTTATCTGTGTCCCTGCAGTTGGCATTATCTCATTTTTTTAAGTCAGAACCATATTTCTTTGCATGTATGTATTCCTTTTTCTTTATCCATTCATCTGTCCATGTACATTTGCTTACTTCCATATCTGGGCTGTTTTGTGAACTGCTGCAGTGTGTGCTTATGTGCACGAGTTTTCTAAAATCTGGTTTTCTCCTCATACACTCTCAGCAGTTGGACTGCCAGATTATAGGGTCTGTCTGTCTCAGCTGTTAAAAATGCACATCTACATATGTCATCCAATGAACATTACCAATATACATTCACCAGCACTATCTAAGGGTCTTTTTTCTTCACCGGACTCTCGCATTCTTTGTCTCTAAAATTTTTGAGAGTGATCTTTTGGACTTCTCTATGGCCATACATTGTTGTCATTTTGATTGTCCTGTGTCTAATTATTCACCTGAGAACCTTTTCCTGTGCTTTCTTAAGAAAAACTTAGAGACTGTATTTACCTCTTTGGTATTTTCTTCTGATAGTTTGACCTTTTTTTGCATCTTTTATTCTTTAGCTCTGGAGACTTCTTGATATCAAGTGTCATTTAAAGCCCAGCAATTTTGTGAATATTAAGTATTCAGAAGTGAAACCTTTAAGGTTGCTGCTGTGGGGAACTGTCAGAAGACTGCAGGACATCCTTATGCCCAAAGGTGGTGACCCTGCCAGTGAAAATTTTAGACAGTTTTAATTGGGGTCTGCACAATATTCTGGGCTTCTCTGGTGGCTCAGACAGTAAAGAATATGCCTGGAATGCAGGAGACCTGGGCTTAATCTCTGAGTCTGGAAGATCCCCTGGAGAAGGGAATGGCTACCTACTCCAAGATTTCTGCTTGGAGAATCCCATGGACAGATGAACCTGGAGGGTTACAGTCCATGGGAGTCACAAAGAGTTGGACACGACTAAGCAACTAACACTTCAGACAATATTCTGGCATGTACTCAAACCAACACCCAAAGGTTTATTTTAACGATGTGGTTTGCCTACCAGTAGCGTGGGAACGTTCCATTTTCTCCAGTCCCTGTTACCCTGGTATGACATCTCAAAACTAAAAAACTCTTGTTGATAGGAATATCAATTTCATTTTAGCTCAGTTTGAACAGAGAAGCAAAAATATCAGGGGTGAGATGTATGAAGAGAATAACATGGAAACTTACAATACCATATGTAAAACAGCCAATGGGAAATTGCTGTGTGATTCAGGGAACTCAAACAGGGTCTTTCTAACAACCTAGAGGGGTGGGATGCAGAGGAGGTAGGAGGGAGGTTCAAGAGGAGGTGATATCGCAGCACTGTTTATAATAGCCAGGACATGGAAGCAACCTAGATGTCCATCAGCAGATGAATGGATAAGAAAGCTGTGGTATATATACACAATGGAGTATTACTCAGCCATTAAAAAGAATACATGTGAGTCAGTTCTAATGAGGTGGATGAAACTGGAGCCTATTATACAGAGTGAAGTAAGCCAGAAGGAAAACACCAATACAGTATACTAACGCATATATATGGAATTTAGAAAGATGGTAACAATAACCCTGTGTACAAGACAGCAAAAGAGACAGTGATGTATAGAACAGTCTTATGGACTCTGTGGGAGAGGGAGAGGGTGGGAAGATTTGGGAGAATGGCATTGAAACATGTAAAATATCATGTATGAAACGAGATGCCAGTCCAGGTTCGATGCACGATACTGGATGCTTGGGGTTAGTGCACTGGGATGACCCAGAGGGATGGTATGGGGAGGGAGGAGGGAGGAGGGTTCAGGATGGGGAACACATGTATACCTGTGGTGGATTCATTTTGATATTTGGCAAAACTAATACAATTATGTAAAGTTTAAAAATTAAATAAAATTTAAAAAAAAAAAGAGGGAGGGGACATCTGAGTACCTATGGCTGATTCATGTTGATAGTTGACAGAAAACAACGAAATTCTGTACGGCAATTATCCATCAATTAAAAAATAAATAAAATTTAACAAAATCAGGAGGCATATTTGTTCAGGTTTCTTCAGGGAGGAAAATGAAACTATTAGAACACAAAGTACATGCAGCTTATGGGCTCTTTGAGTCAGTATTTTTTGCAGAAAAATTCTTATTTTTTTTCAAATGTGACCTTTCATTCATATAACAACAAATAACAGAATTAGAAGAAACTAATTTCAAATGATGGCTTGTTTCTACCCAGAAAATCTGAATACAAAGGAACCAATGAGAAGTGCAATGATTAGGGCCAAGCTTTTAAGAATATTTTAGGTTTGCAAATCATGAACAGTATGAAAAGGCAAAATGATAGGATACTGAAAGAGGAACTCCCCAGGTCGGTAGGTGCCCAATATGCTACTGGAGATCAGTGGAGAAATAACTCCAGAAAGAATGAAGGGATGGAGCCAAAGCAAAAACAATACCCAGCTGTGGATGTGACTGGTGATAGAAGCAAGGTCCAATGCTATAAAGAGCAATATTGCATAGGAACCTGGAATGTCAGGTCCATGAATCAAGACAAATTGGAAATGGTCAAACAAGAGATGGCAAGAGTGAATGTCGACATTATAGGAATCAGTGAACTAAAATGGACTGGAATGGGTGAATTTAACTCAAATGACCATTATATCTACTACTGTGGGCAGGAATCCCTCAGAAGAAATGGAGTAGCCATCATGGTCAACAAAAAAGTCCGAAATGCAGTACTTGGATGCAATCTCAAAAACAACAGAATGATCTCTGTTCATTTCCAAGGCAAACCATTCAATATCACAGTAATCCAAGTCTATGCCCCAACCAGTAACGCTGAAAAAGCTGAAGTTGAACGGTTCTATGAAGACCTACAAGACCTTTAGAACTAACACCCAAAAAAGATGTCCTTTTCATTACAGGGGATTGGAATGCAAAAGTAGGAAGTCAAGAAACACCTGGAGTAACAGGCAAATTTGGCCTTGGAATACGGAATGAAGCAGGGCAAAGACTAATAGAGTTTTGCCAAGAGAACGCACTAGTCATAGCAAACACCCTCTTCCAACAACACAAGAGAAGACTCTACACATGGACATCACCAGATAGTCAACACCAAAATCAGATTGATTATATTCTTTGCAGCCAAAGATGGAGAAGCTCTATACAGTCAGCAAAAACAAGACTGTGGCTCAGATCATGAACTCCTTATTGCCAAATTCAGACTTAAATTGAAGAAAGTAGGGAAAACCACTAGACCATTCAGGTATGACCTAAATCAAATCCCTTATGATTATACAGTGGAAGTCAGAAATAGATTTAAGGGCCTAGATCTGATAGATAGAGTACCTGATGAACTATGGAATGAGGTTCATGACATTGTACAGGAGACAGGGATCAAGACCACCCCTGTGGAAAAGAAATGCAAAAAAGCAAAATGGCTGTCTGAGGAGGCCTTACAAATAGCTGTGAAAAGAAGAGAAGTGAAAAGCAAAGGAGAAAAGGAAAGATATAAACATCTGAATGCAGAGTTCCAAAGAATAGCAAGAAGAGATAAGAAAGCCTTCCTCAGTGATCAATGTAAAGAAATAGAGGAAAACAACAGAATGGGAAAGACTAGAGATCTCTTCAAGAAAATTAGAGATACCAAGGGAACATTTCATGCAAAGATGGGCTCGATAAAGGACAGAAATGGTATGGACCTAACAGAAGCAGAAGATATTAAGAAGAGCTGGAAAGAATACACAGAACTGTACAAAAAAGATCTTCACGACTCAGATAATCACAATGGTGTGATCACCGACCTAGAGCCAGACATCCTGGAATGTGAAGTCAAGTGGGCCTTAGAAAGCATCACTATGAACCAAGCTAATGGAGGTGATGGAATTCCAGTTGAGCTATTTCAAATCCTGAAAGATGATGCTGTGAAAGTGCTGCACTCAATATGCCAGCAAATTTGGAAAACTCAGCAGTGGCCACAGGACTGGAAAAGGTCAGTTTTCATTCCAATCCCAAAGAAAGGCAATGCCAAAGAATGCTCAAACTACCGCACAATTGCACTCATCTCACACGCTAGTAAAGTAATGCTCAAAATTCTCCAAGCCAGGCTTCAGCAATATGTGAACCGTGAACTTCCTGATGTTCAAGCTGGTTTTAGAAAAGGCAGAGGAACCAGAGATCAAATTGCCAATATCTGCTGGATCATGGAAAAAGCAAGAGAGTTCCAGAAAAACATCTATTTCTGTTTTATTGACTATGCCAAAGCCTTTGACTATGTGGATCACAATAAACTGTGGAAAATTCTGAAAGAGATGGGAATACCAGACCACCTGATCTGCCTCTTGAGAAATTTGTATGTAGGTCAGGAAGCAACAGTTAGAACTGGACATGGAACAACAGACTGGTTCCAAATAGGAAAAGGAGTTCGTCAAGGCTGTAGATTGTCACCCTGCTTATTTAACTTATATGCAGAGTACATCATGAGAAACACTGGACTGGAAGAAACACAAGCTGGAATCAAGATTGCTGGGAGAAATATCAATAACCTCAGATATGCAGATGACACCACCCTTATGGCAGAAAGTGAAGGGGAACTAAAAAGCCTCTTGATGAAAGTGAAAGAGGAGAGTGAAAAAGTTGGCTTAAAGCTCAACATTCAGAAAACGAAGATCATGGCATCTAGTCCCATTACTTCATGGGAAATAGATGGGTAAACAGTGGAAACAGTGTCAGACTTTATTTTGGGGGGCTCCAAAATCACTGCAGATGGTGATTGCAGCCATGAAATTAAAAGACACTTACTCCTTGGAAGGAAATTTATGACCAACCTAGACAACATATTCAAAAGCAGAGACATTACTTTGCCAACAAAGGTCCATCTAGTCAAGGCTATGGTTTTCTCTGTGGTCATGTATGGATGTGAGAGTTGGACTGTGAAGAAGGCTGAGCGCTGAAGAATTGATGCTTTTGAACTGTGGTGTTGGAGAAGACTCTTAAGAATCCCTTGGACTGCAAGGAGATCCAACCAGTCCATTCTGAAGGAGATCAGCCCTTGAATTTCTTTGGAAGGAATGATGCTAAAGCTGAAACTCCAGTACTTTGGCCACCTCATGCGAAGAATTGACTCATTGGAAAAGACTCTGATGCTGGGAGGGATTGGGGGCAGGAGGAGAAGGGGACGACAGAGGATGAGATGGCTGGATGGCATCACTGACTCGATGGACGTGAGTCTGAGTGAACTCCGGGAGTTGGTGATGGACAGGGAGGCCTGGCGTGCTGCAATTCATGGGGTCGCCAAGAGTCGGACACGACTGAGCGACTGAACTGAACTGATGTTTGCAATTTCAACAATATATTTTTATTCTGACGAAGAATATACTTTTCCAGAGGCTTCTAGTGTGGTCGCCTCCTACTGGAAGCCTGGGATGCTGGAATCAGGTCACTTCCTGTCTGTCTTTACAGGACACTGGGCTGCACTCTAAGAAATTCCTGGATCTCCCCTGGATTCTGACCATCATGTGGCTAGAGAAATTGGTAATGTTGTTTTGCCTATTGAGATGTTTAATGACAAGATTCTTTCAGTTTCCTGATGTGGGTGAAGTGTGGAGCCGAGTGATGATTTCTTCTTCAAGAAATGTACATCCTAGCTCCCACATGAGGGTGATCCCCCGTCCAACGATGAGAGACCCTGCATGTGTGTGACCTGTGCCTCCTGGGAGACCAGCCCTAAACTAGTTTGAACCTGACCAAGTTCCATCTACATGGTAGATTTAGACCTCTCTAAGTCTACACTGACGATGTTGAGACTTGACCATGCACTTTTTACAATGAGGACATTTAATCCTGACTGTTCTGTGTGTGCTGGGACATGGAGACCCAGGTGGAGGCCTGGCCTGGCCTCTGTCTGGAAACTCCGCGCCTGCATCTGAGCGTCAGTGCTCAGATGTCTGGGGTCTGCGGCCGGGGTGGGCCTCTCTGGGAACCGTGCTCTCCTCTGAGTGGGCCTCCCTGGCCCTCCCGGGGGTCAGTGCTGCGGTCAGGCTCCTAGTCTGTCCCCTGCCAGGTTCATTTCCCTGGGGCTCCTGGAGACCCCTCAGGTGGGCTACCTGGTAATCATTTCAATTTTCCAGCACATTCAAGTTCAGTAGGGAGGCAGATTCACCTGGCGAATTGATTCCAGGGCACAGGGATTGGCCATAAAGCCAATGGGCAGCAGGTGAGGTTGCTGCTGTGATCTCCTTCCAGTTGACTCTCTACTCTGAAGAGAACAGACCTGCCCTACGTTTTTCAGCCCAGATCTCCTATTTTCTCAGCACCTCAGCGGGACAAGAAAGAGCCTGCCAGAACCGAGGTACTGTGTTCACCTCTAGCATGAGCATTCAAACCAGCAAAAAATCACACAGAACCAAAGTGAAAACAGGAGGGGCCTGACTTCTCAGGGACAATTGAGGGGAGAGGAGATGGTCCCTACACTTCTTTCTAGGGTCCTAGGAGGCCCCAGAGACCTGGCTTGTTTACACATTAGGGGTCCACTGACCACAGCCATGGTGTCCTAACCAAGGGGATGTGTGACCCCAGGTTGGGGGACTAGGCACTGTGTGAGCCTCATTCCATTTGCATGGGTCAGGATTATATGTATGGGGAGACCACACACACACACAACTAAGAAAAAGGAAGAATACACGAGAGCTTCACTGGTGTTTAGGAATTCATGCTTTACAGTATTCACTTTATACAGGCCTGTGCCTGTTTGTCTCTTTACCCCTGCAAGGTTCACCCTCCCTGAGGCTCCTGGAGCTTCCTCAGATGTCTACCTGGTAATTACTCCAATTCACCAGGATGAGCATGGCGGGGAGGTAGGCTTACCTGGTGAATTGATTGCAGGGCACACGGATCAGGCAAAAAGTCAATGGGCAGCAGGTGAGGTTGCTGCTGTGATTTCCTTCCAATCGGCCATCCCTACTCAGCAGAGACCAGACTTACCCCTCGTCTTCCAGCCTTGCACCTCGTGTTTGTCTTCTCAACACCTCAGTAGAACAAGAAAGGACTGAGCCTGCCAGAAACAAAGTAGTGTGTTCAACATTATCATGACAGCCATAAAAACAGTTAATATCACATAGAACCAAAGGGAAAAGAGGAGGTCTTCCCTGGGACAAGTGTGGGGAGAGGAGATTGACTCTACACTACTTTACACCTTCCCAGGAGGTTACAGGAGCCCACTTGTTTTCACCTTAGGGGCCCAACCAGCAGAGTCCTGGTGTCCTAACCAAGGGTCGTGGGACCCCAGGTGCAGAGTCAGGGGATTGTGTGGTCTCACCCCCTCCACAGAGAAGGCAATGGCACCCCACTCCAGTACTCCTGCCTGGAAAATCCCATGGATGGAGGAGCCTGGAAGGCTGCAGTCCATGGGGTCGCTAAGAGTCAGACATGACTAAACGACTTCACTTTCACTTTTCACTTTCCTGCATTGGAGAAGGAAACGGCAACCCACTCCAGTGTTCTTGCCTGGAGAATCCCAGGGACAGGGGAGCCTGGTGGGCTGCCATCTACAGGGTCACATAGAGTCGGACAGAACTGAAGTGACTTAGCAGCAGCAACCCCCTCCACATGGGATGAGATCCTGTACCTGGAGACCACATATCTGGTCTTTACCTGCAGTGTGTCCTGTCCACTCTGAGATTCCCAACATCTGAATTGAAGGTGTTGCCCTGATTAACCTGTGGTCCTTTTTCTTCATCTTGTTGCATTCATATGAGGTCAGGAACCTTAGTGGGTTGCTGCTGTGTGTTCTGCTGAGTGAAAACCTTTGGAGGTGTCATATTAATATCATAGCATATCACATGTCTAATTCATAGTGTCACTACTATATGATTTCCCCTTCACCAAGCTCAGATAATTTACTTTGTAATTTAATTTTTATTTTATAGTGGACTAGAGTTGATTTCCATTGTTTCTTTGGTTTTATGTGTATAGGAACTTGATTTTATATAGAAGTATATCTATTCTTTTTTTTCCATTTTTTTCCTCATATAAGCTATTACAGTTTTTTCAATAGAGTTCCCTTCTCTATTCAGTAGGTCCTATTAGATTATCAATTTGATAAATATTAGTGTTTATATCAGAGAAGGCAATGGCACCCCACTCCAGTACTCTTGCCTGGAAAATCCATGGACGGAGGAGCCTGGTAGGCTGCAGTCCATTGGGTCGCTAAGAGTCAGACACGACTGAGCGACTTCACTTTCACTTTTTACTTTCATGCATTGGAGAAGGAAATGGCAACCCACTCCAGTGTTCTTGCCTGGAGAATCCCAGGGACGGGGGAGCCTGGTGGGCTGCCGTCTCTGGGGTCGCACAGAGTCGGACACGACTGAAGCGACTTAGCAGCAGTAGCAGTAGCAGCAGTGTTTATATATTGATCAAAACTCTTCATTTATCCCTCCCTTTTAACTTTCTTTTGATAATCAGAATTTGGTTTTCACAATCTGTGAGTCCATTTCTGTTTTGTACATTAGTTCATTGGTATGAATTTATAGATTGCACCTGTACATAATATCTTAGGATATTTTTCTTTTTCTCTGACTTACTTCACTTGGTATGAAAATTTCTCAGTCCATCCATGCTGTGGCCAATATCATTATTTCATCCTGTTTAATGACTGAGTAGTATTCCAGTGTATAGATATACTACATAGTCTTCATTTTTCTGTCAGTGGACATTTTGGTGGATTCTATGTCTTGGCTGTTGTAAATAGTGCTACCCTGAAAATTGGGGTGCACATGTCATTTTGAGTGATGAATTTCTCCAGATCTAAACCTGGGAGTGGGATTTCAGGATCATATGATACCTGTATGTTTAGTGTTCAAGGAAACTCTTGCTGTTTTCAATAGTGTCTTCATTCACCATTTACATTCCCACCAAGATGGTGGGAGGACTCCCTTTTTTGTACTTTCTCTGAAGTATTTATTCTTTGCAGATCTTTTCCATGATGGCCATTGTGACCAGTGTGAAGTGATACTTCATTGTAGTTTTGATTGGCATTGATTTAATAATTACTGATGTGAATTATGTTTCCATGTACTTGTGTTATTTTACATCTTGTGAGCACAATTTACCTCTTGAATCTGCTTTCCTGAAAGTTGGCCCTGTTTGGAATTCTTTTCCGATGATTTCCCCCAAGACATTTCTTGAGGGTGGGTGTCCGTTTACAGCCCTGTCAGACTTATGACTCTTAAGATTCCTTCAGCACATTTTTTATGGTTATATATATTTATCTGAACCAGCTAATTTCTCTCTGCCCCCTTCAACTTTCTTCTTTGGTAACCATAAGTTTCTTTTTTAAGTCTCTGAGGCTGATTCTCTTGTAAAAAGTTCATTTGTATCCATTTTTAGGTTCCACCAGAAATGATATCCTGTGATACCTGTCTTTCCCTGTCTCACTTAGTTCACTTAGTATGCTCATCTCTAGTTTCTTCCCTGTAACTGGAAATGGCATCATCTCATCCATCCCTCTTTATTTGAGTAATATTGCATTGTGTGTATCCGCATCTTCTGTATCCATTCATCTGTCCTTGTACATTAAGTTGCTTCCCCATCTTTGCTATTGTACCTAGTGTTGCTGTAATCGTTGGGGTACAGGTATCTTTTAAAATTTTGGTTTCTCTGGTCTATGCCTAGGTATGAACTGCTGGGTTACTTGGTACTTTTGTGCTTAGGTTTTTTTATGTTTAGTTTTTTAGAGAACTTCCATAGTGTTCTCCCTAGTGGATGTACCCATTTATATTCCCAAATGATCATTCTGATTCATTGGACAATTGATTTGCCTTTCTCTAAGAACTAGTGATGCTGAAAATCTTTTCTTGTGCTTCATAACCATCTCTATGCCTTCTGTGGAGAAATGTGCATTTAGATCTTGGGCCAATTTTTTACTGGATTTTTTTTAAATTGAGCTTTATGAGTTGTTTGTATGTGTAGAGATAATTTTCCTGTGGCTCTTTTCTTTTGCATGAATTTTTTTCTATTCTGATTGTATTTTTCTTTCACTGATAGTTTCCTGTGTTGTGCAAATGCTTTTAATGTCTATTATGTCCCATTTGTTTATTTTTGTTTTATTTGTACTGATTCTTAGAGGTGGATCAAAAAAGATCTTGCTGCATTTTATGTCAAATTGTGTTCTGCTTTTTTTACTCAAGAGTTCCATTGTATCTGTCCTTTTATTTAGACCTTTAATCTACTTGCTATATGTTTTTATGTTTGGTGTTAGGGAGTAGTTTAGTTTCATTCTCATTTTCATGCTAAGGAACCTGCCCAATGTCCTCCAAGTGGCTGCTCCCAATTTCCATTCCCAGCATCAGTGTAGGAAGGTTCCCTTTGCTGTATACCCTCTCCAGCATTTATTGTTTGTAGCATTTATGTCTATGGCCTTTCTGACTGGTGTGCGGTGATGCCTTGTTGAAGCTTTGATTTGCATTTCTCTCATATTTAGTGATGTTGACGTCTTTACATGTGATTTTTAAAAACAGTGTGAGTTAAACTTACTTATTCAAATAGGCTTCTTGAATGACTTCTCTTTTTTTTTTTTTTAACAGTTTCACATGCATTTTATTTCTTCAATTATGCTATAGTTTAATGAGCAGCAGAGTGCTTAAAGAACAAATTGACCTTGAAACAATTCTGTTTTACATATTTTTCCGATGACCTCCCCTAGGACATTTCTTGAGGGCAGGTGTTTTTTCACTTAAGCCCCTCAGGTCTTGTGAATGAATGTTAAGTGCCCATGAGCATTGGTTTCAAAGTTGTTGTTATGGGAAATGGCCACAAGGTGGCAGCATGTCTTTATGCCGAACTCTGGTTACTGAAGGAAAGAGAGCCTTGGGGTAAGTCGTGTTCCTGGATTGTCAATTAGAGTGGAATGTGCCAGAAGAAACACTTAAGGCTGATGTCCCATTCCTTCTTTCTTCTTTACCCCTATCCCTTGGCCAAATCCCAATTCCTGAAACACCACTCTGTGGAGAGTGCTTTCATCCATAGATGGGGAGACCCTAAGGTGGTGGGAACCCCACCACCAGGAGAAAGGAAGCCCACAGGGCTTTTCAAAGCTCTTCCCTCCCAGTTTCACTGCATCTGGAGGTGGTGGGCCCGTGCAGAGGGGAGCAGGCTCACCAGATCCATGGAGCAGGGCTCATTGGCTGGCACACCCTCCCCAGCTCTGTCAACCCCATGACAGTCCATCCTTGGGAACCAAGGCTGCCCAGGCTTCAGGGATGTGACATCAGCCCAGGTCACCAAGGCCTGAGGGGAATAGAGCCAACATTCTCTTTTTGTATTTTGTCTTTTGTATTGGTGTTGGTGACTTGCAATGTTGTAGAGTGTGTTTGTATGTTTTTTTGTTTTAGGTGAACAACATGATTCACTTATGCATAGATGTGTACATGTCCTTTCTTGGATTCTCTTCCCATATAGTTTATTATGCAGTATTGAGTAGGGGTCCTTGTTGATTATTTTAAAGAGTAGTGTGTATATGTTCATCAACACCTTCTCATTTCTCATTGCCCACCACTTTTCCCTTTTGGTAACCATAAGGTGTTTTGCTATGTTGTGAGGCCATTTCTGTTTGGAAAAGTTCATTTGTATCCATTTTTAGAATTTACCACTAAGTGATGTCATATGATACTTGTCTTTCTTTGTCTCACTTCACTTTGTATGATCATCTCTACTTCCTTCCTTGTTGCTGGACATGGCATGATGTCATCCTTTTATGGCTGAGTAACATGGCACTGTGTGCATTACCTCATCTTGCTTACCCATTCATCTATCCTTATCCACTTAGTTTGCTTCCATGTTTTGAATACTGTACATAGTGCTGCCATGAACTATGAATTGGGGTGCACCTGTCTTTTAAAATTATGGTTTTCTCTGGATCTATGCCCAGGAATGGAATTGCTGGTCCTATGGTACTTCTCTGTTCAGTTTTTTTTTTTTTCAATGCTCATTCTTTTTTTTTAATTAATTTATTTTAATTGGAGGCTAATTACTTTACTATATTGTAGTGGTTTTTGCCATATATTGACATAAATCAGCCATGGGTGTACATGTGTTCCCCATCCTGAACTCCCTCCCCATCCCATCCCTCAGGGTCATCTCAGTGCACCAGCCCTGAGCACCCTGTCTCATGCATCAAACCTGGACTGGCAATCTATTTCACATATGATAATATACATGTTTCAATGCTATTCTCTCGAATCATCCCACCCTTGCCTTCTCCCACTGAGTCCAAAAGTCTGTTCTTTACATCTGTGTCTCTTTTGCTGTCTCGCATACAGGGTCATCATTACCATCTTTCTAAATTCCATAAATATGCGTTAATATACTGTATTGGTGTTTTTCTTTCTGGCTTACTTCACTCTGTATAATAGGCTCCAGTTTCATCTACCTCATTAGAACTGATTCAAATGCATTCTTTTTAATAGCTAAGTAATATTCCATTGTGTATATGTACCACAGCTTTCTTATCCATTCGTCTGCCGATAGACATCTAGGTTGCTTCCATGTCCCGTCTATTGTAAACAGTGCTGCGATGAACATTTGGGGTACACATGTCTCTTTCAATTTTGGTTTCCTTGGTATGTATGCCAAGCAGTGGGATTGCTGGGTCATATGGCAGTTTTATTTCCAGTTTTTTAAGGAATCTCCACACTGTTCTCCATAGTGGCTATACTAGTTCACATTCCCACCAACAGTGTAAGAGGGTTAGGGTTTTTTTTTTAACGAACCTTTGGTCTGATCTCCTTTGTGAATTTCTTATTTTCATTCCCATCAACAGGGAGGAAGTTTCTTTTTCCTCTGTATCCTCTCCAGCATTTATTGTTGTAGATTTTTTGATGCTGACCATTCTGACCTACGTAAGGCAATGCTGCTGCTGCTGCTGCTGCTAAGTCGCTTCAGTCATGTCCAACTTTGTGCGACCCCATAGACGGCAGCCCACCAGGCTCCCCCGTCCCTGGGATTCTCCAGGCAAGAGTACTGGAGTGGGTTGCCATTTCCTTCTCCAATGCATGAAAGTTAAAGGTGAAAGTGAAATTGCTCAGTCGTGTCCAGCTCTTAGCGACCCCATGGACTGCAACCTACCAGGCTCCTCCGTCCATGGGATTTTCCAGGCAAGAGTACTGGAGTGGGGTGCCATCGCCTTCTCTATGTGAGGCAATACCACATTGTATTTCTGATTTACAGTTCTCTAATACTTACAGGTGCTGAGCATCTTTTCATGTGCTTCCTGGCCACCTCTATGTCTTCTTTGGAGAAATGTCCATTTAAATCTTGTGCCCCTGTTTGATTGGGTGGTTTCTTTGATATTGAGGTGCATAAGCTGTTTGTGTGTTTTGGAGATAAATTCCTCATGTGTGTCTTTGTTTGCAAATATTAGTTGCATTTTGAGGGTTGTCTTTTTGTTTTGTTTATGGTCTCCTCTGCTGTTACAATGCTTTTAAGGGTAATTAGGTCCCATTTGATTTAGGTCATACCTGAATGATCTAGTGGTTTCCCCTACTTTCTTCAATTTAAGTCTAAATTTGGCAATAAGGAGTTCATGATCTAAGCCACAGTCAGCTTCTGGTCATGTTTTTGTTGACTGTATAGAGCTTTTCCATCTTTGGCTGCAAAGAATATAATCATATAATCAATCTGATTTTGGTGTTGACCATCTTGTGATGGCCATGTGTTGAGTCTTCTCTTGTGTTGTTGGAAGAGGGTGTTTGCTATGACCAGTGCATTTTCTTGGCAAAACTCTATTAGTCTTTCCCCTGCTTCATTCCGTATTCCAAGGCCAAATTTGCCTGTTACTCCAGGTGTTTCCTGACTTCCTACTTTTGCATTCCAGTCCCCTATAATGAAAAGGACATCTTTTTTGGGTGTTAGTTCTAAAAGGTCTTGTAGGTCTTCATAGAACCGTTCAACTTCAGCTTCTTCAGCATTTCTGGTTGGGGCATAGACTTGGATTACTGTGATATTGAATGGTTTGCCTTGGAAACGAACAGAGATCATTCTGTCGTTTTTGAGATTGCATCCAAGTACTGTATTTGGACTCTTTTGTTGACCATGATGGCTACTCCATTTCTTCTAAGGGATTCCTGCAGTAGTAGATATAATGGTCATCTGAGTTAAATTCACCCATTCCAGTCCATTTTAGTTCACTGATTCCTAGAATGTCAACGTTCACTCTTGTCATCTTCTGTTTGACCATCTCCAAAGCAGAGACATTACTTTGCCAACAAAGGTCCGTCTAGTCAAGGCTATGGTTTTTCCAGTGGTCATGTATGGATGTGAGAGTTGGACTGTGAAGAAAGCTGAGTGCCGAAGAATTGATGCTTTTGAACTGTGGTGTTGGAAAAGACTCTTCAGAGTCCCTTGGACTGCAAGGAGATCCAACCAGTACATTCTGAAGGAGATCAGCCCTGGGATTTCTTTGGAAGGAATGATGCTAAAGCTGAAACTCCAGTACTTTGGCCACCTCATGTGAAGAGTTGACTCATTGGAAAAGACTCTGATGCTGGGAGGGATTGGGGGCAGGAGGAGAAGGGGACGACAGAGGATGAGATGGCTGGATGGCATCACTGACTCGATGGACGTGAGTCTCAGTGAACTCTGGGAGATGGTGATGGCCAGGGAGGCCTGGCTGTGCTGCGATTCATGGGGTCGCAAAGAGTCAGACACGACTGAGTGACTGAACTGAACTGAACTGAGGTCCCATTTATTTATTTTTATTTTTCATGATTCTAAGATGTGGATCAGAAAAGGACTTGCTGCGTTTTATGTCAAAGTGTGTTCTACTCTTTTCCTCAGAGTTTCATTGTATCCATACTTTTATTTAGGTCTTTAATCTATTTGGAGTTTATTTTTGCATATGCATCAGGGAGTATTCTAATTGCATTCTCATTCTCATTTCTTTAAAAACCTGAAGACTTTTCTCGATAGTAGCTGTTACTACCTTTCCACTAACAGTGTAGGAAGGTTCCCTTTTTCCCACACTCCTTCTAGCACTTACTGTCGACTTGTGGACAAAGGTGACTGTGAATCATGTAAGGAAATACCTCATTGGAGTTGTGATTTACATTTCTTTAATATTTTGTGATAGTGACATCTTTTAATTTTTTTTAAAGGATTTGAGTTAAACTTACCACCTGAAATTGGCCTCTTGAACATCTGCCTTCTTTTGACTTCTTTTTTGATGACCACTCCTAAGACATTGCTCGATGGATGTGTGTGTTTTTTCTTACAGAGCTTGGATCCTTATGAGTATTAAATGCCTAGCAGCACAAGTCTTCATGTTACACCATGAACAGTGACGCGTGAAGAAGGAGGCAGCAGCCCTTCTTCATGCGTCACTTTTTTTTTTAACTGTAATTTCCTTGCTATTTTCTATTGGAATAGAATCAACTTCTGATGTAGTATTTGTTTCCAGTGTACAGAAATTAAACTTAGTTATACATAGACATTTATCTATTCTCTTTTAGGTTCTTTTTTGCATAGGGGTGATTACAGTGTATTCAGTAAACTTCCCTCTGCTTTTCAGTAGTTCATTTTTTATCTTTTTGATTATATATTAATGTGTATATGTTAACTCCAAACACCTAATTTCTTGCGCCTGTATCTGGAGGCTCTGCAGAGGGCAAAAGCACTCTAGGTTATTTGTGGAGGCACACTGCCTGCCACATGCTCAAAGCTCCCTCAGCCCCAGGACACTCCAGCCTTGGACCCAATCCAATCAGGCTCCAGGGATGTGACCACAGCCTAGGTCACTATGGCCTGAGGGAAAATGAGTCAGCATTTCTTTTATTTTTCTTTTTAATGTTTCAATCCTATAATTTGAACTGGAATATGCAGGTGAATTATAATCATATGGGTTGCTTCTTTTTTCTTCCTTTTCAATCTAGCATAACTTGATTCTCTCCTACACAGATGTATACACATTACTTTTTGAGGTTTTTTTTCATATAGGTAATTACACAGTGTTGCGTATGTTTCCTTGTGTTACACAGTAGGTCATGGTGACTTTATGAGTAGTACTGTGCATATATTAGTGTGAAGCAGTTCATTTCTCCCTCACCATAGCTTTCTATGTTGGTGAGCAGATGTCTCTTTTCTAAGTCTGTGAGACTGTGTCTCTTTAAGAAAGAAGTTCATTTTCATCCATTTTTTGATTATACCTAGAAGTGATATCATATGATGCTTGTCTGTCACTGTCTCCCTTACTTCGCTTTGAACGATGATCTCTAATTTCTTTTCCGTGACTGGACTTGATATTATTTCCTACTCTTTATAGTTGAGAAATATTGTATTGTGTATATGTACCCCATGGTGTATATGTACCCCATTGTGTATCCATTCATCTGAAATTTCTATAATTAGCTTGCTTCCCAGACTTGGTTGTTGCACCTTGTGGGCCAAGATTGCAAGGTGTCTTTTACATTTTTATTTTCTCTGGATTTATGCCCAGGTGTGGGTTTTCTGGGTCCTGGCAGAAAGTGAAGAGGAACTAAAAAGCCTCTTGATGAAAGTGAAAGTGGAGAGTGAAAAAGTTGGCTTAAAGCTCAACATTCAGAAAATGAAGATCATGGCATCCGGTCCCATCACTTCATGGGAAATAGATGGGGAAACAGTGGAAACAGTGTCAGACTTTATTTTTGGGGGCTCCAAAATCACTACAGATGGTGACTGCAGCCATGAAATTAAAAGACACTTACTCCTTGGAAGGAAAGTTACGACCAACCTAGATAGCATATTCAAAAAGCAGAGACATTACTTTGCCAACAAAGGTCCATCTAGTCAAGGCTATGGTTTTTCCAGTGGTCATGTATGGATGTGAGAATTGGACTGTGAAGAAGGCTGAGTGCCGAAGAATTGATGCTTTTGAAGTGTGGTGTTGGAGAAGACTCTTGAGAGTCCCTTGGACTGCAAGGAGATCCAACCAGTCCATTCTGAAGGAGATCAGCCCTGGGATTCCTTTGGAGGGAATGATGCTAAAGCTGAAACTCCAGTACTTTGGCCACCTCATGTGAAGAGTTGACTCATTGGAAAAGACTCTGATGCTGGGAGGGATTGGGGGCAGGAGGAGAAGGGGACGACAGAGGATGAGATGGCTGGATGGCATCACTGACTCAATGGACGTGAGTCTGGGTGAACTCCGGGAGTTGGTGATGGACAGGGAGGCCTGGCATGCTGCGATTCATGGGGTCGCCAAGAGTCGGACACGACTGAGTGACTGAACTGAACTGAACTGAACGTACTTCTCTGTTATTTTTCAAATGAATCTCCATACTGTTCTCCCCACTGGATGAACCTATGTATATTCCAATCAACAGTGCAGGTGGGTTTCCTTTTCTCTACACCCTCTCCAGCATTTATTCTTTTCTAAATAATTTTATTTAATCATTTGTCTTTGATTGCACTGGGCCTTGGTTGCAGAAATCTACCTTTCTCTATCTGCAGTGAAAGGGGGCTGGCTACTCTCTAGTTTCACTGTCCAGGCTCCTCATTGTGGTGGCTTCAGGTTGCAGAGCGTGGGCTCTAGAGCACCAGGCTTCAGTAGTTGCGGTGGGAGGCCTCAGTAGTTGTAGTTAAAGGGCTCTAGAGCACAGCTTTAGTAGTTGTGACATGGGCTTTGTGGCCTTATTTATATGGAGTCTTCTGAGACCATGGTTCCAACCTGTGTCTTCTGTATTGGCAGGCACATTCTTAATACTGCACCACAAGGAAAGTCCTAGAATTTATTCTTTAAGATGTTTTGAGATGACCATTCTGACCAATATGAGTGCTTAACTCATTGGACTTTGTGTTTTTCTAATAATTAGTGATGCTGATCACATTTTCATGTGCCTAAGTACAGTCTGTAGGCCTTCCTCAGAAAAATAACCATTTCAATCTTTAGCCCATTTTGTTCTTGGTTGTATGTATTATTGATATTAAGTTACACAAGCTGATTGTATGTTTTGGAGATGAATCCCTTGTGGGTATCTTCCTTGGCAAATATTTTTTCCTATTCTGAGAATTGTTCTTATCTTTCCTTGAAGGTTTCCTTTAGGTATGCAAATGCTTTTAAGGTTAATTCAGCCCCACTTTCTGATTTGTGGTTTATTTTTCATTATGCTAAGAGGTGGATCCATAAAGAACTTGCTACATTTTATGTCAAATTGTGTCCTGTTCATATTTTTCTCAAGAATTTGATAGCATCCATCATTACATTTCTCTGGAGCAGGAACTGGCAACCCACTCCGGTATTCTTGCCTGGAGAATTTCATGGACAGAGAAGCCTGGCAGGTTACAGTCCATGGGGTCGCAAAGAGTTGGACACGATGGAGCGACTAACACACACACACACACACACATCATTACATTTAGATATTTATACTCTCTGGGGTTTATTTTGTGTTCCGTGTTAGGATGTTTTCTAATTTCATTCTCATTTTCATGGTTGAAGGAATCCTCACGGTGTCCTCCAGAGTGGCTGTTACCCATTTACATCCCAAGCATCGGTGGAGGAGGGTTCCCTTGTCTGCACACCCTCTCAGCACTTATTGTTTGTAGAGTGTTTGGCAATGGCCATTCCTACCAGTGTGATGTGATACCTCATTATATTTTAGAATTGCATTTCTCTAATATTTAATGATGTTGACGTCTTTTCACGTGATTTTTAAAAATGTGTGACTTAAACTTACATCTTGAAATTGGCTTCTTTAATGCCTGCCTTGTTTTGAATTCTTTTTCAATGACCACTCTTAGAACATTTCTTAGGGGGACTTCCCTGCTGGCTCAGATGGTAAAGTGTCTGCCTGCAATGCAGGAGACCCACACCTTACTGCCCCTGAATCCTTGTGAATATTAAATTCCCAGCAGCACAGCTCTTCATGGTATTATGACAGACAATGGCCACAAGACAGAAGCACCTACTTCATGCCACATTTTTTTTCTGTAAATTCCTTGTTATTTTCTATTGGAATAGAGTGGATTTCTGATGTTTGTTTCAGGTATACAGGAACTCGATTCAGTTACACATAGATGATTATTCCTTTGGGGTCCTTTTTTGCATATAGGTGATTACAGTGTGTTCAATAAACTTTTCTATGCAATTTAGTAGGTACTTTTATCAACTGTTTGATATATTTGATATATCATCTATTTGATATATATTAATATGTATATGTTAATTCCAATCTCTTAATTTCTCCTGCCTGTATCTGGAGTCTGGGGTCTCTCCAGAGGCAACAGGCACTCCAGGTCCATTCTGGAGATACACTGCCTGCTACATGCTTCCAGCTCCCTCAGCCCCAGGACACTCCAGCCTTGGGACCCAAACCAGTCAGGCTCCAGGGATGTGACACCAGTATGTCCTGAGGGGAATAGAATCAGAATTTCCTTTGGTTATTTCTGTTTCATCCCATCTTTTGAACTGGAGTGCACAGTGAATTACAACCTTGTGGGTGTTTTTATTTTTCCTTTTCTTTCAACTGCAAATTGTTTCACATCTACAGGTGTATATATGATTTCTTGGGGTTTTTTCTTTATAGGCTCTTGCAGAATGTGGAGTACATTTCTTTGTGTTATACAGTGGGTCCTGGTCAGTTGTTTTATCAACACTTCTTGTTCACTCACTCAGTTGTGTCCAACTCTCTGTGACCCCATGGACTGCAGCATGCAGGCTTCCCTGTCCCTCACTGTTTCCTGGACTTTGCTGAAACTCATGTCCATTGAGTTTCAATGGCACCCCACTCCAGTACTCTTGCCTGGAAAATCCCATGGATGGAGGAGCCTTGTAGGCTCCAGTCCATGGGTTCGCTAAGAGTCAGGCATGACTGAGCGACTTCACTTTCACTTTTCACTTTCATGCATTGGAGAAGGAAATGGCAACCCACTCCAGTGTTCTTGCCTGGAGAATCCCAGGGACAGAAGAGCCTAGTGGGCTGCTGTCTATGGGGTCGCACAGAGTCAGACACAACTGAGGCGACTTAGCGGCAGCAACAGCATGTCCATTGAGTCAGTGATGCCATCCAATCATCTCATCCTCTGTTGTCCCCTTCTCAACCTGCCTTCAATCTTTCCCAGCATCAGGGTCTTTTCTAATACTTTGGCTCTTTGCATCAGGTGGCCAAAGTATTAGAGCTTCAGTTTCAATATCAGTCCTTCCAATGAAAATTCACGGTTGATTTCCTTTAGGATTAACTGGTTTGATCTCCTTACTGTCCAGGGGACTTTCAAGAGTCTTCTCCAGCACCACAGTTTGAAGGCATCATTTCTCTAGCACTCAGCTTTCTTCATGGTCCAACTCGCACATCTGTACACGACTACTGGAAAAACAACAGCTTTGACTATATGGGGCTTTGTTGACAAAGTAATATCTCTGCTTTTTAATACACTGTCTAGGTTTGTTACTGCTTTTCTTCCAAGAACAGGAAATTTCATGCCTGCAGTCACCGTCTGCAGTGATTTTGGAGCCCAAGAAAATAAAGTCTATGACTGTTTCCCTATCTATTTGCCACGAAGTGATGGGACCAGATGCTATGATCTTAGTTTTTTCAGTGTTGAGTTTTAAGCCAGCTTTTTCATTCTCTTTCACCTTCATCAAGAGGTTCTTTAGTTACTCTTCAGTTCAGTTCAGTTCAGTTCAGTCGATCAGTCCTGTCCAACTCTGCGACCCCATGGACTGCAGCCCACCAGGCTTCCCTGTCCATCACCAACTAATGGAGTTTACTCAAACTCATGTCCATTGAGTCAGTGATGCCATCCAACCATCTCATCCTCTGTCATCCCCTTCTCCTTCTGCCTTCAATTATTCCCGGCATCCGGGTCTTTTCAAATGAGTCAATTCTTCCCATCAGGTGGGAAAAAGTATTGGAGTTTTATCTTCAGCATCAGTCCTTCCAGTGAATATTCAGGACTTATTTCCTTTAGGATTTTGGATTTCCTTTAGGATGGACTGGTTGGATCTCCTTGCAGTCCAAGGGACTCTCAAGAGTCTTCTCCAACACCACAGTTCAAAAGCACCAATTCTTCAGTGCTCAGCTTTCTTTATAGTCTAACTGTCACATCCATACATGACTACTGGAAAAACCATAGCTTTGACTAGACAGACCTTTGTTGGGAACGAATGTCTCTGCTTTTTAATATGCTATCTAGGTTGGTCATAACATTTCTTCCAAGGAGCAAGCATCTTTTAATTTCATGGCTGCCGCCACCATCTGCAGTGATTTTGGAGCCCCGCAAAATAAAGTCTGACACTGTTTCCACTGTTTCCCCATCTATTTGCCACGAAGTGATGGGACCAGATGCCATGATCTTAGCTTTCTGAATGTTGAGCTTTAAGCCAACTTTTTTACTCTCCTCTTTCACATTCATCAAGATGCTCTTTAGTTCTTCACTTTCTGCCATAAGGGTGGTGTCATCTGCATATCTGAGGTTATTGATATTTCTCCCGGCAATCTTGATTCCAGCTTGTGCTTCATCCATCCCAGTGTTTCTCATGATGTACTATGCATATAAGTTAAATAAGCAGGGTGACAATATACAGCCTTGACGTACTTCTATCCCTATTTGGAACCAGTCTGTTGTTCCATGTCCAGTTCTAACTGTTGCTTCCCGACATGCACACAGATTTCTCAAGAGGCAGGTCAGGTGGTTTGGTATTCCCATCTCTTGAAGAATTTTCCACAGTTTCTTGTGATTCACACAGTCAAAGACTTTGGCATTGTCAATAAAGCAGAAGTAGATGTTTTTCTGGAACTCTCTTGCTTTTTCAATGATCCAGTGGATGTTGGCAATTTGATCTCTGGTTCCTCTGCCTTATCTAAATCCAGCTTGAACACCTGGAAGTTCACAGTTCATGTACTGTTGAAGCCTGGCTTGGAGAATTTTGAGCATTACTTTACTAGCATGTGAGATGAGTGCAATTGTGTGGTAGTTTAAGCATTCTGTGGCATTGCCTTTCTTTGGGATTGGAATGAAAACTAACCTTTCCCAGTCCTGTGGCCACTGCTGAGTTTCCAAATTTGCTGGCATATTGAGTGCAGCACTTTCACAGCATCATCTTTCAGGATTTGAAATAGCTCAACTGGAATTCCATCACCTCCACTAGCTTTGTTCGTAGTGATGCCTCCTATGACTTTGCATTCCAGAATGTCTGGCTCTAGGTGAGTGATCATACCATTGTGATTATCTGGGTCATGAAGATCTTTTTTGTACAGTTCTTCTCTGTATTTTTGCCACCTCTTCTTAATATCTTCTGCTTCTGTTAGGTCCATACCTTTTCTGTCCTTTACTGTGCCCATCTTTGCATGAAATTTTCCCTTGGTATCTCTACTTTTCTTGAAGAGATCTCTAGTCTTTCCCATTCTATTGTTTTCCTCTATTTCTTTGCATTGTTCACTGAGGAAGGCTTTCTTATCTCTCCTTCCTATTCTTTGGAACTCTGCATTCAAATGGGTATATCTTTCCTTTCTCCTTTGCCTTTCACTTCTTTTCTTTTTACAGCTATGTAGGCCTTTTCACAGCTTTGTATAGGCCTCCTCAGACAACCATTTTGCCTTTTTGCATTTCTTTTTCTTGGGGATGGTCTTGATCCCTGTCTCCTGTACAATGTCAGGAACCTCCGTCCATAGTTCTTCAGGCACTCTATCAGGTCTAATTCCTTGAATCTATTTGTCACTTCCACTGTATAATCATAAGGGATTTGATTTAGGTCATACCTGAATGGTCTAGTGGTTTTCCCTACTTTCTTCAATTTAAGTCTGAATTTGACAATAAGGAGTTGATGATCTGAGTCACAGTCAGCTCCCGGTCTTGTTTTTGCTGACTGTATAGAGCTTCTCCATCTTTGGCTGCAAAGAATATAATCAATCTGATTTTGGTGTTGACTATCTGGTGATGTCCATGTGTAGTCTTCTCTGGTGTTCTTGGAAGAGGGTGTTTCTCTTCGCTTTCTGCCATAAGGCTGGTGTCATTGGCATTGACCTTCTTTGGGATTGGAAAGAAAACTGACCTTTTCCAGTCCTGTGGCCACTGCTGAGTTTTTCAAATTTGCTAGCATGTTGAGTGCAGCACTTTCACAACATTATTTTTTAGAATTTGAAATAGTTCAGCTGGAATTCCATCACCTCCACTAGCTTTGTTCGTAGTGATGCTTTCTAAGTCCCACTTGACTTTGCACTCCAGGATGTCTGATTCTAGATGAGTGATCACACCATCATGGTTATCTGGGTCATTAAGACCATCTTTGTATAGTTTTTCTGTGTATTCTTACCACCTCTTCTTAATACCTTCTGCCTCTGTTAGGTCCATACCATTTCTGTGCTTTATTGTGCCCATCTTTGCATGAAATGTTCCCTTGGTATCTCTGATTTTCTTGCAGAGATCTCTAGTCTTCCCTATTCTATTGTTTTCCTCTATTTATTAATCATTGTTTGCTTAAGCAGGCTTAGTCCTTGTGGATTATTTGTTACAGCAACAAATTTCTATGTATATGTTAGAAATAAGTATTTCTGTGTACTTGTGCTGGAAGAAAGGAAGGAAGGCAGGAAATAATCCTTGTGGATTACCTAATACAGATGCAGATTTCTGTGAGTATGTTAGAGCTACAGATTTCAGTGCATATCTGGAAGGAAGGAAGGAGATAATGATCTTGGATTATATATTACAGATAGAGATTTCTCTGTACATGTTAGAGATACAAATTTCTGTGTATATTTGAAAGAAGGAAGAAAAGAAAGATAATCTTTCTGAATTATCTATTACAGATCCGGATTTCTGTGTATATGTTAGCTCTGTTCTTTCACTTTTCTTGTTCTTTCACTTTTTCTTGGAAACTTCTATTTGTGTTTGAATCCTCAGAGTCACTTTTTGTGTTGTAAATTTGCTCCTTTGTATCTATTTTTAAATTTTGTCTACAAGGGACATCATGTGCTATTTTCTTTCTCTGCCTGGCTGACTTCACTTAGTCTGTAATACTTCAAGGTCCATCCTTGTGACATTTAGTGGCATAATTTCATAATTTCAGTAGCCCTTTTTCATGACTGAATGAGAGTCCCTTGTATATAGGTACCACATCTTCTTTAACCTTTAGTGTGTCAAAAGACATCTTGCTGGTTCTGTGTCTTAGCTCCTGTAACTAGTGCTGCAGTGAATACTGGGGTGCATGTGTCTTTTTGAATAATGGTTTTCTTGAATATAGGCCCAGTTGGGGGTATGTCAGATTCTAGGCTTAGTTTTTTGGAAGATTTTTTTCTAGCATGTGGAGGCTGTACCTTCTAGGGCTTTGGCAATCTCCATTCCCACTGACTATCAGTAGATTCCATCACTACCGAGCTCTCTCCTGCATTTATTGTTTGCAGACTTGTGAGGATGACCATTCTGATAGGTTGGATTTGATTTCTTGTCATCTTGATTGACATTTTTCCTGTAATAATTAGGGATGCTGAGCATCTTGTCCTGTGGGTTCCTTTTTTCTTTCTTTAGAAGGTGTGAAGAAAACTGACCTTTGAAATTGGCTTTTTGAAAATCGGTTGTGTTTGGAATTTATTTCTGCAATACCTGCCGGAGGACCTTTCCTGAAGGCAGCCTTCATTTACAGCCCCACAGGCCTTTTGAATCCGAGGTGCCAGTAAGCACTGGTGGGAAAGTTGTAGTTCCAGGAAATGTCCACAAGATGGCAGCACTCATCCTTGCCCAACTCTGGTTCCACCTGTAACCAGATCATGGGGTAAGATGGCTTCTTGGGCTGTGAATTAGAGTGGAATGTGTCTGAACAAACACCAGAGGGCTTGTGTCTTACTACTTATGACCCCTAAATCTCCACCCATCCCCTTCAGACTCCTCCCACCCTGGGGCACTGCTCCTGTTGAGCTGCCTAGGAGGCTGCACTCTCAAGAAGCAGGCTTGAACTGGGGATACCAGTACCACGATACCTGAAGGCTAGGTTACTTTTCCAAGGTTTGAGGCTAGATGGTCTACCCATCATCCTTTGGGTGCATTTTGGACTCTGGTCCCAGCCAGAGCAAACCAGACAGTACACGTTTAAGAGGGGGCTCAATGAAAGACATCGTGTCCAGCTCTCTCAACCAGACTCCAGGCCAGTCATTGAACCCCAGCCTGTTCAGGCTCCAGGAATGGGAGAGCGGCCTAAGTCAGGGACATCAGAGGGAATAACTAGTCATTGAATTTTTTCCTTTTCTTTTCTTTAATCTCATGCCAGGGCTATGTTGGAGTATAGTTGATTTACAGTTTTTTGCTTGTTATTAGTGTATTGCTGCCTGATTTAGTATGACATGGCCATACAGCATATCTCTTTCTTTGGATTCTTTTACCACAGAGTAATTGCTGAAGGTCTAGCAAAATTCACCATGCTGAACATCAGGTCTTTGTGAAGTATCTATTAGAGATACAGATTTTGGTATATATGTTAGATGTACAGATTTTTGTTTATATGTGTAGGAACAAAGCCAAGAAGGAGATAATCCTTGGAGATTATCTATTACAGATATAGATTTCTGTGTATATTTTAGTGATACAGATTTCTGTATATTCTTCAGAGATTCCAAGATTTCTGTATTTGTGGGAGGAAAGTTTAAAAAAAAAGGTGAAAGTATTATTTTCTCAGTCATGTCCTACTCTCTGCCACCCCATGGACTGTAGCTCACCAAGGCTCCTCTGTCCATGGAATTCTCCAGGCAAGAATACTGGAGTGAGTAGCCATTTCCTTCTCCGGGGATCTTCCTGACCCAGGGATTGAACCCAGGTCCCCTGTATTGCAGGCAGATTCTTTACTGTTTAAACCACAAGGGAAACCCATTTGTGGGAGGAGGGGGCAAGGAAAGAAGAAAAGAAGGAATCCTTTTGGATTATCTATTTTAGATACTGATTTCTGTGTATATGTTAGTCCCATCCTTCTAATTCATCCTTGCTCTTTCAACTTTTTTGGAACCCTCTGTTTGTGTTTTGAGTTCTCAGAGTCTCTTTTTGTGTTCTTCTATTTCTTCTTTTTGCCTAGCATTCACAGCATATGCTATTTTATTACTTTGTCTGCCTGACTTAATTTAGTATGTGATCCTCCAAGGTCCATCCTTGTGGTGATCAGTGGAATAATTTCATAATTTCAGTGGTGGTTTTTCAAGGCTGAGTAATGGTCCATTGTATATGTGTACCACATCTTTTTTAAGCTTTAATGTGTCAGTAGACATTTTCCTGGATCTGTGTTTTGGCTACTATATATAGTGCTGCAGTGAACATTGGGGTGTATGTGTGTTTTGGAATGATGGTTTTTCTTGGGCCCACATGTGGGAATGTCAGATCCTAGGTTAAGTTGTGTAGAAAGGTTTTTTTTTTCCTCCTGGCATGGGGGTGCTGTCCTTTCTAGTGGCTGTTGCCGGTGTCCATTCCCATGTACTGTGGGGGGGGTTCTCTCTCCTCCTGACTCCAGCATTATTTTTTGTGACATGAGAATGGCCATTCTGAGTGGTGGGATTTGATTGGTCATTGTCATTTTGATTTGCATCCTCCTGTAAAGATTAGGGGTGTTGAGCATCTTACCCTGTTGCAGGGTGGGAGTTTTTGTTTGTTTTTCCTTTATTCTTTTCTTTAAAGGATGTCGGGAAAATTTACCTGTTGCAATTGGCTTCTTGAAAATTGTTTGTGTTTGGAATTTACTTCTGCAGTACTAGCCCCAGATCCTTTCCTGAGGGCAGCTTTCGTTAACAGCCCCACAGACCTTGTGAATTGGAGGTATGAGTAAGCATTGCTGGTTAACTTGTAGCTTCATGCTCAACTCTGGTTTATTGAGAAACCAGAGCCTTAGTGAATGTCTGCTTCCTGTGCTGAGACTTAGAGTGGAATGTGCCTGACCCAAGGGCTTGTGTCCCACTACTTCTTCCCCCAAAGCTTCACTCTTCACTTCTCGACTCATCCCTATCTTGCCCACAGAACCCTGCTGAGGTGCCTAGGAGGCTGCACTCTCAGGAAAGAGGACTGATTTGGGGACTAAGTTACTTTTCGAAACTCAAGGCCAGAGGGTTGGGCAACCATCCGTTGGTTGAGGTAGGATGTCTGGTCACAGCCCGAGCAAACCAGACAGAATGGGTTAAAGAGGGGGCTCAATTAAAGATACCTGCCCAGCTATTCAGTCCCACTCCAGGCCAGTCATAAGATCCAAGGCTGCTCAGACTCCAGGAATGGGATAGCAGCCCAAGTCAGGGAAAGTGAAGTCGCTCAGTCGTGTCTGACTCTTTGAGACCCGTGGACTGTAGCCCACCAAGCTCCTCCGTCCATGGGATTCTCCAGGCAAGAATACTGGAGTGGGTTGCCATTTCCTTCTCCAGGGGATCTTCCCGAGCCAGGGATCGAACCTAGGTCTCCCACATTGCAGGCAGATGCTTTAGCCTCTGCACCACCAGGGAAGCCCCCAAGTCAGGGAGGTGGGAATTAATTAACTAGGCTTTGATGTTCTTTAATCTAATGGCGATGCTATACAGGAATATGGCTGATCTGCCATTTGGTGCTTGTTATCAGTATTACAGTATACAGCCACCTGGTTCAAAATGACATATATTAACATCCTCTAGGAAGATCCCCGAGAGAAAGCAATGGCAACCCACTCCAGTATACTTGCCTGGAGAATCCCATGGACAGAGGAACCTGGTGGGCTACAGTCTATGGGGTTGCAGAGAGTCAGATATGACTGAAGCGACTTAGCATGTATTAACATACTGTTCTTTTTTTGGGTTGTTTTGCCCTAGAGGTTATTGCAGGATTTCAAACAAAGTTCCCTGTGCTGAACATTGAGTGTCTGTGCAGTATCTGTTAGATATACAGATTTCTGTGTAAATGTGGAAGAATGAAGAAAGGATATAATCCTGTGGACTATCTATCACAGATACAGACAGCTTTTTGGGTATATGTTAGTGTTAAGTGTTAGTCGCTCAGTCTGTCCAATTCTTTGTGACCCCATAAACTGTAGCCCACCAGGCGTTGCTGCCCCTGGAATTCTCCAGGCAAGAATACTGGAGTGGGGTGCCATTCCCTTCTTGAGCTCTTAATTCATCCCTGGATTTTCATTTTTTTCCCTTTGGAGTTCTTTGTGTTTCAATTCTCAGACTCTCTTTTTGTGTTGTAAATTACTTCCCCTTATTTCTTTTCTTTTTTTTTTTATTATAAATTTAAGTTTAAACATTTAATTTTAGTTGCTCTGTAGTTCCCCCCTCAGTTTGGCATGCACAATCACAAATCCAACCCCAGACACCAACTGAAACAACAAAAGGTCCACTTTCTAGTCCTGGAATAGCCTGTGAATTTATGCTGTACTGTAGAAAAAAATCTTGAATGATGTGATTAGAGAAATAGGGAGAAAAAGTGACACAGCCTATTATCTTGACAAGGATCAGTTTAAACCCTCAGAAACCATTTCCAGCCAGTGCTTTCAAAGTTAGCTCCAAGTGCAGTGGGATATGCAGAAAGCGTTCATTAGTCAGGCACACCGTGAGTTAAGTCTTTACTTCTAGGAATCATTTCTAATCATTTGTAATTAGAGTAATGCTTTTGAAAATGTTTGCATTGCTACCAAGAGGAGTTGAAACTCTCTCTTCTGGGAAAGTGAGCAGATGGTGTCCCTTCATTTACTGTTTCCTGTTCGGCAGGGAGGACTGAGGGATTTAACTGGTTTTTTCCATCTCTCCTGCCTAGGTTTTGGGTAGTTGT